>NC_044004.1:10809722-11474445 GCF_900496995.4 Aquila chrysaetos chrysaetos
ATGCTTATTGAGATATCTGCAACAGCCTGATTGTCCTGGTACATTTTTACATTAAAAAGTGATATACCAAATTCTTTATCAAAATTATGGAGTACAAAAGGAATAGTTTGCTTTGGCCAGGGTTGCAAACAAAAGATCAACATTCTTTATAACACCTTGATTTGTTTGAAATATATACATTTCTGCTAAAATATGTTGTATTATTTATGTCTTAAAATACAGGGCGAGTTCTGGTTTAAGATATGGCTTAAACTATTGATATACAAGAGGATTTCTCCTCTAGAAGGAATCCTTAGAGAATCTGTAGGCTGAGCTGAGTTATGTTGTTGGGTTGAATGAGCTCCCAGACACCCTATGGGTGCTGTGAAAGATATAAAGCCCTTAATATATTTCATTTATTCTTAATCCAAGTCCAAAATAAAACAGTTAATTTACATACTTTTTTAATTAAATTCATTTTATAGGTTCTGGAATGCAGCACAGTTGGAAGTGGCACTTCAGTGCATTTTGTGGACAACTAATCAGTCCAGATTGTGGCAAATTGGTCTGGCACAGAACTACCTTTACCTGAAACAGAGATAATCTAGAAATCACAATGAAGGACAAATCCCATTTGTGCTAGCTGGAAATTATAGCAACCTCTGGTCATCTCAGTTTGAGAGGATTCTGCTGAGGTGAGTTGGAGGTGAATAGCAATGTGACCCACTCATGATATTAACTACCCTGACTCTTACTCAAGTAATCTAAAATCCCAGGTTTAGAAACTGGGAATATCTCTCAGTATATTTTCATGCCTGTAAAAAGTCTGAAGAAATAAGTGAAAGTAAACACACATACATATTAAATTAACATGCTTTTGTTGCTAAGGTAACAAATTTCAGATCTCCTCTGTGGGAATACTGCTCCACATGCAGCACTTAATTCACAACTATTAAAGAAGCTGTTTTATGCAGCCATTTAGTGACATGAACAGTACATGGAGTTGAGATAAGTGAGTGGTTTAGCAGGAAATTCGTATTCAGCACAAAGACACTGATGGCTCTGTGACAGCTGGAATTTAGAGGGAATCATATTCATGAGTAGTGCTCTGTACTAAGGAGGCAAAATGAGCAGAAAAGACAGCTTGCCTTTATTTGCTCCTCTCTTCTGAACAGGTTCTCTCACCTTTGACTATATCATTCAATCACTTTTCAGGGCTTTATTAGAAGAATAAAAAAGTGTTTAGCACTGCTGAGTTTTAACAAACAAGCAGTGCACTTCATTAAATGTGATGCCTTAGCCAGAAGAATGGACTTGAGGAAGATATTTTGATAGTCTCATAGCAACTGTGCAGAGAAAAGTGGCTGACATTTCAAGGTGTTGCTTTCTTTAAGAGCAGAATTCATATGCCATTCTTTGTATTTTTTACTTTAATTGGACATAAGTTTACCAAGACTAAATTTCACAGCATTTGGGAAAAAGGGGGAGGAGAAAGAGAATATAGAGATGGCCTTAATGAGCCAGACTGAAGCAGAAAGTGCACATGTGCCTCTGATCAGAGGATGAAGAATTGGCTGGGGATAGTTAATGTGTTTTCTGGAAGTAGGCAAGTCTAATGTACCTTTGTCAGGTATATTTTATCTTTTCATTTTTATAGCTTGGGTGCAGAGATTTAGTGCTTTGTCTCCAGATTCAGGAAGAAACTCTTTGTCAGACTGGTGAGTAAGGGGCTGGGGCTGGGGGGAGGATACTCCATGATATCAGTTTGATGATGCCTTGTCAAAACATCATCTGACGTGTATAATGGTTTAAAGTCACCCTTAGGTTACACATACTTATTCAGTTCCCCTGGTGATGAAAACTTCCAGGAGAAGATTACAGCAGCACAATGAAATGCTTCTTTTTTTTCATAGGTGGAGAACAAAAGCTCCTGAAAAGTGGATGGTAACATCTGGGCAAGGCAAGTCTCTTGAACAGTCTCTGTGTTGCTACACCCCAGCTGATGACTGTGGTAGAAATGCCTTCTGTTTATTCATTGAACCTTGAATTACAGTGAATATCTAACTCCAGATCAAACTCTTCCCTGAATCATTGCATTTTACCTGAGCCTTTTCTTCTACAAAATGATCTGGGCACTATCAAGTAATGCCATTATTTTCATTATTGCTTTCATAGCTGAATAGTATATGATTTCTGTGTCTTCTTAAGTTAACAAATGTAACAATTACAGGACTTGACAGGCAGAAAGAGAGATTGTGGAGAACAGCACTTGGGGAGGAGCCCATTTTAATGGTCTCCTTTTTGGCAGACTTGCACTGTTGTCTGTTACTACTCAGCAGACATCACTGTTAGGTAAATGCTATAATTCAGCCTGATGTGATTCTGAAGCTCAAATTCTATCTATCTCTATCTATGAATGTTTCTTCTCTGCCGTTCTCCTTAGCATAGTAGTTTTTGATTCTTAAGTTGCAATAAAACTCTGGAACTAACATTGCACAGAAATTTAGCTTTAGGGTACAGGAAAATCATAGCAGCACAAACTGCTTGCTATTTTACAGTCTTGAAATGATGATAGGTGGAGCTTGGCTCAGATGTGGTGCAACTGTGGAGAATAAATGGAGTATGAATAGAAGGTAGGGCCTGGTTTTGATCAGATTTGTACTTCTATAAATCCAGAATATTTCCTCTCCTTTGGCTGGCAGAAGACTAAAATCTGCCTGGCATGGTGTTGTTTCCTCTGGTATACCAACCAGGTAACGGGAGACTTCCTTGACAGAAAAAGTGATCAAACTTCCTATTTATATGCTGAGATGATTTTTTCAAACACTTTTCTGAATACAACTATTTATCAAAATGAAGAATATTGCAGATGAGCCACTAACGAAGATGAGCACTGTCATTGCACCTAAAGAGTATGACACTTTTAGATGATATAAGGTGGTTTAATGGACAAGAAGTATTTGGAAGGAGTGGAAAAATTGTTAGAAGACTATATTTCCTGCTAGGAGCAATATCACTGAAGACAGGCAGAAAACTTCTGAAGAAAAAAATGGCATTCTGGCTTTTCTTTAAAGGATAATCAGGTTGCCTATGTTAGAAAAGTTAATCATAAATAACCTTGAGTTCTTAGAATGTACATTCTTGTAACATTATTTCATTATGCTGTGAGCTACCAAAATCAAGTCCTTTTATATACCAGTATATAAAAGAGATGTTGATATACATTGTGAGGGGAAAAGTTTTAAGGAAAACACATCCAGTTTTTGTTCTTTTACAGATGTGTTTTAAAACAATCATACCATCTCAATTTCCTCTTTACATTTATTAATTAGTGCTCATCTCACTTAAATAAAGTCTCCTAATTGGGCTTTCACTGTGTGCCAGAATCAAGGGCCCAGGGACAATCCACCCTGAGAGATCAGGTGGGAGTAGTGAGGCTGTCAAAGGTTCTCAAGAGTGAGTCTGTGTGGGAAATATTAAGCCAAATTCTCTACTTCTGTATCTCTGATTATATCACTGGGGTTGTTCAATATGTGTCTGTGTTCTCTCCTTGGGAAGCTACATAGAAATAAGCAGAGATTTCTGTATTAACAGGAATAAACCTATTAGGCTTCTTCCTATTAAATATGACTATCATGCTTAATCCCTCTCAGGAGGTCAAGGATAAAACGGTTCATTCATTTTAAAGGCCTATTTGTTAAGGCTAGTTGGGTAGAGGAGTTCAGTATTATCACTTCAGAAGAGGTTTGGACAAATATATCAGGCAAAGCTGCCTTGGTTGAATCTTCTTATTCTAGGACAAAGCATAATGGCTGGTAAGCTGGGGAGGCAAACTGATACCTTCAACAGGATAGCAAATTTCTGCTGTTACTTCCTCGTTGGTATTGTATCTCTCTCCTACTTATGCATCTCTCTTCCACTTTGGTGAGATAAGAGCGTGACGCTGTGGAAAACATTCACCAGATCTGGATCAGTAGATGTGTACCATGCTTTGGACTCACATTCTGCTTTCCTGTCATATGAATTTGTTTTGGATGGTCTGGGAATCAGGGAGTTTTTCATCTGTTAATGATCTGAGGTCAACAGAGTTCATCAGTCTGGTGTGCTCAGCTCAGCCCGGGCTTGCACGCAGTTGCAGTGGTGTTCTCCACTGTGGTGCTCTGGACATCACACCAGCTTCCCAGTCCTCCTGCCATGAACCAGTAAGGACCACTTCTAGCGCACAGAGAGGACATGGCCTTCTGATAGACCTGGCAAGAGCTTCCATTGCTGAAAACCTAAGGAATGAAGGGAGCAAATCTGGCATTATCTTAGTTTGGGGCCTGGAGGATTCAGCGAGTTCATCATTCCCACCTTCCTGATTTTGATTAATTCATTATCATATCAAATTTGTGTAGCAGACTGTCTCCTTTGGTGCTGGAGAGAATGCCAGTGTCTAAAGCCTGGTAGCTACTTAACAGGTTTTTATAAAAAATAAGGATTGATCTACAGAGGAGACCTACTCAGAGGTTTGAACACCAGTTTAGCCAGTGTGTTTCTCAGACACTGAATCCCTTCTGTAAAGACAATGTTAGTCATGTGAGAAATCCTCAGCTGGGAAGATTGTGAGGAGCTTGTCAGCTTTTTAGCTGAACTACCCAAGGGAAGAGATTCCCTTAAACCAGACATAAATCTTCAGAAACTTATTTCCTTTTGATTCTGTATGCCTGTGTCTTTATAATCCTTTTTGTCTTGCACTGTCTTGCTTTGAATTTGGGAAGTTGCTTGTTTCATAACCTGCCTTGAGTTAAAGATGACTTAAGGTAACTCACCTACAACAGGTTTGACATTCCTTAAAATCTTGAGACTGGGAAATAATAGCAAGGGCTCAGATCCCCAGATCATTGCAAATATCTGAAATATGTGATTCTGTGTAAGTAGCAGGTCTCAGAGAGTCCTCCACTAGTTGCTATTAGTCAGGGAGCTCTTTGACGAACAATAAAGCAGTGGGGCCTGAAACAACTGCTGTTTCTCATGTTCCTTTTCAGCAATGGTAAATCCTGTTCACTGCAGTCTTGAGATGCCGCTGTTGGGAACCCTGGGCTGCAACTGGAGTTCGCATGGATGATCCTGTCCTTTGCAGGTGGTCTCTGCACGTCCTCCCCACCAGCCATGGGTGACTTGTGTTTGCTGGCCCTGACAAATCTGTGTATGCAGGACAGCCATCACCATCACGGAGAGACTGCATGCATACAAGTTTCAAAAGATGAAACTCCTATATATTTCTGCATTTGAGGAGTGGGAGGGATTTCCCAGACAAGGGAGGGCTTGAGAAACTATCTCCATAGATTTTATGTCAGTGATATTATCATATGAATTTCTGTCATTGTTTAACAGGAAAAAGCAAATTGGGCCATGAAAGGATGGGGGAGAGGGGATTTAAAAACAGCACCAGGAAGGAAAATGTTTCCCTTTCTGTTTGTAGCCTGTCTGTCTGACAAACCTCCTTCCCAAGCAACTCTACATAAAGTGAGTGACAAGTACTACCAATGGCTCAGCAAGGCACTTCTGCAGCTGTTGGTATTTAGTATGCAGCTGCTTGATTTTATATTTTCCAGCAGCCTGCTTATTCAGAGAGAGTCTTTTGCTGTAGAAAGAGATATGGGAAGCCATTAGCTGGCTTTTATTCTTTGGAGCACAAAACAGGGGACAATGAGTTGGCTGGGATTGTAATGTTAGTGTTTATATATGTTACAGTCCTAGTGTGAAATCAGTTCTAATGGTTAGATATTACGTGCTTAATCTGTGACTTTGAAAAGATAAAATGTAAAGCAATTTTTCTTTTAGGCTTATATTCTAAAGCTACAGACATACCCCTGACTTCCCAGAAGACAGGGTCAGTTATCAGCAACAGAAGTTCTTTGATGCTTTGCTGTTCACTTGCATGTTCATATCTCACATATATATATATATATATATACTGCAGGCTTTCAAGTGCAGGGGACTGCCTTGCCTTTGTAGTACCTGTAGGTATGCTTCTGCCTTGTTTCTCATGGATTTTACAGGGGGTGTGTCCACCCTAATCAGATTTCCTTCCGCTGTAGATCTCCATTAAAATGCAATGGTACTGAGGGGTAAGGATAGTGGACAGCATGCCATTCTGCTAAGTCTCCTTTTTTTAATTTGAGTGCTTGCCTGTGAGTGTAACCCTGGGCAATGCCTTTCTTTTACTCAGTCCCAGAGTTATCAAGTGAATGGGAAATTTAGGACTGTTTTACTAGAGGTAGCATGATGCCAACTTGCCTGTATGGTACTGGTGTGACTAAACATGCAGGTGGCTGCCTGGCAGGTACCATGAACCTAGGCAACCCACCCTAAAGCACTCTTCAGTCTGGATGGTGTGTTGCTGGCTTTACCTTCGTGCAGTCACAGCATACTTTAACACAAGCAATCAACCAGAGAGCTGCTAATGTGCATTGGCGTGCTTTGGGGTTTGACAGGAACAACTGCACAGAACATCTAACCAAGTTTGTGATGTCTGAACAAAAGGTTCAGAGTGTCTCTGATGTCCAGTGTTTGTGGTGATTTGAGGCACTGGGCTTCAGGAAGCGCATGTGGATCATATGAATGTCAGCTATAATCTTAGGAGGGGAGGGAGGAAACACAAAATTTGGATAAGGATTCGTTGTCACTGCCACTTCCCTACTCATCTTCTGGTCATAGGAAATCTTTCTCTTTAAGGGTCACCTTTCAGGAGAGATGAAACGAGCAGAAACTGTGGTCGTTGGCACCTAAGGGAGTGTCAGTAGTGTTGACTGCAGAAATGGGTTGAAAAAGAAATTAACAGTCCTCTTTCTTACACAAAGAGGAAACCGTCCTTTGGCACTAAGTTCTTCAATGCCGTGAGAAGAATATCTGCAAGAGGGAAGACTCAAATCTAAATCTTTCTCTTCCCAATCTGAGTACTCCAACCCTGGATCCTGAGCAGATTCATCCACTTTCTCAAAGGGAAGATCAGAATGTGGAGGAGCTCTTTTGATTTTGCAGTTTATCAGTTGTTTACCTCAACTGAAACTGAAAATAGCTGGGGGGATAATTTTAGATGTCTGAAGTTTCATATCTACAGTTTTATGTAAACCAAGAAAGCTTTTTTTTTTTTTTTTTTTTTTGTAGCTAACTAATGAAAGAAAAAACACATAAATGCTATGTAGTGCTTGGATTCTCTAATGTTTTGCTGAACAAAAGAATTAAGAAGTCAATAAATATCAGCATGTCCTATGGTGAAGGCCGCCTTAGAGTTTTCTTCAATTTACTATCTGTGCTTTATAGAATGATGCAGTGGCATAGAGTAGTGCTTTATGCACTGTGATGTTCTAATTTTACTTTGTGAACACAGAGAAAGGCTTAGGCAAATACCCAGTACAATATCTGATAGACTCTCCATAGTTCAAAGACCACAGTTAGAACAACGCATTGTGGAGACAACTGATATTCGAAGTAATTATATGATATGTTCTCTTGAACCATCATAATTAAGGTGCAACAGATAACAGTGGAAAAAGAAGCCTAGAGATTATGTGAAGTGGGCAATTTGGCTGTATGAAAGGCTGCTCCAATGTTTAAAATAGCAAGTTACTATTAGAAGCAGAGAGAAGACAGCTAAACAAGATGAACTCAATTAGATGAACAAGGAACACAATATAATATTGGAATTACAAATTAATGATAGCCTTAGAGGCAAAAGAATACCTGTTAGCAGATGAAGAAAGGAGCTAAAATCTGTGATGTTTTAAAAAAAAAGCCAAACCATTACACTATCTTACTTACACAGCCCTCTACCGTGTAATAGTGCAGGAGGCTCGACCTCCGCCTGTGCGTGTGTTGTGGTTTAACCCCAGCTGGCAACTAAGCACCACACAGCCGCTTGCTGACTCCTCCCCGGTTGGGATGGGGGAGAGCATCAGAAGAGTAAAAGTGAGAAAACTCGTGGGTTGAGATAAAGACAGTTTATATGGGTAAAGCAAAAGCCATGCATGCAAACAAAGCAACACAAGGAATTCATTCACCACTTCCCATGGGCAGGCAGGTGTTCGGCCATCTCCAGGAAAGCAGGGCTCCATCACACGTAACAGTTACTTGGGAAGACAAACGCCATCACTCCAAACGTCCCTCCTTCCTTCTTCTTCCCCCAGCTTTATATACTGATCATGATGTCCTATGGTCTGGAATATCCCTTTGGTCAGTTGGGGTCAGCTGTCCCAGCTGTGTCACCTCCCAACTCCTTGTGCACCCCCAGCCTGCTCGCTGGTGGGGAGGTGTGAGGAGCAGAAAAGGCCTTGACTCTGCGTAAGGACTGCTCAGCAGTAACAAAAACGTCTTGGCATTATCAACGCTGTTTTCAGCACAAATCTAAAACATATCCTCATACTAGCTACTATGCAGAAAATTAACTCTATCCCAGCCAAAACGAGCACAGTGTGGGACCCCAAAGAGGGCCATGCACTCAGTATTCATGGGGACCGTTTGAGCGGTTTCAGCAATACTTAAGTGCGCAGCCAACAGGCTCTGCCTTCGTGAAGAACATTGGCTACAATTTCCAGCCTAATACATCATGGCAGATTATAGGGCAGCAAGGGAGGGACAGAGGGAGAAGAGCAAGGATGTGTAATGCAGCTGCTGGGAGTATAGAAAGCAGACATCGCTGGCAGCTGCTTAATTACATTTTGCCAGTTTTCACTACAAAACCCATAACTTCTCTCTTTTTCAGATGATTGTTAAGGGGCTGAGGGGCCTGAAGGTGTTTTGATGAAGAATTGGAAGAAGGGGGGGAGAGGAGCAGAGGGGAGCGAAGGCAGTCAGCAAGTAGAAAGTTGCTTGCCGTGGCATGTGTCAATGCTGTGCCAGAGAGGTTGTGCTGGCTGGGATGTGACAGGTCTTGCGAAGCAGTGGGGCTCAAGCAGGCCCTGTAGGTACCCATGGGGAGGAAGGAGTGGAGATGAGACTTCTGGGAAACGTTAGGGCAGGGGTAGTTCCCTGAGCACCCAGGAAGGAGAGGAAGGCAAGTTTGACTTGGGACTCTTGGTCTTTCCATAGGGGAAGTAGTTCCTGCTCTCCTGAAGGATACTGCGGCTTGTTTAGTCTCCCTGGTGAGAACTTGTGCCATTGTAGGTCAAAAGTACCAAGGTCTTTCTTTTAAGGCTCCATAGCAGTCTATCTCCTCTTAAAATCTACTAGTCTCTGGGTTTGTGTTCTGGGATTGCTGTTTGTAACACAGAACAGGTGGCACCACCTCTCATTTATAACACGTCTGTAATAAGGGGGAAAAAAGCTCAACTGATCAAGGGAAACGCAGAAAAAAAATCTCATACAGTTTTATATTCTGGCTCTGCTCCGCTGCCCATTACTTCATTTCCTACTCATCTTCTCTTTCATCAGCTCTGCTTGTGGGGCAGGAACTGTATCCTTAGCCTCGTTTCCTAAGGAAATGAGATCTCTGTGTGTGGATATAACTGTCCCCCTATTAATTTTTAGAACAATGGTGAATATTAGCTGAATATAATAAAAGGGTAAAATCTAAATTCCTACAATTTTAATGAAATTTAATATCTGGAGAGAGACCTTCCTATTATACTAGCCGAGAAGAGTAAACTCACCCTTTATTAGATAATTCATATTTGCATGCTTGCTTTTCTTCTCAGAAAGGAGGCAGAAAAAAATGGCCAAATCCTTTTTACTAGAACAGGAGAAGAGTGCAAAGCATTATAAAGGAAAATTTGGGAAATTACTTTGTTTTTTAAAGGAACTAGCCGTAATTCACAAGGACAGCATGTTTTTTCCCAGAAAGCCTAGAAAAACAAGAGCATCATATACAAGGCAGCTGTATCATGAATTGAGAAAACTTATTAGGGCTGGATTTTTCACAGTCTGTCTGAGAACTGATGCTAGTACCTAGCCTGAACTGCATCACACTGTGCAGACTGGATTTTAAAGTAAATAAAAGCAAAGGAAGAGATTGAGGTGCTGAGAGACAATTAGAGTAGCAGAACAGGAATCTCTCAGGATGAAAAGAGCTGAGCAGAACATACTAAACCACCTTACATTGAAGCACAAGTAACCCTCAGAATTTATTCAGGTTAGCCCGATGTGTGCGCACGATGTAGAGAGCCAAACTGGAAGAACTGCATGCTGTGAAAGAAAAAGAGAAGGGGTTTTAACTCCTGAAGCCTCACAGAAGAAAGAAAGATGTTAAGGCATAACACACTGGCAGCATACCATCCCTCAAAGAGTTGTAGGCTTGCCTAGAGAAGCGTGGGATTGCACCATGTGGAGCATGCACCTGGGCAGCATGATACTCTGATAGGTGCCAACAAAGACATTAGTGAATTGTTGGGTCATGACTCTGTGAAGGGGTTTAGAAGCTGTCACAAGCATGCACTGCCAACAAGCCAGCAGTGTGTGGCAGTACTGTTTACGAGTGTTATCGCAAGGTGATGATGCCTAGTTGTGCAGTGTTTCAGGGTATGGAGTGATGCTTAGCTGCATTGCACTCAGATTGAGCTGTCTAAGGATTCCAAAGTAATGGGACAAATTCTCTTTTTTATGCATTTTTTTTTTTTAAATTTTCACTTGCTAAACATCTCTGAGGCTTCTGATAAATGTGAAAAACTGTGCCAAACTATGAAGATCTCAATTTACTGTTGTATGAGCATCAGGGCAAATGAACCTTACCCTGTAAATGCTAAGGCAAGAGGAGACTGCAGTTCATCACAGCAACAATAGGCGGTCCTAAATGAAATACTATCCCAGCTCAGGGCTAAAGGCAATTGGCCGCTATCTCCTCCCTTCTGACTATCTCTATCACAACCTTGGTGATGCTGACAGTGAGACAAAAAAGAGCTAGACTTGGTAGCAACAATCATCCTGTATGCAAAGAGTGACAACCGGTGCTTTCCCTTTGGAGCACTGACTCTAATCCAGCTGACATGGCTGAGTTTTCAGGCACCTGGCTCAGTGCATCTCTATCACAACACTCCCACTACATTTTGTTGTTATTCTCAGTTAAGAGCCCACAATACATACCTCACGCATGATTACTTGTCACATCAGAAGAATTTACCTCTCCAATTTTAGCTCCATCATCATTCATAGCCTCTCTAAGGACAGCCAGCTTCCCACCCAGACTGCCTCAAGCTGACAGGTGTCTCCTCAGTTGCTCATCCTTCAGATAAATTCAGTAAATTAAACAGCAGGCTTTGGGGTGGCAGGTTTCTGAGGTCTGCAGGCAGAATCGGCCGGATGGGAAGAAACTTGTTAATGGTTGAATAGCATATGCTGCAGCTTTGGGGCTTGATTTATTGGCATCTGCTCAGGACCACTTAATAATCACACCTCCTGGTGAGGGGGAGAAATCCTTTCTTCTTTGTTACTTAGGAACTGCTGATGGTACTCTTCATCTTGCAAGAAATGCCACCAGCAATACTCCCCACTGAGGGGAGAAGTGACCTGTGGTGTTTGCTGCTACAGACCCGCTCCTCACTGTACTCTGGGCTGAGTTGCATGGTTGTACCAAAGGTAAGCTGGGATATATTCACTCAGCTGGTATCCCATTTTTTTTAAAAAAAAGCTGGTTTAGTAGATGAGTGTGTGAAAGCTACTATATTTAAATTGCAAGAGAAAATATTAATTCAGTTGGAGAAAACAGTGAATATGTCAAGAATTATAAACTGGGCAAAGAACTAGCCGAGGGAAGTACTACTTTTTATAATCCCATTCTTTTTCTGTTGAAAGGTGGGATTAATGATGGCTGTTTCACAATCTTGCAAAGCAATGCATTCAGAACCCGACTATCTTTACCTTCAGGAAGTTATTTAAATATATAATTTTCTTCACAACTTATCCAGAAGGGACTTAGACAATATTTTTGCTAGACCACTGCTGTAGTGCCCCCTCCACAGTTTTCTCACATCTAAAGCAGCCCAATGCTATACAGGTTTTTCAAGGGAAAACTTTTTCCACATTTTTTTTTGCCATTGCTGTCCCCTGGACTGTCTCCAGTGGGTTCTTACTCAACAGTTGTTTCAAGCTGAACAGCGTGGAAGGATTACTGCCTCTGCCATGAAAATTACAGTCCTGTTTATATATTTCACTACCGTGTCTGGTGTTGCTGACTCTTATGTATCATGAGCCTATGAACTCTTCCAGGTACTTGGTATGATGTGGCTTGGCATAACTACAGTAAACTGGTGATCTAACAGAAGCCAGAGGGTTATCAAAACAGGGGCCTCATATAATATATGCAGACTCAAAATACAAGAAAGTTTTCAAAATGTTTGCTAAACTGTTTAAGGAAAAATCTAATTAGTGATCAATCCTTTAAGCAGGGAGGCAGAACAGAACGGAGAAGAAAATGCCTTACCTCATTTACCTT
Organism: Aquila chrysaetos chrysaetos; assembly: GCF_900496995.4. Taxonomy (NCBI): domain Eukaryota; kingdom Metazoa; phylum Chordata; class Aves; order Accipitriformes; family Accipitridae; genus Aquila; species Aquila chrysaetos. The sequence continues at coordinate 10,822,108 of NC_044004.1, forward strand.
GTGAGGAAAAGGTAATGACAATGTTTTCTTCCACTTGATAAAGCAGAGGTAGAGAAAAAAGTAAGGTGAAAAATCCCTGAAGAAGCTCAGGAGTACTTGCTACATCTTCCTTTTTTATTTCGGTTCACTCTAACATTAATATACTGTATTTCTTTGGATTAAACAGGCAGAGAGGAAACAGGGGGTTTGCAAAAATGGGTCCTTTGAAACCCCTTTTGAAGCAAAAGGAAAATGTGATACCTTTCATGCATATATTGGCTTCCTGTATCAAGGTCTTTGTGTAAAGGGATACCTATGTGTTGGGAGCTGCCTTAGGAATCAGATTTTCTGTTCTAATGGTTGAATAAATATCATGGAGGTAGTTCTCCAAAGTACCATTCTGGCTCAGAGCTCTTCAGTTTTCAAACTGAATATCAGAAAACATCCAGCAGATGGACAGTCAAAGAACAATTCAAACAATGCAGTGATCAATCTTGTTTCACTCAAATCTCACCTGTGTAAAGAACAATAAAGACCCATGAACCAGAACTATGGGAAGCAATTCCCCAAGTTACAATACAGACATGTATAACATTGGTGAAAAGGGCAGCCTGGGAAAGGCTTAGATCACCTTGGTGATAATACTGCCTCATCCCTGATTATATTACTACTGTGACTTCCCAGAACAAAAATATGGATTGGTGTGGGCTAAGGTAAAGAAAAGTCTGACATAAGCTTTGTGGAGCAGCACATGAAGGTTCACAGTGCCAGTTCCTGCCACAGTCCTTTATCAAAGGGTGTAAATCTGGAATAGGTATCTACAGGACAGAAAAGAAGGAAGGAAAAGAATCCAGTGCATGTGTCCCCTGCCAGCCCTCACTCAACATCAGGCCAATGCAGATCTTTTCTAGGAGATGTGCTGAATGCGATGAATGAGACCCTGTGTTCAAACCTATGGTTCAGAGCCAGTAATTAACATTTACTTCCCATTGTGCTTTAGTACCACTCTATACACTTGTCTCTATTCCCTAATGTTATTTATAAAGGATCCTTTTAGGTATGAAGTGATGTTGAAATAGTAGGGTAAGAACATGGGTGGCACAGGACACATAATTTGGCTAGGCAAAAGCCCTGGCAATGATGAAGGAGAATAGAGCAGCATAACCTCTCTTAGGAACTGAGGCCTTTTGTAGTGTCACTTCTTTTAATCTCAGAATAAAAAGGGGAAATGCTTTATTTTAGTATGCAGTGAAACACAAACACTAGCTGAAGTAACTATTGTTACACCGAGGGGCTGTGTTCATGTTAACTCTCCAAATGGTGATATTTCACTAAGTGCCTGCAAATATGTCCAACTTTTAATCTCCTTGCATGAAGGATAATCTTTGCTCAAAGATCATCCTTGTCTTTAGTGTAGCCAACCTACATTACGAAATCAGCATTTAGCAAGTAACAATAACTGAGTTAATGTTCAGTTTTGCCTGTGATCTCCAAAAATACGTGACTAGGCTATTACAACAGCTGTAATGGTAAATTTAAGGGCGATACAGAATAGAATATTTTCTACTACGTCATGGTTATATTCTTGGAAAGTTTCTAATATACATCAGTTGTCACAACAGTAAGGTCCTTTCCACTTTGGAGATAATTTCCTACTCTGTTACTTTTATACAGCTCTCTATTGCAATAAGGGTGAAGTTCCTATTATGCGAAAAATAGAGTAGCTAATTATACTGGTCTAGACAGCCTGCAGGTGTTTTACATTGGTTTCTAGAGTCCAACTAACATTTAAAAAATGTATGCATATCTTCTACTGATATTCCTTCCAGCAGATGTTTTTAAAGTCAAACTTCCCTTTTGAGGCAGAGACCACAGTTGTTTTTACGGGGTTTTAGTCTGATCTCATCTCTCTTATTTTTGGCTTTCCTGATGCTCACCCCACATCAGCCACTGATTTGACAAATGTGGAACCATTTCAATCCTTTTACTAGACAGTCTGATGATATGCTCCCACACAGAGAATTTCCTCCTGGTAACAAAAGTAAAGGGGCCAAGCCAATTCCTATGTCAAAGACTGCTGACCTCCTGCCATGGCTGCCCTACCAAAAGTCATCCATCCACAATCCATGATATTGTCTCTCTACTCTTCTTCTTTGTCCCCCATGCATTGTACACCCTCCTTCTCACAGCCTTTTTCTCTTTCACTGGCACCCTGAATTCTACCATACTGTTAGTTAAAGATATGGTTTATTTCACACATGTAAATCATTTTACTATATTAGCCTTCGTTTTATAACCATATCATCACACTATCCAACATTCATTTTCATGTGCCAACATCACTCTGCTCTAGTTCTACACCACCAGATCACATCATGTGTCTACTGAAAATGCTTGGTATAGTAAAATGTTTGAACTTTCCCATGCACAGTGCAAATATGGTGGGACAGGTGAACTTCTGAAATTATATTGGGCAAACATTGCATTTTCTTGAAAACATTTAAAAAAATTAAGATTTTATGCTGAATTTTAGCAGGAATTTATTGAAGACTCAGTTTCAGTATTCTTTCACAGAAAAGGAACATAAGCTATAAGGTGATATTGTTTGAATCAAATATTATAGCTAAAATAAAATAAAAAAATAATCCAAAGAGTTCTCTCAGGAAAACACACTGTTGAGCTGTTGAACAGCTATTGCCCAGTGCTCATCTAAAAAGTGTTAGAGGCTTAGATAGCTTTGTTTGTTGTAATCTTGGGCCTTAATTCTTTCTCATGCCTCCTTGTGCCATGCACATGAAACTGTAACAACAGAATTATGAAATCAAATACAAGCATTTCTGTCTGTGATAAAGCAGGTTGGTTGGCAGTACTGGAAAGCAAAGCTGGGAAGTCAAATAGTTGGAATATCTCAATCCTCAGCTGTTTTCTCATGATAGTACAATAAGAAAATCAGAGACAGAGCTCTCAATGCAAGGAGATTAAAAGCTGGACATATTTGCAGGCACTTGGTGAAATATCACCATTTGGAGAGTGAAGAGTTTTAGGACAGAGCCTGAGAAGTAATATTAGCAAGGTTGCCATTGCTTGACATCAATCTAGAAAGTACAGTGAGAACTTTTTCATACTATCAAGAGTGATTACTGACTATTTCATCTCTGGGTTTATTGTTTCTCAATTAATAAAGGGACGACATCAGTAGCATCAGATGATGGTTTCCAGATGCTGCATAAATACTGAATTAATGGAACTTCTTATAAAGTAGGAAGCTGTGGCCTTGTGACAAAGTTCCCTTATCAATAACTGTTTCTGCTAAGGCAGCCAGTTATTACTTTTTAGCTGAAGTAGTTAGACTTGCCATGTAATAGTTTCTGATAGCTGCCTAGGGGAGGAGGAAAACTGTCCATTCCCACTGTGCACAATGGACAGGACAAAAAGTGAAGTGCTTAATTTTTCTTGGGAATTTTTTAGGATTGCTTACAGTAGGCATTAGGAAAACATTTCTAATGATAATGCCTGTGCAGTAGAGGAATAAATTTTGTTGGGAGGGGAGAAGTGGTGTCTCTGTTACTGGGAGTTAAAAAAGCATCTTTCAGGAATGACCTGGTTCTACTTGATTCTTCCTTGGGTCAAGGGTCAGACATAGATTATCAAGATGCAAATAACAAGTGGATGACCTTTTAAGAATTTTTCCAGTCCTGTATTTTTGATTTTACAAGCAATGACCACTCACACCCATTTGTATTGCAATTGCATCTGTGTTATTGGACACAAACTTCCTAATATTTGCCCATGTAGATATTCATGTAAGAGCACAACAGAATTTCAAACTGTCATGACTCACTGAATTATGAATAGATTTTGGAAAAGTCCAACCACTTACTGTATGATACTTAAAGACTCACAAATCATTTTATTCAAGATGCAACTTTAAAGATAAATATGCTTTCATTACTAATCTGCTTTTTGCCTCCATGAAGTCTTTTCATTGGTTGAGTGACTCATGGTCATCCTATAGCAACATAGTTATCCAATACAAATTCCCAAATATAACGCATTGTAAATGACTCATTCTCAGGCATATGCAACAAAGTGAGATTCCAGAGGCTTTTCATTCTGTAATACTGATATGACTGATTCATTTCTCATGTCTTATTAGATACTAGAGTGACCCAGATATTTGCTTTTATGTATAGAATCATGAAATCATGGAATAATTTTGGTTGGAAAAGACCCTTAAGATCATTGAGTCCAACCATTAACCTGGCACTGCCAAGTCCACCACTAAACCATGTCCCTAAGTGCCATGTCTACATGTCTTCTAAATACCTCCAGGGATGGTGACTCCACCACTTCCCTGGACAGCCTGTTCCAGTGCTTGTCAAAGCTTTTTGTGAAGAATTTTTTCCTAATACCCAATCTAAATCTCCCCTGGTGCAACTTGAGGATGTTTCCTCTCATCCTGTCACTTGTTACCTGGAAAAAGAGACCGACACCCGCCTCGCTACAACCTCCTTTCAGGTAGTTGGAAAGAGCGATAAGGTCTCCCCTCAGCCTCCTTTTCTCCAGACAAAGCAACCCCAGTTCCCGCAGCTGCTCCTCTTAGGACTTGTTCTCCAGACCCTTCACCAGCTTCGTTGCTGCTCTTTGGATGAGAATTTACCGTCCTATTCTAAACAGTTTCTACTTAAGGTTTCCCTAAACTTAGGGGATGTTCAGGTCTTTAATAGGACCATAATATTTGTCCTGTGTCATTGTTTTTACTTTATATAGTGCCATGGGTACACCAGGACACTTTGCTTGAATATGAAAACTGTACCATGCTGCACCGAGTATACTTGCAGTCTTAGGAGCCTTTTAAATCTCTGCACATGCCAACACAGTAGAACAAGACAATGTTGTTCCCTAAACAGCTCACTCCTCTGAGTAGCTGGTATTTTGCAACTATACTCTGTACTGCATGGTAGAAACAGCAGAGACTTAAGTGTCCCAAAACCTGGTCCTACCTACCCATTTCTGTCTAAGATTGTTTCTTGTCTAATGCAAGAACAGTTGCCTGTTGCTGTGGTTTGGCTAGAGCAGGTGACCTGACCTTCCCTGGGCATGCCGGTACCAGCCCGGCAGGACCTGCCTTGCCTGACTTTTGGTGTTGTTATCAACAACAACTGTAGCTTGTTAGCAGAGTCAGTGGCAGTCTGTTGGGGAAGTTATGGTGACTCAGTGATGACAGTCAAAAACAGAAAATAAAAAGACAAAAAAGTAGCAAGCAGGGAAAAGGAATAATATATACAAAAAGATTGGATTGCTGGTTTATTTATCAAAATGTCTTCTTTCTTCTCCTACTTGTACTCTTTATATGTATATATATTTATATTTGTAGCTCACTCAAAAGCTGAAAAAGAATGTAAAATCCCTGAAAGCAGATTTTTATTTATGAGATTGCTAGCTGTGACAGATTACTATTCACTCTAGAAACAGAAATTATGCTTCTATGATATTATGACTTAAGGGGAATGTTACTGTAATCTCCTTTTTTTCTCTGTATGTTGGTTATATGCAGTGCTTATTCAAGTCTTACTTTCACCAGATCTGTGACTGTATAACTGAGTCCACTAGTTTGGTCCCAAATGTGCAGATATGAGTCAGAAGAAATTGAAAGAATCTTTGAGATATAAAATTCAGTTTGAATGCAATGAAGGAGGATCCACACTTTTTTAACATATTGTCATTGATATTATCAATGTTGAGTATGCTTTTACTTTCAGATCTCTGTAAAAATGTATCTGGAAAGACAGAAAGGATATCTAAAAATACATCAGTATGTTTATATAATTATGCAAACATAAAAAATATTCAGCTCATGTCAATGGGGTGCTCATATTTTCTCTCTAGCAGGAAATAGAGGCTAATCTAGAAAGAGTTTTTCACAAGCACACCAAGATCTTTTTTTCACTTTGCCTATGGTTTAATAAGAGTCCTTGACTTTGATTGAAAAGTCACTTGATAAATAATGTAATTATCTTGTCCACCTCTGTATGCCCCATTTACAACATAGCAGATCATTTGGCAGCACTTCATTAGCCAGAGCGCCATGTGTCTTCAGTGAGCAAAAGGATATGAGTTCAAATGATACATTAGGCACAGCGTATATGCATGACTTAAAATCTGCAAAAGGAACCTTCTTTGAAATGTCCACTGATAAAGGGGTCATGTCTGACTCAGTGTTAACAGGTGGCGTGAGTCACATTATCTGCTGCAAATAACATACATTGCAAATATAGTCTGTCTATACGACTGCAAAGTCATTTTATGAATTGACCTTGAATGGTGGGATGATTGAAAAGTATTCACTGTGAAGACTGGAGGAACAATTTTCAGTCTATGCTGTTTCCTGAAGCTGCTTGCTTTCAGCACACATTATTTCTTCTGTATATGAAGTCACTTGAGTCCCATCCTATCATTCTATTGCCTGTTTTGATAAAATTATTTTCCACTGGGACAAAAAAAAGGAAAGAGAACCTGAGTAATATGAAAGCAAAAAAAATTACAACATTATGCCAACATGTAATAAACCAACTGTTTGTTGCTTGAATTGGTCTCCTTTTATTTTTAGATGCTACAGTCTATCTACAAGTGTGTATAAAGACACTGGAAGACTTCAAGAATTCCAAAAGGAGGACGTTGCTCTTGCAATGGAGTTATTGCATGAAACTTTGTAAATGTCTTTTTGGCCTTTTATCATCAATACAGATGTCCAGGCAACCTCTTGCAAAATTTTTACTTCCCTCTGCAACTTACTTTTTTAGAGGTCAGCAGCAGCAGAAGGAAATGCAAACTAAAGCTGAAAGTCTCGGCATGATTGTTTTCAATAACTGAAAACTTGTTTTAGAATTTCCTCAACACAAGATGCAAGGAAATGCTTTAATGCTTCTCTAATTGCACCTCTGAAATGTTACATGGATTTGTGTTCAATGGTAGAGGGGCTAATTTTCTAGACTCAGGGGAGTCCTCTAGTTTGACCTGAATGTGTTTCGCATTTCATGGGTTAACTGCTTCAAATTGTTTGAATTTCTCTGGTACATGCCTCACTCTACAACATCTTCTTAGAATTATACAAGATCTCTGGAGGTCTCCAGTCCAACCGCCCACTCCAAATGAGACTATTGCTAGCACTAGATCAAAAGCCAGTCCTGGCTTTGTCTAGCTGAGTCTTGGAAACCTCCACGGCTGGAGGCTCCACCACGTCTTGGAGTAACCTGTCCTAGTGCTGCACCACTCTCCTGCTGTATCTCCTCCTTCTCTGCCTGAGTTCTTCTACTTATTGAAATTAGCATTAATTGATTAAACATCGTTCCACAAACTGATTTTTCTTTCTCCCTGACTTTTGTAGTTATATGACTCGCACCTTTCAATATTCCCTTCAGCAACGTTGCCATTGTGGTTTTAAGGTGGAGGGCATGGGTAGATCTATTGCACAGGACATCCTGATTATTTCCTTTGCAAGCAGAAGTGGATACTTGATACATAGATATCAGTTTTCTGGTTTTGGAAAGACTGAGAAAATTGTAACAAGAAAACATGTGATTTCTAATCTTTGCCTGGGTACAAGTGTAGTTTATCATTATAACTGACAGGCTGCATTGTACTGAGGACTGATGAGCTCCTTGTAGTAGTGAAAAAAAGATTATGTATCTCTAATGGCAATTCTACCGTTGATACCTTTGATCACCTTATCAAGGAAAAACTGAGTTGATCTTATTCACGCTTGTACGTTTCTTCCAGGGAAATCACAATAAGTTGTTACAGGCAATTGCTTTAGTTGTTCAAGAGCTCTGAAATGCTACTACTATGTGTCATTTCTTTTTTTAATCTGCTAGGCAGAGGGAGGCTGGTGAAGGTGGGCAGTTGCACCAACGCTGTTTTCAAGTAGCTGAATCTGAGCATTAGCCACTGCTTGAGATGGTTACAGCTGGGGTCGAAGGAGTTCTGAATTGAGGAAAGAAAAAGTCACCAGTTTATTATCTGAGGATGGAGCAGGAACACAACCCTTTAAAGCCTTAACATAACGGGACTGAGTATTTTCCATCTCCAAATCTCGCCATTTCTAGAACACCTTATTTTGGAAAAGACTTAAATGTTAATTAAATGTTTAAAGAGCTAAAGAAAGATTTGGGTAACTGAGTTCTGGACAGACATTTAGGCTGATGTTTATTCTTTTCACCTCATAAATATTAGTGGGTGGCAGTTGACACCGAAACAATGAGATTAGTCACCAGCTTTTTTTTCCATAACACCTCTGAGTTTTATATTTAGTGATCTCCTTTATACCACATGCCATTTCAAATAGTATCCATATGAAGAAAAACACATTTTCCTAACTTAACTGAGAATAATCTGAGCATTTTCTGTTCTTGCTGTAACACTAAAGAATAAATTAAAGTCACAAATTTAAACAATTTACATAAATTATTGAAGGCAGGATTGAGCTCCACATTAACATGTTTACATTTAGCTATCTACGGGTCCTTTTAGCATGGCCTGTTGAGATAGGACAAGGTCCCTTCCAACCCAAACTATTCTATGATTCTATGATTCTACATGTAAGTGTATCTACCTGAACCAGCTGTCTAAACCTACATCATAGTCGATAGAGATCTACTGAATGCTGTCAATGGAGTCTGAAGAGCTATTCAGCTCATCCTGAAGTAGACACCTATGCTGTAGACACCTATGTCAGGTCAGCCTAATAGCTCTCCAGACTCAGACTCTGACTAGATCCCCACTGAAAATAACAGGAGACAGCTATAGTGGGATTCAGCTGTCCATGCACAGGTGTCTTTTAGATGTTCTAGAAGATCCTACCTGACTTGATTCCAAGCAGCAATCAGGACCATCTCCTTTGTGCGACTGCCTAAGCCTGTCAACAACTTTTGACTGTTGACAACTAGCTTGGAGTTTCCTTAATTGAATTAGATTTGTAACCCATCCGTGCAGGGGATCTGGCTATATGAAGCTCACATACATCCATATTTAGGTGTCTAAATACTCCACCTTGTGATTAGTAGTCTAGAGGTTTGAATACCTATCCACAAGACAGGACACCTGAGCTCTAGGAACAATTTCTTCAAAGGAGACTGGACCACATATGTTGAGAGAGGGCCTGACTACCAGGCTATCAAGTAGATTATAAGGGAACCTGACCCTGGACTAGACTATGGTACTTAGGTTTTTGAGGAGCAAAACTTACTAAGTCTTCTCCTAAGACTGTCTTTTTTTTTTTTTTTTAAAATTCATAATGGTCTAGTGTAAAATGTATGTATATTCCAGGGTTTTGCATCAGCAAATTCAGTTCTGCTCCCTCTCAAATTAATGCTGATATTAGTAGTTATTTTATGCTTTCCTCCCATCATATATCCAAACATTTCGATAATGTGTACGTACCTGATGTTCTTAACTTACATTTTCTGCTTCATAGATTTCCTGTCACTTTCAATCACAATGATACAATGAAATTGTCCATTAACTATTATTTATATGCCAGTGAAGATGAATATACTCCAGAAAAGATGCAGATGCATCTGTTTACGTTTGAAATGCAAAGAAGAATTGATAGGCACTTTATTGACATAAAGTGTTTTTGTTGGGTGTTTTGTCGTGTCAATGAAAAAAACCTCCCTTGCTGCTTCTTAAACTTAAGTAGTACTTATGTGTTTCTGTCTGCTTATTCTTGGTGGCATCGAAAGAAACAAGTGACTATTGGTGAAAAAGAACTTTTACTGAACTTGATTAAAAAAGTCTTCAGACTTCTGTGCTGCACAGGAGAACAGAGAGTTTCCAAGCCACAGAGTAAGTTCCAAATTCCAGATACTTCATCTGGAAATATCTGCCTGTAGATGCCTAATTCTTGACGTCCAAATCTGTGAACAGATCTCACCCTCAGGCCATGTATGTCTTCTAGCTCTGCCAGCCCCACAGGTATATCTCAGCTCTTCTTTGGCATCTCAAATGACAGTGAACAGCCAAATTTTTAGATTAATTTAGGACAACTGAATGAGTCAGTCAGTAGCCTGTGGAATGATATCATCTACCTCTTTCAGTGCCCTTTAACAGTCCAGCCCATACCTGAATTCAGTATGAGCTGGAATGTAAATAACAAGAAAATCTAGTTACGTACCAGGTAACATTTTAAGTCATCTCCTTTCTGTGGTTGTCTAAACCCATAGACATCTCAAGATTTGGCTTAGAAGTTCCTTGAATCTCCTTTCAACCAACTGTTAGTGTGAGAAGTTTGTTCAGCTGATACAGGAATAACTGACAGAGTGATACTAGATTCAAACACAGAACACAACCCACAAAGAATTATAAAATAGGGCATTTGGGCCACAGGTACAGCTCCTTTTTAATCAGTTAGGTTACTTGTGCAAAAGGTTTCTTGTTTTGAGTACAGGAAACACACAGTATAAATAAAATCAGCCCCAGATGTATAGGACCAGGGCTGTCTAAAAGCGATTCTGTGTTTCGAAGGCAGCTGGTAGAAGACAGCTTAGCATGAGCAGGCAACGGAGACCTGGCAATTACATTGCTCAAGTTGGGTTAATTGCACAGTCTCAGAGTTGTGTCCCTCGTTGGCTGATCTGTGGGAATGAGAATTCCTAGACAGCCCTAATGAATTGAGCCAAACTGGATGCCCTAAATCAGTTTTCAACTGAAATTGCCTTTGACAAGACCCTTCTTTTGTTAATAAACCTCTGCATTACACATTTAATGGTCTCAGCTCTGTTTATGTCTCTTAAAATTTATTTGTATGCAACCCTTATGACATCTTCAAGATGAATCAGGAAATTCAGTTGTAAATACATCTTTCAAAACTGAATAGTTGTTTCAGTCCTTCATTTTAATAGAAAACAAATATATTTGTTTATTGTTCTGTTTCTCCTCATTATCAAATCATAACAATATCATGTCAACCACGCTTTAGCATAGCCTTGATATCCTTTGTTTATTGTGAACTATAATTTGAACAGTGTTGTACCCACAAGGGCAAATCTCCTTTGTACAAAATCTTGTTGCTAATTAAAAGTTTAATCTGATAGTGTAATTTATTTGTTCATACTTGTGTGTACATTATAAGCCTGACCTTAAGTCTTACTTCCCACATAGCATAAATTGCACAGGCCGTTTGTAATTCAGTAAAGCCATAAGCAATAGCAGTAAGAATTCAGCAAGAAAACAGACTAGGAGAAACTAAAGGACTAAAGGAAAGAAGACCCATCGAACCTACACACTTTGGACAGTTGTTTTTCCTCCTCTCACCCCTTGTTTCATTATCCACTCTATCTACTGACACACTACCGACTGCCTGAGTCTTTACCCTGTTCCTTAAAGCTGCTCACAAACCCTGGATTAAAGTCCACTCTGAGTTATAGGTTGGCATTTGGGTTTATTGGCAACACAGGCACACAGCTACTCCATGCCTTGACGTAAGTGCCTTCTGTCCTGAAATTTCACTCCAGGACTTTGTTGTTTCTCCTTGTAGTTTGTTTCCTAAAAAACCTCTTCTTCCTTCCAAGGCAACTTGGAGATTAGCAGCATCACTGAGTTGGCAGAATTTCAACTGACTAGGTGGTATCCTGACCAGAAATGCCTTGCTGAACTCAAACAGGCATCCTAAGTCCAACATGTAATTGGTCCCTATAGTCCAGGAATGGAAGGGCAACAATCAGAAGGTGAACCATTATTATTGTGACTTAAAGATGATAGTACATATAAACTGGAGTTTATTCCACTCTGGCTAAAAAACGAATAAGAAAATGACAGACCATAACTAGCCATTTGCTGTTTTCTTGAAAAATCTTTTTAAAGCATGGATGGGTTAAGATTATGCTTTTTTCAATGTCCATATCAAAAGACTTTAATTTCCTAGTGAGCTAGTTTCCCCATTGCAGAAACCTGGTATAAATAATAGCTACTGTAAACAGAGCTTTGAAATGATCAAAATAGAGATTCTGGAACTGTACAGAGTCATTTAACACTGTTCCTGCTTAGCAAACTCCTGTTTCCACTTCGTTATACTGAAAATGTCAAAACAAGATATTTCAACACTGTCAAAGAGCTTTCTCCACTGTTTTCAAAACACATTTTTGTCTAAATTGATATCCTGCTTTTTAAAATTTTGATATAATAGTACTCTAATTGTAAGTTGCTTTGAGAAAATTTGATCCGCGTACTATGGAGGTTTTGAGGAGACGTTAAATCTAAACTAATATCAACAATTATACTGCACTTAGTTGTACTGATTGACATTGCAGTCCTGGATACATGTAATGGGGGCCAAGTGGCATTGTGAATTGCACTTCTTAATCACAAATACAAAATTATTTCAAAGGTGGAACAACCTCTGGCAGAATGACCTTCATTAAAATAGACCTTTCAGTGTGAATGTGGGTTTTGACCTCACATGGAGAAAGGATGCAAAATCTTGTACAAACCTCACTTTCGATGCTTGTTACCCAGCTCAGAATCTACTTCAATAATTTTGATATTGTAGAAACCTCTATTATTTTGCAATATGTTAGTCTTTGGGGGAAATACCTTCTTTCTAGCATAATGAATAAATTAATGACACTTACACTGGGCAATTGAGCAGAAGTTTTTTAGGTTATTTACTTACTTATTCTACAGTAAACTGTGTTTGCAGTCACAGGAATGTAGCTCTGAGATACCGTAAATGTTTGCTGTTAATAGATAAAAGTTTTTAAAGTAACATTATTTGTTGATCGCAGATTGTATACAAACATTTTATTTTTTCAGTCTTATTCAGTGTTTTCCTGTGAAGATTATGGAACAGCACATTAATGAAACATCAGATATCAGATACCTGAAAGTCTCGGATATTCAGAGTACAAAATTCTGGTTATTCATTGGGGCTGGAGGAGTCAGTTCTGGTTCTCTGCCTTGTGCAGTGATTTGCATGTTTATTGCAGGGCCTTATATTTCATCTCAGATTTGCCTTGTAAGCCTGTGTAAAATATAATACAAATTCAGTAAATCATCTAAATGCTTGAGCACCAGGAGCGGCCTCCGTTCTGCCTAATTTGGATGTAAATTTAATTGTGAATAATAACTTATTGATAAAAACTGGAGAAAAAGCCAGTTGTTTGTCCTTCAAATTATATGTTGGGGTGCCTGGAATTTTCCAGCCTTACAGTTCTAGGTATTCCTCTTCCATTAGGTGAATTTTACAAACATAAATAGAGACATATTGACATCTGGGAACAAGTGCCTTTCATCCTGCGGCTGAGGCTGGGGATGGACAGTGCTGCAGGCACTCTGAAAAGAGGAAACAATTCTCTCTTGTTCCTTTTCCTCCTTCTTCTCATATTCATCTGCTCCTTTTCTCCTTCTGTATTCCTAGTGCTGCTACTTTAGTCATCCCATTTATTACAATCTTTCAGCAATCTTCTTGCCATTTTTTTTTGGCTATTAAACCTTTTCTTCTACATTCGACTTGCTATGGCTGCCAAAATAGGTAACTGGTTGTACAAGTCAAATCTGTATTCTGGAGCATTAAGTTTTCTTCAAGAATTCCCTGCATGTTTTTACTGTTTCTTATGGTGACAGAATTTTTCAAGCACTGACCAGTGGCTCACCCTTTATTCTTATTCAAGCCAAATAATCTTTATACCGGCCTGGAAGTGCATCAGTGCCTAGACCCATGGGAGAGAATGGAGGAATCCTTCAGTCTTACACCCCATATTCTTGTAATTTGAATGCCCCCTAGGTTTCCTCTCATCTTTTTTACTTAGGGAAAGGTTCTAAAGTCCAAGAATTCATAAAGCCTGTGTTCTTTGTCTCTTATTAAGAGAACTGTCAATAGAAAGCACGGGAGGGTAAGAAAATCCCATGGTTTTTAAAATATCCAAATGTGGGGTCAAGCATGTTTCTGTTCGGTACGTGTACGTGATATGTGAGTTTGCATCACACATTAGACAAACAGAAATAGACTGTGAAATGAATACAGGTAGCAAGGAAAACACCATGAACATTGATTCTTCTTTACTGTAGAAGTTGCTATTAACTGCTTTTTGGGTCAAAAATAATATTAGTGAGTAACAATGGAACATGTCAAATATTTGTTAACTGAATAATTTGAAGGGAGGAGTAGCAGAAGCCTGTTTTCTGCAAAGGACATAGGCAGTGCTATCTCAATATAGTTGAGAAAGCCATTATCTTAGCCTGGCCTTCATGAGTAGAGCATGTTTACTGAGTCTTCCTCCTGTGGCTAAGCCCTTAGGGAACTATAGATCTTTGCCATATTTGAATTATTCCCATTGAAACTGAAACAAACAAAAAATTCAGAACCCCTTGTGATAGTTAACATGACCTCAAATGAGAGAGAAAAGAATACAACCCTTTGTTGAATGAGCTCACATTCAAGTCTGTAGCTTTAATGGAGATGATAGCTCTCTGGTGAGAATAGGTGACTCTAAGATACCTGAAATGAGCTACCTATATGAAATGACAGAAGGGATGTGTTTTGATTGCAAGAACCTGTGTCCATTTCCTTATTTCATCCTCAGGATGCTGGTGTCATTTTCATTGCTCTTAGTCTGATTCAGAAAGAATCTGCCAAATGACATTTTGCTTGCACCTTCTTTTTCAGTTCAAATGTGCTATATACGCTTACATAAATTTGCAATTTATGTGTGTGAGATTTAACTCCGTATTTTGGAATCCTTTTCTTGACTTTTGTGACTCAGATTTAAGGGCTACAAAAGTTCTTCCTTTAAACAATGGAAGTCTCTTACTACCTCCACTTGAATGGCAGAGGATACTATGGGGACAATACTCCAGGGAGCAAGACCTTTGGTAGAAGAGATATATCAAAGCTTCTGTCTCTGCATTGTGAATAACTTTCCTTCTCACAGAAAAACTCAGTTTTCAAACTCAGTGGGTTTTGGAGTCTATGAATTTTTCATGAAATTCCCTGAATTCTGGAATAGCAGGATCTGCTCCACTGTTACTGTTGGTGTTGGGGAATCATGGTGTCTCCCATTGACTTAGATGATTAGAATGCAAATTTTGTGGCTTTTTGATAAATTTCACCTGATTTTTAAATGTGATTATCTTATCACGCATAGTGTTAGCTGACCCACAGAATGCATAACACCATATCTATTCTCCCTGTCCTCTGCTACCTCTTGCATTGTGTATTATAAGCTGGTTTTGCTCACATGCTCAAACAACATTAACATGGCCGTAGCAGATAGCCTCTACCTATAGTTTTCCATGCTGTAGAGGAATTTTCATATAACTGATGAACATACCCTTCTAACTTGGTTTTCAGGCCTGCAACCTACTTGGTTGTAAAAAAAAGCCTTGGAAAATCTTTTGCCCAGCACATGTACCAGATGCCCAGACCAAAACATTGAGAGCTTTGAGTCCTCAATACCCCAGGAACTGAGTGTTCAGGAATTGCTAACAGTAGGGATACAAGAGAGCATGTATATGATTGATGTAGTGATGGTAAATTTTTCGCAGAGAAGAATACTGATGACACTTGCATAGTATGCATTTACTTTATTTGAAGCTGTATGATTCTTTAATTCCAGATACACTGCTTTAATCTCTCCCAAAGTGGTGCTGGCTTCTGCAATCTTCTATGTGACTCCATCATCAGTTGCAGTGTCATGGGGCAGCATGCTGCTGAGTTGCAGGACCTGGCTACTGTGTTGTCACCACTCTCAACTGCCTCAATATGCTTTCCAGTAAGGAAGGGTGTAGGATTGAATTTATTTTCTTGATAATCACTTTGAGCTGACTGGCATTTGGATCTTATGATCCTATAACGTGTCATGCAGTCCAACATGCATGGGTAAACAATGCACAGTCACTAGTAAAGAAGGCTGCTCTACAGCTGTTGATTTCTCATTGGGTCTCTGCATGGTGAAAACACCATCTGGTAATTGAATGTGGATCTTCCACTGTGGCTGCATAAAAGTATTGCTGCAGAAGTTATGATAAAAGGGAAGCAGGAGGCTTACTTGGTACCACTGACAGTGAAATGTTATGGTCGTCTGCCATGATCAGGGACCCTCATCTCTAGGCCATGAAGCTAGTGAGCAGCATTCATAAAACCATCTGGACATCAGGATTTTTGCAAAGACTTCCAAAGAAATTCATAACTTACAGTTTCAAAGGCTTTCATCTGACACAGACTGTATGTAATTCTTTATTTTGCTGCACACTTCATCTGACTTTACCCAGCTGTAAAAAGGGATTGCAACAGTCAGGTCTCAATCACACTGAAAGCTCAGTTGTCCTTCAGAAACAGTTTTCCAGCAAGCTCCCTAACTAGGCAGTTGCCTATTGGTCTCGCAAGGATTTTTGCAGAGGTTGAGCACAGTGAAACAGGATGGTTTATCAAGGCATGGATGGTTACTTCTCTGGTTTGTGAAGGAGGGGATATTGTTTGCGCCATTGAACTTCCTGAGAACTGATCCTTACCTGCACTGGTAATGTGACCATCTGCTGACCACCATCCATGTATCACTTTTTAGGAGTGCCCATGATACATTTTGTCTCACCCGGTGACATCCATTTAGTAGCTTTCAGAGTGCAAATTTTCTAGGTTTGCTAGTTGCTGCTTTGGAGCTTCTTATAGCACTTCATCAAAGATAAGAGACCATTTAATAAACTGCTACAATGTTCACATGAAGATTTTCTTTTCATCATTCAATTCTATTTGACTATCACTGCTGGGAAGTGGCTTGACATCCCTACCTTTAGAACTACAAATAGTTTTTAAGCCTTTGTAAAAGAACCAGAATTTTTCCTGATCCAGAGCTTGCTGCTGCTGTTCTGTTTTTTTGCCTGCCCTTTATATCTGAAAAGAGAAAGCTTTGCTTGTACTTAAGTTTGGCAAGAAACTTGCTTTCCTGCTAGTTTCATGATATTTGTAATACATCTATAGATGTTCATAAGCTAATAGAATATCCATTCTCTATCCATTCTCATCGAAACAGTCTAGATATTTCCACACAGCAAAGCCATACACCTTTCCTATGACATTGTACACTGTGTCCTGTGTTGTGTCCCTGAGTCTTTTACATTAGATTTCCTTTGTTGTTTTTTTTTTTTTTTTTTTTTAGAACAATAACAGACTGCATTTGGGTTGCCTTTTGGCATATGCAATTTTGAATCATTCAATATTTAATCTCTGGGTGCCTTTGACTCACTTGACATCTGAATCCTCACTACTGATGCCTAGACCAACCATCTATATCTTGCATGGGTGATATAATTCTGACATCATGAACATAACATTGTGGCATAATGATGCATTTAACAACATTGTAGATCTTGTACTATGCCTGCATCTGCACTGTCTTGTGCTTGCAAACTCGCTTGCCAGCCAGCCCTCAGCACAATGTTAGAAAAAAGATATCATTTAAGTTTCCTTGCCAAAATGAGCATACTCTAGGACCTTTCACAAAGTTTCAGTTCCCTGCAGATGAATCCTCCTTAATACAATGAGTTTATCATTTTGTGCAATGAACTTGATGGTACTGTTGAGATCCAATATTCTTTGACCTCAGCGTGCATTGTAACTCATGACTAGGCACAAGCAATTATCATGCAAGACAGCTATTTGTAATACCGTCAGTTAGTTGGAAACAATTTAGGGATCCCTGACTCCTGTACTGAAGAACACATTCACTCCTAGCTATCAACATTCGTGTTCTCAGCTGACTATCCATTAGACAACTCCTGTTTCTTCCAGTTGCATTTTTCCAGATAGGAAAACGTTCTTCTGAGTAAATTCATTGACTGTGTTTTCCCTCTCCCAACATGAGTGTACTTTATTCATTTGAGGAATGAAAGACCCCACTTTTGAGAGGTTTTCATGGTGAAACACTGTTGTTGGCTTCTGGAGCTACATATGAGGTATATCAGATTCAGAGGCAAAGGCTCAAACAAATACCAGAAAGAGGAGGCAGAGTGGGAACTCTAGTTTCCCAGCAGGAAGACCTTGTAAATCGGACTATAATTATTTTTCTCCATGTTCACTGAGACTAGGACAAGAAATTAAGAATTTAATTTATGGATATGGCAATTTAAATTAGATAATTTCCTAATATCTACTTCTTCAGTGTTATTTTGGGTGCAATTGAGGTGTATTTGAATTCCTTTACCGAACTCTCTTCTTCAGCGATTCATGGGAAGACTAAGAGCTATCAGAAGTAGCACTGAGACAGTTTATTCAGATGAGATCTTCCCTGAAGTTGCTGTGTAGCATGGGGAGGGTGCTTTACATACTAATAGTAAAAGTCAATATGAGTGCACAAGGGCCACCTGCAAGAAAACCATTCTGGTATTAACACACGGAGAAAGTGCTGCAGAGTAAGCAGGCAGAAGGCGTCCTCGGGCACTGTGCCCAGCAGTGCTTGTGACTCAACAAAGGTACAGTGGTACAAAAGCACATGGATTCAGTGAAATACATTTTTTATGCTGAAATTGCACAGGCAGCCAGCTTTGAATGCCTCTGGCAGGCTGGATCAATGCTGAAGTAGAGAGTGTAGGTGTTTATATTCTGCTTATGTGGCTGGGATGGATATTGTTTACCCCAAATGGCTTAGGGCTTTTTCTGCAACACCCAATTTATTAATCTTTTTTCAAAGCATTAGCTGTATTCTCAGTACTGAACGGGCCAAAGATAGAAAGAGCTTCTCCTTCAAAGAGCTTACAGGCTCAGAAAAGTCAAGATAAAACTGTTTTTCTCACTGAGACATGCTTTTAGCACCTTTAGCCTGGAATTATGTATTTTATTCAAATGGAGCTCCGGGAAATAAAACAAAAAAAATAGATTTTTGCTTTCAAATTGGCACCAACTATTATTAAGACCATAAAATAGATGTGATAGGAAACATTGCTGATGCTTCATATCTAAATCTGCAAGCACATTAGTATTGTTTGCATTTACTCTCAGAAGTACACCTGCTCATTTATTCTGCTTGGAAACCACCACTTAAGTTAGTCAGTGCTTTCAAACCAAATTACATCCATTTAGTACAAGATCACTATTTTGTTAACACTATAGTTTCTGTGCCCTCCTGCAACAATGACAATTAATAAATCAACTTCTATCTCAGCCTAATTTTCAGTAAGTACAACATGAGAGACATTAATGTCTAATTTGTAAAAGTTCATGTTAACTGAGGAAAATATCAAGTCTTTATTGTGGTTATGAATTATATATCAAAGATGAAAATTAAGGTTATCTGGTGTTAGTTTGGAAGATATAAGAAATGAGATCACTTTTTATCTGGAAATGATTTATTTGAGCCTTGTCAAAATTCCCAATAAATCTAAAAGGGACAGGATCCGTCCAAGAGGAGATGAGATTATCTTGGTTTTGTAAGAAAAATGCTAAACAGCACAGTTACAAATACAGAAATATGGTGAATATTTCCTTAATATACTAAATATACAAATAGTTTCTAATCAGGTCAAGTTTCTTTTTGATTAAAAGTTAACATTCTTCCAATCTTGTATAATTTTCTTTTTATTAGTCAATTGTATCCTTCATGGAGATTGTCAGAGGTGGGTCCTGCTTGTCTTTATTCTTAAAACCTTTTCAATACTTTGAAGACCTTTGTTTGGAGGATTGCAGAGAAGAATCAAGAACTTACTATTGTTTAGCTGCAATCTACTCAAGGATATATAATTATTCTTATTTTCCTTTGTTGGCCACTTTCTGTAAAAAATGCATCTTTCAAAATGACTAAATCAAACATAGAGAAAACCACTTGCTTAACTTCAGCCTAAAATACCTGTTTGTCAGTGTAAATTGTGCAAAGTCCATGAGCAGTGCCTCTGAAAGTACAGGGACAATTATGAAGTACAATACAGCTCGCGTTACATTAGGAAACAAATTAACCAAGGAACATAAAAATTTGCTTGGGATTCATGCACATCATTAACCAGTTAATGTATGCATTCTCATTAAATATGCATGTTTGGGTTGTTCACTTGATTACTCATAGGGCCAGATTCAAAGGAACTGATGCAAGACTACAGCAACATCATAAAGATTCAGGTGCCTATGCCATACTGTTTACGCCATTTTTTGCAATTACTCCCCAACTCTAACTTTTACGATGAGTCTATTAAATACTCTCTAGCAAGGACAGAGAATTGCTCTGCTGCAGTATATTGGGTTTGTGCAGCAAGGTTTTGGTAACAGGGGGGGCTACAGGGGTGGCTTCTGTGAGAAGCTGCTGGAAGCTTCCCCTGTGTCTCACAGAGCCAAAGCCAGCCGGCTCCAAGATGGACCCACCACTGGCCAAGGCTGAGCTCATCAGTGACAGTGGTAGCACCTCTGGGATAACAGATTTAAGAAGGAAAAAAAAGTTGCTGTGCAACACAAACAGCAGCCAGAGAGAGGAGTGAGAACATGTGAGAGAAACAGCCCTGCAGACCCCCAGGTCAGTGCAGAAGGAGGGGAGGAGGTGCTCCAGGCGCCGGAGCAGAGATTCCCCTGCAGCCCGTGGGGAAGACCATGGTGAGGCAGGCTGTCCCCCTGCAGCCCAGGGAGGTCCATGGTGGAGCAGATCTCCACCTGCAGCCTGGGGAGGACCCCACGCCGGAGCAGGTGGGTTCCCGAAGGAGGCTGTGACCTCGTGGGAACCCTGCGCTGGAGCAGGCTCCTGGCAGGACCTGTGGATCTGTGGAGAGAGGAGCCCACGCTGGAGCAGGTTTTCTGGCAGGACTTGTGACCCCGTGGGGGACCCACGCTGGAGCAGTCTGTGCCTGAAGGACTGCAGCCCGTGGAAGGGACCCACGCTGGAGCAGTTCATGGAGGACTGTCTCCTGTGGGAGGGACCCCACGCTGGAGCAGGGGAAGAGTGAGGAGTCCTGCCCCTGAGGAGGAAGGAGCAGCAGAGACAACGTGTGATGAACTGACCCCAACCCCCATTCCCCGTCCCCCTGTGCCGCTGGTGGGGAGGAGGTAGAGAAAATCTGGAGTGGAGTTGAGCCTCGGAAGGAGGGAGGCGTGAGGGAAGGTGTTTTAAGATTTGGTTTTACTTCTCATTATCCTACACTAATTTGATTGGTAATAAACCGATTTCCCCAAGTTGAGTCTGTTTTGCCAGTGATGATAATTGGTTGAGTGATCTCTCCCTGTCCTTATCTCGACCCATGAGCCTTTCATTATGTTTTCTCTCCCTTGTCCACCTGAGGAGAGGTGTGATAGAGCAGCTTTGGTGGGCACCTGGCATCTAGCCACAGTCAACCCACCACAACCAGCAAATCTGTCCTCCTCCAAAACCCTTTGCCAAGCAACCATGCTCAGTTCCTCTGCATCAACTGACTTCTATATCCATTGCAGTTAAACATGACTGGGGCAACATACAATTTGAATAGCAGCCAGGGTCAACCTACCACATGCAGAAAGGCTTGAGTGCCCTGAGCCTTTACTTTTTCCCAGGTAATCTCATCTCCTTTGCAACTGTAGACCATCCCAGCTGCAGTGATGCTGCTACAATTCACTTGCACAAGAATCGAAAGACCAGGCATTCCCCTGACATCAGAGCTGATCTCCTTCCTACCAGGCACACCTAAAGTGTGCCTCTTGTGTAGGAGGAGTGAGAGTGGAGAACTTTGCCCACCTTTTGGCTTTCCACAAAACAGCTTTGATGTCACCTTTTCCATGCAATAGCCTAAATTATTTTCATTTACTTCTCAAGTTTTATCAATTTATGAGATCTGGAAGAGACAGAAGAACTTAAAAATAAACTAAGTGGGTAACTACCAGGGAATTATATAGATCCTGGTGGCTGAGTACTCTTAACCTTGGTACTTGAGTAACCCTCACAAGGATAATATTGAGTATGTCAGGTGTGCAATTCCCAGACTGCGTTATATCAAGTTGTATATCACATTCCTCCCACTACAGCATCTGTTTCTGTAATTCTTTACTTGTAATTGTGTTTTCAGATATAAACTCTCCAAGATCTGGGGCTCCTGATCCCAGCTATTGAATAGAAATCCTTAGTGTTGGAGTCACTAAGCATTAACATATCCACAGAGAAAATAAAAGCTTATTTCTGCTAATGCCTGAATGCAAGAAGACAGGATTTCTGTGGATCCAACCATCCTCTAGTCAAGGCCTTCAGCCCTTGTTTTCAGAAAGGATATATATAATATAAGCCTATAATTGCAATCTGTAGGATAATCAATAAAAACAGACAACAATTCTTCCAGACTGTTGAATGCCTGGTTTTCCAGATATTCTTATTACTTCTGTTAGCATAGCTTTCAGAAGTAGGATAACTTGTGTAGTGTAAATATACATGACGGCAATTGATTTGAGTGATTTATACCACAAATCTTAAGTGGAGTTGAATATAGATATGTAAGCCCTAAATTTGGAATTATACT
This sequence comes from Aquila chrysaetos chrysaetos, assembly GCF_900496995.4. Classification (NCBI taxonomy): domain Eukaryota; kingdom Metazoa; phylum Chordata; class Aves; order Accipitriformes; family Accipitridae; genus Aquila; species Aquila chrysaetos. The sequence goes on from NC_044004.1 coordinate 10,844,527, forward strand.
ACTAAGATTTACTAGCAAATAGTTATACCTTTGGGGATTGCTAATGACCTACAGTGTTCTGCTGTGTTAGGTTGTTAAAAATAAGAAGCAAAAATTAAAACTTCTCATTTAATAGCTGTTTGGTGCTTCTTGGTTCATTATTCCCTTTTGGAAGCCGAAGACTGATTGGCAAGCTTAGCAAAAGACAAAACTCTATTTGCTGCAAAGTCTGTGCTGTCTAAGGCTGTGCTGTCTTTTTAAGCCCTTTAGATAAGGACTTTCCCCCTTTTGTTCTCCAAGATTTTCCTAAGGAAAATAAATTATTACAAGTTGGTGAGCAGCATAATGGGATCTGGGAAGTGTGTGTTGAGTGGAGGAGAATAAGTTTTTGCTCTCTGATGTATTAGAGCTATTATTTTGCTCTTTAATGTATTAGTGTTATTAGTATAATAAATCTGCTCTTTAATGGATTAGTGACAGAGATCCACGGCAGACATATAATTGACCAAATGATGAAGAGTTCTGTGGAAGTAAACATGGGACATTACAGATAATGCAGTTGGGACAGGGGAGTTAAATTGTCAGAATTTACAGCATTAACATTCATTTATGTCTTTTTAAAAATTAAATTCTGAATATATCTGAGCACGCTGGCTGGGCCCTAAACCTTTACTTGCAAAGCAATAGAATTTCAGTATTGACAGACATAAGATTTTTTTTTAAGTCTGTTTTTAAAACTTTACCTCCTGACTTCCCTGCTACCCTCTGTTAACAAGTTTATTATTTGACACTGCTACAAATAGTATCTAGCCATCGTTCTCTGAGAGTTTTGTACAAAACACTGAATACTTGATAGTTGATACCGTGGTGCCTCTCTGAAGAACCGTTTCTACCCCATTTTTACAGATGAGGAGACTGAGAGCTGAAAGAACTTGCCCTGGCTTGTAAAAGATCCAGGATTTAGATCCCAGCTTTACTGTGTAGTATAATGTACATGACAATCATGCGCCATTAAACATCAGACAAATGAGTTATTGCTGATACGTGAGATACAGACATGAAAATTGTTCCATGGAGACTTATTACAGGAGCTGCAGAAGGTTACTGTGCTGCACAAATTACAAGCAAAATAATTTCATTTCATTAAAAATTTGTGAGGGTTTTATGCGCGAAGCCTGTTTATAGTGAAATGAATTTCTCTCCTGCTGCATCTCTGTTCTCAGCACAAAACTGTAAAGCATAGCTGTAGCAAAAATACCGGCAATGCATTTGTCAGTTCCTGTTATGTATCAGACCAAATTCTTTTCAGCCTTTTAAAAAGGAGTCGCTTAGGGTATGTTCCAAACTGTGGAAAATTGTGTAAGAATATTGGCGCATTGACTCTCACATTGCTGTCTCATATGTCTCCTTAACAAAGGGATGGTCTCAACCCTCTGTAATGTAGGTCAGCATTAAGAGTGCCAAATTACTCTGGTGATTCCATCTGGTCCCTCTGGCATGTTTGACAGGTGCAGGCATTCCTTCAGCCTCATCGTCTTCACTGTGGGGTGGTAACATCTGACAAAGCTGCCAAAGTTTAGCGTTAGAGTATACAGTGGTAATTGCCAATTTAACACATGGTTGTGAAATAGCAACAGCAGTATGCTGAGGTAAACATGTGCCAGAAGTCCACAGACAAACTTTACATGCCCCTGATTAGAGGGTATCTTTCTGAAAAGATGGATTGTTGTCAAAAATAGATTTGAAGCTGGCTATAAAAGGGTTCCAAATCATTGACTGGTTCAGTCATTTAGATAAGTGCTATACATGATGGTTTTCATTCTGGTCTCATTATATAGCAGAATAGCCCCAAATTTCAGGACTGCTTCTGATGACAATTTCAGTATCGTTATCTGCAATAAGGTTAATTGTACTCAGCATTAGTGCTGTAGGGTACAACCATGTGACTGAGATAAGGTCCATTTAGCCAACAAATACATTTTGTTATATCCTTTTTCCCCTTAAAGGAAAAAAAAAAAAATTATGCAAGTCAGAGACTCTATGGTTTTGTCCACTTGGCAAAGCTCCATCTTATCTCTGTGTTGGCTGATGTCTGGCTCAATACAAAGCAGAATAATTTACTGAGCACAGAGTACTCACTTATCAGTGCTGCATTAGCATCAAAGAAAGATCTCCTGCCACTGGAGCTTGCAGTCAGAAGTTACAAATATAACTGCTGAAATTATTGTCTTACACTCAAAACAAGACAATTAGTTTCCCTGTTCCTCTTCCTCTGTAATCTGGGACTGAGCCTGGTACTATTTTGTCTCTGAATTAGGGAGGAAATATAGAAAACTGACAGTTGCTCCCTCTTTACATCCCTGTTTTAAAACTTACTTCTTTCTCTATTTACTGTTTGTATGTATTAGTAGGCAACAGCGTTAAGCATAATTCTTCCACTAACAAAATCCTTCCATCAGCTCAGGTCAAGACTTCAAACCAACCATTCATAGATTAAACACAACACAGTACAATCAATTGGAAGCTGGTAATCCACAATACTTTGGCAATTAAGATGAGTCTAAGATACATAGATGAGAACATCATACAATTCTCAGTAAAAATGTTTAGATGCCAGACATCCACTTTTCTTCAAAGATTTTTTTTTTTTTTTCCAAACTTCTCATCATTCTTGTTCTCTGTCATTCAATCTGCCTCTTTGGGTATGTTGCTTAAAACTGGGTACATTACTCACGGTTGCTGATTCTCTTCCAGTTCTTATGTAAACACTTCCCAAAGACTAGGAGTACCCCATTAACTTGTATTCACTTTGTGACCGAGTGTCACATCCTCTAGATCTTTTTCTACCAGAAAGCTGCCTAACATATTTTTTCTCCATTTTGTGTGCACCTCCTTGATTTCTTTTTCTTGAACAAATGGTTGTCACAATTGGCTATTTTTGATTTCAGACCATTTCTTCAACGTTATCAAGCTTACATGAAACAGAATCTATTTCCCCCACTTGCTCAAAACCAGCCCTGTTTGAGAAGATGTACGAGTATAAGCGGACTGTATTTCATCATCCAGATCCTTAACAGAAATATTAAACTGAAGTGGATGCAAGTATCCACCACATCTGACAGAAAAGTGGCTTGGCCTTGTTTTTTGATGAACCTGTTTATTTCTTTAACTGTTAACCAAACAGTAATGAACCCAAAAAACTTCCTGACCTTTCTGTTTTATCACTGAGGACTCCACTTGTAACTGGACCTACCAGGTACCTTTTCTCCCAAATGGCCTAACTTCAGCGAATGCACTTGTCCACAAATGCAAGTACCTTTGGAGATTGCTGCTTTTACTTCCACCTTGCAGAGGGCCTTATACCTCACCCGTATTTGTGGCTACCCCAGCTGGCCTGTGGAAACCTGTAGCCTCTTTCCACAAACCTCCCCTTGTTTGCATTCTTAGGTCAATCTGGCTCCGACAATGCTAGAGTGCTCCTGGGAGTTTTTAACCACTTTTTTGCACTATCCCCTAAAATAGGTCTGTTCAAAAACTGAAGAGAAAATTTTGCTGCTGAGAAATGTCATTTAGCGAATTCAGAAAGGACAGTTTTAGCAACTGAAAAGCTTCATAAGAGTGTATCCATTTTGATGAAATTCTGTATAAAAGGTAGTAGAAAGGATTCTTTCCAGCTCATTTCATTCCATTTGGCAAAACATGTATTTTCTATTTTGTTGTTTCAAGTTATTATTTTAACTTGAATTTTGTGTGGGTTTACCTTATTAAAACAAAGTCTTTTGCTGGTTATGAATCACTCTCTTTCTCTCTCTGTTTTAATTTTAATCCTTTTGCAAATATCTTTTTTCTTTTTTTTCCCTCAAATTAAGAATGAAAACCATTTCAAGTGTTAGAATTTCCCATGGGAGACAAATTTCTGTTTCCAAACCCTTTTGCTGCAACCACTGATTCATTCCATATCCCCTTTTTTATGCCCAGAGCACTCCAGGCATCATGGTTTCCTCTCCGTATATAAAACCTTACCAGTAAGAACATTTTAGATTCTTGGCAGAGGAGATACAATTCCAGTGATAAAAAGCCATTCCTCTAGTGACACTTCTTTGACTGGAAATGGAGGAATAATACAATTTGCAGATATAGTATTGCCTTGTGGAGATGTGAGAGTAATATCATCGATATTTTACTGGGCTAGACAACATGGTTCAAAGAAATTTCAAATATTGTGGAGGCCATACACATACATGTGTTTTGGTTCTGTGATGACAGGATGCATAGACACGACCTCTTTGAAGCAACTCTACTGCATCATCACTGTGGGTTCATGTTTAGGAACAAAAAAAGTTTTTTCCTCCTTCTTTGTTAATGATAAATCTCTGCTCAGCCCAATGACATCTAATTAAAGAGGAATAAGGATAGCCATCATAAAACACCTGCTTTAAAAACATCCCTCTCCCCTTTTTTTTTAATTTCTTTTTTTGCCCTACTTATTGTGCTATAACTACATTGCTGATGATTAAGGTAGGGATTCATTTCACCTTTTTCCCACACCTTTACATGTCTGCAGTGCCGATGGCCAAGTTAACTGTATAAACCGCCATGGAGAAAAACTAACTTAATTATTTTAACCAACTTGCCACAGGCACCCTGGAAGTGCCTGTTTCTTTCCCAGCTGTATGGGGGCTGCCAGAACTCCAGCCCAGTTGTAAAACCTCCCTTTGGATGTATGAATCCCATTCTGAATATCAGAAATTAAAACTGAGCAGTAAATGATGAGAGCACCGAGTCTGACACGTAATCCTGTAACGTTTCTCGCCTTGCATGACACACAAACCATAGCCAGTTCCCATAGCTCGGCGCAGCCCTGGTGCAACCTTTTTCCTCAGGTCCCTGCAGATGAGATCCAGCAATGGTGCATGGCTGTCCCATTGCTGCATGTGTGGATTGTGACCTTCTGCCGAATCCTGGGGATGTATCTGGAAGTGCAGAGCGTGCTACCAGCTTAGTGGGAGTCCTCATCTTCTGTCTGGGCACAGAGAAGACTAAGATGCTGTATGGAGAGGAAGTGATAGGCCCCATGGAGACAAATAACAGCCAGCTCAGGAAGGGATGGAGGTCAAAGTTGCAATTTGGGGATAAAAGAAAAGCTGCATGACAGGGTTTTACTGACAGTTACTATGTCTGCGCCGAGTGGAGAATAAAAAACTGTTTTGAAAACCCTATGCCAAGCACCTTTGATATCTGAAAGAAGAGACACATTAAAACTGAAGAAGTATTTCAGATTTACCTTAACATGGGCTGTTTTTACTTTGAAATAAGAATTGCTATGAAGATTGCTATGAATACTTCACTGAGCTAATGCCTGAGGCCAGCAATTCCTGTCTCAGCCTCTGCTAGAGACAGAGGCTTTCCTTGAATTTATGCTAGTATCGTTATTTGGTCTGTCATGCTTTTACTGTAGGGAACAATAAAAACATCTTTATTGTTTTAAAATTTTAGTTGTCTTTGAAATAGCTGGGGATTTTGTCATCCAAATGCAGACACTTCTGTTTCTCCGAGGTTTTTATGGGAACAGTAATCAGAGATAAAGCTATTAAACTGCCAGCCTGGGATCATTTTATGGCATATTTGTGAGTAAGTATGATTATGAATGTTACAAATAATTCTTCTGAATTATTTGTCAGATTTGTGTTGCTGTGTAATATATAGAGGGAAGGTTACTGCATGCAGCTGTCTGTTATCATAAATTAATTTAGCACAGCACTTAAAAAAAGCATTGTCCCGACAACATTGGAAACAGAGTCCTTAATTCATGGCCTTTCTCTGCACAGCTGTTCATGCTATAGTTTTGATGGAAAGTGTTCCATCAAAAAGGTAAAGGTAGTGCAGTAAGATGGAACTTACAGGTGTTTCAGCTTCCTTTGGCTCTGCAAATTGAATACTGAAATGTGGTGGACTGGTGGGCAATGACTGGCTTTTCTGGAAAGAGGCAGAAAGAGTTATGGGAGGAAAACTATGATGTGGATATTGGGTTAAATTAGAAAGACTTTAATCCTAATCTTGGAAATCTTTTCTGGGTCTACATTAGGGCAGCCAAGAGACTGAGCCAATGGCTGCGAGTATATAACATGGGCAATGTCACACTGACTGACTTGAGAGTGAAAATCGTGATGGTTATCGATGACATGAATTATATGCTTAGGAAGACAAAGTCTGTGTACTTTCAATTTATTTATGTTGAAGTCAGAGGCAAAACACCCAGTGGGCGGCACAATTGTTTATTTTTGCTCTCAGTTTCCCAAGACATTCCTGTCTCTTCCAGAGGCCCTACCACAGCTCCTGTTTTTCCTGCCCATCCCTCCTTTGGCTGCAGCGCAACATTGCTGAAATACCCCTCTGGGAAGCATCCAGGGCTTTGGTACTTCAGAGACAGCCAGAAAAGGCTTGGCCCAGAGCTTGGCCAACCTCAGGGACCAGCTGGAAAGCCTCAGTAGATACTAGAAACCAATGGAAGCAAATGGAGGAGGGGAGAAGGAGGTCCTGCAACGGCAGGAGCTGGACAAGCGAAGAGCGACAGCGCCAAGTGCACAGATGAGTCCCTGTCGGACCTCTCCCTGGCCAGAAGAGGAGGTGGGAGTAGGTGAAGTGCCAGGACCTTCCTCCTGGGCAGCCTGCTTCCCGCTCCCGCACTCCCTGCCGTCTCCATCTGACTGCCCACTGCAGGGTTAGACGAATATCTGCTTTGGGTACCTAAGAGCAAAAATGGTGGTAGGTGAATTGTCCTGCTGAGTTGCCTTTGGTTTACTTAGTTATGCTAACGTATAGTTTTACTTGAAATTTCCCTTCACGGTACCACATTTTACCATATTTAGAGATAATTGTGCCGTCCAGCTATTTAAAGTGATTGAATGGTCTCCTAATTCCTCGGGAACAGTCTCACCACTTGTTGAAAAGAGGGTTTGCTGTAGGTTTCCTTCAAACAGCTTCCTGCTGGAATAGCTCCATTTTTTTAAAAAAATGGTGGCTCCTGAAGTCTCCCTTTTGGGAGGCAGGAGATGTAGGGAGCCTTAGAGGCAGAAGAAAAAATTAGGCCACACACATCCTGAGAGCTGTTGAAAATCATCTGGGCTGATGGCTATGACTCCTCCTCCAACAGTTTAATGATTCTCTTGACTGTTTTTCTTATAAAGCTTGGAAAGAAAAACCAAAACAAAAAAAGAAAAAAGAAAAGGAAAAAGAGAAGATTTATTTGAGGTTAATGGAACTTTTTTTTCACTGTCAAAAGAAAATAGTCTTAATTTTTGGCAGGAAAAAATGAAATTGCATTTGACCTCTATTGACAAATGATCAAGATATGCTTCATAGTTTTGCATTCTCTTTACTGATGTTATTTCTGATGGTATTGCAGATGTATTTCAGATGTCTTTTAACTTTGTACTTTAAGGATATAAAATTCTACTTTCCCCTCTACAGACATTTCCTCCTACTCCTTGCTTAATCTTAAGCACTACCCGTATTTTTCTATCTACACCCACACCCAGGAATAATTTCCCTATGTGAAAGTGATTTTTTAAAATTTTCTTTTTCTCCACTCAGCTGAAACTTTCAATAAAGAAAGGCAGCATACCTTGTGTCTTTAGTACTAAACAAGTTCCACTGTCTTGAATGACTTCTTTGGTGAAAAATGTGATGAAAAAAGTTTAGTTTTCTCCTTCACACATTTTCGCAGTATTTTCACTGCTGCTTATTCCATATATGCTAAGTAACATAAGTTCAGCTTACCTGCTCCATATGCTTAGATTTCTGCCTCTGAAATGCAGCAGAGAACATTTTTCATATTCTCCAGTGTGCGTCTGTGATCCCGCAAAGATTTATTTGCACTTATTTTACTTCATGATTCTCCAATGGTCCAAGTAATTCTGGCAGAGTCTTTGCAGGATTGGGACCCATGAAACAGATTTCTTGGAGTGCTATTTTGAGGGTGATCTTATGACATCCAGTAATAACTTTGCCACTAAGAATAGGAGGACTCATTTGAACTAGGTGCTGTACAAACTCAAGGTGACCCCTGGCTGATTCCCAGCATTTACATCTAATCAGAGATTAAATATAGCAAATGTGGAAAATAGCAAAGAGGAGGAGGGATGAAAGAGTGAAAGTCTTGCAGAGACCTAGTATTACATAGTAGTCTGAATTATCAAGATATTTCTTAAAGACAGGTTTTTAAAGGGCAGTTAATCATGAACCCAGTTTACATTTAATCCCTTTCATTTTTCTTGTGTTTATATTATTTATCCTTCTCACTCCCATACCAATAATGCCTAATTATCCATCACTGTAGAGTCTTTACAGAAAGAAGAGTGATCAGAAGACACACTTTATGTACAGAAGACTTTATGAGTTCCTCTTACATTCCAGCACAGAAGTGACAAAGACTCTCATTGAAAACTCTGCTGAATAAAGCTAGATAAAAAATATTTGTAAAAACCAGTCTACGCTTTCCAGATGAATTCAAAGACAGGCAGCAACCAGAAAAATACCACAGACCTTAAATGCCTCGTATTCTGTCTATAAATTCTGACAGCTGCCAAAAAGCAAGAGAAAAAATAATGATAGAAACCAAAATGTAAATGTTTAATAATGAACATATTGTGTGTGGAGTACAACACCCTACTTCAAGAAGAAAATTAATGCTTTCTTAAAAATTTTCACTTACACTAATACATATATTCCTATATATTCCTATATTCCTATGTGACTACCTCCTAAGAAGTTTGCAATTTTTTTTCAGAGCTCTGAAAATTTTTTGCAGAGCCTAAAGTATAGGGTGTTCACTCCAAGTTTCAAAAGTGAAAGGAAGCCCCATAGATAAAACAAACAGATAGAAAAAATTACTTGTTGGCTCTTGTTTTGACTAGAAAATTGACTCAAAGAAAATAAATTTACAGGATTTCTAACATAGAAGTTCCCTGCAATGAGTTTTGGCTCAGTGCATGAACTTACTTTGCTAAACTTTCCCCATTATTACTGTTCAAGTGTGTCATTTAAGTGATAGAATTTTGATTCTATCCATCAGAAAGAAATCTAAACAAGACAAAATGCAGTAGATCCCACTTATTTTTACAGTAATGAATTGGTTCACTTAACTCAGAAATTGCCCTACAAATGTATAGTAACAGCTGTTTCGTGTTGTAGCTATACTAGTCTAAGAACATAAGAGAAAAAAAAGTGTAGGGAGATTTAACAGGTTTTATTAAGCAGCCTGATGCAGAAATAAAAAGCTTTCTGGCTTTCATGTACTTTCATGAAACCTGACAAAGAAGCAACAAACTCAAAGCTAACCACAAGTTAGAAACAACTGCTCATATTTTATTTTAATTATACTAATCAATTAGATGACAAGAGAAAAAAAAGGAGTAATTAGCACTTTTGGAGTTGGCAGGTATGGAGGCGACAGGCTCAGTTGTGGCAGAACAGCCAAGAGAAATAGTTTGCACAAGAGGAACAGAGAGATCCAACAGGACAGACTGAGAGCAATACTGTAGCTGTTTAAAAACTGGCGTGTCTTCTGATTTATTTTTTTTTTTAAGTAGTGAATTTAATTCCTATCTCTCAAAGGCATTTTATGGGTCTTTAAAGATGTCTGTCTCAGGTCAGAGGCAGTTTTTTGTTAAGCTTAGTAGATATAATCATCCTCTACCAAGGTGCAGCAGTAATTCAATGCCACCCATGTGGTTTCCCTGCATGCACTGGACAAAATATATCACTCACTGAAATACTCACATGCACATGTTGTATTCAGAGCTCCTGACCATTTTTTTCTAGGGGACAATTATCGTGATGGTTATAAAGGTAGGTTTGCAGGTATTGCATTATTTGTTCTGGAGCAGTTTCATTGCAAACATTTGCCAGCTTGTGGACAGGCTTCCACAATAAGTCTGAGATATGTTGTAGGCTCAGGTGCGTGGTAGAGGGGAGAAGTGGGAAAACGTATTTCAAAATACAATCTTCTTCCAGTCCAGGTTATACTGACCTGGACATAGGTTATGAGTTTTAAAAATTTTTGTAGAAGTCATACTAATTTCTCTATTTCATTAATATGGCATTTTTTCAGTTGACTGTTTTAAGTTGATTGTGAATTTTGGTAAATTGATTTTGATATAGAAGTATTGCAGAATTTTATCAACATAGTTATTATATTTGTGATAGAAATCAAGGCTTTTAGTTCAGATGCTGGTGATGTCACCTCTAAGTCTTATCTCCAAACTCATGGTGTGTCAGATATAGTCTAAAAATGCCTGAAGAGGGGATATAAAGGTCGGCATTCCAGAGCTGGGGGAGAGCATTCAGTGCCTCTGAAACTGTGCCCTTGTTTTACAGAAGATATACATAGAGGAACATGAATTACTGTGTGGATGGGTTTGACAACAAGCTTCAGTGGAAGATGTGACTGTTTTGGTCTTCTGGAGGAAAGGTGTCTTGCCACAACACTGTGGGATGCTGGTATATGGGCAGGTAACATGGTGGCAAAGCTGTAGTGAGTGGCAGGTAGTCTGTGCTATTTTTTTAAAACTCTTGCCCTCTGGCTGACAATTAGGAAGGAGGAGGATTTTTACAAAACCTCTAGGAGAATTAGCTTGGACTAGCTAATTACAAGTTTACAAAAATTCCCCCCCCCGCCCCGAGACACCTTGGGAGTTGTACACTTCATGTACTTTTACACTATGTAGACTTGTGAAAGGCTCTGTTTTTTCTTTTTTTTTATTATACAATTGACACTATAAAGTGTGAATTATTAGACATTCAAGGTTAAAGAATTCTAGAGTTCAAGGCAAATAGACCATGGTGTCTGCACTTACGTAGTTGGAGGATCATTTCCTTCAACATTAGTTTGATCACAAGGTACATTCTATTTCCTGTGGTATGGAAATAATTACAGAAACTTTATTAATATACAGCAAGCATCTATCCTTACTCTTAGCTCCAGCTTCTGCCTTCAATAGTATTTCAATACAAAATGTTCCAGAGCTGTCCTTCAATCATACTGTTTGTTTCTTTGTGGAAGTATCAACCCATAGTTACTAAGAAACTGCTCTCCTGCCCCAAGAATAGTCAGGCACAGTGGTGCAAATCTCCAGCCTTCTACCTGTTCTTTCAATATGCATTTGATTCCGTGCAAGTTTCCAAAAATACCAGTTGACATAAAAGCTTAAGTTTCATTGAAAATCTCTCTTCCATAATTTGTATTCTGTATTTACACCGGACAGCCCACCAGTTCTACAAACATTAGAATGATCATTATATATGCAATGTGGGGCAATAGGAATTCTCTTTTCCTCTTAGAAAAATAACTTCATTTCTTTTGTTCCTATTAGCAGATAAAAGTCAAATAATAAAGTAGTGAGGAAAGGTGTCTCCAATCCCTATCACAGGTGTTTTGAAGTGAGCTGCCAACCAGATTTACATTAAATAAGATACAATAGGGCTAGGAAAGAAGCATTTTATTTCATTGTAGTAACTATCACTCCTGCAGCAGGTGCTTCAGCTTGTGAAGTTTCTCCCTTCACTCTGTACTCAGTTAATTTCCAAAACAGGGGTTATACAGTCTCTCTTCTGTCCCCATGGTGAAGTCATTGTAAACTGATTTTTGAGTTGCCATAAGCAGGTTGCAAGTCACCTACTCTCTGCTGGTGTCAAGGTGCCACACTTGCATCCTGAGCAGTACACTGTCTCATAAGCTGCCTTAAAAATGAAGGAGGATTTCAGTCTTTTGGTGTAATAACAAACGCTTATGATTTTTGCTAGTGAGTTTCCACTCTGATCCCAACATAAGAAAAGGTTGGGTTTTTTTTCTTGTCTGTACCTAAGAAAAAGTAGATTTCCCTTTTCATTGAATGAACTTGGTCATGGGTAGTTCTTTGTAAGACAATAGAATATGAGACCTTATTATGAGGTTTCACTTAGCTTTTGAAAAATTAGTTTTTTGCAAAATGGACATAAATAGCTATAAAATGTCTTGTCCTTTGTATGTCTAGAACTGCCATTAATGTACAGGATTGAATTCACCCTGGAATAAATATATATATTTGAAAGAGTGAACAAAGCGTTATTAAATCATTACAGGAAATTTAAAGGTGACATATCTATTTAACTTGTCCTTTTCTAACTAGTGACAGCAGTCAGAGTAATATTTCATTCATCTGAAAAAAATTATAGGCTCAAGTTGGGGTGAGTAAGATTGGCTGATGAATCTCTTTTGCCATGCAAGACCATATTACTTATGTTAATTATTAAGGAATGAGATATATCTGAACCCTCTGCTAGGAATATAAGTAACTGATCTGAAGAATGGACAGGTGCATAGAAAAGAGAGTATTGAAGTATTGCCCAATTGATCCTAATTCAGTGCCTTTTCCTTAGAGTACCTAGTACTCTGCATTACACCATGTGGAAAAACAAAGTCTCCGTTAGGCCAGTGCCAAAAGCCTCAAAGTTTTGGGAAGTTTCTTTGCAATTCTTGCACTAAACAGGTCATTTTGTGCTTTGAAGTAGGAGGGTTGATATCCCTTCTGGACCTAATGCAAATGTCTGAGATGAGGTTTCCTGCTCTCTGGACTGGAACTGGAACAAACTACAAGATGCACAAAGAAGTTATTCATAAACCGTTCAGTTCATATATTTTTAAACCATCTTTTGATCAAACTGTAATAGCAACTTTACTGCATATGTGAGAAATTTGCATTGCAAATGCATATAATTGTAAGGCTATGAGCCAGACCTCCTACCCTGCCCTATTCCTCTTCACCACACATTTGGCTTGTTCTTTAGATCTAATGAAATGTGCAAAATGAGCATGATGGTTCCGCCCTTCGTTGATCTCCAGATTTTCATAAGCTTGTAAGGTCTCCAGGGCAGGAACGGCTTCTAACCAGCCTCTAAGCTTTTTCTAAATATGTATAATTAGGTTTGCAACATTGCTTATGTTTTGAACTTGGATCAGAAATTGTGAGCTGATTTCCATTCAACTTTAACAAAATATTTCAGCTTTGGCATAGATGAAAGCATAAAAAAGCATGAGATTAAAAGGAATTAGAGTATTATAAACTACTAAAAATGGCCTAAGATGAAATTTTACCTCTAGTGAGACCAATAGCTGCTGTCTGTAAATCAGTGAGTTGGCTCAGCATGCGCATGCAGTTCATATGTCCATTTAAAGATATTTCATGGAAGCTTTCGGCAGTGATTTCCAGGCAGCTCCTGATACTCATCTCTTCTCCACTCCTGGCTATTCCTTGTCCTCTGGAGCTTGGCCATAGCCTTGCCTTCCTCCATCTTCCTTGCTGTTTTGACCAGCCCAACCATCACCTTGCTGCCAGCAAAACGTTAGTGATAACCAGTAAAACTTGTTAGCGTGGGCTCTGATCCATGCCACTTCTCCCAGGAGACTGAGTGGACGCAGGGTAGGTTCAGAGGAGCTTTGGATCCTCTGGTTGTTGCCCAACCTGGATGGCCACACAGCAACCCTGGAGCTGTGTTGATGTCTTAGTGCCTCACCTGAGCTAATCAGCAAGGTAGAGTGACTGGATTAGGTGTTTCTTTACACATGAGCTGTGCTGCTTTTGGATCAGACCTGGTTTTGCCCCCACATCTTGCAGTGCCAAATACAGGAACTCCAGGGTCTGCTTTCATCTACGCATGTCACATTTACCATTTAGGGGAGCTATTCTACAGACGTTCCTTCACATCTTAAGAGTTTAACTTTTTAGAGTTTTTACATTAATCCCCTTTTCGAAGGCTAGACTTCAGCAAAGGAAACATATTGCTTTCTGATGAAGTGGCAGGCGGCTTCCCTCAATCATAATTTTAGCTTAATTGTTTTTGAAAAATGACACAGTGTTGTTATATCTTGCAAGACATTAAATGATGTGGAAAATCCATTAGAGATCCTGCTGAGATGTGGATAACACCCGAGGACCAAGCGAGCAGTTCTGTATTTGCTAATTTCCAAACCTGAAGGTATGAGCTTTAAAAGCATTTGCATGTATGGTATATCAGATAACATTAAATTTTTATAAATAAATGAAGCAAGCTGATAACTGTTGGCTAAAGAGTAATTCAAAACAAAACAAAAATGCTCCATTGTTCCTTGATCTGTTGTCTGCACTGGCGTCGTTTAAAGTTCGAGGTAATGAGGTTAGTGTCTATGCTCAGGCAGTGTAAAATAAGGTTGTGTTCGTGAAGGAGGAAAGCTTCAATATGTGAGTTTCCACCTGGTTTCTTCCCTTCTGGTAGAAGTTGGTTTCTGGCAAGCACCAAGCTCCAGATCTGAGGGAAATGTCAGCTGTTAAACTAGAAAGCTTTTAACTTGCAGAAACGGGTATGGATGAAAGACTTAAAAGGACAGTAAAGCATGAGAAAATAACTCTTCAGTGACATATCAGACTTCATCAGAGGGTTCCCAGAGGACTCAGAGGCAAAGGGTGCCTCTCAGAACCGAGGCAAAACCAAGTGGCACCTCATTAAACTGCTGTGACCATTTCTTTTTGGTCTGGCTCTTGTGATCTCACAAACTTTGTACAGCACTGGCTGAAAAAGAGGTCTATGTCTGCAGAAGCAAAGCTCCAGCAGATTTGTAAGCACACTTTTAAGTGCTAGCTGGTTGGGGACCAAGCTGCTAATAATGACTGGGGTTCCTTCTGCACTTCTCTTTTCTCCATGTTCGTTTGGAGGGGGGGATGAGCAAGTGCCTTTGCCAGGATGAAGACTGGTTAGCCTAAACCTTTTCTGTTTAAGATGTTCTTTGTTGTGTTTTTTTTTAATTTTTTTTTTCCCACCCCACTTTGCCTCCTGCTTTCCATGGCACTTATTTCGCAAAGCATCCACAAAGACAGCCCTCAAATTGTGCCTTGGCAATCCATGCTAGCTAGGAGTGCAAAAGAAAAAGATCCGGGGGGAGAAGGAAGGGAAATAATGCTATGAAGGAAAATTTCAAAGCATATAATAGACAGATTTCAATTTTTGAAAAATAAATGAAGAAAGGAGTAAATTGGAATTAAGATACTGAAAAAGTATCAAATTAATTTTCACAAGGAAAAGCATTAGATTACGCAAAACAAACAAAGTGTTTAATTTAGCAACAATTCTGCCCTGTCTGTTTCCTCAGTACTTGTTAATTGTGTGCCTGATTTGGCAAGTACAGACATAACGTGAAGATGTTAGGAGAAAAGCTGCTATTAAGATATCAACCACCAGTTTGGAGCTGTCTCCAGCTTTTTTCACATCGTTAGTCCTCTCAGTAAGGCTGAGCATAACCACTTCAGGTTATAGACTCAAAAAATAAAGTGAATTAGCCTCTCAATTCTGAGGGTCACCCAGGAAGCAGTTTCAGTAGAGTAGGGAAACACTGACAAAAAGTGTCACACTGTACAGGCACAATGAACTTCTGAGTAGGTCTCAGCTTGCATTGAAGCGGTAGAAATTTGTCTGATCATCTCTGCCTTGAGCACCGCATGTTAATTTCCTCATTTAGTTTCCCTTCCTGCAGTAGTACCGAACACAAAGGAGGCCGCAGTCCTGCACCAAACACACCCAGTACATATTCAACTATTTAAGAAGCCTCTGTATCAGCTATAATTCTTAATGGCGAACACACTTGCAGGATCCAACTTAGCAAGGAAGTAAGGGTGTTTTATTTACAGACCACTGTCTCTCTTTCCAGTATATGTGTTAGTTTGTCTGTAATAATTTTTACTCAAGTAGTTATTAACTCCCAAATGAGAGGTCCCCTTAGCCAGCAAAATATTGTGTTGTATCCTCCTTCTTATCTTTGTCATTGGCGATATAGAAAAACCGAGGATATGTTCAAAATTTTTAATTTTTCACCATCTCAATTTTTGGGCAGCACATTTAGACATACAGAGTTTGTCTTGCTTCTGGCAGGACAACACAGTCAGGGGAAATATATAGGAAATACACTTTGGAAGAATCAGGATCTATCATTCCAGGCTCGGGACCCCAAAACAGTAAACATATTTTAGGGTTTTCACTTATGTGACTTCTGAGGTGAATGGTGAGTCAGTGTGACAGCTTGGGCTTCCTGTCTCCAAACCCCAGGGTGACTTTCTTCAAATTAACCTGCCACCTTTCTGTTTGTTTTCTGTTCTGACCTTATGATTTTTAGTTCTTGTGCAGTCACTTCTTAAAAAATTGTTCAGAAAATAATTCCTACTCAGTATAAAGTAGATCTAGTTCAAAAGTAAAGTTAAAAAAAAAAGATTAAAAAACAAATACCGATTTAACATGCCAGAGAATGCAGTTACTGCAACTGATAAGAAAGAAAGAAAAAGCAAAGATATAATCATAGTGTTTTCAGTTTGCATTCTTTCTCCTAGGCACAAGCTCAGTGCTGGGTCATGAGCTCAGTGTATGACCTTCATCCCTGTTAAAATTTAATGAAAAACAGGATGCTTAGTTATTTCTAAAAATCCTAGCTGGTTTTTTTTGTTGTTCTGTGGATCTTGTGAAGTCGTTACCTCCCAGCAACCTCATGCTTGGCTGCTGTGATCAGCTGTGATCAGCACTGCAATATTGCCAGATTATTCTAATTACAGCTGCAAGCAGAGCCCACAGGAAGATGTGGGGCACAGGGATGAGGAACAGGATCAGGCCTTGAGAGAGAAAGGACCAAAGCAATTCAAAAAGACCTCGTTGTCCCTCGTATCCTTTTGAGCAATGGAAAAAAGCAAAGCCTGCCAGCTTTGACAGGCTGACTGCTGAGGAGGCAGGAACTGAGTGAGGCAAATACAGAGGGAGACCATGTAAAAGCATCAGATACAAGCAGGAACGTGCCTTGGAAAGTAACGATGAGTAACAGCATGTCAGGCTGAGATATGCTTTTTCACCAGTGAATTTGTAATGGAGCTGCTAACTGGTAAATGAAGGTGCTAACTGGTTTTCCGAGAGCCAGCTTGGAAGCCATGCAGCAGCAAATGCGTCATCTTGGGTGCTTCACATGGTCTCCCACCAGAAGCCATGTGCGTAACTCTCCTTCCTTTGTGTCACGAGGGTAGCATAGCCCAAATTCTCCAGTGAGTGGATACTTTCTCTTCTCAAATTTGATTAGGGCAGTTTGGTTTCTTCATGCCTGGGTTTTATGGCAGGGTGGATGATGCCTGACATCAGCTTTCTGGGTTGTCAGGGCAGTCTGGGTTTGAGCTGTGTTTTAAACCCGGTTCCACCTTACCTTTAACTCCATCGAAACCACTGCAGCCAACAGAACAGCCAACTTTTAAGATAAAGACACAGACTTTAAGAAAGGCAAAGAACCCCTTAGTATATATTTCCTGTTTGGAGAGAAGGAACTGTCACATGGATCACGATCAATTAACCATGAAGAGAAACATTTCAAGCCCTTAAATAACAGCAATGTTCTGAACTAGGGAGTAGAATAGATCAACACTGCTCTGTATTTAATGACAGTGAATTTATTCTGGATGGCTTTTTCCAGAGATTATAGAACAGATGTTCGGCCATAAGTATCAGAAACAAGCATTCTCTGAAATGAACAAAAGAAGTACAATTCTTGCAGGGATAGTTAAAACCAATGTAGACTCCATCCAATATGTACATTATTATTGCAGCTCCTTTCTTTCCAGCAATTTAATGGCTACGGTGACTGGCAAGGAGACTGGCAGAAGGCACCAACCACATCATGCTTCTGTCTTGGTTAATAAAGCAGTGTTTGACTCTGGAAAATTCAGTCTGAGTGAAAAACCTATGGCTTTATCAGCCTTCTCTTCCTCACATTTCAATTTCTAAAGATTTATAACATATCTCAATAGTATTTACACTTCAAGCTTCTTTAAAGCTCTTTTTTTCTTAAGGCAGAAGATATTTTTGCTTGTTTGCATATAGGGGCTTTCTACTATAGCTGCTTGGCAGTCACCTGTTTCTAATCCTTCTTGATTTACACAGTGCTTTTGGCAATTTCCCAGCTTTACTCTACCATACTGTAAAGAGTACCCTTAGCACGGGCTCTAGCTGTTAGTTTCTGAGAGGGAGGTTGGTGATTACCTCTGCCTCCCAGCCACAACAAAAACAAAATGCTCTATGAAATGATACGTGATGCTGTGTTCTCCAAGTAAAGCCTTAGTTTCTTGTATACTGTGGAAAAGTATCAACTTAGAGCACTGGAAAACAAACCTATTTTTTGCATGTCTACTCTTGCAGAATGGACCCTAACAGTGCCATTCAAATCTTTGTATTTGTCTTCAGTTAAAGCTTTTCTTCTCTGTCAACAGACATGTTGTTTATCAGACACAGGATCTTAGAATCATAGAATGGTTTGGGTTGGAAGGGACCTTAAAGATCATCTAGTTCCAACCCCCACCCTGCCATGGGCAGGGACACCTTCCACTAGACCAGGTTGCTCAAAGCCCCATCCAACCTGGCCTTGAACACTTCCAGGGATGGGGCATCCACACCTCCTCTGGGCAACCTCTTCCAGTGCCTCACCACCCTCACAGGGAAGAACTTCTTCCTTACATCTAATCTAAATCTACCCTCTTTCAGTTTAAAGCCATTACCCCTTGTCCTATCACTACATGCCCTTGTAAAGAGTCCCCCTCCAGCTTTCTTGTAGGCCCCCTTTAGATACTGGGGGGCTGCTGTACAGTCTCCCTGGAACCTTCTCTTCTCCCTTCTCTTCTCCAGGCTGAACAACCCCAACTCTCTCAGCCTGTCTTTATAGGAGAGGTGCTCCAGTCCTCTGCTCATCTTCATGGCCCTCCTCTGGACACACTCTAACATGTCTATGTCCTTCTAATATTGGAGGCCCCAAAACTGAACGCAGTAGTCCATGTGGAGTCTCACGAGAGTGGAGTAGAGGGGGAGAATCACCTCCCTTGACGTGCTAGCCACACTTCTTTTGACACAGCCCAGAATGCAATTGACTTTCTGGGCTGTGAGCGCACATTGCTGGCTCATATTCAGTTTTTGATCCACTAACACCCCCAAGTCCTTCTCTTCAGGGCTGCTCTCAATCCACTCACCTCCCAGCCTGTATTTGTGCTTGGGATTGCCCCGACCCATGTGCAGCACCTTGCACTTGGCCTTGTTGAACTTCATGAGGTTTGCACAGGCCCACCTCTCAAGCCTGTCAAGGTCATATACAGTTAGGCTCAGTAAAAAGGAACAAAGGACACTAAAAGAAGATAGCAACCTGTTCATGTTGAAGAATTGCTGCCTTTATTATCAAACACACTCAAGAGCTATGTACTTTCAGTAAGATTAGACTGTATTTTGAGCAAAAAGTGTGAGACAATGTACAGAACTATAATGTTTCCCTGAAAGTGTGTGTGTTTCTTCTAAAACAGGCTTCACGCAGGCAGGTCAGTGGAAAGAACCTAATAAACTTGTGCTATACAAATCCACCCAATAGAGAGAGTTAATCAGAAAGAGTCAAGATATCACAGGTACTACACAGCAAGGTAGAAAGCACATATGGTATTGAACAGATCAAATTCACCCTGGGTTTGGTGGCAGGGAAGTCACAGCATTCAATTTTTGAAGTGTTTTGAGTACCATTCCTTCCATACCTGGATACTCTTGGGATTTTCTAACTCTTTGAATGAACTCCAAACTTTATTTGGAGACTGCCTTGTCAGCCCTATCACCTTTCCCTAGCACAATAAAGAACTGCAATTTTAATTTCTTGGATCTTGAAAATCTAGGAGATGCTTCCAGAAAGCATGTGAAGTGTGAGTATTTTCCAAAAACATTCTGCTCCATTTATGAAAATTGTATCATTCCTAAAAACCATGTAAGCTTCAGATGTGTTCGCAGCTAAAATCTGTACAGGTGACACATCCAGTCCTCAAAGTGAGCCAGTATATGCTGGCACACGAGGATGGCCCTTGAGAGAGGCTTGCCAGTGTTTTCCAGAGAGGAAACGGGGCAGGAAAGGCTGGAGGAGGATGCCAAAGTTTCCATATTGCTCTTTTGAAAGCTCATACCCCCACTTCTAATTTCCCATTTCAACACTACGAGCACATACTTGGAGAGGCTTCATAGGTCTTGTAATTCAGTATCATGGCCAAAATCACTCAATATCATGTTCAGCCAAAGATACATTTCAGACATACAAAGCCCACTCATCTGCAAGCCAACATTAACAGGTTTTCCACTCTGAAGCAAAATCAGCTTATAAGTACGGAAAGAGGCTAAAGCGATGTGTGCTCCTTTGTACCTGTGTAAGCGGCTGAGCGTTAGATGGTTCTCACAGGCTCCATTTTCAACTGTTACAAGCCCTTGAATCTTCTTTCTAGGACACTGCTGCTAAGTACAAATTGCAGTATGAACCAGAGCACAAAGCCTCAAAACAGTGTACCACACCAGGGTCTGCTGTTTTTGCTGTAATGGCCCCAAATAAGCTTTGCCTCTTGGTATTACGCAAGCAGCTATCTTGTTAGGGGATCTGCAAAGGCAAGGCGTGAAGAAGTGTGATCCTAACACTGTGTGAGTGTTAGAGGAGGTAGTACCTTATCAAGAATTCCCAATTAGAGTAATAATGACATTAAAGAAGTCATTTGCTGTAAACCATGCACAACACCATCATCAGCAGAAGACATAGGGGAAAACGCAAGTAATAGACCTTGCCATGTGTTGTAAAAAAAGGGACTCCGCATTGACGTTAGGTTACCCAAGGCTGTCGTGTGCCCTTGAGTCTTTCTTCTAGGATATACACATGTATATGAGGTTATAAGATGCAAAAAAATTTTAACAGTATTTGTAATTTAGATGTGGTGCTGTCATGACATGTTTGTATCTCTGTAAGGCTGAACTTTCCCATTTCCTTACACAAATACACACACAAAGTCTCCATTATTTTAAAATCTCTGTTCCCTGTGTTAACCAGTCCTGGCTGTGGTCAGAGAAGATAGATGCACACTCTGGATTACACTGATGGGCACTGACAGTGCTTTGGCAAGATAGCAGAGGAGCACAGGCCAGAAACAATTCACAGAGGAGCAACCGATTTTTTAATTTTTAAATGCAAGATCCTTTCTGATGATCAAAATAGAATCTTTTGTCTTCATATTGAATTCTTTCACAGTGTGTTATTGGGAATTCAGTAGCAGTGACAGTCTAAGGACATAAATGAAGCAAAGTTTATAGGGAGAAATAATCTTATATCCAGTGACATGATTTGAGTATGTACACTTTTAGGCCCAGGCCCATGCTTTCTCCAGGAAAATTCAAAATCTAATACAGTTTGAGGGGATTTGCTAAGAGTTTAAATTGTGTTCTTGAAAGAATGAGTTGGTTTGAGAGAAATGGTGGTCAGTTCTTGTGGAGCAAATAGGGGTGTTAGTGAGGGAAGGACTGGTACAGCTGTCAACCTCTAAGGAAGAGAAAGGGAGAGAAAGGCACTTACTGCCTGGGAAGTGGCCAGTTATTTTCTCAGTATGGTTATTATGGCCACATAAACAAGGTCTTCACTGAATCAAATCTCCTGCTCAGTAGAGTTGTTACTTTAATTCTTGGTTTCATCTTTCTGAGACCCTACCTGCTCAATTTAAAAGCAACTCTTCTGCCTCCCATCCTACCCTGTGTCTTTGTGTTTTACCTTCACCATTGTTGCTTGATGCTTGCTATATGTCCTTAGCTCTATTAAAGTTTGCTTTCCGTCATTCCCATTCCTGAAGGGAAACACAGGGCTAGCATCACAAACAGCAACCAGGTTCTGATTTTAGATTCCTGCCCACCCGCTTCCCTGACTGCAGAAGCCAGCTGGGGTCTCAGGGTGTCTGCTTGGGCAGGCAGTCTGGGCTGCTCTCTGTGCCTGTGATGTCCTCTCTACTGTTGCTGCCCAAGTTGGCTCGATTAAAGCTAGTGCAAGAGTGCTTGCTTGGGCTGTGGTTACACCTGAATTGTAATGTGAACAGGCTGCGGGCAACAAAACACCTGCATGGGCCAACTCCTTCTCCTCTTCCCTCCTGCAGGAACCTGTGATCTCATCCTCCCATCCACTGGTCTCTCACTTTCTATAAGCCACTCAAATTGAGGACATCATTTGTTTAAGTCTCCAGAATTCATCTTCGCTCCTCTGATGTTAAGACTTCCCTATAGCTAACAAGGAGATTTCTGACTCTACTTCAGATTGGATGCATTATTTACTTTCATATGTTTTTTCATCATGTTGCCAGAAGATTATTATTTCAGTTTTTAAGTCTCTGAAAAGCATTCTTGTAGAGCCAATCATAATAAAAGAAAATAGCGAAAATGGACTCCCTCATCTTGTCCTCTAAAGACCTGAACCCGTTTTTCAGAGACAGATTTGCTGTCTCCTCTGGAGATCTTCTCAGTGCTGACAATCAGTGACCTCAATTCCTCTCCTTGACAAGAATCTACTCTTTCTGGAGGTAACTGAGCTATGTCTCAGTTCCTTTTATTTGCAAAGCTTTCAAGAGGCCCTTTAGAAAGTCTTTTCTTACTCTAATTACATTCAAGATTTTCCCCTTTCCTGAGAAACAGCCTTCAGGATTTTAACCTGTTATCTGACCACTGCCCTGTCCCCCGTCACACATGTGGTTCTCCCAGTTTCTGAGCTGAAGAATTTCAAATGCTAATATTTTTCATGGACAGAATGGCAGTGTTTGAGTGACAATCAATTAAGAAAACGAATTAAAAATGTGCTGAGTCATCTGAAGCAATAGGAAGTTAGAGATAAGCGAAGGATGAATCAAACTAATAAAACAAATACTTCACTCCTATTCCTCAAATTCAAAGAAATATTTATACTCTTCAGAACTTCAGCTCCAAGATCCCATACTGCTGAACAGGGGAGGAATGTCACAAACAAGAGCATGGAAATTATTCCAACAAAGTTTCCCATCAGATAGTAACAGGGGGTCCTGAAGGTGGCTATTAGACAAAAAAAGATAATAAAGATTAATGGTTCCTACACCCCAGCTATATACTGCAGATTGGCAATCACATTACTGCTGCTGATTCACACTCCTTTCGCATTGCTTTAAGGGGTATATTCTAAATGTAATGTTCTAGAATGCTGTGGAAAATAGATATGATTAAAAACTTAACCATTTATGCAACAAACTCAAAGCAGGTTTTGAAGGAGCTTGAAGCAGGAATATGAAATAATAAAATACTTACTGATTTATTCTTTGACGTTTAGCCCTTGTGAAGGAATTGCCTGTATTGGAAGTGTATCATAAAAAAACCAAAAGCAGCCAGGATATTGTGAGGAAACATGTAGAAAAGGGAGAATAGCTTGTAAGGAAAATAAATCTCGGGGGGTAATTAAAGATTGTTTAAGGATTTATTAAAGATTGTCAAAGTCTTCTGAGCGTGGGACATAATGAACATACCCAGAAGCTCCTTAGCAGAGCAACTCCAAACATATACCAACTAATGCTATAATCCTAAAACCGATTTAAGACAAAGGCTGTAATGAACCCAGACCTGATATGAAGTGACCATAACAAGAAATGTTGTACAGGTTGTCTAAGAAAAGGCTAGCAGTAACAGAACACGGATTGTTTCCCATGGTGAAATGAATTAAAACAATATATACTTCTACTTTTTTTTTAAGATACCTATTTTGTTCCAAATAAAAAGTGCAGAACCCTGAAAAATTAGATATATGAAATGGACAACAAAATGGAAAGTAAGATATGTAATAGACAAAGGTGACAAAGATTTCATCTTTTTTGTATTAAGACCTCAAAAGTGAGAAGATAGGGGCAGAAGAACCTGCGAGCAGAGACATCCATGCTGTGAGACTGAGCAACAAAGCGAGAGCTGTGAGAAGCCGTACAATACAGCTGATGGCTCCCCTCTGCCATGCTAAGGATCTGTGTCACTGTGATATCTAGGTTCTGTGTATAGATGAATGGTATTAATCTAAAACTGGCTGAAACGCTTATATTTGAAAAACTGATGAAATGTGGCCTTCATAAAATAGAGGGAGTGTTCTCTTAAGACTGTTTATTATTATTGTTTCCACGCTTAGGACCTTCTTCCCTGTCTAATTTTTATTGTAGTGGTAGTGCTGCTGTCACTGTTATGATCAAGGGATATAAACAGGACAAGAAGAGGTCACATCTGTTATTAGAGCGATTGATATAGATGGAAAAATACAACAGTGTTCAGGCACATGAGTTCTTCTTCAGGCCTGAAATAGAGAAAGCCATTCTAAGAGGTAAATACCTATTGCTTGCATCACCTGAAATAAAGGATAGTTGATATTTGTGTCTGGGAGAGATGTTGGCAGGAGGAGAAATGATGAAGTGGTCTCTTATCACCTACACATTGCCTTCTGCTCTGGCTCTGGTCAAGAGTGAGGCATCAGACTCTCTACCAAGAAAAGCCAGATACAACCCAACCTTGCTGCCACAAGCTAACTGGATGCAACTAGCTCTAATCACTGTCTTTTAAACCTGCCTCAAGTACAGCCAGTAACAGCAACCTAGACATAGCCAGCAAGACCTGCACCAGGGCAGGAAATGAATTTAGGCAACCTTAATGTCAAAGCACTGCAGTGATGTTTTTCTTCTTGTTATACTACAAACACTTTGAACAGCCAAATGAATGAAAAAGCAGTCATATGTAGGCGTAATCTAAGCATCTAAAGCAAGGTCATAACAGGCATGTCTTTCTGTCTATCTGTCTTTAGCACAGATCTTTAGTATATAGCATGTACACAACTGATTTTTTCCCATATGTTACCCATGCTTATTAGCATGATACAGATTAAGACATCAATATATCTAGGTTATATGTAATTGAGAGAGTCTAGTGTCATGACACAGATTTTAAGTGACTTCAAAGTAGTTAGTTAAGAAGAAAAATAGTAATTCCAATAGAAAAGTAAATGACTACCAAATACACTTAGAGCTGAGAAAAACAGAAACCTGAGTCATTAGAGAAACACCATATTCATTGTTTTTATGTGAATTCTCTTGAAGTATTTTATCTGGAAGAATTATTTTTCCTAATGAAAATTGATTTTCTGTCTCACTAATATTTCAATCCTATTCTTACCAGTCAAGGTGAGGGTTTTTTTCCCTGGTACACATGACTGTGTTTTAAATCAGGCAAAATATCATTAAATGAGCGTGAATTTCACAGACGTGATGAGAATGGTGTGTCTATATTATACTAAGTATCAGGGGAGGAATACCATAATATTTTGGTTTTCCTAAGAACATTTTATGCAAAACCTCTCCAATCTTGTCCCAGCTTCACATTGCCTGTAGTCATAGCTTCAACCATGTATGGCAATGGCTTATCGAGCTTAGTTTTAGCTGGAAACGGTGAGGAAGGAGCAAGATGATCTTCAGCTAACAAAATGTGAAGAGAATGCAAAGACAAGTAGATTTGTGACTGCCATTTCAAACTACTCCAAATGCTACTCAAATTGTATGTTGCCCCAGTCATGTTTAACTGCAATGGATATAGAAGTCAGTTGATGCAGAGGAACTGAGCATGGTTGCTTGGCAAAGGGTTTTGGAGGAGGACAGATTTGCTGGTTGTGGTGGGTTGACTGTGGCTAGATGCCAGGTGCCCACCAAAGCCGCTCTATCACACCTCTCCTCAGGTGGACAAGGGAGAGAAAACATAATGAAAGGCTCGTGGGTCGAGATAAGGACAGGGAGAGATCATTCAACCAATTACCATCACTGGCAAAACAGACTCAACTTGGGGAAATCGGTTTAATTTATTACCAATCAAATCAGAGTAGGATAATGAGAAGTAAAACCAAATCTTAAAACACCTTCCCTCACGCCTCCCTCCTTCCGAGGCTCAACTCCACTCCAGATTTTCTCTACCTCCTCCCCACCAGCGGCACAGGGGGATGGGGAATGGGGGTTGGGGTCAGTTCATCACACGTTGTCTCTGCTGCTCCTTCCTCCTCAGGGGCAGGACTCCTCACTCTTCCCCTGCTCCAGCGTGGGGTCTCTCCCACGGGACACAGTTCTCCACGAACTTCTCCAGCGTGAATCCTTCCCATAGGCTGCAGTTCTTCACGAACTGCTCCAGCGTGGGTCCTTTCCATGGGCTGCAGTCCTTCAGGCACAGGCTACTCCAGCGTGGGTCCCCCACGGCGTCACAAGTCCTTCCAAAAAACCTGCTCCAGTGGGGGCTCCTCTCCCCATGGGGCCACAGGTCCTGCCAGGAGCCTGCTCCAGCGTGGGCTTCCCACGGGGTCACAGCCTCCTTCGGGCATCCCCCTGCTCCGGTGTAGGGTCCTCCCCGGCCTGCAGGTGGATATCTGCTCCACCGTGGACCTCCCTGGGCTGCAGGGGGACAGCCTGCCTCACCATGGTCTTCCCCACGGGCTGCAGGGGAATCTCTGCTCCGGCGCCTGGAGCACCTCCTCCCCCTCCTTCTGCACTGACCTGGGGGTCTGCAGGGCTGTTCCTCTCACATGTTCTCACTCCTCTCTCTGGCTGCTGTTTGTGTTGCACAGCAACTTTTTTTTCCCCTTCTTAAATCTGTTATCCCAGAGGTGCTACCACTGTCACTGATGAGCTCAGCCTTGGCCAGTGGTGGGTCCATCTTGGAGCCGGCTGGCTTTGGCTCTGTGAGACACAGGGGAAGCTTCCAGCAGCTTCTCACAGAAGCCACCCCTGTAGCCCCCCTGCTACCAAAAGCTTGCCATGCAAACCCAATACATTGGTGTATGGTTACTGATAATTAACTTTAATCTTGGTTTAAATTATATATAACCAGAGCTAATCCATTGATGTCACTGGAGTTACTCCAACTTTACAGTATAATGCCGTATCTCAAAATAGAAGTATGGCTGTATAAACATGCATTCTGCTGCAAATAGTATATTACATGACCAGTCCCATCAGTACTGGCTTTTGCTATGGTTTAAAAAATTTAAATAAAAGAATGTTAATATCTGAAGTACAAGACCCTGCTGGTGAGAATCAATAAAAAAAAGTTAATTGGCATGGTATGTAGTTCACACCGACACTGAGGATTTCAATAGTTTTGTGTGAGTGTGTGAGCAGGGGATAGGGTCCCGTGGATGTGTCTACATTAGCAATTTAGAGCTAGATGAGTTCTTTTTGGTGCAAATTTGGTGTGCATCTGTACTTGGAGTCTGGCAGTGCACATCTGACCATTGATGTGCTGGACGTGGTTTCCCTCCTCGTGGAGCCAGGGCTGAATCTGGGTTGGGGAAAGCCACCTCCAAGTCTAACTTGCTACACGATGCAAGGTGGTCCAGCAGTCAGCTCTTTCTACACGAGAGCTGTGCACCCAGGACAGGCAACTGGTACAAACTTCAGGGCCATTTCAAATGCAATGTGAGCAGATTGTCTTTGAACCACAACAGGCAGCACCAAACCAAACCCTGCTCCTTCCACCTTTGAGCCCCACCAGTAGATAGTCTAATTGCCCCTATGCATAAATTCTGATAACAGTGGAGATTAGTAAATGCATATAAAATTTAACAACCCCAGTTTTTTGTCTACTGCCAGTCTGAAGTTGATATATTCAGAGTTTTTAGTATCCTGATTTATTCCACTGTCAATAGAAGGTGTATCTTGCCTGAATTTGTATTTGTAATATGTCCAAAGATGGGATTCTCCTTTTTCTTTTCACTGTTATTTTTCTTCAGTTACTTAAGGAAAGATTGTAAAAAGCATCTTGTACCCCATAATTCATGAGAAATCTCAAATACTGGTCCTGAGGCAGCATTAGTCTTAACAGATTTTCTACAGAGGCATTGGAGAGGTTCCACTAAATCTTACAGTTTAACCTACATATTTGACATCTCTCTTTTAGGCTGTATTAATCTTCATTTAGTTTTTGCCTTTTTGTGCTATTGATATATAACTTCATTTTTATATTATAAACTAGAATTAAATCATGTGATTATCACTTTAAATCAAATATAGTTTGTTTTCAGTATCAGTCAGGGCCATCTCCAAGAACACATTTAAACTGCAGAGGGAATTCAGCTATTCATATCACGTTTGCTTCCACAAGCAAACCTTGCCAAGCTGAAGAACTTTGAGTTAAGCCATATGGTTTTGATAAAACATGGTGACTTGAAATTTATTTCCACTTTGCAAAACAAAAGTCAGTGCCAAAACACTGTATGTGGAAAATTCAGCATCAGGAAAAAAGTCAAGTATAGGACTGTTGGTGTCACACTGCTTGGGTTCAGCTTTTCTATGGCTCAAGATGATTCTTCGCAAAGTGCTAGTACCAAGGAAAGATAAATCTACAGCATAAAAGTTCCAAAAGAAAATTACTCTATTTTCTAACATGGCTAGTGAGTGTAGGTAACCATTTTTTGAGAATCTAATCATGTCACATGCTGAAGGGTTCCCAAAAAGCAGGTTTAAATTTTTTGAAATGAACTGCCACTTTCTGAGTGCCCCAAATTGTGGGTTACTTTTCATGTACCTTATCTCAAAGAACTGGACCAGTAAATGATCCTTCAGTGAGCTACAAAGGAACCCAGCAAAAGATGTGAAATGCTGCTCTTAGCAGGTATTTGTAACGACTATGAAAGGAAGCTATTTCTGTGTGTGAGACACTTCAAGGCATGTATAATAATGGAGAGTTTGGGGTCCTACATTGTCCTATATATTCTGGTGCTGAAATTGGATTTACAGCTCACAGTTTCAGTTGTCTGAATTATGAGCCTCTCTAAGACTTCATATTGGAAATTTACTGCCCTTTAATGTTCTAGCTGATTTGAATATAGAGTTTAAAGTACCTAAGTCTAGCAAAGGAAATAAAAATGTTTGAGTTTGGCTGTTTAGATTTCAGGCTGCTTTTTCCAGACTCCTTTCTGCTGTATAATCAGAAACTAAAATCACTCTTGAAAAGACCCAGCATGACTCTAAAACATCAGTAAATGGTTCTTATTTTATGAAGCAAGAAGAAATCCTGCAATCCATCCTTATTGCTTTGGCCTCTTCCAAGAGCTGGCAATTTTTGCTTTGTTGATAGTCATCCTACTTGCAGAGCATTTAAAAAGCATATTACCTTTCTATGTAGCTAACAAAAAAAGTGTTATGTTTTTGTTTTCTTAAATAAAATAAAGAAATATCCTATTCATGCTGAAGTTGATAGTAAAAATCTTGCTTCTGGAAGTAGTACTGGATATAATGTCTTATGTTTTACAGTGCCCTACCCCATGTGAGGAGTTGAGCCTATGCCTAATCTTGTCTCTGTTGGGGATGAGAAAAGTGGGTCAGAAGAAGCGTGTACTGATCCAAATCAGACCTTCTTGTGAGTTTCGTCTGTAAAACAGATAGTCTAATCTATGTATACCAAAGTAAATTAAATAAAAAAATCAGCTTTTACAATCTTAAGGAGAAAATACAATCAACATGTCTCCTCTAGGAAGGGTTATAGCTTCTATAAACTGAGCTCCCAACGTCGCAGGAAATTTTTGTATTCAATACCTCTTTGTCAGCTCCCTGCCTGCAAAATTAATATATTTTGCCTCACAGTGGTATGGTAAGGGTCTACTTATCTAGTCATCATAAGGCTGTCAGAAACTATAATGATGAATGCTATAGAAATTATCATGGGAACTTCAATAATTCTCAATGCAAACAGTATTTTAATCATGTGTAACAGATCGAGCACAAGGCCTTGTCCCCTCTGGGCAATGGGGACAAATCGTAATGCCAGAAAGCTGCTAGCCCACTGCGTACCATTCCTCCTCTTGCCTTTGAAGGGAACAAGTCCTATGGCCACAGAAGGGAAGATAATGAAACAAAGCAGATGCATATGGAACAGATTAAGGTTGCTCAGGCAATTCCTAATTTTCCAGTGCACTTTTATTCCAGGGGCGTGTGTGTGTCTGTTGTGGAGAGCTGCGTGGATGGTTTGGTGCATCACTAGCTTTCATTCCTGTGGTACAGTAATACTGATGTTTTTGTTGCTGAGCCATTGGTTGTGTTCAGACACTCTCAATGCATAACTGCATTTTTTTGAAGGATTTTTTTTTTCCCAGGGTGTTTTAAGTCTATTTTGAAGGTTTAAGTTGATAGGAGTTGAAATCATCTCTAAAGTGATTAATGGCAACAAATGCCAGCAGGAGAACTGCTGAAAATAAAGGTAAAATGGTCTGTGCTCTCTTCCAATGCCTGCCTTTGCCAAACTCATAATTATTAAGAGGTGAATTTAGCCCGGGTCTAGTACTAGGCTGGCCCATGAACAAATTGGTTAACACTAAGAACTAGAGCTGCAAAATAATGTAGGTATTGCACTTTTGGGGATGTACCTGTCCATGAAGAGGTGAACTTTTCTGGAAGGTATTCAATGGTAACATACCCTAGGCCACTGCACTGTTGCCTCTGGGCCTGCCCAAGATGAACTGGAGTTTGTGAAGACCAAGGCAGCTCCCTCCTCGTTCATGCCTTGGCTGCTGGAGGTCGTGTTGGTCTCTCCTTGCCCAAATGCCTGGTAGCTGAGCATGCAGGAGGTCCAGGTTTGCCTCTTCTGCACAAGGATCCTGGTGGGTCCCCCTGCTTCTTGAGGTTGCTTCACCTGTGCATCGCTCCTTGTTGTGGATGAGTGATTTAGATTGTTTAAAGAATCACTGTCAGGGGTATTAGTGAAAGTGGTTTTAATATGATGTTGTAAAAGTGCGACTTAACAGTTAAGTTCAATGGCAAGATTCACTCTACTGCTTGCAATGTGGAAGAAACATGCAAAGCAAAATCAAGTTAGAATTGAGCTAGAATGATTTACATGGAGACTGGAGATGCAAAAGGCTTGAGTCATGAGGTTCAGAATGGACCCACTTGCGCATTTAAACTCCTTCTCAGAGAGGAGTCTAGGTATGGCTGGATCCAGACTTAGTCCCAGAATTGGTCAATGGTTTATGTCTAAAGGATTATATATGCAGAGTTTGTAATTATTAATACTGAGTAACACCATGGATTAGTAGTTTCATCAGTATTAATTCACCATGCTATTAGTCACTTACCGAGGATCTGTCGTGGGTAAGGGGGTCTCTCCACCTTGGGCAATCTCTTAGTCTCAGGTAAGGAATCTGAAACCTTGAGAGGCATCCCAGCTCAAGGGGAAAGTTACCTGGCGTGCAGTCCAGCTGCAGTTCAGGGAGAGCTCAAATTGGGCTCATCCAAAGATCTGCCATTGGTAAAAGGTCTCTCTGCCTTGAGGAGCAAGCTTGAGAGGCGTCCCAGCTCAAGAGGAGATCATCGCCATGCAGCCGCACTGCCTAGGAGGGAGAGCTCAAAGAAGGCTCACTTCGGCTGTCATATTTATAGAACAAAGTGGTTGGCTTATAGTCAAATTACATACAATGGGAAAGGTATGCATGAGACTCATTGTACCCACAACTTTCTTTGTTCCTTGATAAATGAGTCTTGGAAAAGCCACCCTCTATTCATGTGTTAATTGCATGATCAGTGTTCCAAGCTCATACGCATCCATGTTCACTGTGTCACTCTGCTCCTTTGTGGGTTTCCAGAGAACAGATTGAAACTAGAGGAGTTCTTGGCCTGGCTATGTCTCAGGCCTTTACCTCCTTTGGAGCCTGTACCAAACTACGGCTAGTTTGGTTAAGGGATCGACTCCTTCTGCCACTTTAACCTACCCCACAAAGGGGCACTCATTGGGGTGGAGAAATAAAATGAACATTTACCTTAAATCATTACTTTTGGCAGCTGAAAACAAAGTCTTGTGATGGGAAAGTGCCAGACAACTGCTACAGATGAGCTGTCAGCCTAACCTACTGCATTAGACCTGTGCTCCTGAGCGCTGGGGGAGCATTGCTTTCCATTTCGCTTCCAGCTAATTATATATATATATCTACTTTCTTGTAATAATACAAACCACCCTAACATTGGTATTTTTTTCATAATGAAACTAATCTTTGTGTGTGCAAAACCGTACTGACAAAAGTGGGATTTCACCTGACAAGCCAGCATGCCTGCGAGGAGGACCAGAACACAATGTATTGGGACTTGCTATTGAGTAAAGTTTACACGGGTGTTTGGCCACCTAAAACTTTCTTCAGGCTTTTCACTTTCAGTGTTGAAAACTGTAAATATGAACTATTTATATGTTTCACAGCAATGCAAACCTACTTGACATAATTTTATATTTGGTAGCTTCAACTTTTAGACTTTAAAGCATCTTACACTTTGAACCAGGATTTCTGACTTTGCCACAAAATAAGAAGCAAAATTTCTTTCAATACCTACAGAGAATGTTTTCTGTTAGCATTTTTTAGGAACTACAATTCAATTATAGTATAGCTGTTATTTTTATAGTTTTCACTCTTACCCCTAAATTTGAGTTTAGCTTTTTGCAGTTTAATGGGTTTCAGATTTTTTTTAAAATACATACTTTTGATATACATTTTCTTACTTTTGAACTGGCTATACTGATTTCTAATAGTTCATTTTAAACACAAGACATTACCAGTGTATATCGTCTCCCACTTGTAGTCAAAATGACATAGTGCAGTGATACATAGTGTGCACAAATTGCATGCAGACATCACACCCCACCTGACTGTAACCGGTGTGCTTCTTTGGACCTGCACAACACAAAATTACAAATATGAAGCTAGTATTTCCATTTGTAGAGCAGCCTGAACTGGAATTGGAGGGCTCACCTCAATGGAATTTTGCATCCTTCCTTTCCTGAAAAGTTGAGAGGTTATTTTTTCCTTCACTGTCTCAACAATTTGTTACCAAAAAGAAGCTGAACTGCAATTTGATGCCGCCTTGTTATGAGGTTTCTGCTCCTAATAATCGTTGGCTTCCTCCCAGTGTGTTTGTTTTACAGTATTAGCTATGTATAGAGCACACTCTAGAGAACATAAGCGTAAGGGAAGGTAATTATGTGACAAGCCTTAGAGGAGCCTGGAATGGTGAAAAAGGAAGTAAACTTTGAACTACAGTTTTCTACTGCTTCACAGAAAGGAGTTGTATCTCTATAAATTATTTTACTAGCTGCAGAACAATAGCTTCCAATCACTGAAAACAACTGGAGACTTTAAAGTAGCCTGCAATTCAGAGCAAACGATAGCAAAGGTGCTGATAAGTCACCCAAAGCTAAGCTGGGAAGATCGATTACTGTTAATGCATTTCTGGAGATAGACTTTGTCATGGTTTAACCCCAGCCAGCAACTAAGCACCACGCAGCCACTCACTCACTTCCCCCCCACCAAGTGGGATGGGGGAGGGAATTGGGGAAAAAAAAGTAAAACTCGTGGGTTGAGATATGAACTGTTTAATAGAACAGAAAAGAATAAACTAATAATGATAATGGTAACACTAATAAAATGACAACAGTAATAATAAAAGGATTAGAATATGCAAGTGGTGCACAATGCAATCGCTCACCAGCCACTGACCGATGCCCAGTTAGTCCCCAAGTGGTGATCCCCCCACCCCCGCTCCCCCCAGTTTATATACTGGGCATGACATCACATGGTATGGAATATCCCTTTGGCCAGTTTGGGTCAGCTGCCCTGGCTGTGTCCCCTCCCAACTTCTTGTGCCCCTCCAGCCTTCTTGCTGGCTGGGCATGAGAAGCTGAAAAACCCTTGACTTTAAACTAAACATTATTTAGCAACAACTGAAAACATCAGTGTGTTATCAACATTCTTCTCTTACCTAACTCAAAACCATAGCACTGCACCAGCTACTAGGAAGACAATTAACTTCATCCCAGCTGGAACCAGGACAGACTTCTTCCTCTTTGCCCAGCAGGGTGAGCACAGAGGAGACAATTGCTCCTCCAAGGACCTGTCTGACACTTGTATTAGTAGGGACAGAACGAAGCAGATGATAGAACAGGGGCCTTTTGCCTATCTGTGCCTTTCTAGAGGCTCCTGCTAGCTGCGCAGAAGGAGTGCTCTTTGCATAAGCTATTAGGCAAATGGGGGGCAAGCCAGACAGAGCCAGTGCTCAGGATTTTGGTTGGAGTGCCTTGAAATAGTGTTTCCGCAGAGGAGGCTGCTGACTGTTGCTTTTTGGCATGAATTGGACATGGTTCTGTTTTTACTGACCTTGGGCACATTGTTCTGAAACTCTCACTGCTCTTGCCAGCACATGAATAAAGCAACTACCACGCCGTATGCTGTTTAGCATGGTTTCTGCATGGTGACATGAACCGTGCAGTGCCTTATCTTCGGGATCCAATGTTGTCAATGCCCTAACGAAATGAAGCTTCAGTGACATTGCACTGCTGAATGAGTCTATGCATTCATCTGCCTCTGGGACCTGCTAATAGCTTCTTAATTTGCTGGTCAATATTAACTGTAGAGGACAAGAGATCTCAAAGGTGTGAAGTTCCTAAAAGTTTCGTAAAAATTGTCCTCTAGGTGGAGGAAGGCATACCAATACTTATGTTGTGGAGAAGACTGCTGAATGTTTTCATACCCTATTAGACAGGGAACCAGCTAACTTTATCTTCCACACCCAAATCCATGTAAAATTAACCTTCACTGAGATTTCTGCTTACAAAGTCCCTAAGCAAAATTAATATTTCTAAATCAATCCCAATAAATTGTTGACTTTGCAGATGGTACTGAAAGATTAGGAATGCTGGGTTTGCCTTATATTTTTGAACATCTTTCAAGTATATGTGTATTTACCTAACGCCAAAGCGATGGCATGGAGCGGTGTCTATCAGCGGCTGTGGTGTGCAGCAGCTTTTGGTGTCATGCAGAGCGTGTTCCTTAGTGCGAATCGGTGAGCACCACATGTCGACGGAAGCAGACTGCTTTTGCACCGCGTGGTGATTCAGCTGCACAGTTTGTTTCATCCTTTATGCTTCTTCTGTCACTGCAAAGCCTTCGCATAACTGAGGACTTCTAATCCCTTTATTTGAGATTCAGCCTCAGTATGAAGATAAACACTCCAAGCTACTAAGAACTAACTGTGATAAAAAACTAAATACTGTGAAAGAAGACGACATTATCAAGTGGATTGATTCTATTTTCTTAAAGTAATCGCGCTCTGCATAATCCTCACACGTGGTATTCACCATGTTGCATGGCAATAAAAGAACCCAGTATTCATTCAGGTCACTCCAAACGCAGTTCTTCTCCTCTATATGTAATGATTATCATTTCATTCTACTCTGTACAGTTTTGCATCTGCTCTTGGTACAGGGCCACCAATGTAGCCTAGCCAAATTAATCTGGCAGAGCATAAGCCTGAAGGAATTACTTGTTTTCCTCAAAGAAAGATAATGAAAACAACTTCAAGAAATACTTGTTTCCTGCCACTCCTCCACCAGAGAAGAGATATTAGAAATGTTTGCCTGTTGTAAAACAAGTTCCTCCCTCCACGAGGAGGAGAATTAATGAAGCCTGGTGTCCTAAACACTTAGGTGCTGAATGCTCTTCACCACTGTAAGACCAGCCTTTCGTCGCTACAAAAACACCCAACCCTTAATAACCTGATGGCCCAATGCTTTCCACGCTTCCACATCCCCTCTCTGTGTCCTTGTCGAGGTTTAACCCCAGCCAGCAACTAAGTACCATGCAGCCGCTCGCTCACTCCTCCCTGCTCCCAGTGGGATGGGGAGGAGAATTGGAAAAAAAAAAAGTAAAACTTGTGGGTCGAGATAAGAACAGTTTAATAATTAAAATAAAATAAAATATCATAATGAAGATGATGATGATGATGATGATAATAATAATAAAAAAATAAAAATAATGAAAAGGAATATAACAAAAAGAGGGAGAAATAAAACTCAAGAAAAGACAAGTGATGCACAATGCAATTGCTCACCAGCCACTGACCGATGCCTAAGCAGCAATCCGTCCCTCCTGGCCAACTCCCCCCAGTTTATATACTGAGCATGACATCACAAGGTATGGAATACCCCTTTGGCCAGTTTGGGTCAGCTGTCCTGGCTGTGTCCCCTCCCAAATCCTTGTACCCCTCCAGCCTTCTTGCTGGCTGGGCATGAGAAGCTGAAAAATCCTTGACTTAGGATAAGCGCTACATAGCAACAACTAAAACATCAGTGCGTTATCAACATTATTCTCACACTAAATCCAAAACACAGC
This sequence comes from Aquila chrysaetos chrysaetos, assembly GCF_900496995.4. NCBI lineage: Eukaryota > Metazoa > Chordata > Aves > Accipitriformes > Accipitridae > Aquila > Aquila chrysaetos. Next base: position 10,880,570 of record NC_044004.1, read on the forward strand.
ACTGTACCAGCTACCAGGAAGAAAATTAACTCTATCCCAGCCAAAATCTGACAGTCCTAAACCTGCCCTTACTACTTGCACCTCCAAGCCATTTTCAGCTTTACTTTCTGTTCCCTATTGCCATGTTGTCAACTTGCCATTTTGCAGTTTTCCAGTGCCTGGCTAGTACTCACCTGCCTGGTGTCCAGCCCTTTGCATCCCTTCAGCTGTGGGGCAGTCACACAGGACAGGCAAGGGACGAGGTCCTCCCGCCTTCCCTTGCACAAGACTTACAGTTTTTTAATAGTTTGGAGGATACCACCACCACCCACACAGAAAATGAGAATCCTTTCCACAATTCAGGAAGGCTACAAACATTGGGGTGTGTTTGTTAAAGGAGTGGCTGCCCCAAGACTTCAGAAGCCAAGAAGAGAGACAGAAGTCACTGTGTTTCTATATTTGCTGACTTAACACCAGGGCTGGCTGCAGGGCTGTGATTCGAATGAGGAGCTGCATGCCTTGATGTGCTAACACGTGGGGATGGGAGCGGAGGTGAGAGTGAAGTGCCTCTCTCCTACCCTTCTCCCTCTTCCCACGGGAAATTTGCATCTGAACAGGAGTTTGCCGAATTTGCGTGCATAATCTGAACTTCTCGGATGTTTAGGTCTAGAGACAGATCTTTTTCTTATATAAGTAGGCTTAGTCTCATCAATTTCATGTGGCTACATCAATTTATTCCAGCCAAAGATCTAAACTGCTCTTTTCAGTTGCGATTGTTTAAAATTAAGAGCTTTTAACTTTTTGTGTTGCCTAGATGAAAGAATTATAGTGCAGCAATCTCACAGTCAAAACATTTTTATTCAATTCATTCTGCCAGAGAAAACCTCGTTTGGAAAATGGAGGTATAGTCCGTACCAAACATTTGAAGAAATAATTATTCCAGTGTTGCTTGCAGGAAGGCCTCTTGCAGTTCTAGGACAATTTTGATTATAGAACCACAACATTTAATGATACTCATCTAAGAGTTATTTTTTTGTCCTCTCCAGCAACTACAGGGGACTTTTTATACTTCCATGTGAAATTCATTGTCTTCTACTACAAATTTATTTAATTTCAGTTCAGGCTACAAGCTCTTTTTTCCTGCTGTTTTTGTTCTGCTCTGGTGCCTGACAATCTCTTGTATATTTAAGGAACTCTGGGACAGCTAGATCTGTAGGAAAAATTTGGCCATATAAATATTTGGGTCTAAAGCACCGCTTGTGATTCTCTCTAGTCTATTGAATAGTTTTAAAGAACTCCAAAAGGTGCCCAAGAAAAAAAAGCAAGGTTGGATAATCTACATTTATGCAACTTCTAATGGGATTTACACTTCCAGTGACCATTTTTTAGGAATTCCACATTTTAATATTTCTAAACCACTAGCAAAAAGTCATCCCAAGCATTAGTTTTAGTCCTATGAATATGGTTTATAATCACTCCTGATCAGCTAGCCTGGTCTCTTCATTCTTTAGTACTTCCCTCATGTTGGTGTCCTCTGCAAATGTTAGCAGTGATGAGTCAATGTTTTCTTCTAAATTGTTCATTAACTTAAAAAATGAAAACAAGAAGCAGCCTATTAAAGAGCTTACAAGTACAGCCCCCTTGATTTTCTGTTTGCAGTTGTGTTTCAAGATAAATACATTGGCAGATGTGTAATTTGTTTAATATCTCTACTTTCCTACAGAAACCAAATCTTTTGCAGGCATACCACTGACATTTCGTTGAATTATTTTATTAAGACACAGCAAATACTGGTGTTCCAGAAATGTGCATAACACGTCTACAAAAGCTGATTTAAATTATTGGAGAAAACATTGAAACAAATCAGATTAGGCTGGTTGATAAGTATACTGTAGCCACAAAGAATTTAATTAGAATTTCAGCATTTGATAGTTAGCTACCAGGATATGAGTAGCTGATGATCTAATTTGACTTTGTATTACCTTGAAAATTCTTTATCCTCAGACAACACATCCCAAAAAAATCAGTTTATTGTTTAACAAGTCACTTGTTTTGTATTCAAAGTAGAGCAGTGCACTGAATTCTGCTAAAATACATGGACATCAATAGTACTGCAAGTTACAGAGCAAATCAGATTTTCCACAGATAGACAAACATACACATATTGTAGGTATAGATGCACATGGAAAAGACATGTTTATTGGATTAAACATTGGTCTGGAGCTTTCTGAATTCAGTTTGTGTCTCCTAGGGCAGCTGCACAAGAGATGCCACAGAAGGTCAGGTTTTTTCCGCGTTACTCATTCTTTATCAGTGACTTGACCAAGTGTGGTTGAAAATGATTTCATGGTAAAAAAAGAAAAACTACAGAAATGTGCAAAAGTGCAAAGCAGTTTATGGTGATATGGCTGTATGCACGCAGTGGTTCATTCTGCTGCACAAGTATACAGGTATACTTGTTTCAAATAGATAAAGCTGAAAAAGCAGAAAACTCTTCTAATTTCCTTATATGCAGAAGTTTCAGCGTTGTTATTAACATTACAGTAACAGAACCTTAACATAAGAAACCGTGTGGTGATCTGGACAAGCTTTTAATGAGAATTTGTATGGGTTGGGTTTAATCATGGATTTCAACCATTGTTGAAAGCCCACTCAATTTATTAATATTAATAATTTTATAATAATCTATTTATGCAATGCTGAAAGTACATAGAGTGCTTTACTAGCAAAAGGCTAAAATCTACCATTAGTCATATCAAACAGACTCCCTTATGGGTATGGTCTAGTTGAAATTGATGGGAATATGAGAGGGAGAAAGATGCTGCCTTTAACAAGAGAAAGAATATTTGAACACTGGCTTTGACAACAAGACAGCGCCCACCTTACTCATGGAAACTTCGTCTGTCTCTACAAATAGTTTCTGTAAAAGGAATGGGGCCTCTGGGATTACTTCAGCAGTGTACAACTGTGCAATGTAATGAAAAGTATTATGGCAGATTTCAATCAGAGTGAAAAATGTTTCCAGCTTCCAACAGCTTACAGTACATGAAGTACTAACTAGAAAAACTTCATCTTGGTATGTGACCCTTGCTAAAGCTGGACTTGAGCGAGGATAATACCGAAGAATTTTAATGGGCAGATTTAAGAAGCTTTTGGTGAAAGATGAATATGAACATAAGGAATTAAATAGTATTGTGCATGTTACAGTATAGAAGAATAACTCTCTGCCAGATTGCATCCATTCGGGAGAGATTTATTTGTCATAAACAGGAAAAACAAAAAAAGAAATGACAAATCATGAACCTGGGCCACTGCATTTTGCCCTTCCAGGGCATTTGTCTTTTTATCTTGTTTGCTCTCCTTTTTATATAATAATCTTAATATTATTAAGTCAAATAATACTTTTGATCTCATGCTATGTACAACAAAGCTTCTGTCTGTTGGAGGGTTACATATTATTAGAACAACAACAAACTAAATAGCCACACACAGACTATCTGTTATTGTAGGCATTTTCAACTGCGATTATTAGCTAGAAAATGTTGGGGAAAAGTGATTCCAAAAAAACATTATGCCATATGATGGGTCCAAGAGCAGAAACTCCGAGGGTCCATGATGGCCCCAGGTCGACTGCAGACAGAGGTATATTTAGTCATAGGGAAAGGTTATGCTGTCTCCATGCATGATGATCTCAGATCTTGGGAACTGTTCTTCTAAATGCTTGAGTTCCTGATTAACCCAGTGCCAAGAGACTCTCTTCTCACAAGGAAATATCTCTGTTTAGTAGAGCTGACACTTGAAGTGTTTCCTATAGGTACATAGCTTTTATTTCCTCTCGATGTTCGAAGTATAAATCCAACTTTATTGTATTGTCTCTTGTTTGTGACAGTAATTCCTACAGTTACACAAGATATTGCATTTTATTCAAGTATTTTCCATTCTTGCAAGTGTAATAAAACAAGTAATACAGCAAGTAAGAGAAATATATGTAATTCAAGGGAATCTGATTTTTTTCCAACTTGCTTATTAAATGCAATCTAAGGCAAATTACAGGAGGCAAGATACATTAGAGAGGAAAAGGCGGGAGGATGATAAACCCACACAGTTCACCTTTAGATTGGTTGTACCAAACAGTGTCTCTGGACTGCCTGCTAGCTTTTTAATTAAGGCGGACTCTAATGTCTCACTCTCTGTCTTGGAGGGGGCAATTTGCAGAAAGAACTGGTAATGCTCATAGGCTTTGCCTTCTCTGTTATTTACCTAGCACACTTCCCAGGTGTTTAACAAACTGAAATTGTATTCAACTTCGCTTAAAGAAGAGGGGAGGGGGATTGTTTAGCTTGTGGTAGCTGAATTTCAACCTACATTTGTGAATATCTGACAAAATAACTATCTGAAATCATTTTTTTAAATGTCCTTGACTAGACTGTTGAAGGCTCTAAATACAAACTGCAGTTTGTCATGGCAAAATGCCTTAGCAACATTCTTGACAGAACAAAAATCAGCTTAACACATATTTAAAAATGCATGTTTACACGCAGCGAGCATGACTGCCCAGTCTCTCTACACTGTCAGATGCCTGTCCACAGCACAGATATCACCTCACTGAGGTGAGGATCTGAGACAATGTCTTCATGAGGTGGTACCTCTTGGAGGTGAACTAGGACCTCAGAGGGATGGAGAGTGAGTGTTAGGAGTGCAAAAGGGACTGACAGCTGCTCGGGCATGTCTTCAGTCAGTTTTAGGAATGTAAGAAATGTCTTAACTGGCCCAATAGGAGCTGCAGCTATCCCTTTACTCTGTCTCTGAAAATAGCATTAGCTGATACTGTTTAAGGAAAGTACCAGAGCCTGCCCATTATCAGCAGACCAAACCCTCCATACTCCTCCCAGCATCCACAGTCTTTGGATTAGGAAAGTTAAAAGTGTGCAACTTTATTTATTCCCTTAAGCACTAGACCATGAATTTGTCTAATCCCTTTAGAAGTTGTTGATGCCATCTGCCACCAGGTCTCCTGTTGCAACAAGCTATAGAAGTTCCCGACCTACTGTATAAACAATTCTTTATGTGTTTTAAGTTGACATCCAACTAGTTTCAATCGGTGCTCGCTCATTCTACCTCTGCAAGAGTTGGTATGTCAATCGCCTTATCAATTGCTTTCATGATTTTGTAAATCTCAGCAATATCTACTTCAGCCTTGTCCTCTGAAACTGAATATCCCAGTCTTCTTAATTGTTCCTTCTACAATTGATCCTACATTGCTTTGACCATTTTGCTTGCTATCCTATGTACCTCTTCTATGATCACTAGTCTAACCTGTGATAGGGAGACCAAAAGTATATGTAATACTCATGATGTCATTACACCAAGGCTTCTTCTCAATACCACTCCTTGTGATGCCCAACACTTTCTTGGGCATTTGTCTACCACTGCACAATGACTCCATGATTTCAGAGAGCTGCCAATGATGACCCCATAATATTTTTCCTAAACTGCCATTGTCAGTTCAAAGCTCAGCATCATGCTGACATCATTTTGATTACTTCTCTACATAATTCACCTTAGAGTAATCTACAGTGAAGCTCATCTGCCACCTTTTTATTCATTCGCCCACTATTGTGAGGTCCTTCATTATCAGCACAACACTTACTACTCAGAAGAGCTTTGTACCACCTGCAAGTTTGGAGATTTCACTGTGCATGCCTTTCTACTAATCAGCAGTGAATATGCTTGTGGTGACACACATCCCTTCTTTTCTCTAACAACAGGGCATATGAATGTGTTTCTTTCCCAGCTTCATTTTTGGGATACATGTTAGTGTGGGCCAACATCTAAGGAGACATACACAGTGTGTAACTGCTGTGGTTGCTCTCCTCCTTCATCAGCCCACAGAGCAGATGCAACTGCATCTGGCACATGGAGTTGAGGAGCCAGAGAGGTGCAGCATCACTGACTCAGAAATTACTTATGCAATGGTAGGAACAAGCTGTTCATGTTCCCAAAGGAACATGAGAGAATAATGAGGGCCCCAGGCTCACCCCTTAGCTCCTGGAGTGTCTCCATTCCTGGGTCATTTTGGTGTTGAATAATGGACAGTTGTCAACTTTTTTTCTCACCCAAGAAATAGAAAAAGTCAGATCACATGTGTATAGTAGAACAAAACATACGCTCTTTGGCAACTTGTCTTCAAGGTGGCTTGACTTCATTCACTGGCTGTAGAGCTCTCTTTTCCTATTGTGTTAATTTAGGAGGTCACATTGGCCAACTATTTGGGGTGAGACATGTTATCAGGAAAGGAGAATGTGTTTTGGAACATGATCTGATTTATAAGGTTTTACTGGGGGGAGGCGGGGGGGGATGAATTATGTTCCCTTGCATTCAGTTCATTCTTTCGTGGTACTCTGGATTCCTGCTTCCTTTTAATCCTGAGTACAGGACATGCAAATTTAATTCTCATTAAATCAGTGATGGGCTGCCAGGTTTGTTGGAAGCATGAAAGAGGATTGATGGTGTGGGACAAGAAGAATGGAAGAAAAAGGAGGCTTTCCTGAGTGGAAACAAAACCTATTCTAAATCAACTATGTGAGGAGTTGGAACAGCTCAAGGAAATGGTAAACCAAAAGCAATACAATACAACTAGAAGAGAGTTGTCCTGGTGCTGGTCTGTAGGTAAGTTGCATCTGTCCTGCTCTTCTAATTCGTCTCCTCCAAATAACACTAGTTGTGCTCTGCAATGACTTGAGTCTGACTCACCTTACTGCGGATTTCAGAATGAGCCTGTTCTGCCATTCTGATTCCTTAGCGCACAAAACCCCCAGATGCAATGCAGGTAATTTATAATGTCAAACAACAAAGATCAGAGCAGCAGGAAGAAAGAAGTAGTACTAGGACTGAGTTTGTCATGCACTAGTGAGGGGTCAGGATTAGAATCAAAGTCAAAACATTTACTGCTGGGCAAGAGTATGCTCATTGCAATTACTACAGAGCTCCTAGAAACAAGTAAGTTGTTACCTTATTTTTAGTTATTTATCTGTCAAAACACAATAAAATACTGTTAAACAAGAACTCTTACAAACAGTAAAAACTGGGTATTTTATCTATGTAAGGCAGAGGTCATTAGATAACGTGCCAGCTTTGCAAACTTGTTCTGTACATCCTTATTTCTATGTTAGATATTTTTCCCCTTTTACTAATTCTGTGCTGCTGCAAATGCATGAAATTAAACATATTATAAGTTTTTGCCTTACAGGATCCAATATTGCAAACCATAATTTCAGATTGAACAGCTGATACTAGATTTCCAAAACGGCATGTCGATCAACATGCTATTTGGGGTGTATTTTAAAAAAAGAAGGCAAATGGAATTAACTGTCATTGAAGACAAAGTAAATTAACTGTCATTATGAACAAGAGCAAAGAATTAAGATTTTGCCACAAGAGGCAAAAGACTACGATCCTTCCCACTTAGCTCTACACACAACTGATACACCTACAGCATAAGCCTGATTGCTTTAGGTTCCCTCCATAGATCAAGGTACTTTGAAGGGTCAGTTTAGGTGTGAGGTGGGCTGAATCACTCTCTAGAAGTGACTAAGCTCCTAATTTAGGCCTAATGAATCTGGGCTTTTGCAAAGAGGAGTACTTATGAGAGGAGAAAAAAAAAAAATTTAACTGCTTTGAGTTCCTAAGTAGATCATGAAAATCATAATGATAGCACATATTGTGCTGTCAAAGAAAAATGAGACGTTAATCGAGTTAAGTGATAGGCTGAAAAATATCTCTTTTTTGAAACAAATGGTGAAAAATAGGAGTTTTACAGCCTAAGAAACTGAAAAGAGATTTAGGGACCTGTTGATACTAATAGCAGAGCAGAAAGTTATAAGTTATTGAGAAGTACATCTTAGATGAAAATAAGGTGGTCCATCTTGAACTGAGGGGCAGAAATCTTCAAAGAGAGAAATGCAACTCACTCCCTGCACAGTCTCAGGTGGAAATCAAATGCTTGTGGAGGGCAAGCCAGAGGCCTCAATCTTGAGTCAGAGGTCTGCTTCATTCATTGAGTGTCTGGTTGAATAAGGCCCTGGACATAACTGCAGGGTGTGGATTTCTATAGTTTAGCTCAAAAGGCACAGCAAGAAAGCACGTCAGTCTATCCCAGAGCTACAGGCACAGTGTACCACTGTAATTACTAACTTGTATCTTCAATAAATTTTTCTAGTTGCAGTGCATTATTGCTTGTCAGCTGGCAATTTTACCAGCCAGGGAATAGAAACAGAGCCCCAGGCTTCAATCCTTTTAACGTTCTCTTCTTTCAGGCCTTGTTTTTATTATCCACTAGATGACCATAAACCAATTGACAACACTTGAACAATCATGCTGGCAGTTTTGTGGCTTTTTAGCATAAAGAAGAAAACACCCTGTTCTCTGCTTCCCCTATTCCCTGTGTGTGACCAGGCAGCTCCTGTTAATTCTGGTCATGTTGCAGCTCCCACCTTTGCCCAGTTGCCTCACTGAATCTGAAAGGTCCACACTTTACCCAAGGAGGCATAGTCAATGCCCCTTTTTCCCATAGCCTTTGATGAATATTTGATAAGAACATCTCTAACCCAAATTCTCTTGGAGGTGGATCACGCTCTCAGCTCACAATGCAAAAGCCAATGAGGCAAACTCTACAAAGTACTGCCCTTGCATATAAACTTCTGTGTGCTTCCTGTCATATCTTTCTGCCTGGTTTTTCTGCCTTTTTGTCTGATTTTCTTTTTTAATTGTACTTTACTGAGTTTCAGTTTACCCTCTGACCCTGTGATTTGCTTTACTGTTTCGCTTGACACTTGAGTGATATGCAGCTTGTTGTTACTGTCCTGTTCATTTCCATACTCTATGAGCAATCATAGCATCTTTTTGAAAACACTGAGCAGCTGCTCAGAGGTTCATTTTGGATCTTTTGAAAATTTTCTTTTTTTCTGGATAGCTTAGTGCTATCTGTCCCAGTTCTCTTTATCAGACAGAAAAATCTGATTTGGCAAATTTTATTCAGATGTTTGGGAAGGTGAACTGAAAGTAAACGGAGATAAAGGACTGCCCCCATTAAAACTGTTGGTAGTGAGACCTGGGCCTCTGGCTCTTTCTGAAGGAGAGACACAAAAATATTAGCAAAAAACCAGTAGCAGAACCTTAACTCAGTATATGGTCCTGCCACCGAAAGGATCAGAAATCCTCACTGTAAATGTAAGAAAGATCATTCTCTGTTCCCTTCTACACTATTCCCACAGTGATTCTACTACAAAATTAAAGAAGGATCCAGAAGATATCATGCCTGTTCCTTAGGACTTCAGCTTACTCTGTGACTACCCAGATTATGCACATAATAGTTATGCTAATTGATAACACAAAATTTCCATCTTTGGGTGCAACTATCTCCATGCAACCTTCCATTACCCTGAAGCATTCGTATTCACCAGGAAATTTATAATTACCTGTAATTGCAGGAAGCATCTTAAATCTTTCAAAGCGAGAGTGAGAACCAGCTGTAATTCCTAGCTGCAGTTACAAATATTCAGCTTCTTTACCTGGGCGACAGCTTCCAATAACAACAACTGCTAACAGTTCTCTGATTTAAGCATTTCTCGACATCCTTTGAGTTCCATTACAATTTTTTCAAGAATCACAATTCACAGTATGAGAAAAAAATGGCGGAAATTAGGTTTTTAAATGCCTGGTGTAAATCAAACTCCACTCCTTAAGCACAGACCAGTCACTGTAAATACTCACAGTGTAAAAATACTAAATATAAGAGAACATGAAGGGACAGAGGCAAGTCTGTAGTCTGTAATATACATAGCTTAATTTTGTAAAGTCTTATTTTCATAAACCATAACTTCTGTCCTGTCTTTCATTGGAACTCAACTATCACTTTCTATTCCATATTTCAGGGTGCTGTCTGGTAACAGAAATGTTACGCTATAAGCCAAGGGAAAACAACCATTTATTTGGGTATCTGTGCAATCTAACTGCAGTCACCTAAACCACTCTTTGCATCTCAGTCCTTGAGGGCTCATCTTTTACCCTGCAAATGGGCAGACAGACCAAGAAACTTCTCTGTTACTTACTACAGAGGTCCAGAAATGTCACTGTGCGTGAGTGGGACATGAGCGAATGCTGACTCCACTTGTCTCCATAGTAACATCCCCACCTTCACCTCCAAGGGTTGTCCCTTGAGGAGTGCAGTCAAAGGAGCTCAGTGCCTGCAGTAACTTCTGAATTCTACCAGGCTATCTGAGATGAGCTAATTAAGCATCTGTGAAGCGAACTACAAAGAGAGCTGATGAGTGATGCATCTTTATTCACCAAAGAAGCATCAAAGGAGTGTGAAGAAGACTTCGACTGTAGCCTCGATCAGTCAGTTTTTATAAAGTAAATTGATTAAGCATTTGAGGGCAGAGATAGTTGGTAGAAAAACTGATGCATGTGGTCTTGCCATTTTTCTGCTTACAACACTGCACTGTCACCAAGGTTGTGTATGATGGTGGAAGAGCCTTTTAGAAGTGTGTGGAACTATATCTAGTTCCACTCTACCTGCTCAGCTGACATGGGAAGGGAAGAATGTAATTCCTGATAAGTGATTTCATTTTATTTTTTTAACAAAAGTTAGTACTCAATGACCTGTTGTTTGGGATGTTCTCTGAGGGGCTAGACTCAATGAGAAGCATGAGATGAGATACTAGCACTCTTCAGCACTGTTCATGCATTGGTTTCACCTCACTCTCATTAAAGGCAGAAGTCTCCATTCTAGGTGGACAAATCATTTTCAATGGCACTAGTTTAAATCAGACTTTGTTATCAACAAATGCTTTTAAAACAGAATTCTTGTTAAGACATTGTTAGTGTGGATCCCAGTGAAAAACTTGTGATACAGTGTGGCTATGCAATACCTTTATTTATTCTGATAATATTTGTCAGAAAAATACTTCATTCCATATTATCATTGCCAGTGACAGATTTGTGTTGACAATGGTGCTGGCTACATGCAGTTGCAGCTTCCTCAGTTTCTGATATACGTGATCAGAGACTGACAAGTTAATTTGCATTCAGTTAAATAATATGTAAAATTTATAGTAATACAAGATCTAGGACTTGCTATTCATATTCTCTCACAGAAAGTTTTATTCTTTAAATAAACCTGTGTGTATGAACCAAAGGGAAATCTTTAAGTATGCTTTGGAATGGCTATTTTTTGGCCTTTCAGAGTAATGCCTTAATAATCCTATAGAGAAAATGGTTGGGGTTTTAGAAATGTATTTGTTTACGTTAGTGAGCGATACAGTCTGATCTGCTGAATTTGCTTGCTTTGCAGAGGATGTTCCTTTTCTATGGTACCTCATGCCTGGCAGAAAAAGCATTAAATGTGTTTGCTCCAACATAATGGGGCTTTTCAAATGCAGATCTGCAATGAGTGAGAAAGCACACCTTTTTTTTCTCACTGCAGACTCATTCTCTTAAACTCTGAAAGGCTTGCCCTCATGGTACGCTTAACCGTCCTTATCCCTACGGTACACTCAACCGCCTTTATCCTTATGGTACACTCCTTATCTTGTTGAGTCTTCTCTTTTTTCAGTACCCATTGTGTAGGGGTTGGCTTAGGGGATGTGCCATGAATGACAAAACTCTAGAAAATGAGGTTTCTCTTGCAAAGGGAACACAGCTACCATGGGATTATGTATTCTGAAATTGTTGCAACAGCCTCAGCACTGTACTGCAGTGGTGGTGTTAAGCGACCTCATGGGAGCATCAGTGGTGGATGAGGGCAACCAAGTGTGGGGTCCTGAACAGCAAAAGCGGTGTGAGGGGTGGCTGCAGGCAGTGGGAGAGGGTCACTGCTGTCTGGGAGGCCCCAACCAGAAGGTACAGAATAACTGGTGAGAGAACCCAGCTGGTGAGACCGGGAGTCAGACATTAGAGGATTTCAGATGTTCCCTAGCATTGATAGGCTCCTTTCGGCCCTGCTGTCATGGGTTGTTGGTTTCCACCCTCTGTTATCCAAGTTTCAGTCTGTCTTTGCCCCTTCTACTTGTTCTCCCTGGAAAGGTCCTCCTCACCAGCCCTCCCTTCCTTTGCCCTAAGCTAATTCCCTCCTTAGACCCCTTTGCATGCCCTCTCTCTACCTCCTCCTCCCCAAAGTCCTGAACTGGTGAATTATTGTAGTATTCCTTGATTCTGCTTGTGGATGTCTCTTCTCCCATTTCCCATCTGAACGATTTTAAATGAAAATTCTCTGGCGCAGTGACCACCTTCGATTTGTGTTTATAAAGCACTCTAGGGACCTGTTCTTGGATAGCTTTAAGCACAACAATGATAAATCTGACTGCTAATGATATAAGCAAGGGAACAGGTTTGCTTTACTGCTGGAAGGCAAATCACAGACAGTTCACCCTTTTGCTGCTGGTATTGCTGCCACAGTCACATTTTCTCTTGCAAAACACAGAAATAAAACAAAGCAAAGGGTAATAATAGAGTAATAGACTAATGATGTTAATGTACTAAGCAGATTTGTGAAGGAATTAAACAGTAAGTGCTGATTTTTGTTCAGATATGTGTGTCTCTTGCTCTTGCAAATTAGACAGAGCTGTGCTTTAGCATCTGAGGGCAGATTTGGGAAACTCAATTATACAGAAATTAAACTACTATGCAGGTTTTTTCATCAGTTTCATACTGCGTTTCTTGTTACTAAGACAGGATAACTTGACAATGCAGCAGAGAAATTAGTACTGTTTTAGAGTATTATTGAACATAATGTTCTGGAAATGTAGAGAGGTTATAATTCCCTAAATAATACCAAATAGATGTGCTAACATCTAAACCCATTTCTTCTGAACTAAGAGGCTAAGAATAAAAGCCTTCTGATCATGATCTTCATTTGATGTATTTGGAAACCAAGTGAAGCTCTTCAGTAGTCCATCATGTTCCATGTGAATTATCATAAGTAAATAGTTTGCTAGAACCTTCTAACTTTAATGTAAGCTATTTACTGACACATTGTCATATATTTATCATAAAGGACAGGGTTAAGAAAGAAAAGTAATAAGCAAAAGAAAGTAAACTAAGAGCTTGTTTTAAACATAATTTTTTTTCTTCATCATTAGTAAAAAAAAAAAAACTCAAACAGCTTACTTATTTTAAAGGAAATACATGAGATCTTATTTGTCACTCCATAGAACTGCGACTCTTAGAACTATATCCCAGCTCCTTGAATAGCATTGCTGTCACGTCAGCTTTGGAAGAATAAGATGACTTCTTCAATACTGTAAAGATATTCAGCAAACTGTGGGTCTGAATTTTTTAATTCTGGGTACTTTGAAGTATGTGCTTTCATTGAATATTATTTTTCCTATTTTTCTTCTCTTATTTTTCCTCTTTGCATATTTCATCAGTGCATTTTCTAATATTTTAATAGTCTATCGAGACAATGATAATTGTCATTGAAAGCAAGTCAGAAGAAAACATTCTGTGCTGCAAACCAGGAACCTTTTTACAAGCAGCTGTTGAACAATAGCACTTCTGCTTTGTGTGGTGAGTTGAGAGCTAGATTATATTTCTTTCAGTTTTTAAAAAAAAAAAAAAAAGGTAGCTTTGTTGCTTTTACTGTTGTGAAATATTGTAGGAGGGAAATTAACCTCCCACCACACCTCCATTTCTTATTTTCTTAAACTTTCCAGGCCTGATTCACCGGTGTATGACTTCAGTTTTAAACCATGTTACAATGGGTATGCACAGGAAGAAGCGCAGCTGGAGTAGCACCATGGAGAATCAGACCTATTATCTTGACAAGTGACTAATCTGGCGCTCCATAGCACAGCCTTTAAAACAACATCACACTTTTTTCAGGAAGTAACTTTCTGCTTCAACAGAAGTGCTATTTACCTGCGCCTATACGCTGTCTGCATTTTCTGAGACAGATGTACTGAGGTTTACTTAAATAAAACAGGTCTCAGAACTGGATAAATACCGGAGTTAACAAGTTTACCCCTAAGAAAAGTTGGTCATTTTACAGAGTAAACCCGAGCGGAATGGACATTGGGAATCGTTGGTGATCTGTGACTAGGACCAAAAATGGACTGCCCAAAATATTGTGAAGAAGGGCTATTTGCAGTGTTTACAGATGGAATGAGACAACAGGAACCAAGTTGCAAAGTCCTGCCCCTGGGAAAGAGGACGCTGACCGGTGGGGAGCAGCCCTGGGGGTCCTGGTGAGCAGCAAGCTGAGCAGGAGCCAGCCCTGGCAGCAAAGGTGCCAACAGCACCTGGCTGTACGAACAGAAGCAGAGCCAGTAGATGGAGGGAAGTGATCATCCCCCTCTACTCAGCGCTTGTTGGACCACACGGCATCCAGCTTTGGCACCCCAGAAAAAGACATCCATAAGCTGAAGTGAGTTCAGCGGAGGACCACCAAGTTGGCGATGGGGCTGAAGCACCTGCCCTATGAGAAGAGGTTGAGGGACCTGGCCTTGTTCAGTCCCCAGAAGAGAGAGCTTCAGGGCACCTAACAGCAGCGTTCCCGTACCTACAAGGAAGAGAAGACAGAGGCAGGCTCTTCACAGTGGTGCATCGTGGGAGGATGAGAGACAATGGGATTAAGGTAAAACAAGAGAGGTTCAGACTGGGTATAAGGAAAAATCTTTTTCCCCAGGAGGATGGTGAGGCGGTGCGACAGGCTGCCAGGGAGGTTGTGTAGTCTCCATCTTTGGAGATTTTCAAGCTCCAGTTGAACAAAGCCCTGGGCAGCCTGGGCTGACCTCAGAACTGATCCAATTTTGAGCAGGAAATTGTAACAGAAACCTCCTGAGGTCCCTTCTAACCTAAAGGACGTATCCTTTGATCCTACTGGAGCAACAGTGGTCAAGAGTAAAGAGGTGCCATGCCAATGGCTTCTAGAGGTGTTGAGATACCAGTTCTGGTTTAAGAGCAAAATAACTTGCTGTTTGAACACAAAATCCTTTTTTAAAAATACTTTTTAAAAATTTTTTTCTCCCAATATTAAGCTGTTCAGCAATTGTTTGCGACTATAACAATATTTAGGGTACATGGCGATTCACAGTACTGAAATCTGAAATATTTGAGTAGCATCAGCACTTGACAGAATCAAGGTATGGGTCAGTATCCTATTTCTGATTCATCACCCTATTGAGTTATCACCATTTTATGGTGGTTTAGGAAAGAATGTGAAAGCTGCCAAATTCTGTCGCTTAAGAAAAATCTGTTTCTGGTTTATTAGTATATGCATTAGTTTATGAATTTTCTCTATATAGATGAATTTTTCACTTGCTTGCACACTTACAAAGAGTGGAAACAAAAAACACTGTTCCAAATGTAATGACAAAGGTAGTCCAAACTACAGTGGTAAAGAGACATTTGCCGCCTTCACTGCAGAACAAGTAACCCAACTTGTAGGAGGAGAATCAATGTCGTAGCTGGCTTTGTTTTTATGTTTATATGACCATATAGTTTTAGTTTCTAACAGAGCAAACAGCTGTAAAACCAGCTAGATTCCTTCTTACATTTATATGAAAAAATAGTTGTAGTTTCTTATAAACAGTTGTAAAAATAATGATAGGATTTCAGATTGAATTTATTTATTTTTCCTACCCTTTTCTGAATGACAGTCCTTTTCTATTCTTATCGTAGATTAAACAGAGGCTCAGAAGAGGGACAGAGCACACTACTACATTCACTGTGGTGGTTTGGGTACAGTACTGAGACTTACTGAAGCCCTCGCCATGCTGACCACGTCAGTGCCCAGCTTTCTGCAAACTGTGTGGCCATGGAGATTACGGGGCAACTGATGTCTCTGCTACCACATTTTAGAAAGAGCTAGCTTTGCTCCTCAAGAACTTATTGCTCAGGAGAGGGATAGGAAAAACTGGGTTGTAATTCTTTATAATTCCTATTGACTCTTACCTGTTCCCTGGACAGTCAGTGGAGGAGAACAATGGTTGTTTTAGGGAAACTGCTACTATTGCTGCTGTTCTTCAGAGATATCCTAGCTACTCTTTCCATTGACTTCACAGGGAACTTAAGCTCTTATTTTAGAAGAAATATATTAACTCCTTCCTCTTACTTCTTCCCTACCTTCTCCTCCAAGGCTAGTTTGGTGCTTTAGGAAACTCTGCATCTCACCAACACTGCTTTTATTCCAAAAACTATTGGTTTATGGCATTCTGGAGTCTTGTTTACATCATTCTACTGGTAGGATTTTCTAATTGTTACCTCAAAATGTTATTGAAACACAGTCAGGGGTTGTCAGCTTTGATATTGCATCCTTAAGCCTTTTCTGAACAGCCACTCAGGGGAGTGTCAGAAATTGGTGGCTTAGCAGAGACAGGCTTTAACAAAAGGTCAAACAAAATCATAGTGGAGTCTTCAATTTTCAAGTGGACACTTAAGACAGGAGCTTTCCTGGATAAAGGGACATTAAAGGACATTTAGGAACAAAGAGTCCTTGATGAGGATTTATTCTATTTATCTGTGGGTTTTTACCAGACGAACATTTAGCTTGACCTAAGAGAAATGTTAGGGATCATTGAGCATCCCAAATCAAACAGCAGTCTCTATGTTTTTTTAATATGTGAAGTATAAATGCATAACAAAATGAAAAAAAATGGCTCCAAAAATTACCAGGTTACTTACAGAGCATTGTGCTTTTAGAGAAGTCACAAACATCAAAACTGAGAAGGGCAAGTTCAGACTACAAGTCTGTGTTCTTGAAGCAGCAATTCTGAAAAGACCTGGAGGTTAATGGTAGGTAACCTCAACATGTTCTTCCAGTGAGATTTTGGGGAATGGAAGTTAAAAGAAATGTTAGGAGGAACAAGAAAATGAGATTTCCTTGATTTCTACAGAATAGTTCTTCCAGGTCTTGAGCCCAGACGTGAAAATAATGTTGTAAAATTGCTCAAAGAGAATTACCAAACTGAGATAAAGTCTGGCTGATCCTCTACTCTGAGGCTGCTGGAGAGGGGAATCTTCAAAAGAAAAACAAGCTAAAGAAAGTCACATGAAAAGCAAATTAAGATACCAGTCTCAGCTAAGAGATGCTACACAACTGTAATCTAGCAGGATTCAGCATCCTGATCATACATGTGAGGACTGCAGTTTGCAGTTTATAAAGCAAATAATTTAAAACCTTCCTGTAAATCTGACTTCAATCCAGTAGCCAAATATTAAAGTTATAAAAATGCAAAGTGCAGTATTTTTCTCTTCATGCTCAATTAACCAATGAAATACTTGATAACGGAGGTAGTAAACTCGCCATTAGTTGAATCTTTTGCTCAAGATTGAACTCCTTTCCAAAAATGTGTTCTAGGTATGTTAGGTGTTTATAAAGCTGTGTTTGCTGTAGAAATTATCAGTGGAGTTCAATGACCTGTTTTACACAGAAGGTCAGTTGAACGATCATTTTTGACTCCCCGATTTTAAATTACAAAACCCAGTTCTATAACATTTAGGATTTAGGCTCTACAGTTTAAAATGTGGTATCCTATTTCAGATAGAAAAGATTTAAAATTCTTGGTTTGCTCATGCACTTAAATGAAGTCAGTTCTCAGAATTAACTGTAATTGAAGAAATCCTTTGTACCATGCTTTTTTCTCTATGCAAATGTGCCCTTATTTCCTAAAATTTCTGCAGCAGCAGTAGGACTGAGGGACTATGGTTACTCTTTGCTCAGCAATCTGTACTTTCAGGAGTACACTACCAACTGGGATTTCAAACAGGATTGTCTCCATGCTGCCTAGCGTGTGAAGCAACATATATTGCATTATTTACCTTTAAGTTAAAATTAGTATTTATAATCTAGCCATTGAAGTGGGAAGGAAACTACAGGTTCCTGTTCATTTCTAGTAATAAAAATACAACTGGGCTATTTTTTAAAACAGTAGCGACCTATACAAATTAAAATTAGAAAGTCAAATGTAGCTAATATCCCATTCCATGGAGTTTATCGAAGGCTTATAGCTGAAATCAGTGGCTGAAACAGAAAGGCTGGTAAAAGCTGATTTGCCATCTGAGCACTTCAAATAAGTACCTTGGCACTGTCTGTGGAGAAGTGGAACAGAACAGAGATTTACCGTAACTTCCAAATTTTCATTTGGGTACTTCTTCATCCCCTTCTGACCATTAGCACAGAAATGAGTATACTTTAAAGGGCCATTTTCTACAGCATTTGACTGTGAAAAGGATTATTTAGCACTAACAAGAATGGCAGAAGCTGGCCTGTAATGTGTTAAAAGCAGATGTTAGGTAAGGCTCTGAGCTAATTTTCTTTGACGCAATTGTCACTGATTTCAGTGAAATTATTCCCACCTTGTGGTTATGGTCAGAATCTTTCTCTTTATTCCTGACAGTGGACACATTTTAGTGTTAAGTTTGCAACATAACTCTAAATATCTGCCTCAGCTGATAAACCTTGGACTTCATCAGAGACAGCAAAAGCAGAGTTTTTCATCTGAAATCCATTGTGTGCAATGGATTTTGTGCAACGGATTTCACATCTGATGGATATAAAAGGATGTTTGCTCTAATTGCTTTACTATGAAAGGGGTTTAACCTTTTCCTCTAAATGTAGTTTAATATAACATTGGTCAATGCAGAGACAGTGAAGGAAATTTCAGGGAATGTCATTAATTGATCCAACAGTAAGTAGGAAAACAGCAATCATCAATATGGTATAAGAGTGAGGAAATGTTACAACAATTTCTGAGTATACAGCATGATATATTGCTTGGTTGCATTAAAGGAAAATTCAGTAATATGCCACTAGAAATATGAAACATTTTTAGTAGTGAGGGTGAATACTCATTGGGATGATTTACCGGGTGTACACACTGGATTCTCTACCCCTCACAGCCTTTAATCAAGGCTAGATACCTCTCCTTCAGAGTTTGGGGCTTGATAAAGATACTTGTGATTGTGATTCTGTGGCCTGTATGACAAAGGAGATCAGAGTGGATTACTATGCTGACCTCAGCTATTCCTAAAATACCTTCAGCTCCTCCATATCTAACTTACTTTCAGCATCTTAAAAATTAAAAAAATGATGTATTTCATTAAGCTATGGCAACATGGAGCTATTTGGCAAACTTACTTCAGAGAGAAATACAGTATTCTTTGCAGAAAGCTCAAGAAAATATTGGAGATGGAAGAATATTTTCCATTCACATCTTCAGGTCTTTTTAGAAAGTTATATACTGATAAAGCCATAGAATATGAGTGAAAGAGGAAAAGAAAGCTCACAGGATCATACCAAGTGCTTGTGATTCAAAAGATGAAAGAAAATACGACGAAAACCAGAGAACCCAAATTGAGAGACTCAGAACTGCAAACATTCATTTTTTTCCAAATGTCCACTCACAGCATCAATTAAGGAAGTCCAAATAAAAATTGTATGTATACTGCACAGCCCCTGTCAGATGCCATGTGGACCCATGGACTCTAGGAACTCTAGGACCATAGTACTCTAGCAATCAGCTAGACAGAGAAACAATTTCTTTTTCAAAGCAAATGTGAATATTTGCTAGGTCTATTTAATTGCAGCAGGAAAGAGCACCCTTTGTGCAGAAGAATGTAGAAAGATGCACTCAGATGTGGCTGTGATAGACATGGAGGGTCAGACTAGGTCTGCTGCATCTAGCTGGCAGGAAAGGAGTGCTCTAGGACACTCCTAACAATCTCTCTTTCTCCAGTCATCTCAGCTGGGCCCCCTTCCAGCCCTCTGCCCTGCAGCAATCCCAGTTTCTGTCCCAGGTGCTGGTTGGGACAGTGCTGAGATCTCTCAGAACACAGAGATATGAAACACATGTACCAAAGTTTAATAAACAAGCTAGTAAGTTCAATAGGAGATGTGAAACCTAAGCACCTTTAAAGATTTGGGTTCTTTTAATTTGTAAACAAAACCGATGCCAGGGAAGGGGGGGCAGGAATGGGCACGAGTGGCAGTTTGTATCACTGGCCAGGCTTTCATTCCCTACCTTCGTGGGGAGTCTGCACTCCTTTCTGAAGCCAGAAGCAAAGGCCATTTTTAAGTCTGTTTCTTCCAGGTTCTGCTAAGAATTCCTCCGGCACTTGCTCTGCTGACACAGAACAGCTCAAATAACCAGAGGGTGGCTACTCTTTCTAGGGAAACGCCAATACTGACCTATGCCACAGACTGACATTTTTCTGCATTCTAACAGCTTTGATTTCTGTTGCTGTATCATGTTTCAGGTAACTGAGCATCACCATAAATGGGGCACATACAGACAAAAAGGAAAGGAGAGAAACATCCATTACCAATATGAGAATATTTCTTTATGAAGACCCTTCCTTGACTTTTCAGTTCTGGGAATTATAATTCCTAATTCTACCGAGTAGTGAAGTCATGGACGTCAGAGAGTTACTGTTTTCTTGGACCATTATTATCCCTCTCTCTCACTAATTCTTCAATGTTCTGCAGGTAATAAATGGCCTGCCTCTCTTTTATGCTCAAGAGAGAAACCAGCTTATCACCTCTCTTTTTACTCTATAGATACCAATAACCTTTCTTTCATGTGGTCAGACTGATTAACACTACTAATTAAATTCAGAGCAGTTGTTCTCAGTCTGCATTTAGCTTTGAACTTTCCAACCCATTTTGGATGCAGAAAAGAATTTATGCTCAAAAGCCTGTCATTTTTTTCCAACTACACTAGTTGATCTAATGAAAGATATGACCTCTCTCTATAAAACTTGTATTTTAAATTGGATGTACTGTAAATCAACATTATTAAGGTTATCCTACAACTGCACTCCCCAGTTTTTGCAAGGGAGATTGCATCATTAGACCTCAAACTTGAGACCTCATATCTGCTTTATTAGTAGACAAATGATCATTTTTCTGCACTGAAATGACATCAATTGCTACAGTGACAGCTAGGATGTGAGAACACAACCACAGCATATGGCTAAGTAGCTCCTAGGTTTCTGACATACAAATGGAAGCCTTCAAAAAGATCTGAAGTTGCCAACATATTTTATACTGCTGTTGCTGTCAATCTTACTACAATTAGTACTACAGCTAAAACATGCTTTTGTGAAATGCAGAAAACTGACGCAAGGATATATGTGTTTATTTTTTATACAGAATAATTATGTGGTCTAAAGTGTCTGTGGAAAACAGTAAGATTAGATCTTAGGCTTATAAATCACATACTTGAAAAATTTCTGCATATTTTCTCTGAGTACGTAACAACTTACAGCTTCAATAGAAAGTCACTGAAATCACTAGGAACATTTATGTCATCAGGACTGCTTGTGGGTGTAGATACATAGCAATTTAGATACAGTAGATATGCAACAGTTTGCCTATCTAGCTCTGGGTTTTTTTTATTTTCCATTTGAAAAGAAGTGTTCAAAATTCAAGCACAGACCTTCTGTTTTTCTGGTGGCATTTTGTTCTATACTGACAAGCCATCACACTCCATCATTCCCCCTTATTGGTACAGTAGAGAGCAGCAACCAAAGCAAAGTAATTCTTAAAACAGCTAGGAATATTTTTGGCATTTCAAAATGAAAGTGCTTTTGTTTTAAAGTGAGACTACAAATGTGATAATTAAAGTTTATAGGTCTTAGTCTTCAGGCAAGGGTTGTGAAAACTGGTAACATTAATACAGGAGTATATGGCTAGAGTACCAATGTGACATTGAAGGCAAAGAATACAATTTCATCTTCAATCTCTATACACAATTATACATTTTTAATTGAAAAAAAAATTTTCTTTCTAAGTAAGCAAGAGCTGCAGGATTAAATGGTCTTCTGAATGAATTGACTGCAACTGAGTGCAAATATTCATGCAGTCTACATATTATGGGGGAGAGGTACCAATTCTGTGCAAAAAATTATTACTTCTGACTGATAGCCTCCAAACTCCATGTAGATTCATCTGAACTGTACATTTTTCACAGTCTAAATTTGTACACCAAACTGCATTTTAAGAACAATTTTCTGATTGAGGTCACCTTCCTTCCAGCTGCTCTTAGACCTGCAAGCTCTTCTGGCCTTTGGACCTTGCAGTGCTCTGCTGTCTGACTACATTTAGCTGTAAGCTGGGGGCTTTTGGGTGTTCTTTGTGGGTTACGATGCACAAGCTAATGTTCTGGGAAGTTCTTGCCGAAAACGGTGATTCTTAACAGATATTACCTGCTTGGGTAGTCTGGAGTGCAAGAAAAACCCAAACCTCCCTATATAGTCAGCATAACCTCATCACGAACACATAGACTATAATAAACAAGGAAGTCATAAATTTTCCCTAATACTAATGTACAAATTTCTTTTTAATATTTAAAATGTCCTTGGAGTAATTTTCACATTTCATTTGGTATATGATATAGATGAATCATTTTATTGCATGATTAATTGCTGTTTCTTTCAATATAACCATGTGCTTCCCATTAGACAGATTTCTAATATGCACTTTTTCTAGTGCAAGGGTTTAAGACTGACATTAGCTGTGTTCCTGCCATCATGACCCTTTCTAAATCAATAGTATGTAGCAGCTAGAAACGCAGAAAATTAGCAACCTCAGTTTTATATCTTCTGTGAATAACATCTGCCTTATTACAGGGAGCACAACCTCACTCTGCTGCCCTGACACACTGTGTTCCTTTGTTTCTCCAGTTCGTTTCATGATGGGTTGAATCAGTGCCATTCTCTGGATTGTATTATGATGTTTATTAGCAAGGAAACATATTATTTGGATTCAACTACTTCTCACCTTAAGCTTACTTCTCCACTTAAACTACACTCAGGGATGACAATGAGATCTAAAGTAAAACAAACACGTTCTTCCACCCTGGAGCATTTGTTTTTAGTCTAAATAATTCATTGAAACACAGAGTCTATTTCACTGTTGCTGCCATCACTCTTTTTTACTTTTTAAATAACAAATGGTATTTTTGACAAATGGTTTACATAATGGAAAGTCACTCCCATTCTTCTTCAGCCAAGCAGTATGAATTATGTATAAATAAATGGAGAATGAATACATTTTAAAAAGAGTCAGGTCTTTCCACAAGAATGCTCCTCCTCAACAGAAGACAAGCACCTCCATCTCCCCACCCGCATCTGCGAGGGAGCAGAGCTTCCTCCCTTTGCCTTTTTCTTGTCTCCTGGCATAGGACCAGCCAAACTTGCAATGTCCCTGAGGAAAACAAAGCAACTGCTGCTCCTACCTGGAAAAAAGTAGGGGGTGATGGTGGGGAGGCAGAAGTCCTGCTGAGAGGCCCTTCTAACAGCTCAGTAGGTTTGTGTAATAAGTGCAAGCGTTCTGCAGAGCAGAAATGCACATGTAAGAGAAGGCATAAGATTTGCTGGTGGTGTAATGAGCATAATTAACGCTGTAACACATTAATATATAATTTGAAATGTTTGCCAACTAGATAACAACGACGTTTTGGCATTGAATGTCCTTGAAGGCAGATTATATTTTTAAGATACTTACAAAAATTGATGTTTGACAACTCTGTGACAGCTGATACTCTAACAGGAGAGTGATGTAAATGTAGTGTTAACAAGCACTCAATATTTTGAAAAAGATCAAATTTGCAGTTATCACTTCCAGGAGCACGTGTACGTTGGATAGGTTAAGGCTAGACACATGCTTTGTGATGTCAGTGCAGGAGCTACTTCCACAGGATGAGATCTCTGCTACCTGTCCTGTGTTTTATTCTGGACAAGCCAGAGAGACTGAATGTATTTTGTTAAAAAGCTTACTTGATTTTAGTAACAGAAAACATTTATAGAATCATAGAATCATAGAATCGTTTAGGTTGGAAAAGACCTTTAAGATCACTGAGTCCAGCTGTCAACCCAACACCACCATGCCCACTAAACCATGTCCTGAAGTGCCTCGTCTACATGTTTTTTGAACACCTCCAGGGATGGTGACTCAACCACTTCCCTGGGCAGCCTGTTCCAATGCCTGACAACCCTTTCAGTAAAGAAATTTTTCTTAATATCCATCCTAAACCTCCCTTGCCGCAACTTGAGGCCATTTCCTCTTGTCCTATCTCCAGCCACCTGACAGAAGAGACCAGCACCCACCTCGCTACAACCTCCTTTTGGGTAGTTGTAGAGAGCGATAAGGTCTCCCCTCAGCCTCCTTGTCTCCAGGCTAAACAACCCCAGTTCCCTCAGCTGCTCCTCACAGGACTTGTGCTCCAGGCCCTTCACCAGCTTTGTTGCCCTTCTCTGGACACGCTCCAGCAAATTTAATATGCATCAGGTTGTTTCTACTGTGAATACAGATAGCATTTCTTTTCATAATTTCCCTGTGGCTGGTCAGCAGGATGAGTGCCCAGGTAAAGGATGGCTCTTTATCCAGACTGTGTTTAACTACCAGTCATGGGCATTTAATAGTTAGGTTGCCTGGTGGGCAGGATTTTCAGAATATGTTGAATTAATTTATTATCTTAGATGGGGCAATCAAAACTTGAGACTGTCAAAATTACTTGCTCTCAGTCACTGGAAATTCTGAACTCTGTACACACATGTATGGGTCCATCTGCACAAACTGAAGCTGGTAAATCAATTTCCACGAATGCCTGTAAGCAGTTATCATGCTGAAGCAAACCCACATTTCATCTTGATGAATTACATGCCAACAGGCCAATCTCTGCAAAATAGTATTAGTACAGATGAAAACCACAGTTAACCAGAAACAGCAGTAAATTAAAGAAAAACTTAGGCAAATAAATTGGAATGGGCTTGACTGTACCTGCATGTTTTTCCTGAAGTTATAACACTAAAATATTGAACTTCCAGTTTCCATAGCAATGTGTCAGTGGTGCTCATAGAAAGCAAAAGGACCATCATTTTCTCTCAGTAAAACAAATTCCCAAGGAAACAAGAACAGATGGAGAAAACCAGAAACATCTTGAAACTACTCTTATTATTTAGGAATGGGAGAACTTCACAAGTTTTAGGGGGCTGGTTTGAATAAACACCTAAACATCTGAAGTCGCATTTGTGTCTTATTCAAATGGACGCAGCTTTCAGATGTTAGTACCAAGACAGGTTTCCATCTTCCCATTTATTCTTCTTAACAGTATCCCAGTCAGCGCTGGTTCACTCCCCAGCTCAGACTGCCCTTCTGCTACAGGTTAAGGGAGATGACTGATCCCCTCTGCTCAAAATTTTGGAGGCCATTTCTGAAGTACTTTTGGGCTCTCCCATAAAAAAGATGGATTCAGAAGGCGGAGCAAGTCCAGCAGAAGGTCCCTGAGACATTTGGGGAGCTGGGGCACGTGATGCATGAGGAGAGACTGGGGGACTCTGCGATTGTCCATCCTGGAGAAGGGAAGGCTGAGGCAGGGCAGTGGGGCAATGTGGCACGTCGCCGATGAGGGGATATAAGGAGAAGGAGCCAGGTTCTTAACAGAAGTGCACGATGGCCCTATGCTGCAATGAGGAAATTCTGATGGATATATGGGGGGAAAACCAAATTACCCTTGAATATATGCCCAGAGAAGCTGTGGAACTGCTGTCCTTGAGCATTTTCAAGACTCAGGGTGGTCAGGCCCTCGGTCTAACTTTGAAGTGAGCTCTGCTCCGTGCAGGATGCTGGACTGGATGAACTATAGAGGTCCTTTCAAACCTAAACTTCTCTGTAATTCTATGATCTTTTTCCTGGTATGCTTCAACAGATACCTTCCCCTTCCTCAGCTTTCTGGGACAACAACCTCCCTTAGAAGAACCGTATAGCATTTTCTTCTTCCCCCCTGGCTCCATGCAGTCCTTGCAACAGGACAGGTTCTCCAGGTTCTTTCTCATCTCGGTGTTTATAATCCTGTCACCTCTTATGGATGACAGACAGTGGCAGCCAGATGACATCTGCAGAAATTAAGGTACCTAACATTATTTGACCGTGTTGCTGACGCAGCAAAGACCCCAGCTGATGTTAGTTAACTCTGAAGATCTCATTGCAAAGCCTGAGACTGCTTCCTACCTCTCAACCCCTCCTTCAGATCATAACTCAGATGAGACTCTATTCTCCTCAAGGAAGAGGCTTTTTTCTTGTATTGCCAGTGCCTGGGTAGATGCAGGGGCTGTGCAAATGAGTAACGCTAATAAGGAGAAGTGAATGCATTACTGAACTGAAATGATTAATCTCACTGCAGGTGTTGGATTGTCTGGCTGCTACAGACATTGTGGCACTGGGTGTAATGCGCCCATACACATGGCTTTTGCCTACAGGTAAAAAAGAAGTAATTCTGCATTTCAAAGTGCAGGAAGCAGAGTGCTAGCTCTGTTCTGAACACAGCTAAAAGATCGTCTTACAGGAGGTAGGAGGAAAAAGAAAACAGAGGGCTTCATATAGGGAATTTTTTTACTTTCTAATAGCATATTTACAGTACAGCTAGTTTAGTTGATAGGCATTGTAATGACTGCAATCTTTTTTTTTTTCTGTGACCTATTACAGCTATGCTTATTCAAGACTTGAAATCTGCTGAGTATTTCAGCTCTATTATACATCACTGGATAAAATAAAAAGAAGGCTGACAACCAAAAGAAAATCCATATAATATCCCCATTGTCCTGAGCTAAAATTATGTATTATCCTTGGAAAATTGCAGATTCAATATAACTGGAGCTTTATTGTTATTGAAGTACATATTCTGGTTTGGGAATGGTGCAGGAATGACTGAGAGCCTTTCTTTAATCTGAGGGTAGTGGGAACAGTCCTTGCTCCAGCTACGCACATGAGTATCACTTAACTTTGTGCTGCAGTTTGGAATAAAAGATGCCAAGTGTCTTTATAAAGCTCTGACTATTCTTCTCAAGTGTAGGTATGTTTGCTACAGATGCAGATGACCTGAAGAAGTGTCTCTGTACACAAATATTTGCCTGTATTTTCCAGCAATGCCATTTGCTTCAGAAGGAGTTTCTGCTGCTGCCTGTTTTGCTTATAAACTCATAAATATCCTGGATCAGGGAATCCAAGTGTCATTATAAAATGAATACTACCAAATTATACTTTTCCATGAGAATCATGAAACATTGGCTTTCAAGTGTGAAATAAGGTAAAATGCAGTGATGATCTAGGTTTGCTTTTCAGTGTGGGATTTCTTCATACCTGCAAGTGAAAGAGAAACTATGCAGAACTGGGTATAAACCTTAGAACATCTTTACACTCGAAACTTGTTCCACTCTTGGAAAGACAAGCTGGTCTCTGAGGCTCAAAAGCAAGGAAGATAACACTTAAGGAGCTGCTTTGCAAAAGGAGAGCAATTTGTGGTACTGAAGGAAGCTGAACAAGTCATGCCCATAAGTGAAGCCTTTTGATAGGGACAGGGTGTCTGCAAAATATTTAAAACAAATTGAATGGAGGAAATTAAATGCACTCTCCAGCGCAAGCTTGCTAAATCTAAACAAGCCAGTGCATGACAGCCAAATTAAACTCTCAAGTGCAGAAGAACAGATAGAGTTGCCTTGGTAAGATGAGCTTTCTGAAATTGGGTCATCTTTTATTTCTTAAGTGGTCCCATTGGTTTCAGTGGGATGGCTCCTGGAGTGCCCACTATACAGGTGTCAGAATCTGTCCCTCCAAGAGAAATCTGGGAACTGTTCAAACTGATAGGGAAAAAATTGTGTTTGCAGGACACCGAGAAAATTTAAAATAGGTGAGAGACAAACAAGATCACCCCTTGAGGAATTGCAGCAGCAGTTCTGTGGATAAGTATCATAGACTTAATGTGAATAGCAACAGGCACTGATAAGTGTCTGAGAATTAGCACCAGTATCCCAGGCTAGGTGTGTGATTATAAGAGGACTCGCTGTTGCTTCTTGTGAGTAGAAAATTATATGTAGGGGTAAAGAAACCATGTGCATTACAGACTTCCGAAAAAAAGCTCCAGGACTTTTCAGCTGTGTTGGCATGAAGCCCTCATGAGAAGCTGGGGAGACTGGAAGGGATGGTGAGGAAACCGTCCTTCTGCACCCGGCTGAGGGTAATGGGCACTGTGCTCACACAAAGGGTTTCCACCATTGGGAGCAGAGTGTCACCGCTCCCAGGTTGTGAAATGATCCAGCTGCTGTATGCCTCCGGCTGAGGTCTCTGCAGGTGAGGGGCAGGGATTAGCTACAGAAAAGTTATAGGGGAAAAAGAAAAAGACGAAAGTAAAATAAAAGGAGAAAACCACAAGAGAAAGAATGACAGACAGAGAGAAGCAAGAGGGAAAAAACTCGTTGATATGGAGAGAACAACTGAACCAATTGCAAAATTCTCTTTTCCTTCCCAGCCTACTTCAGATCTGAAAACATCCTTCCTGAGCTGCCATATTAACTCTTCTCCTGGAAGGCAGCACGGTCTCCATCCATGCCTACCAGCAAGGTTTCAGACCAGAACCTTCAATGGCAAAGAGCAGACATCTCGAGGGGTGGGTTGTTCATTTGTTTTTTTCCCACACAAGCTAAAAGAGAGACAACATTAACTGCTAAGCCTTAACACTTTTTAACACGGGTTGATGTAGAGGCAGGAATCAGAGCCCAGGGTTAAGATGCTCCTTGCTAGGCAGCTCTGGCTGCATCCCTCTTGTGTGTGGTACAGCAAGCAGTGTGCCCCTGGTCCTAGTCCTTTGCCTGCTTCCTTCACCCTCACTGAAATATTATTGCCTTTTTCTAAAATGAAAAAGCCCAACAAGAGAGCAATAAGGTATTTATTTCAATAATAAAACTGCAATCCAGATAATAATTGTATTTTCTCTAATTTACAATGGCATATTAAACAGTGACAGTGATCATTAAGGGAAAAAAAAAAGTCCTGTGCTGTTGAATTCAAAACAAAAATTTAGTTATTAATCTCCATGCCTGTGTCTCAAATCTTATGTGCACTCAGTTGAAAATGTTTAGTTCAGTCATTACGATGTTTATAAAGGATGAACTGTTCCTGAACAATTTCTCTGATGTATTAGTTTAAAGAGGGCTTTATTCAATGTCAAATAAACTACACGCTGTCTGAAAGACAGAAAATGACACCACTCCGGACTGCAGGCACTGGAGCATGCACTTCCTTCAAGCTTATGACCTGGTAACATCAAACTGTCCTATAAAGTGATGCTTTGCTGAATTTGGGCCTGATTCAGGGTATGCCTCTTGCCCTGCTCATTCAGCAGATTATAACATTTTTATTTCTAATACCTTTCATCTTGGAAGACTAACATGAAGAAGCATATTGAAAGGGCTGCATATATGAAGCCTGGGCTCCAGACGACTGTCTGGATCTTGTCAGGGTCACAGCAGCTCGTCATGGCTCATCAGGCTGGGGGTAGCAGGAGCCCCAGCATGTCTGTGTGGAGGAAGCAGAGGTTGAGGAATCAGCTCCATGGGAATAACGTAAAACCGTTCAAATCTGAATTCTTACACAGGCCAAAAGACAGTTTAAAAACCCCTTCTAAGTAACTGGATATAATCAGATTTTTTTTTAGCTCCTTTACAGCTATGTTTTCCCTTCTATTTTTATTGAAGTTCATCAGGACAGGGGCAAAGAAAAGGGACTGGTGATGAGTAAACTATATTTAAATATCACGAGAACCAAACTTCAACACCTAATGCTGCTGGGGCTACCCAACACCTTGGTGCCAGCCTCCTCCTTTCCTCTCCTCCCTCCATTCCCAGGTCTCCTGGTTTTGGCTGGGATAGAGTTAATTTTCTTCCTAGTAGAATCATAGAATGGTTTGGGTTGGAAGGGACCTTAAAGGCCATCTAGTTCCAACCCCTCCCCGCCATGGGCAGGGACACCTTCCACTACACCAGGTTGCTCAAAGCCCCATCCAACCTGGCCTTGAACACTTCCAGGGATGGGGCATCCACAGCCTCTCTGGGCAACCTCTTCCAGTGCCTCACCACCCTCACAGGGAAAAACTTCTTCCTTACACCTAATCTAAATCTACCCTCTTTCAGTTTAAAGCCATTACCCCTTGTCCTGTCACTACATGCCCTTGTAAAGAGTCCCTCTCTAGCTTTCTTGTAGGCCCCCTTTAGATACTGGAGGGCTGCTGTACAGTCTCCCTGGAACCTTCTCTTCTCCCTTCTCTTCTCCAGGCTGAACAACCCCAACTCTCTCAGCCTGTCTTCATAGGAGAGGTGCTCCAGTCCTCTGCTCATCTTCATGGCCCTCCTCTGGACACACTCTAACAGGTCCATGTCCTTCTTATATTGGAGGCCCCAAAACTGAACACAGTAGTCCATGTGGAGTCTCACGAGAGTGGAGTAGAGGGGGAGAATCACCTCCCTTGACGTGCTAGCCACACTTCTTTTGACACAGCCCAGAATGCAATTGACTTTCTGGGCTGTGAGCGCACATTGCTGGCTCATATTCAGTTTTTGATCCACTAATACCCCCAAGTCCTTCTCCTCAGGGCTGCTCTCGATCCATTCACCACCCAGCCTGTATTTGTGCTTGGGATTGCCCCGACCCATGTGCAGCACCTTGCACTTGGCCTTGTTGAACTTCATGAGGTTCGCACAGCCCCACATCTCAAACCTATCAAGGTCCCTCTGGATGGCATCCCTTCCCTCCAGCGTGTCGACCGCACCACACAGCTTGGTGTTGTCAGCAAACTTGCTGAGGGTGCACTCAATCCCACTGTCCATGTCAACAACAAAGATGTTAAACAGCGCTGGTCCCAATACTAACCCCTGAGGAACGCCACTCGTCACTGCTCTCCATTTGGACATCAGGCTGTTGACCGCAATGCTTTGAATGTGACCACCCAGCCAATTCCTCATCCACTGAGTGCTCTATCCGCCAAATCTATGTTTCTCCAATTCAGATACAAGAGTGTTGTGCAGGACGGTGTCAAATGCACAAGTCCAGATAGCTGATGTCTGTTACTCTTCCCTTATCCACCAACACTGTAACTCCATCATAGAAGGCCACCAAATTTGTACGGCATGATTTGCCCTTAGTAAAGCCTTGTTGGCTGTCACCAATCAGCTCCTTATTTTTCATATGCCCTAGCATAGTTTCCAGGACGATCCGCTCCATGATCTTGCCGGGCACAGAGACTGACTGGTCTGTAGTTCCCTGGGTCTTCCTTTTTAGTAGCTGGTATAGTGCTATGTTCTGGATTCAGTGTGAGAAGAATGTTGATAACACACTGATGTTTTCAGTTGTTGCTAAGTAATGTTTATACTAAGTCAAGGATTTTTCAGCTTCTGATGCCCAGCCAGCAAGAAGGCTGGAGGGGCACAAGAAGTTGGGAGGGGACACAGCCAGGACAGCTGACCCCAACTGGCCAAAGGGGTATTCCATACCATGTGATGTCATGCCCAGTATATAAACTGGGGGGAGTGGGACTGGGAGGGGTGGATCGCTGCTTGGGAACTGACTGGGCATTAGTCGGCAAGTGGTGAGTAATTGCATCGCTTGTTTTGTATATTCTAATTCTTTTATTATTGTTATTGTCTTTATTATTATCATTATTATCATCATAATCATTATTATTATTATTTTCTTCCTTTTCTGTCCTATTAAACTGTCTTTATCTCAACCCATGAGTTTTACTTTTTTTTTTTTTTTTATTCTCTCCCCCATCCACTGGGTGGGGGAAGTAAGCAAGCAGCTGCATGGTGCTTGCTGCTGGGGGTTAAACCACGACACCAGGTACGGTCCCAATGACTTGTGCAAGTATGGGAATTTTTGATCTTGGGCAGGAGTGAGGAAGAGGGGACACGGCACTCTGTTCCTAAATCAGAGGGAAAGGCTGGTTACAGCAAGGATCAGGATCAGGTGTTTTAATGTGTGTCTTTGGCACAGGATTCTGCTATGAAACCCAAGCAGGAGGCACTGAAGACTCATTGCTTGTCAAGAGGTGCAGCTGGGCAGGAATCTGACTTTAAGACAGGATTCTTCACATTGTCAAATCTCTGTTTCAAAAATACTTTCTGCATCCCCCTTTGCTACACTGATGGAGCGGACTGCAAAACAGCTGTTGCGTACCAGAGCAAAGCCAGTCACAGTCTCTAGCACCGGGGACTCCTCGTCTCTGTAATTTCCCTTGAATGCGCAGAGGACATGGGCATACTGTTTAAAAAGGTGTTGCAGTTTGGCTCTGTTTGTCTTTAAGAGCCTTCTTAATTTATTTGTTTGTTTATTTATCTCACGACCTTATGCTTCTCAAACAAGAGCTATGGAAACACTTTTCCCGGTTATTAGCCTTGTCTAACCATTTTGAAAACTGCTCCGCAGATTGTATCTGTTGCAGTGAATTACTTTCCTCAATTATTAATTTCTGCCATCAATCACACTTTATCTTTCCCACAGCTGAAGAAATATCTTGTCACTTCTTGCATGGAATAGTACACCAATTAAATTTGATTTATACTGTTATATATTACGTTCAGTTAAATTTAATACACAGGGTATAATTTTCACTTCTCAAAGCCTTACGAATAAAATCAGATACATTTTCATTGGTAAATGATAGGTTAAGCAGAACCTCCACAACATTAGACGTAAAAAAATCAAACACCATGATTCCTCTCATTGGTTTGTGACAGCCAAGATACTGAAGCTCAGAGATACCGTTGGTAATTCTCATGATAATTTAAAATTATTGCACATTTTACTCTCACTTTATCACTCACAACAATGACTGTGCTGGAATAAAGCAAAAGTTTATTTTGACTGGAAAACACAAGCGATTTTTTAGAATTTGACTTAGGTTTTTTATTGCATTCCTTTCTTCCTTTCTCCTCTTCTCCGCTCCTACAACTGAATCTGCATATTTATATTTATATTTTTCCTTCTTCCTGAGATTTCTTACTGAGGGAACATATAACCTTTTTAAAATCTACATCTGGACACAGAGAGGATTTGCCATTAATATCAGTCTCATGTTCAGTCTACCATTATGAATTCTGTCAGCTCCTCCAGTTACTCAGCCCTTGTATCTGAGGATAGAAAGCAAAATATGAAGAAAGGCAACAAAAGTAGCTCAATGACACAAACTGCTATATGATAATATAGGAAAACTTTGTGAAAATGAATGGCTGAAACAGAATATTTTGGAACAAGAGGCAACTGCAACAAGAATCATACAGCTGAGATGAGGATCTTGGCATACCTATAATTCTCTTTTTGTCAAGTTATTGCTGACTGGTGCAAAAGAGAAGCAGAACAGGGGCACTATCACCCTCACAGATTTCTGTAAGTACTGGCCACTGCCTAAAAGCATTTTTGCTTTGAGATGGGGATGCAGCTGATCATTCTGGCCCAAGGCAAAAAATCCCTCAAGGTTTCTTCCTTTCAGTTAGATTACTTTCCCCAAGGCAAGAAAGTGAAGCTTGATATCCTCCTCAGACACTACATATTAAGGAGAAAACATCACTTCTTGGGACTGCACATTTTAAAAAAATTGATGATGTCTGGGAAGAATTTCATCCTGTTGGTATGTCTTATGCATAAGCACAACTCTGCTGGCACCTTGAATCCCGTGGGACACACCAGGGACTTTTGGTCCCTTTGACACTTTCCCTGAGCCCTTTCATGTGGTTCTTGCTGAATTTTCCCCAAGGAGCTAAGCCACAACATCACCGCAGTATCTCGGCATGCATCCTCATGTGTAAAGCAATTTAAGATCCTTGGAATAAACATGTTATTCAAAGGTGCCTTTAAATTATTGTAAGTCAGAGTTTTGTTTTCTGACATTATACTATTTACATAAGATTAGAAAAATCTTTGCATAATGATGCCTACAGATGAAATTATCTGTAGAGTGGTAAAAAGCCAATCCATTAAAGTGAAATGAAGGAAACTTGCAGGTGACAATGGAATTAGGGAGTGGGAAAAAGAAGCATTTTTACATGGCAAAATGGGTTGCAGTAAAATCCTCCCTCCCCTTCCAAAATCCTGAATAGGGAAAAAATTGTGAAGGCTATGAAATAGCTAGCAGAAGATTCAGTCGATTTATATGCTACTAGAGGAATAAAGTAAACAGCGTTATTACATGAGTGCTCACTGATACCTTTTGTAGAGGTCTGCAAAATGTAATCACGACGCTCAGGATAAAGACTCACAGAGGTAACACATACAGAAACAGAAACGATGTGTGGAGCAGAAGAAGGTATGACATGGTTAAAAGCTACTGTGAAAAGGAGGTAACACTGTGACCCATTTAAAATCAAATTGCCTAATGAAAAGATGTGACAACAAATGAGTAAACAAGCAGCAAGAGGGGATTTTAAACAAAAGGGTACCACATCTAGGTTAAACAACATATGGTGTGTATCCAGCAACTGCTTATTGAAGCAGGGGTAAAATAGGGTGATCGATCATATAGACCTGAAAAGAATTACAACAGTGGAAAACAAGTGAAATCAAATTGTGCATTGAAAGGCTTAAATGTGCCTGTTATAAATTAATTATGTCAAAATACATTTTAGACAAAGTTAATATTTTTGTTACTTCCATCTAACAGATGGTATGGGATAAAAATAATGTAGTCACCTCACTAACACACAACCCAGTCAGATGTGATTGGCAATATCTACTTTTTAAAACTGTAATCTTCCAAAAGAGAAATGTAAGCTTTTATACAGTGTCTCACGAGCCTCAGTAACCCCTAGGGAAACCCAAAGCAAGGTTTGTACTCAAACATAGCCCTCAAAACCCAGTAATATCATGTTTCCATGGTACAAGAGAGCAAAGAATCAGGAAGTCTGTGGGAGGGGGTCTCTGTGCCTGAATCATAAATTCAGAGGAACATCTGAGAGCATCTATAAGCTCTTGGAGGAACACCAAAATTCATTGTGTAAGTGACTAATGTTGATCCCACAAGCAGGCTGTACAAACCGTACATCTTATTAGTCGTCAGCTCTTGGCAAATGAGTTTGGTGACACCTCAGTCTGGTACCTCATACCACAGCCTGTCCTATTGATTCCTATCCCCAGCTTTGATTTAACTTGAAATATTACATGGCCTTTTAAAATTCAGGATTTAAATCAATTACTTCATACCAGAGCACTGGGTATTATCTATCAACAGATTTTGCTAACTAGGAGTGAACCTGTTACTCATAATTGTTTGACAATGGTTTATATTAAAAAAAAATGCCTACAGAATTCCACAAACTTTTCCAATAATCTTTTATTCTTTGCATACTGGTGCTTCAGCTCACTGACTGACTTCTCAAAAAATTGGTATGTTAGTGGAAAAAATATCCTTAGCCTTCTGTGGAGTAAAACATATATGTCTGCAGCAGCCAGTCTCTGGAAGGCAGCAAGCTCTTATGCATCTCAGGTTCCAGGTTTACTGAACTGCAAGCATTTTTCAAGAGGCTGGAAAACTTCATTTTTACTATTGTAAGTGCTACTGTTTACAGTCTGTGTATATATATATGAATATGTATTTTGTAGCCTTCTCTAACTAAACAAGTTTGTTATGAAGTTTTCAACTTTTCATTCCAGCTGCAGTTTTAAGACAGTGGTATTTTCAATTTGAAGACATACCTGATTGTAGAAAACCTGTATGTTCTTTTTCACCACAAAGTGAGACAAAAATTGCTGATTTCCAGTATTTTGAATATAAACATATTTGTGGAAGCTTTGTTCTGATGTAATCGAGATTTTATAATTGTGCATCTCTAGTGATTTTATACGTATGGTCTCATTAGTGGCCATAAAGGCAGTTGAAACAGGTATCTTGAGTATGTAAATGTGTCATTTTGGGCTATTAAACTCACTTAAATGTAATTAATTCATTAAATTTAATTAGTTTAGATTGGAAAATAATCATTTAATTGATTTGGTAAAGATTAAGGCAGAGATGACTCTGTGACCACAGCAAAGGAATCATAAAGAGATATTGAGCTGAGTCAAACAGTAAGGTGTGGATTAAGTCAAGACTAAGAAGGAGTCACAGTAGTACAATGACAAGTAGTACAAGAACAGGGAGTTAAACTGTTATATTTCAGTAAGTGAAGAGGTTTTTGCAGAAGGCAACCAGGGACCACTGAAACCCATTTTGAAAATATCAGCTTGAGAAGAAGGTCCTGATAACTCTTCATCTGGCATCCATCACAGCTCTATCTGGATTACTTTACCTCTTGTGGGTTAAAAACCCAGGACCAGGATTCTGTTTTGGTGACAGGAATTGTCTCAAATGTTGTACTTAAAAACACCTACTGAGATTCATAGATTATATTTGTGGTTTTCACAGATTTCTGTTACAAAAATGGGCATGATACCTTCACTCATCATGAAAGAATATTAGACAATCATCTTATTTTATCCTTAAACCCATGAAATGTTTTTCTCCCCTGCATTGTTGCCTAAGTTTAAGAAATTAGATTTTTAAGATGTTAAATCCTGGGGTCCAGTTGCAGATCTAAAAGTGAGATGAAAAAAATCTAGTCTAAGTAATTGCAAATTACCCCAAGCATATAAACATATCTATTTATTTTGAACAATCAAGTGTGATTTTTGGTCAATTTATACATTTGGTTTTGGGGTTTTTTTAAATGTGTTATTTTGACTGAAAAGTATTTCAGAATTGTAGAATCTGGGTGGTCCGATCCATGAGGATCAAGAAAAAGCATTTGATACCTATGACTTTCACTGCTTCCTGAGCAGACCAACATCAGCCTTGTGACTAAAGCTGTCTGTAAGGGGAACTACAAATAATGTCACTCACTACGGAGAAACCCTTACAGAGAAAAGATACAAAACTTAAAGAGGATCTATACTTGATTACAAAAAAAGCTGTATCATGTTTGACAGAATGTTTCCACAGGATTGTTTGTTACAAAGTCATTCCCAAATTCTAATTCATGGAAGTAATCAGTATTGATGCCCATCATAGCACCCAGTAATTAAGATTTTGTAGAACAGAGCACTGTACTTTCTGGAAGCATGATATTTTTACCACTAATCTATTCTGTTACAAAAAACACAGGTCATTTGGAATTGGAATGTTATTTGGTACATCAAGCTCTTTTGAATAAGAACTTGAAGTATCAAATTTGTTGTATAAAATCAACAAGGAAATGTTCATAATATAACAAAGTCCTTCCCTTTTTTCTTTTTAAGTTTCTTTTCTGTCCTGAGGCAGCTGCTTGTGAAGGCATAGATTAGTGTCAAGTTCAATGTTTTTGGTATTTCCCAGGCTGCAGTTCAGATCTTTAGAGCTTTTTCCTCTAAACATTCTTGCATTTCATCCAAGTTACCCCTCAGTCATGGATCAGTGAAATGTTAGAATTCCTCATGAGACAGAAGTACTTATTTCCAACTGTATTCCTAATTTTTTTGCAGGTATCTGAATGACTGGATTGATTTCCCAGCTATGCTGCTCCCAGTAAAATCACTGAGGTGTGTAGTGTCACTAGTATGTTTGAAATCCTGGGACCTCCTTCAGGTATGGAGTTATATGCCGATTTTCAGGGTTCATTTTTTTTCATGAGCTCAGTTCTCATTGTCTGTATGAAACATTAGGAGTTAAGGAAGACTTTTTTGTTAGCAAAGCTGCAAACAGCAATGGAGCTGGAATTTCAGGAAAAGGTAACCTGAAAATGCAAAATACTGTTACAGAAGCAGCTTGTTTTCCAAAGTTAAAGATCCCTTGACATCACCAGATTCAGAAGGAGAAATACCAGGTGCCCCTCTGAGGGGCTTTGTTTGAGCAGAGTTTGGAAGTAAACTGGGGCAAGGTTTATGTGTACCAGTCACTGCTGCTATATCTTAAAGCTCCCAGCATTATTCTTCAGTGGTGGCAACAAAGTACTGTCAATTAAATGAAGCCTCAGCTGAAAAGTTATCAAAAATCTTGGCTATGCAAGGGTGTTGGAGACATGCTGAGGTGACTAGCTCAAGAAGTTGCCTCCTGGGGTGATTTTTTTTTTTTTTTTAATGGAAATGCCTCACAGTCATTTCCATTTAATAATCAAATGGAGGCAACACTTCATTTGTTCTCCTTCTGTTTGAATCTTTGTACTGGCTTTTGTATAATTAATTGAGAAAATATAGTAAAGTATAATTGAGTGAGTATTCCTTTTCAAGGTAGACTTGTGTTTTTATTTCCCTGTGGGACAAACAAAGGCTTTTCTTTCCACTCCATATTCATGTGTAGCTTCTTTAAAGCTCAGGAGGGGATGCACACATGCATGAAAGGAAATTCATAAGCATGAACAAATCAGAAACACTCCGATCTGAGGCATCTCAAATTTAAATAATCCTTATTCAGCTGCTGGAATTTTTGTTCCCTTAACCATATTTCTGCTGCTTATAACTATCAGAAAAGTCTCTCAAGAGCTACTGTAATTGCTACCTTTTGAATCCTGTGGATTTTAGAGACAATATGACATCTATTATTATTACAATATAACATCAATTATTATTAGTACCATTGTTCTGTGGTAAAAGGAACAGTGGGCTTGGTATGGCTTTGAATGGCCAGCTTAAGAACTCATAACAGCAAAATCTCAGAAATTAGCAGGAAGGCAAGAGCTCTGAGGTACTTTCCAAGCATGTCATCCAGCTTTTCCAGCATGAATCACTGATTCCATCAAGCTGGAGCTGTGAGAGTGATGTAAAGTTCCCAGTGTGGGAGCTGCTTTGCCTGGAAAGGGTGAAGTGTCTGCTGCAAAGTCACTACCACAGGAACAAGAGCATTTCCATACTTTGCTTGGCACAGAAGAAGATGCAAGTGTGTCTACCATTTGGTTCACCAGATTAGTGGCAAGGCAAAGTTTTTTGCAAAAATCACTTTTCACATTTGCAAACTCTTCTTGGTTTTCTCCTCTTCATAATCTTTTGTTGGTCATAAATTTCTGCTTTCATTTCTCTCTTTCTGTCTTCCGTGTTTCAGCTAGGCTGTCTGTTGGAAAGAAAAAATATTGATATGCTCTTTCCCCAGAGTAATTCACCTGGAGCTGTCTATGGAAGACATTAAGTCAGACTGCTCTATCTTGGCCAGTTTTGGTCACAGCATGTGCTGCCGTTTAATGCTTCCACACAGAATCTTGCTGATCCTTTTCTTTACCTCCTAGCCACACTCACTCAGAAATTACTCATAGAAACTTGTGGCAGGACAGGTAGATAGGCTTTTACAAGTTGCACCTGTGTCCCTATCAGGGAGGCTGGGAGTGATCAGGCTGTCACCTCCTGATAGCTCTTGTTTGCACCAAGAGAGGTCACTTACAGTTCGACAACCTGTCATCTGCAATCAGCTGTGACCTGACATTTAATTATAAGGATGGGGCTAAAAGAAAAACCTAGGTAGAAACACACAGAACTTAAATCCCTAAATACCTCCGTGTTTGCAAGACAAACACAGTCTCTGTCGGTAGCCTGGCCAAGTCCTCTTGTTTGTATCTTTTCACTATAGCATATCTCTCTTTTGTATAGGTGCCGTTGGTTCACACAGATTTTTTTTTCTGTTTTCAGCTATGGGGAGACACAATGGTAAATTGGACTCCATGCTGGCATGTTATGATTTTTTTTATCATCCTGCTTGTGTATGACAGCCAGTCCTATGGGTTGTTTATAAGAACCATGGAGAGAACTGTCCTGAAAGCCTTGTTTTCTAGTGTTTAGGAGGTGTTGGTAAACTTACTTTGACATGAAGAGTTGACCGTTGTGTTTGTTGTTACTTTAGCTATTGGATACAGAGAAATCCTGGAAAAACTGATGTGGAAACATCATAAAGATTTGAAAGAAGACCACCAAAGACATCAGCTGGGGCAGTTCCATCAGTGATTTTTCCATTAATCCAGTGCTCTGACCTCAGAATCATTTTAGCAAAAACAGGGAAAAATGAGGAGTGACAATATGCCCTGTTATGCAAAATAATTTTTTCCTGCACTTTAAACCCCAAACATGTGAGCACTGAAGACAGGTGACAATTCCTTAGAAGGGGTAGTAATTCAATACAAAGAACCTTTTCCAGAAGTTTCTTAAAAGGAGAAAAATCTGATTTAAAGGTGTTGGAAGTAGAGTGTTTTGTGGGGAAAACATGGCAAAAATATGTCTGCAACACTAATCATGTAGGATATTGTCCTGTCTCTGCTCAGGTTTGTGTCTGGAACTGAACAAAGTCTCTCATCACAGTCTGATCTTGAAGACTTCTTTCCTTTTTGAAGAGTGTGATCACTGGGGAAAGTTATTTTTTGAGCAGGGAATATTGCCTTCACATGACACAGATGTGAAATTCAAGTGTGGCACTTTCTTTGCTAAACTTGCAATAACTGATGGTTCAGAAATTATGCCAAAGTAAAAATATTCCTGTTACATCATTAAATAATGCCATCAGATGGTTTACAGCCTGACTGTTGGTCTTGGACCTATATTTGACCAAGAATTTAAGCTACATTAAGCATCTGTTAACTCCCTGTTGATTTCAGTAGTATACAAAATACTGTGATGACTGTAACTCTGGGTGTGGTTCCAGTCTAGTTCTAGTATTCGCTTCTTATCATGAAAAAAAGCTATCCAAATACTGCCCTTCAGGCAGGAAGTATAAAAGGTGACTGTTGCAAAGCCCATTTGAAATTGCCAAGAGTCCTTCAACTGGCTTCAGTAGCCTTTCAACTAACACCAGAGCAGGCATTCAAAATCTGCCCCCAGTGCTTTCCTGTTCTCTGAGCCAATTGCTCCAGTTCAGTTAAGAGAACTGGTAGGGCGGGATGGGTAAGCTTGCATTGGTTCTCCTCTCTGTCCATAAATACAAAATAACCAAGCAAACATGTTCTGTTGGAAACAGAACCCAATTTCACAAATGTCAACATGATGCTTTTCCTAGGCATCTATTTATGCCCAAAGAGAAATTGATGGAAAAGGAAATCAATTAAAAAATTATAGAAGTCATTTTCATCATAAAAGAATTAGCTAAGGATAACTGTTACATGTTTTGGGGAAAAAATGGCTCCTCTCCAGATTATTTTGAGTTAATTTTGTTTAGAATGGCTTTTTAAAAGAACATTTATTTGCACAAAAAAAATAGGGAGCGTATCAACTTGCTCATACCAAGTCAATGTCTTTCTGAGGACAGATTTCAACAATCTAGTACAGTTATATGTGGTCAGTTCATCAGAGGTCATGAGTCATATCTGAAATACATACTTTGGCATTCTTCAGGGAAAAGTATTTCTGTAAGTAGTGTAATTCTAAGTACATGTCACTGCCAAATTTCTCAGTAATGTTCTGAAAGCATCCTCTATTCTTTCTCAATTTTCTGTTGTATCTGACCTATTCACATCTCTTCAATTATTTAAAAACTAATAGAAGACAGAAATTCCTTAGAGTGGTGTCAGCTCTGTAATGAGGCTCAAGAGTCCACTAGGATTAGTCTTATGATTGCAGGAAATATTCTGAGAACTTTTTTGAATT
The DNA here is from genome assembly GCF_900496995.4 of Aquila chrysaetos chrysaetos. Classification (NCBI taxonomy): domain Eukaryota; kingdom Metazoa; phylum Chordata; class Aves; order Accipitriformes; family Accipitridae; genus Aquila; species Aquila chrysaetos. The sequence continues at coordinate 10,921,932 of NC_044004.1, forward strand.
ACAAAGTGACAATTAATTCAAAAAATATGATAGATATCCAACCTTTAACAAATTAGCTTGGGAATTGCTAGCCAGATAATTTCAATAGTTTTCCAGGCCAGAAAGGACCACTCTGCCTGCATAGCCTGAACTGTGTAACACACACACCATAAACCTTCAGTTAGTGACTTGTGCATCATATAAGATGTTTTCCTCAAACTTTCTTTACAGAAACATCTAATTCTTTTGATCATTTGAATTTTTGAAACACATGTAAAGATTGGGTGGAAGGGCAGGTGGAAGAGAAGTGCTGGAGCTTAAAAGTTACATCTGCATGTCTGCATATACATATACAAACAGTTATATGTACAGTCTCAAACAAGTATAAATGTGTGTATATGTATATGTATACATCAGTGTGAAGGGAAAACACTATCATGATCCATGTTCACATCAACTGATGTTGATGCTACAGCTTCCTGGTTTTCTCTTCTAGATTTCTACTAATTTTCTACCATGTTTCTGCATTTTTCATTGTACCCTGGTATTTGCAGAAGTTCCTTATTACAGCTGGTTTGAAAGAAAAAAAAATTCTAAGATAAAACATTATTTCATTGGAATTTGATGATTTACCCAAGTTGGCACATTTGATGCAGATCAATTCATTTCAGACAAAATCAGATGATGGTGATGTTTCTGTCAGCTTCTCCTGGCACCCTGTCAGTCACCTCTGTGGCTTGCAGAGGACACCAGAATTCCTGCTGAGACCCAAGGCAGATATCATGACTCTCCCAGTATTTTATGGGAGGAAAATCACGATGATTGTTTTGGATCTGTGACCTCACATCTTTTAATGGAAAATTTCAAACTGGAGCTTTTCAGTAATAAGCTGGCAGTTAGCTAACACCTGAAGAATCATGAATCTGGGGTGAGTGATATCTTTTTCCATGTAGTTTTGCTCCTCATAAAATACCTCTGCCAGGTAAGATGGCAGATCTGAATATAATCTGGATACCTAAAAAACTTCTCTAACACATTTCTCCTGATGTGAAAATTAATAATTTGGTTGTAGTATTTTATGTGAAACTTTTATTTCTCTTTTTTTTAGTAGATGTCATTAAGATTTCTTAAGTGGTATTTGCTTTAACTTAATATTCCAATTTATGTTCTGAAAAACAAAGAACAAGGCCATCAAAACCTGGACGAAGCAAGAAATGCTTTAAGCAATCTATCATCAGAACAAAGCCCCCAAAAAACACCACCACCACCAACAACAACCACCACACCAAAAACAAACCAGAAAAATGCTGGAGGCCAAAAGAAAATTGATTTCAAGTCACAAATTTGTGAAAGTTTGTCACAACTTTATTTGAAAAATATTTAGAACTACAGCTGCCTATACCTGCATGACACTGCTTCAGTTCAGGTACTCTGCAAAGCATGTTATAGCTATTAAAAAAAGCAGACAGTAGAAAATAAATAAGTATTAAAATATGTTATGGGAAACATTATCCTTTCAGAGCTACTAAATAAAAGAATTTCCATTTCTCAGACTCAGTGGACATATCACACATTTCATCTAAGATGAAAGAACACATATCTTTGAAGAATAAAATAAACATTGCTAAATGAAAGCTTCCAACAGTAAAATCCCCTGTGTTCCAGTAAGCTAGGATCTGAGTTTCATAACTTTTTTCACAACAATCTGCTCAGAAATTACTAAAGATACTCCCTACTTTTTAGAGCAACGCATTCTCCCTGGTATAAAATATAAAGCAGCAATGACAGTTTCTTGTGCAACAAAAGGAAAAATGGTGAAAGCAGAAGGCACCATAGACTGAAGATAAGCTGACGCCATCCCACCATATCACTTAGTATGTAATACTGAGTCCCACCCAGCTGGAAGAACTCCTCTTAACATCATAGGGGAAAATTTTGATGGATCTGATCTCTTTTCCTTAATTTCAATAAAAGTTCGGTAGGACCAGTGGCATTAGCTAAGTTAAAAAGTTTAGAATAAAAAAGTTTTTGTCTTCCTAAATACAAAATGGCTTCTGATTGTCACATGGGTTTTAACTTTGAAAATGGTTCTTTTTGGTTGAAAATTCATTTTTGCAGTAAGTTTTTTCATGCCTGTCAGAGTTTTACATCTTCAGAGTAAAAATCAACATATTTCCTCTTGCAGTTATTAATGAGACAGCCTTGACGACTGGAGATTCAAGAAAATCTTTAAAGTTGTGAACAACTAATAACCAGGAAGGAGTTACGTTCCTGTACTAACCTAACCTCCTTTGCAAATGACATCTTGTTTTAATGATGTAGCCCTGCCTGTTCACTTTCTTTACTTTTTAAACAATAAAATTCTTTCCCAGGATTTTATATGAATGTAAAATAAGCACTACTCCCTTCTATTCTTTGTCTTAAGATATTCAAATATGTAGCTGCTTTAAAAATGTAGGTTTGAACAGAAGAAAGGCTCAGTCTTGACTATGATGAGTAAGTTACCTATGTGAAAAGTTTGTGTTTAAAACATATGGACAAATGTACCTTTGCCCTGTTTTAGAAGAGCTAAGTGAGGAAAAGAAATCATGTTCTTCTACACATGATATGTATATATGTATATATATTTGAAATTTCATTACAAGAGGTCCCCAGCTGGAAAGAAAGAACAAGACACAAAGTGCAGAAATGCCCATGAATACTACAAAGTTCACTGTAAAAAAATACAATGTGAAAGAAACTGGAGGTATTAACTTCCAGACTGGAGTTTTGCAGTTCACTGAATATATATGTAAAGGAGATTGAAGCATATAACTGTTAATGTCAGAAAAACTTTGCTTAGTATATAATAACTTCACAGTTTATTGTAAAGGAGAATTGTTATCTGCTTACATAACTTCACAGTTTATTGTAAAGGAGAATTGTTATCTGCTTACTCTTTTACACCACATTCATCACTGATACCTTGAGATCTCTCTGAGAGGCATGTGCTGCACGGTGGCAAGGAATATTTAATTACGTGAGGACAACAGCAGAGTACCCCTGCAGTGCATATCTAGGGCCTTTTAGGGCAAAAGTATTTTAATTTCAGAAAAAATGAGTGTAAAGCAAATATTAGCACAAACTAAAGTCACTAGCAAATGAAAGCTAATTTTTCAGCATATCCATGTATGAAACAGTCATTTTGTTATGCCTAAAGACAACAAAAATTTTTTAGGCTTTGCCTGATGACATATGTGAGTGAGCCAGAGTCCTTTCCTCTTTTAAGAGTGGAAGGAGTGTTGGTAGAAGGTCATTGATGAAACAGCATACAGCACATAAACAGTCAGTTAAATCCAAGGACTATCAAATTCCATAACAAAATGTCTACTGATGTCAGCAGGTCTTGAATGGTCTTTGATGGACCTGAGAAGAGATGATATCAAGGTGAGCCTTCATGAAGAGAAATGTGGCAAAGGTTGGACTGCCTTTGTAAAGGTCTTCCTTTTCTTCAATTCATAAAGTTGTATTTTACTGAAATCTCACCATCTTCCATGTCACTTGTATGGAATCTGTAATCCATCCTCAAAACTCAGCTTGAGGGGTGATCTGTGCTCTCTCTTCCCTTCGTTACATGCTGCAGCTGGTACGCTGAGCCATGCTGGGTGCTGCTGAAAGATGTCCACGCTAATTTTTCAGACTTACAAAATACTCTTTCATTCGTTAGCTCTTAACCCTTGTGACAAAATGGCCTCTGCATTCCGCTACAGTTGAAATTGCCACTAGCAGGGAGTCAGAGAAATTCAATGACAGCTGGAGCAGGTTTAAAGGCGCTTCAAGCTCCAATCATCTGTGCTTTGCTGCTGTTTGTTTCTGCAGAGGAGCATTCATGGTGCTGCTGCTTTACAAACTAGAGCTGGAGACCAGAGGGGAGCACAATTTGTTTACAGCTCCAGTTCTTCCAACAAACATTTGGAGCCATTTAATACCAATTCAGTAGGATTTCAAGCTGTTGCTGTTAATAGTGGGTCTGGTGACTTGAATGTAAATGTTCATCTTTATGGTAGTAAATTTAACTGTGCAAGGGCTGTCAAACTTTAATGGGAATCTAAAACCCACATCTTTGCACTGAAAACATCCATGAGAATTTGCAGAAGGCAGGGCACAGCTTAAAGGTAGCAGCAAAAGGAGGATTTTGTGTGGAATGCAATGACTTCTGGCCAATTCACAGATGTAGCAAAGAAAAAAAACCAAGTTAGATGGTACTGAAAGAGATTATTAATGAGGGCTGAATCTCATAAGGTTCACCTGCAGGTTGAGACATCATTTCTCGTTCTTAGCTCTCAGAAGTTCAGATGCTGTTGCAGAGCTCAAAGTAAATAATGCACTGGATTTTTACAATTAGTCTCAGAAACAACAGCCTGTCTTTTCAATTTCCAGTGCTTCCTCACTTTAGTCAGGATGAAATGTCATTGGAAAAGCTTCTCTTACGTTACTCCATTTCAGTGCATGCTCTCCTGAAGCAAGACTGGAATGTGACAGGTTTAATTTAGTTCAAAATTTTAGGGTGTGACTTTAAATTTGAAAAATCTTTAAACCTAAAAGACTGCACACAATTGTCTGGGCCTGATTTTGCTCCTATTTTAGTCTTTCCTTTGGAAAACTTCTCCCTTAGTCTGTGTGAGAGAAAACTTTTGGAGCCATTTTTGCCTTCTCTGCTTCAGTTCTTGGAAAAGTTGGTGCCATGAATGTGGAAGGTGTGTATATGGTTCACAAAAAGGAAAAAGGCCTATGAGCTGAAAGGCAAATACAGGTACTGACAAGACCGCAGGGGGGAAACACCAAGAGCAGAAAGGATGACAAATATAGGAGTGGCAAACTACAACCACAAACCTGTCTTTAGGAGGTAGGGGTGGCCCAGCTGTCTAGCTTAAAAGGAAATTACAAAATAAAGATGATTTGTTGTGAGACATTCACCTACTCCGTGGAATTTCAATTATGGTGGCAAAGCTAACCGAACTAAACAGTTACCATGATAAATCTTAAAAATGAGGAGACATAAGTATTTCACGAAAGTGAAAAGACGCTGGACAAACATGGGAGATGTTGCAACAGAGCTGGCAGAAGCGAAGTGCCCACCCCTTCTGAAGAGCTTGGACGAAGTTTTAGACAACTCTGTTCCTGAAAAATTTAAGGACAATTTTTTGCATCTTGTATTAAGTGGTCAGCAGTAAGAGGGTTTAACACATATTTCCTGCATTTTCACCATGATTTTAACAGATTCCTTTCCAAGTATGTAATTACAATTAGCATTTGCATATGACTAGAATATGCAGAAATGAAGGGTGAGATGATTCAGAAAATTAGCACCTGAAAATGCAAATTGGTCTTAAATCAAATGCTGTTAGGGACAAATCCTTTGCTACTTAGTCAAAAGTCCCTGTTAAATGCTTTTTTTTGTTACAGTAGGTTTCAACCCCTTAAGTGTAAATGTACTCAGAGAAAAATCTTTCTCCTTGGAAATGATGGGGTTTTGATGTAAATCTATTAGAACCAAAATTTGTGGTAGAAATGCATCTGTTCCAGTGAAAAATTTGGGAAAGATATCTCAGCTCAAGGACAAAATCTCTGTTTAGGATGAAAGAAGGGTTTATTTGTCACTCTCACCCACTTTCTCGTTTGCCTTTTCTGAGCCAAACACCATGAAAAATTTTGGGTTTGTGCTTTTACAGAATAAGAAATTCTGGAAATCTTAAAAAGTTTTGCTGGAGTTTCAGTTTTATTCAGCCTGCACATAGAATTTTTATATTATCGGGAATAAGAAAAGGTCAATTGTAGAGGTGGGAATCAAGTCTGCAGTTTACACACACACACACACACACACACACACACACACACACACTATAAGCATAAGCAAGCCTTATAATAATAATTCACATACATTATGTGTGTTGTGTGTGTGTCTGCGTCTGTGTCTGTTTCTGTAAGAGTCTGTACACACACCAAAGTACAATTAACAAATATAACCAGATTTTTCACAGTCATGATTTTTGGAGCCTCAGAAGCCAGACTGGCCAATCTGTGCATCCACATGACAAATTTTAATCAGAACACAATTGTTGCAATAATGGTCCTGCTACTTGAGGGTCTCAGTGCTGTAAAAAATTCAGCCTACAGTCTTGTTCTTTGCTTTGATCTATTGCAGTGTTTGAATATTCAGGCTGCTTCGCTTAGAGCAGAACTCCATTGACAAATGAACAACACAGCGCAACGCAGTGACAGCTACTGAAATATTTGTACATCTGCTGACCCAGGGACACCCTTGTATTTAGAAGGTTGGCAGCTCCTGACTCTCTTGATAAATCAGAATTATGCTGACTGCTTTGAATTGGACTCACTCATTTCCACTCAAAATTGTACACAGTGGCTGGAAAGGTAATAAGTCATTGTTATAGCTTGAGTGATTAAGTCCTAGTCAAGGATAACGACAGTAATAACTGGCTGACAAGAGAATCTTCCACATAAATAAGAGTAATATAATCAGCAGTGCTGTCAGCCTTCTTACATAGTCTCCTGTGTGGAAATTTCAGAGCCTAAGATAAACAGAAATGAAATAAAAAGCAATCATGTTTACTGTCATGCTCTGCATTAAACATCTGCCATACAATGGTATCGTTTACCCGCTAGTGGTTTTACATGATGGTACAGCAATTACTTGGGTATTGCTCCTCTGAAGAATTGCTACCCAGCATCTTTGAGGCCAAGAGCGTAATTAGGATTTAGAAAAAGATGAGAAGTTTATATGAGTAGAAAGCCACTGCCAACTCATATATATAAGCTACACATGTAAGAAATATTTATCCACATGTTTTCAGGCATAAATAAAATATCAGGTGACAGCAACCAGAAAATGACTTCTAGATTTGTACATGCTGGTTTTCAAGTACCTCCCTAAATCTGATGCTGACCTGTGTCAAAGATGAATAGCATAACTGAACTACTCTGCGCTTCAGTGTGGCAATTTGTATGCTCCTATCATCATTTTTTGTCACCAGAAACATGATAATTACCATTGGTGTCCCAGTGCTGGATCTATAACATGTCAAAAGTAGAAGAGAGCACTGACACATGGTATAGGTCAAAAATAAGCATTCTCTTGGGGACAGAAAGAAAACCTGGTATTTTGCAGCATTCAAAGAGTTTGGAAGTTCACTTTTAAATATATGTGTATATAAAATATTCCTTTTTACCAATGCCATCAGAAATAGACAAATGGGAAGAGATTGCTGGGCCAGCAGGTTACACAGCCTGCGTGTGAAAGTACCTGCATGTGAAATGGATCGCTCCTTTTCCACAGCTGCCAAATGACTCTTCAGTTGCTCATTTCCAGGTGTTTGAGCCATTCACATTACCTTTACTCAGGACAGTGAAGTCAGTGTTTGTGAGCTCTGATTTATTTAATTTAATAATTTAATAATTAAATTTAATGCTGTATGTAGCCTCATATATAGGCAGGACCTAAACACGACAGGGACAGCAATTTATTATAAGGATCTTCATGAAACTCCATTAAAGCTGATCAAGAGACTCCAACTGATTTTGCAGGGATGTGAAACTAGACACTAGAGATGGGAGCGAAAGAAGATGCTTCATCCTTCCTAACGGTGCCGAAGCACAGACAGAAGTGACCATGCTGGAACTGAGCTCCTTCAATGCTTCCGGACAAGTCTGAGGCTGTATTTTGGTGACACAATATTACCATATTGTGCTGATACTTAGGCTGATACTCAAACTTCATAGAAATGCTCTGTCTGAATTACAAATATCTCCTCTTGATATGTCTGTTTCTCTGCACCCTGACTGAGCCTGTGCTGGGGTGGGATGTATTTGGGCTGATTGTGTGTTCTTCCAGTTTATGCTATTGGGACTCAAAGCCAATTTGTAACTGATAGAGAAGAGTGTCAATGAATATTGTCAATGAATGGAAGAAATTATTATTATAATACCAGTTACTACCCCACATCTATGTTTCTTCCATGGCTTGTTACAGAACTAATTTTGCATGTGGCTCTGGTGTCACCAAGCCTCAGGAGACAGATTTTTTTTTTTTGAGGGCTAACTGCAAATGGACCAATAATGTTCTGTAGCTATAAACATCAACAGAATTTATTGAAAAAATATTTTTTCTTTCGCATAGAGAAGAAAAATTTTCCTTTGAAAAACAAATCCACAATATAGTGCTTGGTAGAAGTGATATCATTCTTCATTGATCTCGACTGAATTGTTAAAAAAGTGACATACTATAAGTCTTTTCCAGATGAGCCTTTATTAGATGCACTGTGGAATAGCTCTCTATTTTCAGTTTGTTTATGCAGCTTCCAGTAGCATTACCTCATTTGCTCTTGGGAAGAAGAAGAGGTAGTAACAGGGGAAAAAAATGGAGAGAATGTGTCAGACAATGACAGGGAAGAGCAAATGCCTGCTTCCAGGTCCTTAAAGGAACTTGTTTGCATGAAACCCATCTCCTCTATTAACATACTGAGCTTTCAGAAGTGAAGAGTCGCTGGGGAGATGATATGAGAGCCTGGTGTCAAATTCTGTAGACTGTAAAACTTTACTTTTCTAGGGTTGGAGCTGGCAAGAAATCGAATGCTGAAGATAAGGTGCGTTAGGGATTTGTGAGGAGTTAAAATTCCAGCAACGTGGGAGACACTTCTTTACATTTTCCATCCGAGTTGCACTTGCAAGATACAGGCAGATGCTTACAGATGAATGACTGTATGGATAAAATAAGTACCCTCAGATTTAAAATTATCTATCCATGGATAGAACCCATTTTAACTTTGCACGAGTGAATATTTCCCTCTCTAAAATTCAGATGCAGAAGGAAGCCACACTTAGGCATCTGTGTTTAAATCATCAGTAGCTCTTTTGCAACAAATCAAAATGCAGAAGAAATGAGTGAGATAAGCACCAGAAAAATCCTCAGCAAATGTCAATTAGTTTTGTCCTTTTTTCAGTTGGGTGAAATTTGGATTGCTGGATTGACCCGGCAGTGTGTTATTTACATTTTTCCTAAATGGCAGCTGATCAAAATAATTACTACACTTATGAAAATAGGGGAAAAATAAAATATCTGATGTTTTTAGACTTCTCAAGCACAGAACATTGTTAACAAGTGTTCTCAACAGCAAACAGCTTTGCTCTAACTAGAAAACTCTTGTACTTCATTAAATTGTACAAATAAGTGGCTAACACTGTCCATTTGCTCTTCTTACTCATAGCCAAGAATCACAATGATCAGATTCACAGAAGTGCAATGTCTTGTACTTCAAACGTAATACAATCTTCAAGTAAAGATTCTTTTCACCGCTCAGTTTTATTGCAGTACGTTTATTCTTTATTTCTCCTTTGGTCTTCAGGTGCCAATAGTTTTGTATAATAAAAAATTTCTTTCTGAATTTCTTTCAGTAATTGTTTGGGCATTTTATTTTAAACACATCTGCTAACCCTCAATATTATTTATGCACAAAGACTGCTAGAGTGTTAGTGCTGATTTTTTTTCTAAATCCTGCACCTAAACTTTGATGTCTGTTATTTTTTAATTTCTCAATTACACTTCAGTTGAAAAATGTCTTGTGTGTCTGAGAGTCACTTATCACAGCAGAATTTGTATCTGCCTATTTGCTGTCCTTACCCTTTGGGCAACATCTTCTGGAGTGAATGCTTGGCTCAAGGGAATCGCTAGGAGTTTTATCCTTCATGTTGATGGGCTCAAAACTTAGCTCTACATTTTGTTTCTCTTTGAATTTTTTGCATGCAGTTCTACCCATATCCAGAATAACCTCGAGTAATAGTGGTCTGTATGTTGGTTATGTTTGATTGAGGGAACAATGTGCTTCTAAGAAGAAGAAATTCAGTGAATTTATTTTAAAATTTAAATCTGTCTTTTAAATTTTTTTCTCTTTAGAGCTTGTTTTTCCTCTGTGCACTTTGCCATACTAAACCCAGCAGAAGTAGATTCATCTTGTTATTTGCATTAATTTTCTTTATGGACTGTAATTTATTAATAATGGTTGTGTGTATTTGTTATAACAAATAACTTTATCAGTTACATCACAAGTTATATATACACTGTTTATATACACGGTGAAAACCCAACACAGGCAGATCAAAAACAAGTCTCAGAAATTACTCACAAAGTTTTTGCTCCCTAGATGATGTTTGAATTAGAATCAGTGATGGCTGCACCTCCAAACCAACTTTGATTTCCATGTGGATGTTTTTTTGAACAGCCTTCTGAAAAGGATGGGACTAAAAGTTAATGGGATCCATTTTATCAGGCATCCTGACACTTTCAATTCAAGGTCCTAGTAGAAAACCCTCAAAAACTCATCTCTCACTGCTGTGCAGCATTATACCTTTTTTTTCCTAGCACATTAAAAACTTAGGAGTACGATAACGACAGGAAGAGTAGGAGTTAGCTGAATATTACAAATCTTATAAAATATTTGGCTCAAAAATGTCTCCAGCTTTCTGAGGACAGTCTATTTATTTATTTTTATATTCCTCCTTCAACTGGTTTATTCTTGCTCAAGTGGCACCCTGGAATGCTGTTCATAAAGCCACCAGCAGAGCTTTTTTGATGCAAGTGCTGGCAGCAGAAAAATAAGCTTTCTGCTTTCTCTGCTGGGTTTCTCAAGAAGAATGATACTAGTGACACAAGAATGGTTTACATTTAAATATTTTCAATTTTACAGTTGGACAGGCATGTAGACACTGGGGTTAGAAAGGATGAAGAGGGAGATATCAAAAATGAAGACAGATAAAAATATTTTTGTGATGGTGATAATGAATATCTTATTTGAACCAAAAAAACCTGCAGATAGAAAAAAACCACAGTTTTGGAGGAAAGACTGCTCAAGAGTTGTGTATCGTTACAAAAATGATACTGGTGCTATTGTGGCCACTACATTGTAAAAATGGAGATAAAACATGAGCAATAGATGTGAGACTTTTAAAATAAGACTTTAAAACTTTGAGTTGTAACATGTTCAAACTGACCTTTGCACAATAAGAGAGGCAGTACATTAAGCTGTGCCAGCCCCTTGTTAAGAAATTCTTCAGACATCCCAGGTAATTCCTCCTCTCTTTACAAGGGTGTGAATTTGCAGGAACTCCAGTGACTATATGGAGCTTGGGGGAGCGTATAATGGGTACAAGTGAAACAAGGACATTCCCAAAGAACAAGACTCTTTCAAAAAGGTGAACAGGTTGGACTCCCAAAGCACAGTAAGAAGTGCACTAGAGAAGTTGGTTCTAACTTTGAAAATCACAGATGTAAGTCACTTGCTGCTATGGTGACTAGCTTGCTTTCAAGGGATTTATTGGGGATGCACTGCTTATATCAAAGCTGGCAGGCTGCTTTCTTGGTTACCTGTCTTGAAAAGGTATTGATGGGATTAATTCTAAATAATTTTGTTGTTTCTACCAAAGTAAACTTCCATCCATCCTCTGAACCATAGTTAAAATTTCATTTTAATAACAGAACATCAGAGGTTCAGGAATGTTTGTTATCCCTGTATTTTGTCATGGACCAGAAAGAAATGCCATATAATCAATGAATATCCCGTTTCAATAAGAGAAGACAAATAGCTGCCACGTATCCTGAAAGATCCAAAGTGCAAACAGGATCAAGAATGAAGCTACTCTCCAGAAAGTGCCTACCATTTCTTTAGCCTGAGGTGTAAGTGTATTTCAAAGACACAATCAAGATTTTCATTGTGAGCTACTTCACACCTCAGAAGAGGAAATACGAGTAAATAAAGGAAGAAAGAATTTCAGAAATATAAAGAAAGGGAGAAAGTGCAAGTTGTGTTGCTTCTGAACTTACTCTTTTCCTTGCAGTGGACCTGAGTACTGGATGCTTTATAGAAACACAGAATGGGTTGCTGCCCAGAGGAACATATAGTTTAAGAAATTTCCTAATGTTAATTTTCAGGTCTGACTTGCACAATAATTACCTTGAGATGAGTAGAGTAATGAGAATAAAAGAAAGAACTAGGTGACCAGCAAACCCTGAGGGGTTCTCTGTCCTGTTCAGTTTCTACTCCTGGCACAGATGCCACGTTCCTGTAAAGAGAATCCTTAACAAAATCTGCCCCACTGCCACTTTTCTCAGCTATTTGAAAGTCACCATTGACTCCCCAGCGGAGAGCGAGGCTGGACCACCTTCAAGGTGGTGCTGTTAAGCTGTAGTGACCAGCACAGAGCACAGTGCTTCTTTCTGCAAGAAATCCTATCCCCTTTTCCCATGGCACAGCCTCAGCAGAGACAGGCTTCGGCTTGCCCTGTGTTCTCCAACACATGCACTGCCACATCAGACAGAAAGCATGGAAGGAAAAGGACGGTGTCCGGGACCGAGGAGCCGTGCTCTGCACAGCACTGTGCTGCCGAGGACCTCGTGCACCTACTGAAGAGCTGCTGTCTTATCTTCCCCTGCCAAGGCTGCCAGTGTCTGCTGTCCTGGGAGGTAAAACACCCTGGGCTAAGAGCAAGGTGGGAAACTCTTGCTAGTCAATAGGAGGCTTTAAAGCCTTTCCAGGCTCTGTGTTATTAGAATATTGCAACCTCAACATAGTGTGGAATAGAAATATACTACAACAGTTGTTTAACAAATCACACCAAGAAATAATGCTATTCTATCCCTAGGAAAGCTTTCACCATTTTGTGCAGCTTCTCACAAGCACTGACTAATTACAACTTTGATGTGCACTGGCCTACGTCCAAATAACTGAAATCACACAGGATGCACAGGCTTTCATTTTTCAGAAGCTTGAGTTAGAGAAGCAAAAATGTCTGTATCTTCTTCTTCAAACTGGCTTCAAAATCTAAAGCCTAAGGGAAAACCACATGATTATATTCTCTTTCAGTGACCAGTCGTCTAGCACACACATAAGACCTTATGTAGAAAACATTTAATATATGGATAACTGTGATTAAGAGCAGAATTTTAGTAAAGTACTTTCAGTACCTTGTTAAGTTTTCTTCATTTAGTTTATATGAATGTGGTAAGGAGAAGATTATATTCTCATAAAAATGTTTGGTTGATTAAATTGCTTCCTTAGCAAAGAAGGAGCCCTATCTAACTTTTTTCACTATAATGTTTCTGAAATTATAAGAAGCAGCGTGCTTTATTCAACTAAGCTATCTTGTTCTAAAAAACCTTCAGGTGTCTAGAAGAGGTGTTTTATATAATTTTGTTAAGAAACTGATTGTCTGATATTCAAAATAAATCAACTTCTGGGGATTTAACCATGACAACAAAAGGTGCATTTATGTCAAACAGATTTCAAACATGCATGCCTGATTTGTTCTGTGTATTTCGTTTAATACTAGTGGTTTGGAGACTCAGCACAATAGCTTTTACTTGGCACTGGTACATATTCCGTTGCTATAACAATTGTTTTCCATTATAATTGAACTTGCCTGTTCCCTTTCAGATCAGTGCAAAGTATGTTCCTGATTCATGCTTTCACCCTGCCCAAGTCTCCCACTGCAATAGTCAAAGGTTAACTGGGTCTCCATTTCTTGACGTCCTTGAACCCTGACAGGATGCCCTCCTTGGGGTCACCATGGGTGAACACAGGGTACCAGCCACAGCACGGGAGCGGCTGAGAGAAAGCAGCATCCTGCGGTATACAGGTCATATTGGGTGAGCTATGAGGGCTACCCTGCTGCAAAGTTTAAGCCCTTATGTTCCCATGGAAAAACTACTCAGCTTTTAAGCCTTTGAAAAACCTGCTTCCACACGTCAGCAGTGAGTAGCCAGAGGTTAGCAGCTAAATGCGCCAAGGACCTGCTTTGGATTTAGCTTGCTCCATCCTCACTACAGTGCCTGGCGGGGGGGGGACTTTAACCATGGGTTTCATTTTCTGTGACACAGAAAATGAGAGCTGAGGACTGCTTTTCCTGTGCTCCCCCAGCTGGAGGGGCACCCCACTGAAAGCAAGTCAGGAGAGGAGAGGAAGACCCTAGGATCAGGCACCATAGGGACAGAGGGATTTTTTTGGAGGTGGGGAGGGTGCTGAGAGAAGAAGGGACCTGACCATGGGGAGTGATGGAGAATGGGAGCCAAAACCAGTTCAGATGGGATCTGAGGAAAGAAAGGCTCTGTAGGAGGAATGTAAAAGAAAGTAAACTTGGGGAATTGGACAAGGGAAAATAGCATGAGCGGGATGGCAGGGCAGAGTCCGTATGGGGACTACGGAGGCAAAAGAGCAGAAGCCATCAGGGTTAGATGGGCCTGTGGAATAAAGGCCCTGGTGAATGGAAGATGCCACCTTGGAGTTAAACCTGAAAAAGACGCCAGCATTTTGGTGCTCAGCTGCTGCTGGCAAATGAAGTGGGGCAGTGCCGGGCAGGCAAGACCTCCCATGATGATGAGTTACCGCAGGACTTCCAGCGCTTGGATTCTGACCTTGCACACTTCTGGCTGGCTCATTTCCTCACCTTGTTTGGATGTGGGTGAAGGAGCTACCCAGAGCTGGAGGCTCCTGCCCCATTTACGTGTCTGGTACCAGAGGAGTGAGCAGCAGCAGGGACTGACCCCTGCATGCATGCAGAGGGTCCAAAACTGCTTCCCTGTTGGAGAACCACAGGATGCCATGGGGTATCATGCCAACAACTGAAAATAAAACATGCTCATGCTTGCTATTTTAGAAGTTGAGGGATCCGCACACCAAGAAATGTCTCCCCAGAATCTGCCTGCAGACAGAGCGCCGTGAAGACTGCACCAGCCAAAAATGAGGAACTGCCAGAAACAAAAGCATGCGTATATTCAGCAATCTGTTCTTCAAGGCACTAACGGACTGTGTTTTGGGGGCGGATTAGGGTTTTGTAGGGCAGAAAGCTGTTGTCCAAACATCTCATTTTGCCCCGCTTTGAAACGGTTTCACTTGCTGCAAGAACTTAGAAAGAGATGAATGACTGAAGGAGGGAGTGCAGGCATGGGAAAGATGGTGTCACGTTGAAATGCTTTAACTCCCAAGAGAACTAAAATCTCTGCTCCACAGTTGTCCTTCTTTTCCCTAGGAATTCAGACACTGACAATGAGCTTTTGAAACCAGGGTGGTCCAAAAGACTGTAGTATTTCTCGGGCAGTTTAACTTAAATTTGGCCCAGTACTCACTACAATAGCAAGCAGAATAATCATGACAGTAAGTAACCTTCAGAGTATTGTCATGAGGACAAAGGTCCAAAGAAATAAAAGTTTACCCCCCTTTTGCAGAATGAATGATTCAGGGTTTGGTTTAAGAATGTCTGATGTCTGTGAACTCTAATGACAATTTTGAACTTATTTCAGGGACATTTTGTGCCAAATGTTGTTTACAGAAAAAAAAAAGCTCACACTAATGGTATTTGTTGCTAATACTGTGCAGGAAAAAGCAACAAACAAAACAAAACAAAAAGCTTCACTGTTCTCCAAGCCAGGAAGGTAGAAGCAGATATTTGATTACTTCAGACATATTAAAGCGGGTCTTTGCAATATAATCTCCATATGAACAGAGATAAAATAACAATAGAAAAATGACAAAAAGTGGACAAATAATCAGTTAAAAACATATATGGCAAATATGACGTTCTAGGTGTCATGGATAATGGAATACAGTGTCCCTACCTGAAAACTTTGTACTTTAGGATTGAAAGGATTTTCTCTTAAATGGAAAAAAAAAACCCAACCCGAACCTAATATTTTTCAGCTTTTATATTTCGTTACAAAATGGCATTTCTAGGTCATCCAATGGAGCTGGTAGGAAGTATATGAGTAAGCAGTTCAAGAAGAATCAAATAATATATTGAAAGGCAAATCCTTCCAAAAATATTCAGCAGTAATATTGCTTATTGCTTTGCAGTAAATCTAAATGCAGCTACTCAGCTATCCTCCTCAGCACACCACAGCACTAAAGTAATTACATCACCAAATGAGCTTTTGAATCAAAAGTGAAAGATTTACTGAAGTCAACAACAAAGAAAGTGGAAACTTCACTGGTGAATTTTGCATCCTGTTCTAATTTGTTTGAATCAAATCCTGGCTCTTTTTTCTTCTTTTTTTGTTTTCCTGAAAAGTTTTTGAAAGTAATTGACATACTATGGCAGTGTTTCGAATCACCCATCTGGATGGATTTTGTTGTGTGGGTTTTCTGAGAACTATTCATTTAACTCTCTGCCACAGCAGTACTGTGCATATGCTTTGCTGACAAAAAATTTCCATTAACATTTTTAGAGAACTGCCACAAATGACCCTAAAGTCTCATTTCTGTGTGATAATACTGTGTTTGTATGTCTACCATTAAACACAGAGAGCTAGATTATTCTTGTTCTTTCATGTGGATTAATTTCCATTTATCAGCCCTGAATATCATCTGATCTTCACCCAGTCATTCAGCACTGTAAATTTCCTGCATCTCTGCATAGTGGCTTTAGACTTAACTATCCTGAATAATTTCATATCCTCTGCGAAATTTGTTCCCCCACTATTTACCTTTTTTCCTCTACCATTTGTTAATATGCTGAGCATTACAGGTCCTACTACATATCCTTCGAGACTCTCAATAAACTGCTAAAATGTTCATTTACTAGTATATGTGGTTACAACAGGACAGAGACAAAAATTCTTTTGGTTACTAGAGGGAAAACTTCTCTACCAGTTTTTACTGAAAGCCCTTGTCAACCTTTTTTCTTAAGTCCAAGTATACTGGATTAGCAGGTTCACCTTACCAATAAACTGCCATCTTCACAGAATGCTTACAGTTTCACAAGACATTACTGTGACTCATCCCAAATCTATCATTTCATCCATATTTATTAATTCTATTCCTCATTACAGTTCCTCACCAATCTGGCTGGTGCTGAAGTCAAAAGTAACTAGTTTGTCTTTCCCAAGATGACCTGAGTCATGACCTTTGAGACACTGGTACTGTATTTACCATTTTTTATTTCCCAGATTCTGAGGCTGGGTCAAGCAGCAGGTAGGTTATTTGCTTAGTAGTTTGGCAAATTAACAAATCTTAATTTCTTTTTAAAAATAGCAGTTCTCAGAGGTTTGCATTCAGTTTATTGATTTCTGAAATGCCTGCTGTTGATAATTCTGACTGACACAATTCCCCACCATCCTCTTCTGCATCAGTGATAAATTCCCCACTTTCCTTTGCAATAAGTGAGGATCAAAGCTTTTAATCTTCATTGTCTATTCATCCTACTAACTATGGCAAGCTCTCTCTTTCTGATATGTTTGAAGAAGTTTTGATTATTAGCGTTTATGTCTTTACCAAGTTGCTCCTTCTATCTTTTTTTGGCTGCTCTGTTGTTCATTCGTATTTAATTTGCTACAATCCATTATCTTCTTTGCAAACGGATACCACTGCCACTTTTAAGGGTGTGGGGTTTTTTTCAGTTACTCTTCTGTTCAGCTCTGAGGTGTGGGAATGGTCCTCTTAAGCCCTAAGTTTCTAATATAATATGTTTTAATAGCATTTTACCTCATTACCTGCTCCTTTTAAATGTCTCTTTAACAAGCTTCCTCATTTTAGGGTAGCTTTTCCTCCCTAATGTTTCATTCTACTGTGAGGGATATCCTTTGTTTTCCTTCTCAGTACCGCTGTTAAATCTGTATACCTTATGGTGACTGTCACTGAGTGGCTCTTCTATATGTACATCCTGAGCCTCCAATTCTGGGACCTGCTCAGAGCTAATAGTTACTTGTCCTCTTGTCAGTTTGCTCTTTGCCCAAAAAGCAGGTATTAATGGGGTGATTGCGTCTTGAAATTAAATCTACCCAGGGTATATGAGGTATCTGAAGTCTCCCAATGCTGTTCTCTGTTTTCTGCCCTGATTTTCCTCCTTCCAAAATGATTTTTAGTGCAACTCCCAGATCTCACTCCCACTGACAAGTCTGCGGGAGGAAGACAAACTGTGCTTAGAAACGTTCATCTTGCTGAGTTCTCTACAAATCATCACAAAGGGAGACAAGCTGGAAAGACTGCAGAGTGGAAGGCAGATGATACAAGTATGCAGAGCCTTTACCTCTTTCCTGCCTGCCAGAAAATACCTTCTCTCTTTGCCTGCACTTCCAAATGCACATCACTTCTGCTGCACTTACCTGATACTCAACAATAGCCACAAAAACTCTCACAGGGAAAAGCTACCCAGTTCCCATAGTTTAAACCAATTCAGGACTGAAGAGGTTTATTAATTTAAGAACAAATAATTAACTGACAATCATAGAATCATAGATTTGTTTAAGTTGGAAAAGACCTTTGAGATCATCGAGTCCAATTGTCAACCATGCCCACTAAACCAATAAACGATGTCCTGAAGTGCGTTGTCTACGTGCTTTTTGAACACCTCCAGGGACGGTGACTCAACCACTTCCCTGGGCAGCCTGTTCCAATACCTGACAACCCTTTCAGTCAAGAAATTTTTCCTAATAACCAGCCTAAACTTCCCCTGCTACAACTTGAGGCCATTTCCTCTCGTCCTATCACTAGTTACTTGATAGAAGAGACCAGTACCCACCTCACTACAACCTCCTTTCAGGCAGTTGTAGAGAGCAATAACGTCTCCCCTCAGTCTCCTTGTCTCCAGGCTAAACAACCCCAGTTCCCTCAGCCGCTCCTCGTAAGACTTGTGCTCCAGGCCCCTCACCAGCTTTGTTGCCCTTCTCTGGACACGCTCCAGCACCTCAATGTCTTTCTTGTCTTGAGGGGCCCAACACTGAACATGGTATTCAAGGTGCGGCCTCACCAGTGCTGAGTACAGGGGAACAATCACTTCCCTGCTCCTGCTGGCCACACTATTTCTGATACAGGCCAGGATGCCGTTGGCCATCTTGGCCACCTGGGCACACTGCTGGCTCGTATTCAGCTGTCAACCAGCACCCCCAGGCCTTTCTCTGCTGGGCAGCTTTCCAGCCACTCTTCCCCAAGCCTGTAGCGCTGCATGGGGTTGCTGTGACCCAAGTGCAGGACCCGGCACTTGGCCTTGTTGAACCTCATACAACTGGCCTTGGTCCATTGATCCAGCCTGTCCAGATCCCTCTGTAGAGCCTTCCTACCCTCAAGCAGATCAACCCTCCCTCCCAACTTGGTGTCATCTGCAAAGTTGCTGAGGGTGCACTCTATCCACTCATCCAGATCGTCGATAAAGATATTAAACGGAACTGGCCCCAATACCAAGCCCTGGGGAACACCACTTGTGACCGGTCGCCAACTAAATTTAACTCCATTCACCACAACCCTCTGGGCTCATCCAGCCAGCCAGTTTTCTACCCAACAAAGAGTACACTTGTCTAAGCCATGAGCTGCCAGCTTCTCAGGGAGTATGCTGTGAGAGACAGTGTCAAAGGCCTTACTGAAGTCCAGGTAGACAACATCCACAGCCTTCCCCTCGTCCACTAGGCGGGTCACCTGGTCATAGAAGGAGATCAGGTTGGTCAAGCAGAGCCTACCTTTCATGAACCCATGCTGACTGGGCCTGATCCCCTGGTTGTCCCGCACATGCCGTGTGAGCGCACTCAAGATGAACCACTCCATGATCCTCCCCACTACCGAGGCCAGGCTGACAGGCCTGTAGTTCCCTGGATCCTCCCTCTGACCCTTCTTGTAAATGGTCGTCAGATTGGCAAGCCTCCAGTATTCTGGGACCTCCCCCGTTGACCAGGACTGCTGATAAATGATGGAGAGTGGCTTGGCAAGCTCCTCCACCAGCTCCCTCAGTATTTTTGGACAGATCCCATCTGGTCCCATAGACTTGTGAGTGTCCAGATGGCATAGCAGGTCATTAACTATTTGCTCCTGGATTATGAGGGGTATATTCTGCTCTCCATCCCTGTCTTCCAGCTCAGGGGGCTGAGTACCCTGAGGATAACTGGTCTCAGTATTAAAGGGTGAGGCAAAGAAGGCATTAAGTACCTCAGCCTTCTCCTCATCTTTGGTAGCAATGTTCCCCTCTGCATCCAATAAAGGATAGATATTCTCCTTGGCTCTCTTTTTGTTGTTAACATATTTGGAAAAACTTTTTTTGTTGTCTCTTATGACAGTGGCCAGATTGAGTTCTAGCTGAGTTTTTGCCTTTCTGATTTCCTCTCTTCATGACCTAACAAGATCCCTGTACTCTTCCCGAGTTGCCTGCCCTTTCTTCTAAAGATAGTAAACTCTCCTTTTTTCTCCTGAGTCCCTGTTCAGCCAGGCCGGTCGTCTTCCCCTGCGGTTTGTCTTGCAGCGCATGCGAATAGCCTGGTCCTGAGCCATTAACATTTCCTTCTTGAAGAATGTCCAGCCTTCCTGGACCCCTTTGCCCTTCAGGACTGTCTCCCAAGGGACTCTCTCAATCAGTGTCCTGAACAGGCCAAAGTTTGCCCTCTGAAGGTCCATAGTAGTGGTTTTGCTGACCCTCTTCCTTACCTCACCAAGAATTGGGAATTCTATCATTTCATGGTCACTAAGCCTGAGACAGCCTCCAACCACCACATCTCCCACCAGTCCTTCTCTGTTTGTAAACAGTAGGTCTAGCGAGGCTCCTCTCCTGGTTGGCTCACCTACCAGCTGTGCCAGGAATTTATCTTCCACACATTCCAGGAACCTCCTAGACTGCTTGCTCTCTGCCGTGTTGTATTTCCAGCAGATGTCCGGAAAGTTGAAGTCCCCCACGAGAACAAGGGCACATTCTGAGATTCTGAGACTACTGCCAGCTACCTGTAGAATGTTTCGCCTGTCTCTTCAACCTGGTTGGGCAGTCTATAACAGACTCCCAGCATGATATCTGCCTTGTTGGCCTTCCCTCTCATCCTTATCCATAAGTACTCAACCTTATCATCACAATCGTGGAGCTCTGTACAATCATAACATTCCTTAACATAGAGAGCCAGCCCACCACCTCTCCTTCCTTTCCTATCCCTTCTGAGGAGTTTATAGCCATCCATTGCAGCACTCCAGTCATGGGAGTCATCCCACCATGTTTCTGTGATGGTGACTAAGTCATAGCTATCCTGCTGCACAATGGCTTCCAGCTTCTCCTGTTTATTGCCCATGCTGCATGCATTGGCATAGATGCACTTGAGCTGGGCTATCGATTCCACCCCCAACATTGACATGCCACCCCTAGGCTCATCTCTGGTGAGCCTAGTTTTATCCCCTTCCCTCTTCAAACCTAGTTTAAAGCCTTCTCTATGAGCCCTGCCAACTCATGAGCGAGAATCCTTTTCCCCCTTTGAGATAGCTGGACTCCATCTGTCGCCAGCAAGCCCGGTGCCGTGTAGACCTTCCCATGACCAAAAAACCCCAAATTACACCAATGGCACCAGCCTCTGAGCCACATAACTGGCATACTATACACACAGGATGAATACTTGCTGCTCCCTATAACCCACTGATCCCCATGCCAGTGAGAAAGCCCACCACAAAGCTGCATACATATGTGCGAGGTGCAGGTCCCTACTTGCTGGACCCCATAATCCACTAGCCAGTTGGATGCTACTCACGGCATCTGCTGAGGTGGCTGCTCCATCCTGCTGAGCAAAGGTTGAGATGACAGCAGGGCAGCTTCTGGTGGGTTTTAACTCCTGCTGTTTCCATTCGAATATCTCTGCTGCTATTGAAAATTTGCATTCTTCTTTTACACTTCTTTTCAGCCTTACTTTTTCCTAATTTCTAAAGTTCCTTCAAAATTTCCTGGTTAATCTTTGACTTGGCTGATGGCCATCTTCCTCTTTAACTTGATTGGTTTGGGGCCAATGCCCCCCAGGCAGTTTTATGTATCTGATACACGCATATACCATGCACACCCGTACTCTTATCTCAAAAGCTGTGGTTATGCAGGCCACTTGCCAAGAGGATGCCATGCAGGCACCTCCACAAAAGCAAGTCAGGGATCTCTGGCTCTCAGTCTTGCCCTCTGCAAAGGAAAAACAGACAGTGAGCCATTACTTCACTTATTTTCTTGAGGGCAGAGAATCAGTCTAGGTGAGCATAGGAAAGGTGCCGCCTTCTTTTTACATCTCTCTGGACTATCCTGATAGTTGTCTCAAGCAGTAAGGCTTTTCCTTTCATGTCCTATGGGAACGCAGAACTCTTCCCCCTATCCCGAATAAGACTCTCCTGCAGGTAAGTTGTATTTGGTGCATGGAAGAGAAGACTGTTGACCAGCTACAAGCTAATTTCTAACTTACACCATTTGGTTAATCAGGAATAGTCAATGGAGAATGAAGACACAGAAGAACTGCCATCTTGTAGCTGTTCCCAGTAGGGTTCATCCCTCCTATGCCAAGAGGGGAAGTGATACACGATCTGCCTTTAGCCACCTAATGCCACTGGGGATTTTTTCTCCATGAGGGGAGATTTTGTCAGCAGCTTGTCAGCTGAATCCAGGCCACTTTCCTCATGCAGATGAGGCATAGATGTCTCATCCTTCATTCTTATGGCTAGCTCAGCTTCGCATACTCTCCAAGTTGTTGTGTAACAAAAACCTAGTGAGGTATTTTTTCTTTTAAGCAGAAAATAGTATTCATAAAAATACTACCATATAATACTATATGGGAACTCACACGGAGAAAACATAAATAGAGGATTTTTTTAGATTCTCTTTCCCTTATTTGATCCATAACATAGAAATTCAAGTTGACGTGATTGGAAAAATAATAAGGATTTTGTGACATGAAAACAATGGAGTCAGTTATTATCGTAAACCTTGCAGTTGCCCACTGAGGAAAGTAAGGGATTACTGAAACAAAATGGTCAGTAGGCTGAAAATGAACTTACAGTTCATTTCAACATTAGGTGATCCACACTAAATCTGGCACAGGGTAGCTTTCTCCAAAGCTGTGTGCACTGAAACAGAGAAAAGCCTCTGAACTTTCCTTTAGAGGCTCCTAACTTCCTTAAGAGACCAGGAAAAGAATTGAAAAGACTGAAAAGGATTGGCTGCAGAAGGAGGAAGGCAACAGCAGTCAATACTGAAAGGAAAACAAAGTTTTAAGCAAAACCAAGACACTCCGGTGTCAGAGCTTGTAAAATTAATTGTATTAGCAAATAAGGTACATTGTGGAAACAGGGAATAAACATATTTTTTGTAATCAATTTTCCTCTCCACTGCTATAAAATAATCAGCTTGATGAAATGCAAGTGGGACATTTATCTTCTTTCTTTATGAGTTGTCATGTGAACTTCTCTCTCCTGCCAATTAGTATTGATCTTCTTCACTTCATGTTTCCATTCTAAGAATGAAGTAACAGAATCTGACACATAATTTGCTGAAATAATTTTTTCATTACACTCCACCAGACCTTGTCAATACCTTAAGACAGTAGGCAGTTCATTGTTTGCAATCATATCTAGCAGTGTTGTCACATGGCTATAGCTCTTCATTTAATATTGTTATAAAAATAAGCTAGTCTGCAAAATAAATATGTTTTAGAGAAGGTTTTGAAGTTCAAGTTGCTAGCAAAGTTAAGTAGCATGTGGCTAGAGGTAAACGTTAGATGATAAATTGCTTTGATACAACAGTGATATTTGGTCTGGTTTTGAATTGTTGCTTTTTTTGAGACAGAAGCAAGATGCATCTGCTTTCAGACACAAGCTAAGCCACATTTATATTAAAGTCAATTAAAAAGAGTAGGCAAGCTAGCATAACAATATTGTCTTCCTGACCTGTGCTTCCCCAGAAAATGTTTTCCTTTTCGTTGTCTTACAAGGGCTGTAATTCCAACGCATTTAAAAAAATGATCTCATCAAATCATTGGTTTGATCTTCCAAGCTAAAGATCAGTGCTGGGCCTATGCACAAATGCAAATACCCTTCCCACTATATAATTTCTTCCCTTCTGTTTTCAGGGATTTCATTCATACCTTGTCCTTTCTTCTATACTTGTGTGCTTGTAATTCTGTCTTTTGTTTTACAGTCAGCCTGTAAGCTCCTTAGGGAAAGGAATCATTCTTTGTTCTGAATCTGGGCAGGGTCTCATTCAAAGGGGTCACGGTCTAGGACTGGAAACACTATTTGCATGGTGCAAAGCCACCAGACCTCCAAGTACTCTCATCTTACAGATTTTGTCAAGCACCTCAGGGGTAAGGGGAACAACAAGTTTGGTTGGGGTAACTCAGGTAGAATTGATCCTGCTTTGCTCTATGTGGAGATACCTACTTCTGAGATGATAGACAACAAAGCTTCCATTACAGTCAGTTGCAGACTGTGGATACAGTTAGGATCTGATTCACTTGACCAAATGGTGGTATCTGGTTTTGAATTATGTGAATTGCTTCCTGGCTCCTACTGGCCTTTTTACCTAGACCTACAGAGACTACAGAGGAAGTCTGAACAGGCTTATTATATGTAGACATAGACCTATGCAGGCACCTATGAGTGTTGGTCCTCACACTCAGTTGAGTAAATGTCACATTTTATGTCTTTGTTAGTATCTGCCTGCAAATGCAGGCAGTTCACATCCTTTAATTTTGAACCTGCCAGAATAATGAGAGTTCAGTTATTCTCCTCCACTATCCCGAATTAATGAGAAAAGACTACAATCATGACATGATTGGTTTGACCTAATCCCAGTGGAATGATGGAAAGAAAGGTCAGCTGCATTTTTGGCAGAAATATAGTAAGAAGGTCCTCTGAACACACAGGCATAGAAAAGTACGGCATATGTGATGGAAATAAAGATATTTTTTAGAGCTTGACCCACGGACTTGCTGACCTCAGCTGAGACCATTTCCACTGACTTCAGTTGATGTTGGATCAGGGCCTTTAACATGGTGCATCACAAGTTCCCAACCCTGCAGCTGTTCATGACAAAGGCAAGACCAGAAAAAAATGAGGAAATAAAAGGAACTGATCATACAAATTTACAATATTCTTTAATTAAATAATAACAGTAATAGTCTTGCAGTAGCTCCATGATTTCCTTGATAGGAATCTGTCATGGTTTAACCCCAGCCAGCAACTAAGCCCCACGCAGCCGCTTGCTGACTCCTCCCCTCTGGAATGGGGGAGAGAATCAGAAGAGTAAAAGTGAGAAAACTTGTGGGTTGAGATAAAGACAGTTTAAGAGGTAAAGCAAAAGCTGTGCATGCAAGCAAAGCAAAACAAGGAATTCATTCACCACTTCCCATCGGCAGGCAGGTTGCCTCCAGGAAAGCAGGGCTCCATCGCGCCTAACGGTGACTTGGGAAGACAAAACGCCATCACTCCAAATGCCCCCCCCCCACTTCCTTCTTCTTCCCCCAGCTTTCTATGCTGATCATGATGTCCTATGGTCTGGAATATCCCTGTGGTCAGCTGGGGTCAGCTGTCCTGGCTGTGTCCCCTCCCAACTCCTTGTGCAACCTCCAGCCTTCTCGCTGGTGGGGTGGGGTGAGGAGCAGAAAAGGCCTTGACTCTGTGTAAGCACTGCTCAGCAATAATGAAAACCTCTTGGCATTATCAACACTGTTTCCAGCACAAATCCAAAACATAGCCCCATACTAGCTACTATGAAGAAAATCAATTCTATCCCAGCCAAAACCAGCACAGAATCTGAAACACACCTGAAGTTATGCCACACAAATTTGCGCCCAGAAGGTAGACCTTCATTGTCTGTTCCTGACATGATGAAGAATCTGTTTGGTTTTATAATGCTAGTTAACACAAATACATGAATAAATAAATTTTAAAAATAAATCAACAGTCAGGCAGTCCTGAACATGAATGCATATAGCTGTGGTTATGAAGTGTACTGGTCAAGATTTCCCCAAAAGATCAAAACCAACATAAAAACAGTCTCAGTAATTACTTTGGCACTGAGACACAAATGGATATCTAAAAGTTTCTAAGCAAAATGAACCAGCTCATAATCCATTCTGAATGTAACCAAAGGGCAATTACAGACCACACCAAGCCACTAATAACCTCACAAAAGCATGAGAAAATTTGAAAACAGAAAATCATCAGGGGAGTCTTCTGAGTAGGAAACACCAGGTATACAGAAAAAAAACCCTCTAAACATACACTTGCACAGGAGTCTGTGAAAATTAAGAGAGAAATATAGCTCTAAGGCAGGGTTAGTAGCACAAAAGTTAGCATTTTCCACTTTATTCTGTATTTTCTTCTCAATGATGGAGGTCCACATTCTTCTTCTAATACTACCCCTACATTCACTAAGCTATTTCCATGACAGATAAGTAGACATCCTAATAATTTTTATCCAGAGTTATTGTTTTTCCCTCTGATGACAAACTATTACTTAAAAATGTCAGTGCTAATAAAGAAGTTAAATTAACTGCGATTAAGGGAATTCAAGCAGCATGAGGCTCAAGAGCAGCCTTCCAGATCAATTATTTCCTCTTTAAGATATTCAATTGTACTTGCATCATCGTAGCACCAGTATCCACAGCACTGCCAAAAGTCACAGGGTTTATCTTCAATTTGCTACAACTGCAATTTTTCCTTTGGCTCCTGAGATAGTTTATTGGAAGGTTTCAACAGGCAACCCCACAATCCCAATGGCCCTAAATGGCTATGGTCTTAAGCGATCTTAATAAGCAGCAAACAAGCAAAATATCTAAGGTCAGTGTCTCCATAAAAAAAATAGAGATATCTTCACATCTTCAAATACAGCAGCAGCCACTCTTTGAATAGCAAAGCTTTGGACCTTGTGTTGGATCTTAAAAGAATAAAAATCGAAATAAAAATGTATGGACTAATGTAACCCAAACAACACACCCACTTTCTGGCAGCTTTCCTTCGGCTACAAGAAATTAGACCCTTTATGGGAAGTATCCTAATTTTGAGGCAGACCAGCAATGAGAAACTAAAGCAATGTTTCTGATGCCATTGAATACATTAAGACTAGGTTTGCAGCAAGCTAGCTTTCAATCAGAGATGGTCAGCTGAAAGGCATCATTAAAGAATGAAAGGAAAGGGAAAATCAGTGTAATATTATTTAACTCTGCACATGATTGTAAGCCATAAATTCTAAATGTCCCTTTCATTTCAAAGGGAATGTGAACAAATCATCCAAAAATATATACAAAACCAAAGATTGTCAGAATAATTTGATGAGCTAGATTTGATGCAAAACCATAGAATTATTGCAACCAAAAATCTTAGTTGAAATGGACCCAAAAAGTGTCTCTGGATGCAATTACTAGCAAAATTATCTGAGAAAGGAAAAAGAGAGAAGAGCAACCTGAGAGGAGAAGGTGCCAGCAAGTAACTAACATTTTAACCCTATTAACAAGATTTTAAAACCTTTACTGCATTAGTTTATCTTATGTAGTCTATGTATTGCATAATATTTGTAATTACATATTTCTGCTGAACTTCTTAATCTATATAGAAACTACTAAAACAAGCCAAGTGAAACAAAATGTTGACATTGGACCTTTGTACTCGTCATGCCACAGTGCGTACCAAAGTGATCATTCTGAAGAGAAAAGGGCATGGACTCAGGTCATTCAGGAAACAAAGGCAGGCAAGAGTAATTTAAGTGTTAAATTAACACATAATCAGTGTAAACTAGTTGCATATAGTCATGGGAGGATGCCCACGAAAAGAAACTTCAGTACAGTCAATCAGTTAAAAGGGTAAGCAGAAATCTCACCATATGAAAAAAAGAGAGACCAAAGACTTGTTGCATCAGGACGTCTGTTTCTTTGATCATAAATTAAGAAATACAGTGTATTGCTCCAAAAAAAATTGGAATTTGAGTAATCCTGGGTTTCACCATTAATCTCATTTTCCCATGTATGGAATAAAAACTATCATGTTCTTGCAAATGGAAATGTCTAGGAAGAGAACACTCCGGCCAGAAATGGGAGCTGGCTTTCCTTTTTTTTGCCTTTTTTAGCTTTTTTTCTTTTTTTGTGGGTCCTATTTTTACTTTTGCAAAACACATTGAAGGGTGCCTGTTACGCCTCTGTATAAATTAGAAAGAATTTTTGAAACTGTAAATACTTTGCAAAATACAACTCCTTGTTTTCTTAGCTAGTCTTAATCTCTCCTACACACACTGGATTATTTTTTAAATGTTCAGTTTAGTTTGAGAAAAAAACCTGGAATGAAAAACAATGATGTCATTACTTAAAGCCTGTACTTTCATTTAATTATTGTATGATCGTAGTTTCCTAGATGGGGCACAGACAGCATGTTAATAAAATGTTTTACCATTAAAACCACTGAGAAACAGTCCCTCATTTTTCTAACTCCGAGAAATTGAAACTCTAAAGTCTCTTCACCTGGTTAGCCAGTAGCCTAAGTGAGATTCAGCTCCAGATGTACGCTCTAGTTACTCTACCTAGACTACTCCAGGTGAAATTGAGATGTCTACATGTGAGTTAACGGTTTAAAGCTCCCAAGTCTAAAGGTCTCAACCTCAAGTAAATGTATAGGTAGGTGCCTACGTGAGTAGTATCCTACCCGCAAGTTATTTAGGAACCCATTCCTTCTTTCCTTTCCGATTGAAGTACCAGCAGTGCCCAGATTAAAGTCACATTTAAACATATTTTTGTCATTCATGCCCGGTAGTTTTATTCTCCGGTGAGAGACAACACTTCAAGATAGCCTGATTTATGAAGAAATAGC
Organism: Aquila chrysaetos chrysaetos; assembly: GCF_900496995.4. Classification (NCBI taxonomy): domain Eukaryota; kingdom Metazoa; phylum Chordata; class Aves; order Accipitriformes; family Accipitridae; genus Aquila; species Aquila chrysaetos. The sequence goes on from NC_044004.1 coordinate 10,950,503, forward strand.
TACCTACATGGTTGCATTCAAAGTGAGACGTGCAGACATTCACAAACCTTCCTGGCTCAAAGGAAGGTAGGATTAAAAGAGCAGCTTCTATAGCCTTGTGAGGCACTGTTTGCTGGTCTCAAGAGTAAAGCTAAGAGCACTAGATCTGATGCCGACACTGGCACCTGCTCAGTGGTTTCAGCAGCTTTCTGTGTCTCGGCAGGGAGACTGCACCTGCAAATTATCACTCAGCTGCTCATCGCAGGTTTAAGAGCGGCAGTAGCATACAGTCATTGACTGGTGATGCTATTGAGCCACCTTAATAATTAGGATTTGTAATAAATTCAGAACTAGTCCCCAGTTAGTCACCCAGCTCCTGGTGTTTGGAAAGTTACTGCTTTTCTAGCCCTCCTGCTGGGTCCCAGTCACTAGCCAAAACCAGTGCCCTGGTCGGTTATGGAGAATCTGTTTCTCCGGTGCTGTGACCGATGTTTGCCAGAGCAGTGTTTTTCAATAAGCTGTGTAAGCACGTTCTTGAAATTCACCACATTAATCATGTTGCATTTTGTTACTAGGGCAGCACACTACAGGGGTGGTTATGGAATCAACTTTGACAAAGGGGAGAAATTCAGGCTCAGAAACTCCCAAATGTTAGCATTTCCCAAGAACATTAGGTTAGGCAGCTTCTTCCTTACCCTCCAAATCTAAAAGAAAAACATAGATGATTCATGAAAAAAACCTGAAAGTAAACTTCATTTGATTCAGGTATTATACTCATGAACTCTGGATTAGCTGAATTTGAAGCTTGAAGCCTTTATATTAATCTTTTTGTCAGGCCCCATACCCTTCTGTTCCTGCAGCAGACAGAACATGTAAAATAATAGAGACCATGACACCTCATCTAGGTGGGGAACAGGTCCAAGCTCTGCACATTTCTGTGATTATGCACATTTCTGTAATTTACCTAAGGTTCACAATATTACCAGTTCCACCCAACTCTGTTGGCATTGCAAATTGTGATGACTTACAGCATCTAAAAGAAAAATGAAATTTCTAGAGCAGCACAACTAATAATACCCACAAAGAGGATTTCATGAGGCTTTAAAAAAAAAATAAAATCAAAATGCTGTTTTTTAAACCCAGGTTCTGCAAAGGACACTCTGTAATACAGAATTAATTCATTCGCTTAAAATGCCTGAGATCTGCCAAACTATGAATTAATAATGATAGCTAGTCTTTTATGTCAAATCAATCTCACCACTTTCCCTCCCCCAGGAAAGTTCATGACATTTTGTTATCTGCTTCAAATGAATTCACTGGACTTTAAGCATGTACGTTCAGCAGTGGATGTTTTTGAACCCTGCATTGCCTTTCTCCGTGAAGCAATAGCGAAGTCTGTGGCATTCATTTGTTTGTGCTTGGGTATGGGGATCTCTGGGCTGTTACTGTGTCCCTGGTGGGAACACTTCCAGTAGCTTCAATGAGCGCAGGATCAAGCAATTAAGAGTAAAATAATATGGGGAAAAAAGCATGTGACTTTGGGTAAAAGAGAATAAACTGTATGTTGTTAGAGGCTGCAAAATGGAGCAACGAGACAATCAAGGAAGAAGGCGAATAGTCCATCATGCAGGGCTGAATTTCAAAGACTGACCTATCCAAAGGGAGAGAGAAAGAGGGCTTGGTTTTATTAGCATAAACACAGTCTGCACAGAAGAAAAGATACTTCTGGGTCTTCCCCTTTGAGAAATCAAGGCCAAAGGGTCAGACCCACAAAACAAGTTGGGGACAGTAAGTCCCAGACTGTAACCCTAATCCTCCTCTCCCTTTACCCAAAACGACTGCCAGACTCTGTTTAAAGATAGGACTTGTGGTCCTTAAAACACAGCACTGCAACCAAGCAAAACAGTTTGGCTTTTTTATAGCATATTCTAAAAGAACTGGAAGGACATGCTCTGTGCTTATCTGCTTTCCAAATACCTATTGCCTGTTCCTCATTAGTGCACATTAACACAAGCTGGGGAGACAACCTGGCATTACGAAGGACACTGAGGGATTATGAGCTGCTGTGGTTTATAAAAAGTAAATTTACATTTGAGTGCAAGCAGGGGACATCAGATATCTCTGTTCCCCCTGTAGGGGTTTTTGGAAATTACACAATATCAGATCATGCAGTGGAAAATGCTTTCAGGCCTGGAGCATGAAGTAAGGAGTCAACTGAGCAACACAGAACCCAAACACAATATATTTCTCAATGACTGGATGGAGTCTGACTCACTAAGAGAGGGATATTTTTTAAAATCCTGTTGGGTGTTTTATTGATGGTACTTTCATATTCACACACATGTAGTCAATGGCCTGGTGAGCATTTGATTTATTGTGAGTTTCACCAGCGATAGAAGAGCTATTCACCGCTCAGCTTTGGCAGATTTAGCTGAGGTTTCAGCAAGGGGCGACCACAATGTACCTTCATGTACCTGAAAAAGCCTCAGATGGATTCCAGAGAAAATAGAGTTCATGTTTTTACTTCCAGTGTTTTTTTCTGAGCAGGTAGGCAGAAATGCTCAAAGAGCACTGTCTACAGGACACGGGTTGTTTTGCCTGCTCTGAGCCCAGGGGCTCTGCTGGGTATTCACTGTACCTGATAGTTTGTGGCAGGGCTGAGCAAATGAAATCTTGAATTGCTTATGTGAAGAGCTTTCTCCCTTGCTGCAAGTAGGTTGTTGCAAGAGGTCCTGCTTTTAACTTCCTAAATATATATACAGATGAAGGATAAGTCTACCCAGCAAAATGAAGGTATGATTCCAGCCCATTTGACAACCTTTATTCTCAGTGCTCAGACAGATAACAATAGTATTTGAGTCTTAGCACAAAACGATTTCAGTGTGATCTAAGCTAATATGTTTTTCTTTGCATTTCATAGGGGCTGAGCATGTACGAGTTCTCAGACATAGCTGAGCCATGGAAGCATGATTGTGTGTGACAGCCCTATGCACCAGCGGCAACGAGAGCTGCGGAGCGAGGGTGGCACGGCACACCTGAAGGGTTGTGCTCAGAGCACACACACCCCCAGTCCCAGGCGTTCTTGATGCTCAGCCGATAATGAATCCCATCAGATCCTCATCACCACGCAATGTGGTGAGGACACCAGCTGCTCTGCGGTGTAGACGTCCACATCGTCGTATGCCAGAGCCTCCCCTGCGGGGTGGTGGGTAACACCACCTCGGGCTTGGCTGCGCTGACAGCTGCTCCGCACTGGTTGACACGAATCCCCATTTCACATCTAATTCTTATTACATCCAAAGCCTGTGTTTCTTTTTCATTCAGTGAGAGGAAAAGCAATATGATTTGGCTGTTTGTCTGAGCTCAAGTAGCATAAATCACTGGCTGATGCCGATGGTGACAAATGAGCATCTTCCCCTGTCAGGAGGAAAGTCTGTGGGGAATGACAGCTAGAGCTGAGCCTGCTTTGTACCAGGGAGCCTCTGAAAGTCCTTCCTCTCTGCTTTTCTATAAGGTTATGCTGCTTTGAGGAAACATTGCTAAGGGCTTGTATGAATACTGACAAAGTATAAGCTGTGCTTTACAATGCTGAATAATTCACACATCAGTGTATGGACAGAAAGCTCCAAATTACCTCACACTCAGATGAAAGATGAGCACCCTTATTATGAGAAAGTAATTGATATAAGGTTCGCTTATATGGTGGACTCCATGTACGAGCCCAGCCTGACCAGATGGATACACAGTTCCAGTCTCAAGCAATAGCATTGCTACTGATCTCAAAGTATTTTACCTACACAATCTACAGTTATACATCTATATATCATAGTGCTATTTTGTACAGAAACTCAGAGTTATACAACAGCATTTAATAAATACCGGCTCTTGGCATTAGCTGGATCGTCATATACTTTGGAAGAATTTCAAGTCTTACTTCATTTAGCTCTACTGTTGCTACGATGCACAGAGGCACCGTGGAGTCACTGCTCTCATGCTGGATTTCATCTAATCCCCCCAAGGTAAAACAAATGTCACAGGTAGCAGCCAGGTCCTCCTCCTCTGAAATACCTCTTCTGTATGCTCGGTGTCAGGAAACAGTGCCAAGCTGTGCTGAGGCATTTTGACTTTTGTTTGATGTTGCAATGATATTTCGGGCACCCCTGTTTAAAAGCATGGGCTCAGCTCAGTTCCTGAGCCTGTTCCAAGCTGGAGAACACATCTTTCCTCCACCAGAACCTGCTGTGGCCTCTGCTATCATTTATTAACTTCACATATCTGATTTCAAGGTCTTTGCCTCATAAGAAATTTTTTGGAGCTTCAAGTGGAAATCTTTCTGACAACCGACACAGTTTGGATATATCAGAAAGCAAATCTTCCAGACCCAGACTGAAGGATTAACCTGAAACTATCCATATTCATAGATGTGTGTTATGTGTCTCTCTCCCTAATGCTGTCTAGTGGATCAGATCTATGCAGGACCAAAGGGGAACTATGGTCCATGAAGGAGATATGAAAATATAAAGGTAGAAATTATATCTCTACAAATCATTCCATTAATAAGGTGGAAAGATTTGGTCAGATCTCTACAAATACCTGGAAAACTACACAGGCACATCAGACTAGATGGGAATTCTTCCATCGTCATGCCCAGTTTCCCAGGCATATGGAATAATCCTTTACACCTGCTGCCTTTATGCCTTCTGCTACTGATTTCTCTCCTTCTGGCTCCTCAGCTGCTGAGTCTGACTTTGCCCATTTCTCATACCATGATCTCCCTCTTATCACACAGAGGGAATTCACAGTACGGAAGGCTGCTTACAAAGAGGTAATGGGACTTGTGCTTGTGCTATTCTGGGGGGCTTTCCCTGTAAACAGGTGTAGAGTCTCTGCCCAGTAGGGACTACTGCTGCAACGTCCACAGACAGCAATGCCACAGTAGTTGACATATCCATTTTCCAGATACGTCCATATTCCAGATGGCTAGAAGTTCCTGTGGAGAATGATGTCCATAGCTGCGTCTATGGTTACAGTACACCCTTATGCAACATTATACACTGTAGGCATCGCTAGTATTAACAGTGGTAATGTCTTGCTATTTCACCACCAATTCTCAATTTGCAAAACAGTGCCTGCAAATTACCCTTGATTTGTTTGCATCATTTACAACAAACAAAACTCCCAAAACACAAGTCAACATGTCCATCTTATTTATTGTTGCAGTTTATTTTTAATTCAGCATTTTGGAAACACTAGATTTGCTTTTATTGCTGTCTTAGCACAGAGTAATGTCCCACTATCATACTCTTTATATCAGAACAGAAATTACCAAAGGGCAACTTTGAAAACCCAAAGTTGGGTAACTATACACTTTGACTAGCAACCATAAAAGGTTGCTCATAAAATCAAATGGCCTGGAACTGCAGTTTCACATTTCCTGATATCACAGATGTCCTGTTACTATGCCTCAGTCAGCAGATATGCCAATGGCAAGGCAGCTACCAGGCTTTATAAACTTGGTCCTAAATCTGGGTTACCAACTAGTCTGACCATCATGTGGAAGCCAGTATAAGATACAGAGGCTCATAATTAGTTCAAGCAACAAAATGCAATTATTTGTAAGAGGTAGGAACCTGTTGTCTACAAGCCAATATTTCTGTATTAGCAAAACATGAATAGCTTCCTCAGTACATGAGATGCCTTAGCATTAAGGAAAGGCCAAAAATAGCTATAGTTACCCCAGGTGGAATGATAGAAATTATCTTTCAGACTTAGATCTTTAAATTAGCAATTACAGACCAGCAATGATTGAGTCCAGTCTGAGGATCACTGATATACATTGCAGTCCAGAACTCAGTAGTGAGGTATTATTGACCCAACTGAAATCCAGATTTTATCATCTTTGGCAGTTTTTGCAAGGGTGCAAATGACTGTGAAAGATGTGACTGGAACCCCTACTTCTTGCCTGTCCTTACTCTTGCCATGAGGCTTACATTTACTACTGGCTGGCTGAAGGCTAAAATCTCTACAAAATACTGTTTTGCTTATTTGCCACGTTGATAGAGCTCACCTGTTTTTCTATGTATTCAGCCACTGTGTGTTTATTAAACACTAGTAGGGATCACTCCAGAGAAGAGACTCCCTGCAGTACTTACATTAAACAGGGCTCAGTAGGATGAGGTTTAAGTTCTACCAGATGAGGAATATTAAAGGACCATGACTGTGTGGTTGCTAATGGTTCCAGCAGGAGAATACTACAGAAACATGACTGAAGTAGTAACTCTATACTCATATCTCCATCTCTTTGTTGGTGTGGTTCAAGAATCACTGCAATTTTGTCTAGTGTTGGTGGCTGCACTCTATTCCATTGTCTTATGCTGAAGCAGCGTCCAGGTACAGTACCAGTTCCAGAGGGCAGGATGCTCTGTTTGCTCAGGGCTAAAATTTGCTGGTAAAGGGTCATAAAAATACTGCCTGGCTGTTATCCATGTTATTACATCTTGCCTGTAATTAAATAGAGAACTCAGGTTTCCAGTTTGGTCAATCCAGTCTTGCCATAAGCAATACATTCACTTTAACATTTTTTTCCCCAAAGTGAAAGATTAAAATAAACACACAAGACCCATTCCCTTCAAGCTATGCATTTAGCTCCTTTAATAGTTTCAGAAACCACATTCCTTTCTCCTCCCTCTCCCTCCTCCTTCCAAAATCCAATCTTGCTGCTAGAGATTGATTTTATTCTGTTATTTCCTAATGCTCTGGATAGTCAAATCTGAAGTGCTATTTCTACTTGGCTTGATTCTTCTCTTCTTGAATTCATGAAGTCTTTTCAAGAGCAAAATAGCATGACTATTTAATAAAACATTCATCTAAATTGAAGGAAAAAGCCAGGAAGTATGACAACAAACCTTCTGATACTCCAGGACCCAATACATCAATTGAAATGATTTAACCGCAAGAATTTGCTGTGGGGTCTTGCAGAAAATGTGGATACAGAGTCTTGAAGATAATTTCACTCATTTCCCATAGGGAACAGTTCTCAACTTAATAAGATTGCTCCTAACAAAAAGAGAATAACAAATGCTCTTTTCACTAACACACTGAGGAAATACAGGAGAATTGCTTGCAAGTTATTCTTGACACTGATACAAAAATAATAGGCAAGTGAACATTTCCTTTGCTTATGAATCTAAGCCTCACTTTACTGAGATTCTGGTGGTTTTAATAGATAGGTCAAAATAAGTTTAAATGATTCCCTGTGGCTTCATGGTGTATTATTTTGCATTTGAAATTGGGCAGCAAAAGCCTCCCAAGGAAAATGGCAAGGCAAGTGGTTTGCCTCCCACCCAGGGAGAATTTTGTGGTCCTGATTTGTTCTGACAATGGTGTGCATATCCTCTGGGTGAGGTGGGGCACATCCGTCAATAATGTCACCGGGGTCTGCTGCTTTCAACCACTGACATGCAGTTGAATAACTTTTCAAGGATGCTTCAGTGTTCCATTGGATTATGGCAGTAAATCTGTTAGGAACAACTAGGATCAGCTGAACTAGCTTCTTGCTTAAAACACCTACTGTCTTTGCTTTTCCAGAGCAGGGAGAAGCAGAACTGATATGTGCCTGTCCCACACTTTCTCCAACCCAAAGACACATCCGCTGCCGGTTCCCCTTGCTCCCTCTGCAGCTATAGAGGTTCTTCATCACCTCCAAGGCCTGCAGAAGGGATGAATCCACAAAAGTCCTTTTCTCTCCTCTGCCAGCACAAAATCTTCAAGGATAGACAGGGAGGGGGGAGCAGAACTGCTTGAGCACCACCCTCTGTTCCTCTGGTGACCCTTCTGGTACCCCAAAACAGGGCACCCAGAGAGAAAAATGAAGGAGGGACACAGAAAAGACAGAAGAATGATTTCTTCCTCATGTGTCTGCAAAATATAGTCACTGTACATATAGTATAGGCCAAAACTGTGTTTTCTACAGCTAAACTATGAAAATTATCCATATATCTGAATCAAAAGGAATATACATGAAAAAGACACTTAAAGTTACATGACATCCAGACTTCTGGAATCTCCTAACTGGTTTTTGCATTAACAATATTTTGCCATTCCTTTCTTCTTTTTTTTATGTGGACTTATGCAGACACAGAGTCCAACCCTTCCCTACACAACCTGTTGAAGCAAAATTAATTACATAAGAAACTCATGTAACGCATTTGTAACTTTGAGTACTTGCAATGTTGCATACTTATTCTCACGTATACACAGAAATACGCCATCCCTACACTGCATATTAAATTTACAGGTTCTGCCTGCCTGCAGAAAGATTAGACATGGAAGACTCCAGCTGACAACCCCAAATACTTTTGCATTCCTAGATAAACTCCAGTATTTTATTTTCTATTATACAAAAAAGTTGCAGAATGAGTTGGTCTGTAAAAGATTTTCAATTGGTCTAGAAGCATTTGAAAAGGCCATAATTATTTTCCCTTGCATTGAAATCCTTGTCTTCACACATTTGCTTTTAACCACAAGTAGTAATAGTAATGGACAATTTGGCAGTAAGCTAGAGCTGGTGCCTGTTTTACATGCTTAATTTCAAAATGAATACTCAGAACCTATGCTCAGTTGCTGCCTAGTCTTGGAAGCATCTCATTGCATTGAGAGGTAAGTTTTCAACACCAGCATTTCTCATGCACCCCAAACTGCCCCAGCATGGATGGTAGCTGTGACATAACTTTCATCTAAGCCCTCCTGGGATACAGGAACAAGGTGCATTTCCACAGATATTGCTTCAGAGCCCTGATGCATTAGGTGTCCTCAGAAATTGCCACATTGATGCTCTCATCCAATAGTTTAGTGTCTATAGCATTTTTCTATGATTGGAGACACTATAGTCCCATACCGTCTTCTGTCTGAAGGGAGTCAGATCTACATTTTCTATATGAACCCCCGTATCACTAAGCTACACATTGTTTTGGGAAAGGGCCAGACAGGCCCACCCTGCCTGTTGAGGAACAGGAGAGGCTGAGGGAATTCAGCTCAAGTCAGGCTTAGCTTATAATGTTAGCAGAGCCTATGATTCTCCTGAGAGTAGGCTGTGGCATTCTCTGAGGAGCAAAGCAATCTGCATTGCAGTCCTTGGCTATTTTATTTTACATCAAGGAATTACATGACTGTGACAGGAAACTGCAAGTGAGAAGGTGCAATGACAGTTGTGCTGCTGTCTCACCCTTGTGCTTACTTTCTCTCTCTCTGGGCAAATGAATATTTGATTAGCTGATATAGAGTCAAGGAGTTTCAGACAGAAAAATGAGGATAGAGTCAGCTGCAGAAAACAGACTTGATTTATACAGTAGCAGTTGTCTCCCCTCAGCTGAAAGGAAAAAAAAAAAAAACCCTATCTGTGAGCACTCCTACTCTTTTGCAACGTGAAGAGTAAAAGCAAAATCTTGAACCACTTCTATTGGTGCTTTAGGAGAAGTATTGCCCGTTAGAGGAGTCAGTGTATCTACTGTGTTTGGAAGAATAAGGGGTCAGCAACAGCAGGAAGAGAGCAAATAGCATTACCTCATGCATGGATGAAAGGTTAGCTCAGGAGGCACTCACAGGAATGTTTGTAAAGCCCAGAGGGGACTGTGATGAGCGTGCTGTGTTATTTATTTAAAGCTAACATCGTGTGATGTCTTTTGAAAATCCAGTTATTACTCAAGGCATTGCCCAGATGCAAAAGATGTACCCTCAGGAAAATGAAAGATAAAGGTTTTCTAATACTACACAGCTGCAGAGTATCTTAGACATTCAACATTTTCTGGCCATGTTTGAAAGGTTCATTCCAAATTTATCAGTCAATCAGCTTGATGGCCACTGTATTAAAATAACTAAGTATACTGGACCAAAAACAAAATAAAAATCTCGGAGGAACTGGAAAAGTAATGAGTAGTTTCAGGCTACTAGCTCATATTTAAGCAGAGTAACTCATAGTAGTAGGATGTGGTACTTTTCTTCTGGGAGATACAGGCTTCCACTTCACTGGCTTATAATGATGGGCATTTAATAATAACTTGTAGAATTAACTTCAAAGAGGTACTGAAAACTGAAAATGAGAGTAGAGAGGCCCAATCTGAAAAAGGCACATTGGGTATAATTTGGAATCATAGAATCATAGAATCATTTAAGTTGGAAAAGACCTTTGAGATCATCAAGTCCAACCGTTAGCCTAACAATGCCAAGTCCATCACTAAACCATGTCCCTAAGCACCACATCTACACATCTTTTAGATACCTCCTGGGATGGTGACTCAACCACTTCCCTGGGCAGCCTATTCCAATGCTTGATAACCCTTTCAGTCAAAAAATTTTTCTTAATATACAATCTCAACCTCCCATGGTGCAACTTGAGGCTGTTTCCTCTTGTCCTGTCACTTGTCACTTGGAAGAGGAGACCAGTACCCACCTCACTACAACCTCCTTTCAGGTAGTTGTAGAGAGTGATAAGGTCTCCCCTCAGCCTCCTTTTCTCCAGGCTAAACAACCCCAGCCAATCCTCATAAGACTTGCTCGCCAGACCCTTCACCAGCTTTGTTGCTCTTCTCCAGACACGCTCCAGCACCTCAATGTCTTTCTTGTCATGAGGGGCCCAAAACTGAACACAGTACTCGAGGTGTAGCCTCACCGATGCTGAGTACAGGGGAACGATCACCTCCCTGCTCCTGCTGGCCACATGATTTCTGATACAGGCCAGGATGCTCTTGGCCATCTTGGCCACCTGGGCACACTGCTGGCTCATATTCAGCCGGCTGTCAACCAGCACCCCCAGGTCTTTCTCTGCTGGGCAGCTTTCCAGCCACTCTTCCCCACGCCTGTAGTGCTGCATGGGGTTGTTGTGACCCAAGTGCAGGACCCGGCACTTGGCCTTGTTGAACCTCATACAACTGGCCTTGGCCTATCAATCCAGCCTGTCCAGATCCCTCTCTGGAGACTTTCTGCCCTCAAGCAGATCAACCCTCCCTCCCAACTTGGTGTCATCTGCAAACTTGCTGAGGGTGCACTCTATCCACTCATCCAGATTGTCGATAACGATGTTAAACGGAACTGGCCCCAATACCAAGCCCTGAGGGACACCACTTGTGACCGGTCACCAACTGGATTTAACTCCATTCACCACAACTCTTTGGGCCCAGCCATCCAGCCAGTTTTTTACCTAGCGAAGAGTATACCCACCCAAGCAGCCAGTTTCTCCACGAGAATGCTGTGGGAAATGGTGTCAAAGGCTTTACTGAAGTCCAGGTAGACAACATCCACAGCCTTTCCCTCATCCACTAGGTGGGTCACCTGGTCATAGAAGGAGATCAGGTTGGTCAAGCAGGACCTGCCTTTCATAAACCCATGCTGACTGGGTCTGATCGCCTGGTTGTCCTATATGTGCCACGTCATGGCACTCAAGATCTGCTCCATAACCTTCCCCAGCACCAAGGTCAGGCTGACAGGCCTGTAGTTCCCCAGATCCTCCTTCTGGCCCTGCTTGTAGAGGGCATCACATTTGCTTGGGTGGATCCCATCCAGCCCCATAGACTTCTGTGTGTCTAAGCATGTCACTAACGATTCCCCCTTGGATTATGGGGGCTTCATTCTGCTCCTTGTCCCTGTCTTCCAGCTCAGGGAGCTGGGTACCCTGAGAACTACTGGTCTCACTATTAAAGACTGAGGCAAAGAAGTCATTAAGTACCTCAGCCTTTTCCTCATCCTTTGTCACTGTGTTTTCCCCTGCATCCAATAAAGGATGGAGATTCTCCTTAGCCTGCCTTTTGTTGCTACTGTATTTATAGAGACATTTTTAATTGTCTTTTACAGCAGTAGCCAGATTAAGTTCTAGCTGGGCTTTGGCCCTTCTGATTTTCTCCCTGCAAAACCACACGACATCCTTGTAGTCCTCCTGAGTGGCCTGCCCCTTCTTCCAAAGATCATAAACTCTCTTTTTTTCCTGAATTCCAGCCATAGCTCTCTGTTCAGCCAAGCAGGTCTTCTTCCCCGCCAGCTCGCCTTTTCGGCACATGGGGATGCTCTGTTCTTGTGCCTTTAAGATTTCCTTCTTGAAGAATGTCCAGCCTTCCTGGACTCCTTTGCCCTTCAGCACTGCTTCCCAAGGGACTCTGTCAATCAGGCTCATAAACAGGCCAGGTCTGCCCTCCAGAAGTCTAAGGTAGCAGTTATGCTGAGCCCCCTCCTCACTTCTCCGAGAATCGAAAACTCTATCATTTAATGATTGCTATGCCCAAGATGGCCTCCAACCATCATGTCTCCCACAAGCCCTTCTCTGTTCACAAACAAAATGTCCAGCGGGGTGTGGCAGTGTGCTCCCCGCACTCCCCAACCTGGCCTGTATTTCCCATAACCCCGCTCAAGTGATAACTACCAGTGAAGGTCGTAATGGCTGCATCTGGTCATGACGGCTGCATCTGGCTCAAAGTGGATTCGGGGGAGACAGATAACACCACAGTAGCCAAGGGCTAATTTGAACAATGCACCCACCTAACCATGGTGCTGGTCAATGTCTGACTCAAGCCAAATTTGGAAGAAACTAACGCCCATAGTCAGAATGTAAATATGACGATAAGTCAATCATCTTACTCCATAAATAGCGAACAGCCCAGGGCCCGTTGAGCTCTCCTGCACGGCAGCAGGCTGCACACCAGGATCTCCCCTTGAGTAGGGATGCCTCTCAAGGTTGCTCCTCAAGGCTGAGAGAATCCTTGCCACAACAGATTCTTGGTAAGTGATTAATAGCATGCTAAACCTTGAAACCCTAAGTGATATAAAGGATTGATTGTGCACATATAATCCTTTAGACATAAACCATTGACCAAGCCTAGGACTAAGTCTGGATCCAGCCGCACCTAAACTCCCCTCTGAGAAGGAGTTTAGAACCCAAGGGGGTCCTTTCTGAACCTCATGACTCACCGAGAGGGTCTCCCTGACAGTTTTGTCTGACCCTGTCCTCTATGCAGTAAATAATCAAGTGTACCTTGCCATTGAATCTTGTTAAACCACTGTTGCATTCACTATCAAACTGTGTTAAATTATTGTTTTATATCAATAAACATTGCTGCTTCTCTCTTATGAGTGAGGTGTGTTACTCCATCCATGACATGAGTCACCTTCCCCAGTTGGCTCGCTCACCAGCTATGTCAGGATGTTGTCTTCCACACACTCCAGGAACCTCCTAGACTGTTTCCTCTTCTCTGTATTGTATTTCCAGCAGATATCTCGTAGTCCCCCATGAGAACAAGGGCTAGTGTTTGTGAAACTTCTCCCAGCTGCTTATAGAATATTTCATCTGCCTCTTCATCATGGTTGGCTGGTCTGTAACAAACTCCCACAGTGATATCTGCCTTGTTGCCCTTCCCCCTGATTCTTACCCATAAACACTCAACCCTATTGTCACCATATCATAGTTTTCCCGCTGCACAGTGGCTTCCAGCCTCCTGTTTGCTGCCCATGCTGCGTGCATTGGTGTAGATGCCCTTCAGTTGGGCTATTGATCCCGCCAACTTTTTGAGGGGAGAAGCCCTAATTCCTATGTGACCATTCGGTGCTTCCGTGGTTTCTAACGCATCAATAACCCTTGCGTCTTTGCTGCCGCATGGATCTCCATTCCCTGCATCCTCTGAGACGGAAGACTGAAAGACCTCGTTAGCATACCATCCCTCAAACGTTGACGTGCTGCCCCCAGGCTTATCTCTAGCAAGATTGGTTTTATGCCTTTCCCCCTTCAAACCTAGTTTAGAGCTCTTAAACTTGGTGTACTACTGAATTTAACAAGTTACCACCTGAAAGGAAAAAAAAAATATATTGGTCTAATCAAAAACTGGATAAGCATCCTGGGTCCAAAGGTAGGCAATAGCCTGTGGTCAGCTGCCAGGTTGCAGAGATTGGCTTTGATTTCAGCAGCTCACCAGTACAACTTCTGTTATGCAGCATCAGAAAAACATGGTTTTACAGACAGACTATCCTCATTGTTCCAGCTCCCCAGAGAAACATACACAGAAAGTGCATAATTCCCCTAGATGACCTTCTTAATGCAGGCTAGGAAATAGTCCTGGAAACAAGGCACACTTTGAACAGGCTAATGCATTATTCCTTTTAGGGATGATCTCATCACCTAGCTGAAAAGAAATGTAGCCTCAAAGTTTCTGGAAATTGAAGCTGTCAGTGGAGATCAGCTGTTTGCTGTGGGGATTAAAATATTACTACCCCGAGGAATGTTTACAGAAAAAAAATACCAGTAGATTTCTATACATGAACAGGACAAGAGGCATTGAAAATTCGAGGGAAGGCCAGGAGTGAAATGTGTTGGCCAACTTCAGACACAAACATAGAAATGGAAAGTGGTTGTTAAGTAAAACCCTGTAACATGCTAAAAATGGCATCACAGCACCCAGGAAAGCTGGTGACAGCTTCACTTGAAGTTTGGAGTAAAAACAGCAACGCAGGCAAATGCATTTCATCATATCCGTTAGCTGACATGGCTGGCTGTTACTCATGGTCAGAAATAGCGCATATGACAAATTTCTGCTGTATACAGCTGATATGATTCAGAATACACTTTTCACCCATATGATGCCTGAAATTGAGAACTCATGAAAATACAAGTTTCATTCATGATTAAAGGTGCTTGCAACATGGCAGTTTAAGCAGAGTCCAGGTGAATGTTTTTTTCTAAAATTGTTTAAAAAGCAAAACAAAGAAGCACAGTTAGTGCTTTCAAAAGAGTGCAACACAACAGATTTACTCAGCATCTGGAACTGTAACCTATATGTTACGTCATGGTCCAGGCACGTGAGAAATGAGATTTTTCATTATATCAAGCAGACAAGAGCAGTGAATTGGGTCCTCCAGACTCCTGGTGATGTTCAAATCTAAGAAAAGATGAAGGAATAGTGGAGTTTTTGCTTTCCATGGTTTTTTGAAAGAGAGCACTTATCATTCATTTTTTCCATGTTTTTAAAGAAACAATAGCAGTGCTGTACTCTAGAAAATGGTTCAGAGTGGTAAATCCTAAACAGCAGAATATTCTTCTTATAATTTGATACTTGATAGCTAAGACCCGGAAAAGGGCAGGATTTTAGATTCATGTCATATGTCATATTCAGACGTATGGTGGGTTGACCGTTGTTAATTTTGGTAACAACCCCTGAGAAGCCAATGAATCCAACAGAGGAGTGATGGATGCTACTTCAGTGTGAAGTTCGTCATCTCAAGACACAGCGCTGATGACAACTCTATTCTTGATAAGATTTAATCAGTCTGCTCCCATTAAATCCCTGGAACAGCACTACACATACATATGGCCTACGTTTCATCTCCTATGATTAAGTGTCTCCTAAAAAAGTAAAAAGGCCTCTTAAATGAAGAAGGGGTGAATGATCATTCTTCTTCTAGCAGAATGACAGGTCTCTCACATTTCCCGATTTTTCTCGTGGCAGGAGCTGCTGTCTGAGTGAATGCTTTTGAGTGTCCCAAACAAGGGTACAGATGTCAAAAGATGGAGCTTCTGAACTGTTAGAGCTGTTAACACAGAGCTTTCCAATTTCATTCCACCATGCCAAGAACTAGGAGGTTATTAGGAGGGTTATTTTGCAGTCAGCATCCCTGCGTGTTTGTGTATCCCATAGCAGTGACTGATGGCATTCTTCACAGAAAGAGGATTGCTCTTAGGATCAGCTGCTTAACCTCTCTCTGGAAGGTTAGCTGGTGTATTGTCTCCAGCTGCTACACAGGGTAATCTCTGTCGTAATCCCTATCTCCACCACAGCCAAACACTACTCTTTTGTGGTGTACAGCCAGTAATGCTCACACCCTGGGCTCAGACCTTCTGTGCTTGCTGTGCATACCAAACAGAAGATGCTGGTCCCAACTGAGTAAGTAATTTTCTATGAAAATTAAGCAAGCTTTTCCCAGCCAAGTCAACAAAACTACTTGCCTGAATATCTGATCATCACCTGGAGCAAAGACTGCTCACCTCTACTTTCACCTGCCTAGCAAATAACTACTGGTGGTTGTAATGGAGGAATGCAGAAATGGCACCTCCCCAAATACCTATATATAAAATAAAAGTGTGCTATGATTTTGCTTCTTCTATGTTGACTCAGTAGAATAACTCAACTGTAAGGCTACAGAAAAGCTTCCAGCAACTTCAGAGTGCCTGGCTGGATGTTTTATGAACAAGATAACAAAACCGTTCACTGGTTATAAAGTAGCATCTTTGATTTAGATATTCCACATTCACTCTTATCAGCATTTTAAGGGTCTTTGGCATTTGTCTGTTGGGGTTTTTTTTAATAAGCAGATGCTTCCTCACTAAATTTTTGTATCTAGAAATAGAAACTCTTCATTAATTGCACCTAGAATGTAAAAATGTTCAAAAGAAAACCCTGACAGGCAGTTCTTTCAGCAACTTTACGGAGTCTTTCTCCACCCAGCTTTAGGAACTTTGGACAAAAAACCTGAGAGGAAATAAAATCCCATAATGTTGATTAGGAGCAATTTCTTTGCAGAATGAGAAAGGTGTTTAATGAAGATTGAATTGAAAAGGAGAAGTGGTGATTTCCAAGGAAACTTAACATGCACCTCTATAAACATCAATGAATCCCTTTTGTTTTGCGGGTTTTTTTTCTTCTTTTTCTTTTTCCTCCCTGTTGTTGAGGTGTTGGTTTTTTTCTTATTGGGTTAATCCAAAGCAGGAATTCCAAACCCTTTCACTTTTTTCAAATAGAAAGTGCATTGACACAAACACATACTGGGAGGTGTTAGGCATGTATAAGGTGTGTAAGTCCTGTGATATACATTAGACTTGATTCTGGACAGAAGCATGTCAGGTGATGAGAAGAGAGTGGGTACCAAAGGCAGCAGAAGCAAACATGAATGTGACAAGCACAGTGTAATTAAGTGGCGTTTATGCTGGGGTGCAGCATTTGCCCAGGAAAGTGGGTGCTCTTTCTGTCCATGTGCTTTGGGTTCCTCCCAGAGCAAACCAGGGAACACAGCAGGATGGAGTCCTCTCAGACCTTATCGTGATAGGCAGTCAGGAAACAGCTGCAATGCATATCCAGGGGTAAGGACAGCATAGCAAAGTGGACCTGCCCCTTTGGAGAGATACAGCTGCAGAGTCTGTACCTAACTGGAGATGCAAGGAATCCAAAAATATAGTCATCAGTGTTAAATGAATTATTTTTCCACTTTTTCCTGTCATCTGAAGATCTGGTTGCAGTGATTGGTGTGACCTGTCTCACGGACTGGCCTATTACAAGTCCCTTGTAAACAGCTGGAGCACATAAGGATGTTTGGGTAGGCACAGCAGTCGGTGCTGTCAGCTGGAACTCCTGAGTGGTGGGGTTTGTCTCCTTTTATATTTCTGTGTGTTGCCTCTCTGGGTTGTGGAATAGGGCAGTGAGCCCTGACTTAGCAGGAGCTCACTGAGGCATGTTTATATTGTCAGAATGTAACCCTGAAATCCTCAGTCAACTCTGTGTTGAAGTTTCTGCTCCCCAAAGAAAGGGGGACAGGAAAAAAGAGCAAGTTACCAAACATTTCACAAGAGAACTTGAGAAGCAGAGTAAGATGTTTTCCTTCCAGGTATCATTCTACATCCCATATATTGTAGCCATAGATGGATCAGTAACTTTGAATGGACAGGTCATGTTTTATTTCTTCTTGAAGTCAGAAGGGACATACAACACATGAAAACTGAAGAAAATAGGGACAAGCACAGTCAATAAAGATGATCAGACAAATCAAGGCTAAGATTTTGGAAGTGTCATTAGCTTAGAAGAAAACAAACTGATCAGGAATGGAAAACGGGAGACAGACAACACGTAGCTTTGCATACTGTAACGTTGAGAGGCTTGAGGGTGAGACGGCATCCACAAGGAGAGGAACAATATGAACATGGTTGTGCTGGGACTACCAAAGTGCAGAGGACATGAGGAATTCTCCATAGCACCCAGGCATTACCAGGTACTCAAAGAAACTACAGAAGTTATCTTGACAGAGCAACATGGTTGAAAGCAGACAAATACCCCATGGTTGACTGCTGTTTGATGCAACCTTTAAGCACTCTAAGATTGCATCATGGATGCACAGACTGCAGATGACTTACAAAGAATCTGGAGGGATACTGAATATGCAAGGACCATATCCAAGGACCAGCTTTTGCTGTCCTCTGCAAGAAGCAGTGTGTAAGGCTGTGGAAGTGAACTCCTGGGGAAAAAAGTGACTTAAATAGAGATTTTTGTGGAAGAGAGATTTTGTGGAAGACTAGTCTCTCTTTAGAGGCAAGTGAACTTTTTGGGTAACCTGCAGCTCACTGCTTAAGGGGGCAGATGGAGGATAATTAGGAAGGTACTCAATTAATAAAAGAGGAGGGGATAAATAAGCACTAATTTAGCATAAAATCAAGATGTCAAGAACAAAATTAATCAAGGCACCCAGGGATAAGAGAGGAGAGAAATGTGCTAATTTCCTATCCACCAATGCTAGTGACCTGTGTAATAACAGGAATTGGAATGTATTCATGAGCATAAATTCAGCCTTGCAGGGAAGAATGAAGCCTGGTGAGAAGACCTGCATGACGGGAATGCTAAAGTCTCCTACTATTACCTGTTCAGGAAGGGATGAGTGGACTAAGAGGGAAGTAAAGTGTTACTCATGTCAAAAATGGTATTGTCTATTTGAATCACTGCCAGCTCAGAAGCAAACATTTAATGAATCCCTACAAGCCAGTATCCTAACAGGTAGGACATAGTGCCATAGACCAAAGACTTGAGGACAAGCTGATGGGCTTTATAAATACTTATCTCTAAAGTGCAAGCTAAAACGCCTGTTACCATGGGAAACTTCAGTCCAAGTGATATGTGCTGACACAGTCTCATTCTGCCAAATATCCTCAGATGTCTAAATTTTATAGAAGATAATCCTCAATTCAAAAATGTTGTCTCTGTCACAAGGGAATTCTATATTAGATGCCTTCTTGACAGCTAGAGAGGGATTGATCACACAGTTCAAAAGCCCTAGGAGTTGTGAACATTGCACTGTGGAGTTTGGCTCAGGGCACGGAGGCAGCACGATCACATTCCCTCCACGGTCCATCAGGCTGATACTTCTCAGTGTGGCTGGGCTGCACTAACACAGCTGCATGCAGTACTCGGTGTGTGAGTGGCTGTGGAGGTGGGAAGACAGTGCTTTCATAGACTTTCAACTGCCAGCTCCTCTTTCCAGGGAGATGCCACTGAGTCATGATATTTTGCTTGCTCATAACTCAACGAAGCTGTGATCTGCTGTCTCTCACCAAGGTCAGGTGCTGCTGACCAACAGATTGGGTGTATCTTTTGTTCTTTGAAGCAGGGTTCCCAGAGCCTCACTGAGTTTCTCAGGTGGGAAAGTGTGGGAGCACACTGGATTCTCTGTGCACTGAGGGAGATTGTCTCAGCTCTTGTAGGCAGAGAGGAGCAGACTGTCCTCTGATCCAGAGCCCAGCTTCACTGAAAGAAGTTAATGATGAGCTCTCACCTTACTCCATGAGCAAGAAATCATGTAGGTTACTGAACCATACAAAATGAGGGAGTCAAAACAAAGGGACGTGAGACTGTGGAGTTGATACTCATTAGTGATAGTTCAAAGCAAAGAAGAGAAAACATCCAATATTCAGAAAAAAAAGTACTTACATGACAAGTTATAAAAATTCTAATAGGAGAAAAAAAAAACTAAAAGAAGAGGAAAATAGGAACACAGCAGGGTCAAGAATCCTCCCTTTTCAAAGAGCAGTATATTGACAACGGGTTGGTCAGCACAGACTCATTGGGTGCCCAGCAGTGGGGATGTGAGTATGTTAATGGTCAGGCTAATAATGGCTAATTCTAGCCCATTACAATGTATATAAACAATAAATGAGATGATGGCTATATACACACAAGCTGTGTGCCTGATCTTGCTCTTGAGCCTCTGCAGCTGGTAAATGATGCCAGAATAAAGGTAACTTCAGTGTTACACTCTCACTCATCAGTATTTGCCTCTTTGCAAAGCAATTGCACCTCAGCCAGCTTCTTTTGCACCTTGCCAGAATATTTGACAGCAACTGCTGAAGAAGTCTTGCAGTTTTTGCTGTTCAGAACATAGCTGTTTCCTAAAAAAGATAATGCTTAATATCAAAATGTGAACATAGGGGATACTGCACCAAATCACCACACAATCAGCCTTATACTACTAGTCTGTTTAGAGCAAGCTCAGATAACTCTGTGTGATGCTGCACTGCTCTATGTAGACGCAACTTCAAGTGATCATGACTTGTTCATGTGTGCTCTGCATCTGTGAGCTCTGTGCTTTATATGAGCAGTTTCACAGTGGCACAGAGCTGAGGACAGCTTTGACCACATCAGTTGGAGGTAAAAAATCCAAACAGAAAAGCATGAATAAAAATAAAGTTAAAAACCCTAGAACCCTGTGGCTGAAAATGAAATCACCCCACCCCAGCTAAAAAGTCAGACCTAGGCAGTTGTCGCAGATGGAGTGACGCACCTCACCCATAAGAGAGAAGCAGCAATATGTTTATTCATATAAACCAATAATTTAACACAGTTTGATAGTGAATGCAACGGTGGTTTAACAAGATTCGATGGCAAGGTACACTTGATTATTTACTGCATAGAGGACAGGGTCAGACAAAACTGTCAGGGAGACCCTCTCGGTGAGTCATGAGGTTCAGAAAGGACCCCCTTGCGTTCTAAACTCCTTCTCAGAGGGGAGTTTAGGTGCGGCTGGATCCAGACTTAGTCCTAGGCTTGGTCAATGGTTTATGTCTAAAGGATTATATGTGCACAATCAATCCTTTATATCACTTAGGGTTTCAAGGTTTAGCATGCTATTAATCACTTACCAAGAATCTGTTGTGGCAAGGATTCTCTCAGCCTTGAGGAGCAACCTTGAGAGGCATCCCTACTCAAGGGGAGATCCTGGTGTGCAGCCTGCTGCCGTGCAGGAGAGCTCAACGGGCCCTGGGCTGTTCGCTATTTATGGAGTAAGATGATTGACTTATCGTCATATTTACATTCTGACTATGGGCGTTAGTTTCTTCCAAATTTGGCTTGAGTCAGACATTGACCAGCACCATGGTTAGGTGGGTGCATTGTTCAAATTAGCCCTTGGCTACTGTGGTGTTATCTGTCTCCCCCGAATCCACTTTGAGCCAGATGCAGCCGTCATGACCAGATGCAGCCATTACGACCTTCACTGGTAGTTATCACTTGAGGAGAATTATAGGAAATACAGGTCAGGTTGAGGGGGTGAGGGGAGCACACCACCACACTCCACCCCGTGACTATAGTCAACTCATCTTACCCTCACAGAGTGGTGGTATGGCCACCTCTTGCCTCTGTGCAATAAATACTATATTGATAGTTTGTCCGCTTACTGATCCAAAAGAGGTAGATAGTGAAGCACTGCTATTTGCTATGTATTAGCTTGTATGTTTTGGGTGGTTGGAGTTGGGTTATTTGTTTTATCATGTACCAAACCTTTATATACAATATAATTATAAGCAATAGACATATTAAAGTTAGAATTAGTAAAATCACGACTGGGTGAAGCATGAAATTAAAAACTCCCAACTTGCTGTTGGTGACCACCCAAGAAGAGTTTCCCACCAATGGTGTTGTCCATCCTTCTTCATTCTTTCCAAGACATGGTGTATCTCTTCTGTGTCATGATGAATGGTGATTACGGTTTTTTGTCCATTGTTTTGGATGCATTCTAGCAACTGACACGTCATCATGTTGTAGTAGTTTCTTCACCAATGTAAAATTCATTCTGATGGGGGTAGGCAATAAATCTTGGCTCCATGTATAATTAGATAGTAACAATTGATACGATGTAATGGGAGATGAATAATTAAAGTCACATCCCATAATTCTAATAAAGTTACAAACACAAATATTTGAGTGACTGCTTGTATCTACAGTAATGTTATCTATAAATATAAAATCACAAGAAATTCTCATACAAACATATCATTTTCCAATATATACAAGTACAGTTTCAGGGGTTTCATCGGGATATATTTCAAAATGACAAATATTTTGTTCAGTGTCAAGACAAATGTCTTGGGGTTTGATGGTGTTACTCTCACAAATAAATCCTTGTTGTTCCTGTACAATGCATGCATTAACATCAATAGTTTTCCATTTGTTTCTGTTTCCTTGGGCCCATACTCTATATTCTAATGGATAGAGCATAGTTCCATTGCAATTTAATCCTAGTGCAATGATTGGGTATATGGTGTATACGGAAGCATTGTATATTTTTAAAAGAAAACCTGTGTTATTGTTGATGGGCTCATAAGTAAAATTGACTAATGTGGTGGGTTGACCCTGGCTGAACGCCAGGTGCCCACCAAAGCTGTTCTATCACTCCCCCTCCTCAGCTGGACAGGGGAGAGAAAATATAACAAAGAGCTTGTGGGTCAAGATAAGGACAGGAGAGATCACTCACCAATTACCTTCATGGGCAAAACAGACTCAACTTGGGGAAAATTAACTCAATTTATTACAAATCAACCAGAGTAGGGTAATGAGGAATAAAACCAAATCTCAGAACACCTTTCCCCCACCCCTCCCTTCTTCCCAGGCACAGCTTCACTCCCAGATTCTCTACCACACACCCCCAGCGGCACAGGGGGACGGGGAATGGGGTTTACGGTCAGTTCATCACACATTATTTTCTGCCGCTTCATCCTCCTCAGGGGCAGGACTCCTCACACTCTTCCCCTGCTCCAGTGTGGGGTCCCACCCACGGGAGACAGTTCTCCATGAACTTCTCCAACATGGGTCCTTCCCACGGGCTGCAGTTCTTCATGAACTGCTCCAGCATGGGTCCTTTCCACGGCGTGCAGTCCTTCAGGAGCACACTGCTACAGCGTGGGTCCCCCACGGGGTCACAAGTCCTGCCAGAAAACCTGCTCCAGCGTGGGCTCCTCTCTCCACAGATCCACAGGTCCTGCCAGAAGCCTGCTCCAGCGCAGGGTTCCCGCAGGGTTCCCACAGGGTCACAGCCTCCTTCGGGAACCCACCTGCTCCAGCATGGGGTCCTCCCCGGGCTGCAGGTGGAGATCTGCTCCCCCATGGACCTCCCTGGGCTGCAGGGGGACAGCCTGCCTCACCATGGTCTTCCCCACGGGCTGCAGGGGAATCTCTGCTCCGGTGCCTGGAGCACCTCCTCCCCTCCTTCTGCACTGACCTGGGGGTCTGCAGGGCTTTTTCTCTCACATGTTCTCACTCCTCTCTCCGGCTGCCGTTTCTGTCTATCCCAACTTTTTTTCCTTCTTAAAAATGTTATCACAGAGGCGTTACCACTATCGCTGATAGGCTCGGCCTTGGCCGGCGGCGGGTCCGTCTTAGAGCCAACTGGTATTGGCTCTCTCTCGAACACAGGGGAAGCTTCCAGCAGCTTCCAGAAGCCACCCCTGTAACCCCCCCCTGCCGCTACCAAAACCTTGCCACACAAAGCCAATACAACTAAATACCACCAGGATTGGAATTCCTTTTCAAATTTAGTTGCATTATCCCAGATTACCTTTCAAATTTCAGTGGGTAAGGTGCCATCTTCACCTTCTCTTGTAATTGCTGCTACCGTAGATTGCATCCACAGTTGAGCTTGGATGAAACTAAGAGCTAGAGAAACATTATTTTGGGCTGCACCAAGTGCATCCACAATCAACTGGTGGTCCCTTTCATTAATTCTCTCCCACTGAGGCAATACATCAGGTTTGAGCTATTGGTTAGTTCCCAGTGCTAATAGAGAAGACCACGTGTTCTAATTTGTTGAAATCACTTGTTGTGCACAGTTTATTTACAAGTACTTCGGCATCTATACTATTTATGACTCCCAATCCTGTCCCTATGGCACCAGTCACACGTCTCCTTGTTCATCTTGGAGAGGTGAGGGTTCACCCATGTAACCATGCTAACCATCCTGCATAGGATGTACTGAGGAATGGTGAACTGGTCAGTTTAATTGCAGAGATATTAATTTGCATCAATAGTTCTACTTGTTTAAGGGACCATGATAGGTTAAATAACACTTGTTGTTGGCCTATATTTTTGATTACATATGGTCAAGTTTCAGAAATTTGTGGGGATAGTTTTCTTATCCTTTACAATCAGGGTGGATGTTGAGTGAGGAGTCGTGGATGTTGCTGTGCTAGGTTCAGTAATGTCTATTTTAAATTTAAATGATAGTCCTACATCCCTGCAAGCCCAGAGGCAGATTATGAAAACAGGTTGTACTAAGGTAAAATTGTACTAGCAGTCTGATCTTTCAGAGGCACAACGTTTCGTATCTGTGGTGTTTGATGTAATGTTGTGCACAGAAATCTCAGTTGCCTTCTCATGGGTAGGGCCATTGATCATCCAGCATCCTACTTTAATTTCTTTCCCTGCCGTTCCCCGAAGTCAGGGAACTTTATTAACATCAGTTTCTTTTTTATCCCAGCTCCATTTTTTTTCTAAGTATACTTCAGTTCCGTGTATGACCACGGTGGACAGATTTAAATCTCCCCTATTAGGGAGTGTTCCCACAGTCATGGTATACTTAACACGAGCTTGAGACCATGGCCACTCTTGTGTTCTTTGACCACAGGTTAGGAGAAGCAGCATTGATAGGGTTTGGAATAGTAATATGAACACAGCATTTCTGTTTGCCCTCCTGTGGGCTGCTGTAAAAGAAAATAGAGATTTGTTTCAGTGGGGAGAGTCCGAACAGGTTACCCCATTAAAAAGAAGGAAAAATCCATTGTGCACTAATTCTATGTTTTGCACCATTGCTATCAGTAACTTCCCAGGCAAGTGGGCCACAAAGTTTAGTTAAAGTCATAGGCACAGTACTGATGGATGGTAGATTGACCACCACGGGCTGGCCTGGCTGTAATGTCGTTAGATACTCTCTTTTCCCAGTAAGTGGAGTGCTAAGTTTAGTTTTTACAATGAATGCTTGGCTTACAGGGCTTCCAGTGGGCCCGTATTGATTATTTAATTGATGGAGTGGTTTGGGAAGTCTCCTATCCCATTCAGCCTCAGCTGGTTGAGATTCCTTTTCAATAAGCCATTAGTTCTTTCGACCATCCCATTTGATTGAGGGTAGTATGGGGTGTGTAATACCCATTTAATTCCCTCTTGTGCTGCCCAATCTTGCATTTCCTTACAGGAAAAATGTGAGCCATTATCACTGTGGATAGTATCAGGAGCAGGTGGATTTGAGAACAAAAATGATAGCCCTTGCACCGTATTTCACCCATCGGCTTTCCGATGCTTAGTTGCCACAAGCAAGCCAGAGACTACTTCCACCCCTGTGAGTATGTATCAATATCCCACAGAGGATTTGAATGGTCCAATGTAATCAATTTGCCATATTGACCATAAAGTTTTCCCTTCACTGATATGTAGAGGTGGTGCTTTACCAGGGTTGGTCTACTTGTCAATCTACACTGGGGACATTCTGTAAGAATAGTTTCACAAGTTTTTCTGTTTATAGGCCAGCCTTTATTCTGTGCAGCAGAGTGTTTCTTTACCTGTGCTGCCTAGGTTTTGATGTAACCATTCTCCCAATTGATACCACTCAAGATTTAAGGTGATTTTTCTAATTTTAGTTAGCTTATCTACCTTTTGATTCCACTTTGTGGCTACCTGATTACCCTTAGCATGAGCTTTTACCCATACCGCCTTGAAAGGTGTTTTCCTGGCTGTATCTAGTAATATTTGCAAATCTTTGCTTCTCCAAACTGGGAATCTATTTACTTGGCAGTTCAAGGTTTCCCATTGACAGAGCCACTGTGTGGCACCAGCCCACACAGCATAAGAGTCTACATATATGATTTTTGCTGCGTTCTGTGCTGCCAAAACAATTGCTGTTATTTCTCCTACTTGTGTACTGCCTTTGCCTTCTTCTGTTACTTGTTTGCCAGTGGTAATATCTAATGCAATGGCCTTATATTGCCATTTACTGTTTACCGTTTTTGCTGAAGCATCCGTAAACCAAGTGTTTTCTGTTGGTGTACCCTCAGTGAGGGGCTGTGCATCCAGAAGGGGTGAAGGTTTAAAAGGCTGTTGTAACACTAAAGGGCCTGTGTTTACAGGCATCTGCAATTTGGAGACCTTAGTGTGTCCTTCAGTTAATTGCCTATTTTCTGCAACTACTGTTAGGTAGACATACCATTTTCTGATAGTGGGGTTTTGTGCAACTCCTTCTGGGGGAGCAGGAAGGAAAGGAAGCAAACCTTTAGGATTGCTTCTAGTAAATTAATTGGTCCTCTAATTTGCACAGGTTGTTCCTGATGTATTTTCTCAACTTGTTTAACTGCTCGGACTAAGATAAAAGTCCCTTTTCCCATTCAGAGTATTGTTGTTCTGTTTCTTTAAATGCGGTTTCGCTAAACAAGGTCTTTTTGGCCCATTGGAGCCAGTTTGGAACAGGTTAAACTAAGAAGCATGTTTGGCGAAATCCCATTCAGCTATAACAGGGTTGGCAGGGGTGTACTGGTCTCAGTGACTGATATGTTTTTAATTCTTCAGTCAGAGTTTTGACTGCCTCTTCATCTTCTAGTTTCCACACCCAGGGTTTGCCTTTCCATAAGAGTGAGTATAATGGACAGGAAATGATAGAATATCCAGGTACGTGCTTCCTCCAGTATCCTAAAGTTCCCATTAATTGTTGTAATTCCTTTCTTGATTGGGGCATTTGCAGCTCTTCAATTTTCCTCAAGGTGTCTGGAGGAATCACTGCACTG
The DNA here is from genome assembly GCF_900496995.4 of Aquila chrysaetos chrysaetos. NCBI lineage: Eukaryota > Metazoa > Chordata > Aves > Accipitriformes > Accipitridae > Aquila > Aquila chrysaetos. Next base: position 10,977,300 of record NC_044004.1, read on the forward strand.
CCTGCTATCCACCAAGTACCTAAAAATTTTACTTCTTTACTTGTTCCCTGACATTTTCTGGGTGGAATCTCAATTTCTGCTTTATTTAGTGCTTGCCATACTGCTGCTGCTGCTTCCCCCACCTTCTCAGAGGAAGTTCCTCCAATCAGAATATCATCTATATATTGGTACAGTTTCACATCTTGGGGGAGTGAGACTGTCTGTAAAAGTTCAGCAAGCACAGCATGAACAATTGTGGGTGAATGTTTATACCCTTGTGGGAGTCTGTTAAAGGTATATTGTATTCCCTCCCAAGTAAAAGCAAACTTCTCTTTATCCTCCTCCTTCAAGGGAACCGTAAAGAACATAGCTTTTACATCTAATGCCGCCATCCATGGGTGTGCAGCTGCTTGCAAAGTAGCTGTTAGGTTTGCAATGCTTGATACAGCAGCTGTTAATGGGGCTGTATTAGCATTCAGGTGCAGATAATCAATTGTTAAATGCCACCTCCCCTCTCGTTTCTGAACTGGCCAGACAGGTGAGTTATATGGGGAGTGGGTTCTGGAGATGATTTGTCATTTCTCCAAATCAGCTGTGACTTCCAAAATTCCATTTCGTGCCACAGCAGAAATCGGAAATCATGGTGCATTAGTGATTTTTGAATTAGGGAGTGCAGGGGCTGTGCAAAGTACCTGCACCCGCCCTGCAGCCTCCCGTTTTTGGGATGGATGTTTGAGTCGAAGGACCACACACTGCCCTTCAGCAGGCTCCAAGTTTGCCCGTTTAAAATGGCGAAACCTAAAATATTTTCATGGCAATCTTTAGTTGCAAAATGAGTAGGCGACATGTGCTTCTCACCCAGGAGCCATAAATCGACCTTGGCAGTTTGACACACAACACTCACTCTGTTCACACCGGTAATCTTAACTCTTTGCCGCCTGGATTGCACACCCAGCTTCTTGGCATCTTGTTGTGTTAGTATTGAAATTTGTGCTCCTGTATCTATTAAAAAAATCACCAATTGCCTCCGAGGACCAACCGGCATTAAAGTGTATGGGCCATCATCAATAATCCGCTGATAAGCCTCCACTTCCCGGACAGTCAGGGCCAATTGCCTTCCAGACATCACTTGTTTTTTGACTTCATGTGCTGCAATTTCTCTCTAAGGGGAAGGAAGGGGTTGTCTCCCTTTCTAGGGACTGCAACAGAAAAGTTGAAATATGTTCCTTCCTTTCACCATTAACTTGTTTCTGGAATGCTTCAATCAGACTCAAGATAATGCCAGTAGGCTGACCTTGAATCACAGCTCTGGGAATGCCTGGAGTTAATGCATTCCCCCGTAATTCATTGCTCCATTCTTGAGATTCTGGTTTTGGGTATTTAAATTTGTTTCCCTTTGATCTAGTATGCTTGATTATTTACTGCATAGAGGACAGGATCAGACAAAACTGTCAGGGAGACCCTCCCGTTGAGTCATGAGGTTCAGAAAGGACCCCCTTGCGTTCTAAAGTCCTTCTCAGAGAAGAGTCTAGGTGCGGCTGGATCCTGACTTAGTCCCAGACTTGGTCAATGGTTTACGTCTAAAGGATTATATGTACACAGTCAATCCTTTATATTGATATATTGACTTAGTTCGTTTTACCCTAGCAATACTTTGGCAATGTAAACCAAGGATATTGCTGTCTAAGAACAAAACCCCAAATTGAATGATAGTCTGCTTTGTTAAAGGTCTGTGAAGGACTGCTTAGTGTTGCCAAATTTAAGTGAAACTAGAGGAAAGGTAATTCCGGCAGGGGAAGATCAAGACCACCGACTCAAGGACCACCTGTGGCAGTACATCTCCCCCCCCCCCCCCATCCTGCCAGCAGGAAACGAAACTTATCCAGGAAGGGAGAAGGGGAAGGAAACCCTGGAGGCTGCAGGTTGAAATTTGAACTGGCCAGTTGAGATGCGCCAGGTACACCGAGGTGACCCTCCTAGCCAATAGAATTAAATGACCACAGGTCAGATTCGACAGGGGTATAAACGGGGTCCCGCCGGAGGACATGTGGGCAGTCCTCCTCGGAGCCGCGGGTCTGCAGTCGGGGACTCCCCCTCGGGCCGGGGCACCGCCCGAGGTCACTCCTCGAGGGAGAGAGCCCTCAGCTTTTAGGGGAGTGATACGCACGTTTTGAGCCATCACTTTACATCTTGGGGATTCTTAAGTCGGCCGTGTAGTATTAATTCTCTTTACATCATTGAGCCTGTGGTTTTATAAAATGTTACCGGACTTCTAACTAACGTTTGCCGAAGAATAAATCTGAGTTTTAACACCTGTTGGATTTGGTTAGTTGTGCATCCGTAACACCACCCACTCAAGAAACCCACCGACCCAAAAGGTTAAGGAAGTAAAGGTCTCAAAAAATCATAGCAGGCATGCATAGTTATTTACACGATAGGCAAAGAATTTTAACCAATCATTTAATAGAATAACAATGAATATGTGTTAGCTGACTAAATTTTGTGTATAAATAACTGTCAGTTTGTACCCATGGTGTGCTGGTTTGTGCCATGCACCTATATCTGCGCATTTACATAATAGAAGAAAATACCTCCACTCTGTGTAAATTGGGTGATGCACAGCAGGTAATGCACCATGGTTAGGTGGGCACATTGTTCAAATTAGCCCTTGGCTATTCTGTTGTTATCTGTCTCCCCGAATCCACTTTGAGCCGGATGCAGCCGTCACGACCAGATGCAGCCATTACAACTGCAACTGGGAGTTATCACTTGAGCAGAATTATGGGAAATACAGCTCAGGCTGGGGGAGGAGCACACCACCACAGCAGTAAAATGAGATAATGGTAATAATAACAATATTAATTAATGTGTCACATGCATTACATATATCATAAAGGAAAGAAAGAAGAAATTGATATTGAAGAATATAAATTAGGACATAAAACTGTAGGAACTGGTAAAGGCATGAGGAAAACTACGTGGTCAGCAATGTTCAGGATAAAAAGGAGATTGTGAAAGTAAATTTGGAACAAAAGAATATGTAAAGAAGTGAGGGGGGTTTTTAAATATTAGATGATGTCTATGGAATTGTCTACAATATGGCAGAAAAGACAAGCTTCTCTACATGTTTCTCTTGGGCTTTGAAGAACAGTCAATATGCTGTGATGGCAGCGCATCTTCTAGTGATGATGATGACAATGATGGCATATTTTCTATTCCGACTGTGACTCAAAGAAATGTTAAAAAGCAGCTATTGAAGTTAGATATTTTCAAATCAGTAGGTCTGGATAGCTTGCATCAGAGAGTTTTAAAATGCTGTTTGAGCAGCTTTCTGGATCCTTAACACTGATTTTCAGTAAAACTTGGAACACTAAGCTAGTTTCAGAAAATTGAAATGAAGCCAATGCTGTAAGAAATTCTGAAAAAGGTGTAGTGGGCAATCTGGTGGGCCTACTGGGCCTTTCAGCTCTAAAGAATGGCCAAAGCAAGGATGGGTAATAAGATTATTTTTCATTGCCAAGGATTCGTTGACAATAGGCCGTGCTGGTTAACTTGATATATTCTCTCAAGGAGGTCATAAATTTGGTTGAAAAAGTAATAGTGCTGATGCAAGCACAGAGCCTTCTACAATTTCAGACCACATTTTCATTAGAAATTAAAATATTACAAAATAAACAAAATGCCCATTAATTGGGTATTTTTCAAACCTGAATTGAAAACTTAATGCATGGATCTCTAAATACAATCGGCCGATGAGCATGATATTATTTAGCATTTTTATTAACAACCTACTGAAAGGATTGACAGATGATATAAAAGTGGGAGAGTCATAAACCATGAAGATGACATGTCCCACAGCAAGTCTGGCACTAAGACCCCAGGAAGTGGAATGCTGGCCATGTTCACTGTGGCTGAAGAGGACTTGGGGGGTCACAGCAGATAGAGACATGAAGATGAGTTCATGCTATTACTGTTCTATGGTGTTTCCAAATATTCCCTCTCATTGGCAAAGACCTGAAGTGTTAACAACTGAGGGTGAATTTTACACTGAGAATTGCACTAGTGAGAGACCATGAATGTGAAAACAAGAAAGTTCTTTCGAGAATGATTTTGTTAAACAGCAGACAGTACAGAGAAGGCACATGGGAAGGATGAAAAGATTGAAAATCATTCTTTATACTGATACAATCAAAGAGCTCCGCTGGCTTAGATTTATGCAGAGAAGATTAAGGGGATGACTTCATGTAGGTTTGTAAGTACTGACATGAGAACAGAAATCTCATAATAAAGTGTCCTTCAGTACAGCAGACTGAGATGTGTTGGCTGGAAGCTAAGGTTAGATGAATCAGATCAGAAAAAAAGATGCATTAAAGCTATTGGACCTATCTGTTGCTGAGGTATGTTCTTGATCGTCAGAAATGTTTATATCAAATTTGCTTTACAGGGAACACCTCACTCCACTGAATAGTTAAACATTACATTCATGAACCATGATTTCTCCAGGAATTTCTAATGCTAATTCAATGCTCTGGACTCAGACTTTGATTTTCACAGAAGTCAAAGAAGTGAAAGATAGATGCTGACAGGTCTTTAGGTGTGTTCCTGAATTTGATGCCATACCTTCAGGGAATTTCATTTTGGTTTTACTTGGTGTCCTTTCAGAATATGTTTTTATGCACAGCTTATATTTCTAGACAGGGAACACATGGCTGGAAGCCCATGACAGCAGAGGAGTGTCCTCAGCAGGGCAATGAGTGGCCATAGGAAAATAGAAAGCTGAACCAAGGCCTAACTTCTTTGCACACACATTGCAAAATTCATGTTTTTTTCTAAACATCTCTATTGCCATCTTTTGCGAATGGGCAGGCTGTGACTGTGCATCCTGGGTTTCCCATAGTAGTGTTGTGGCATTTATCCACAAAATGGGAGAGAAGGGCTGAGGGGGCTGAGCCCACCCTGAGCTGACATGTTTAGAGAGCTCCAACACTGCTCCTCCTGAAGCTGAGCCATTAGCCAGCTACCATGTATGCTTAGATGGTGAACAGGCAAGAACTGATCTGACGTTGGTTGAGTGGAGAGTGCACCAGATGGGAAGTAGGGAGAGCTACAGCTTTTGTCTCTGGTCCTGAGTAATATTTTTTTTCTTATTCCACAAAGAAATCCATTCAGGAAGACTCCATACTTCCCCCCCACCACCCCCATTCATTCACTTTCTTAAGGAGTTGGTGAAACAAAGTCTGGATTAGGCTACAACATAATCCAATTAGGATGCAGCCTAACCCAGTTACAAGTAATCACGGTAAAAGAGGGAAGAAGACAAGAGGACAGGCTGACACAATTGCCCCATGGGAAAAAAGGTAATAAAAAACCATTTCTAAAGAAAAAAAAATACATCCTTAGTCAGTGTTAAGTTTTCCACACAGGCAGAATCCTTCCGAACTCTTCCTGGAGAGTGAAAGCAAACGGAAAGTTAAAAACATGAAGATGTGTTTCCCTGATGCATGAATAGCTCACATTAGCATTAACCCCACACCTCATAGACTGAACAGGCTCAATATTTAAGTTGACTCCGTGGGAGCTGCAAAGAAAACTGCACAGGAGGCTCCTGGAATACATAATACCATAGGCTAGTAAGAGCTTCCTTTATTTTCTTAGGACCACCATGAAGCTAAATATGTCCCTTGGAAGGTGAATCTAGATAGTATTGCTTATATAGACAGGAGGCAAAGCTAATTTTTTTTAAGGACAGAGACCTTATGTAAAACCTAGTGAAAATGAAAAACAGAAGATAAAGAAAAAAATTGTTATTTAATCTGTGAGATACCTTTTTCAGCTTTGTCAGTTACTATACCAAAAGCAAAGTGATTTTTTTTCTCTTCTAGTTCTTTGTTGTGTGGTTTTTTTAATAGTTAGAATATAATGGAGACCTATTCAAAAGCAAGACAGCCCTTGGAGGGAGATTTCCATGTTACTCCAGAGAAATAATCTCATGCAACAGATTTCTAGATTGGTAAAACCTGCTTACATATTTCTGTCTTAAAAACTTGTGCTTCTTCAAATTCATGTATTCTGCCTGTAGAATGAAATCAGTTGCTTCCCAATAGAACTCTGTCATTTCACTCTTTTTTGGAACAGCTGTGTAGAAAAAAATGTAAATAATTGAAATGACATATTTTAATTTTGTTGAGGTATTTAACCAATAAATGTGCATTTCATGATTATTGCTGAATGAATACATTTTAATTTTAATACTCCCCAAATTAATATCATCAATATGCTAAAGAAATAATCTTTATAGACATAACTACCAGCTGTGTGCTAAATACAGTTTTTTGCATGCATTTTTAGTTAATTTTTTAAGTATTAATGAATGCAAATACACAAACTAGCATTATTTTTTTTAAAGTATAGAGTGAATAAATTGGACATTCAAAACATGCTTTAATTATTTCTTTTGATCAGTAGCCCATACAAGCACTTTCTTTGACTTAGAAGGAAGCTATATGAGCAGTTTCTGAATAAAGGATGTGCAGCATGGTTAAATTTCAAAAATCACTATTGTAATTTCTGTTATTACAACTGAATAATTGGGTCAAAATTCTGCTCACATAATCTTACTGCATTCAGGCTACAAGCTACTGTAAATATAAGGAACTTGTAATCTAACTCTCTTCATTTTCTTTGTCGAAATAGTGATGATTTATAAGATGTATCTTCATTAAAGTTTTTAATTTTTCTCTTGTGAATGTGAAATGCAACCTCATTGACAGATGGCACCACAAGGCATAGACATTTAATACTTTTCCTCATCAGTCTTCACTAAACTGAGAAATAAAACATCAGCACAGAACAGGAAAAGAACAAGTAACACTGCTCTTTGACAAGTTGAATGTTTTCATAACTGCTGGCCCTGATGATTTCATTCAAGTTAGTTAAAGAAATGACTGAAGCAATCTCAAAGCCATTTGGGACTATTTCTGAGAACTTCTGGGGTGGGAGGGTATGATACTGTAAGACAAAAATAGCTCAAGCTTTTAAAAGAATTCTGGAACAAAAATCAAATTATATGTAAGAAGCCATAGGATAATGAGGAGATGGGTAAATTATGTCAGACTGATATAATTTTCTTTTTTAATAGCATGATTGGCATCATGAGACAATAGTAGTAGCACTGAATTACATATGTCTTGACTCGTTCCTGGAACCATCTCACACGATATTCTCATATGAAAGATAGGGAAACATGGGCTAGGTTACACCCTTGTAGGGTGGATGTAACGCTGGTTACATACTCATTCTTGAGGAATAATTATCAAAGACCCATTCTCAGAACTAACAGATGTACCAAGTAGGATTTTGTAATGTGTTGTTCTTGGTCTAGGATAGGCTTTGACGCTTAGGAATAATCAGCAGTGGAAGTATAGGATGGGATTCACTTGGTGAATAGGCAGTTCTTCAGGACAGGAGGGAAAGCCACCACTTCATATGGTGTTACACTGGGGCATTTATCTCAGAACACAGCCTGCAAGATAAAGGAGGGAGCCCTTCCTCTTCCATAAGGATCAGAGCATTCATTTTTAGGCTCTGTATTTCAATAGATATGTTGAGATATTGGAGAGAGTACACAGGAGAGCTGCAGGATTTACCAGAGTCCTAAAAAATGCAGCCTATGGGAGATTTCAGAGGCTTGTACAACTTGGAGAAGACTGAGGAGAGACAAGACAATGATTTTTCTGATTTGGAAAAAGTTGCTGCCAAGAATAATGGAAGAATCTGTTCTCCAGCTCTATGATGAATTCTGGCAAGAAAAGTTCAGATTAAAGATCAGGAAAAAGCGCCCAGTAGTGAAGTTAGTAAAACTCTGTGATATGTTGCTCAACTATAGTATTATGCAACATAGTGTACCTGCCTGGGTATAAGCAGGAATGGTATAGGTATGGGAGCTTCTGCCTTTGGCAGAGGATAGACTAGATGAACTCTGCAGGCTGATATTTCACCTTTGTTTTCTATGATTTGTATGCTCACCTGAATTTGTTAATGAAAAACAGATTTCGATAACTTGGGAACAGTTAGGCTACTGAAGTACTGAAGGCATTGCCTAGCACACTGGGTAAAATTTTTCCATTGTTTTTCCTACCTGTCTATATCTAATTGCAATCTCTTGATTTATCCTAAGCTTATAAACCCTCTGGTGCATGATCTGCCCTTTTTTTTCTGTGAGTGTACTGTCTAGTGCATCTAGTACATTAATTCCAGTTATTATAACATATATGATTACTATATTGATCATCATTATCGTTGCAGCTGTGGTGCACACTCTGAGCCAGTGTTTGGTGCTGGTACAAAGCATAGATGGGGAAATGAACAATCCAATGACCGTTGCCCTCTCCTGAGGTCAGTGTGGCCAACTCACTTCCATAGGGGTTAGAAGCAGTCATCAGAGAGTGCAAACCTAATCTGTAAGAGAAAATTATTTTGGGGGGATTCCTTGGGAAACCACTTCTCAACTAATAAATGTCCAGGAAAGTACACAATGTGCTGGCTCATAATCATTACCACTGGTATTGTTTGTCCATGGGACAGATATCAGGTAGTGAAGGCAGGTGAAAAATCTTTAAATACCAAGCCATGAGAATGGAATTGGAGAGAGGAGAGAAAGGAAAGATCAAAGCAGTGTTTACTGTCACAAATGCCATTACAACCCTGCCTGAAACCAGACCAGTATCATTTAAATGGACTAGAAATGTCTACCTCCATGTAGGATCTGAGAAAAGTTACTATCTGGAATACATCCTCTGTTTTGCAATAATACCTTGTCCTAAATAAATCTGCCTGATTCTAGGATGAGCATGACAGAATGCCAACTCTCAGTGACATCAGTCTTTGAGTCTGGGTTATGAATAAATGATAACAATAATAGATATAAATTTAAACTGGAGCTAGCTGGGAAAGATACATTGTTTTAACAGAAATATTCAGGTTTCAAAACTTTTTAATTGTTTTCCAAGAGGAAGAAATATGACGTGTTTTATAACTTCTCCTGATGAAATGAGAAAGGTTTGTCACATAATAAGCAGAGCCCCAGGATCAGGGCACTCACCTGAAAGTTCCAGATTCAGGTCTCTAATCTGAATTCCTTCTGAGGAACTTTGTATTTCTAACAGAAGACAGTATTAGTGAACATTTTTAACACTGATAGTTTGAATCAAAATTATTAAATGTGGAGCGAATAATCCGTTCTGTTCGATCTTCACTGGAGGAGTATTGCTTCATCCACTGGAGCAACATCAAAGTAATTTTTTTCCACCTGAAACATGGCCTAAAATATGTTTTGAAAGGCATGTATCAGTTTGGTTTTTTTTTAATTTTGCAGATAGAAGCTTTAACCTTGAATTTTGTTGGAAGTTTTGTTCTTCTTCTTTTCATACTTCCTTAAATATCTTAGCTCAGGTAGACATTATCAGCCTGAATTTGATCTTATAATTATTCCACACTGGGACAATACTACTGACTTCTAGTCCTGATACAGACTGTTAAAGCATGATCCAAACCAGGTATCATTTGCATTAATATGTGTATAACAACATAGACATTTGAGGGGATTCAGTCCTCTTAAGTCATCTGTGACACAGACATCTATGTCTGTGCCATCCTAAAGTCCAATTTCTGGCCAATGGAGGAAAATGTATCTGACCAAATGCAGGTGTCTATTTTAGGATGAGATACATGATATCCGAAGAGCAACTGATTCTGCCCATTGACTGAATGAAGAACCCAGGACTGCTTGACAGTCCACAAACATCTACACTTAATCAGATGAAGTCAACTTTTAGAGGCAATGACTGAGACTAAGCTCTTACCTGGGCACGTGGAAATAATGAAAGCAAGCCCTCAGAAGTCTACAGCTTGGAGCCCTGATCCAACTGGCTCCTGTACACACGCAGTCTGATAGATAAATCAAAAAGTTAAAACAAAGCATGGGAAAAAGACAGTATTATTATTTTTCCTACATCCCCAGAAGATGTTAAACATGCTAATACTCTGGGTTGATCTATTTCCTTTTAGCATGGGATCTCTCATAACAACTCACTCTGCAACCTTGGGTAGTCAGAGCATTACACACCAGCCATACCACCGCCTCTGCTAAGCAACCGAACTCTTAAGCCAGAATGAGAGTCCCCGCCTTGTGTCAGTCTGACTCCCAAACCGAGTCATTTTGCCAGCATTCACATTCTATTAAGGAACATCTTCTAATTGTTTCATTTATGATTAAACTGCCTTGGACTTATATTAATATGTACTTTGGAGTAGGTTTAATTTTGAGTGATTAATTTTTCCAAATCCCTCTTCTATAAACCAGCAACTTCCCTTTCCAGAAAAGTAAACACTCAATTTAGAAATCACAGCATTTGTGGGGTATTTATAGTTACAGTTTAGCATTTTAGCACTCCCAGTAAGAAATAAGTTAGTAAGACAGCCTGACGATAGACTTCAGTGGGGTTCAGAAAGTCTGCTCCCTTGCTGCAGGGCCCTGCACTACTTAGTACAGTCCACATTCTGTAGGTTCTTAGCATGCCTCATTATAGTATTATAGTAATGCTGCAGAACAGTGCATTAAAGTGGTAAGATTAAGGAATAACCACTTGAATGCTAATGATCAAGGTCATTCAGAGCGCTGCAGTGAACGTAGACCCTGTTTGTACGTGCACAGGGATCTCATGTGCAACAGACCATCATTCAGTTAGTTTTACAAAGAGGGTCCTTTTGGACTACAACCCTCCATGTGATGATGACTAAAAGGACAGTCTTTACTGACAGAAGAAAGTGCCCAGGAGGGGTACTGAAGACTTACTGTCCTTGGAGGGAAACTGCTGGGGAACTAGAGATAGCAGTCCCTCAGTACTGAAACTCTAGTTGTCTGTATCATGTAACTATCAAAAATACTGGTCTCCAAAGCCTTTCATGACCCTCCTTTTGGTGGCATGCCAATCTTCTCAAGGTCTGAGCATGATGCAGCACCTTGCTTTGATCCTTGAAAAGCTAATTTTCATTTCAAGGCAACAGTTGATTTTAAAGTTGATGCTGTTGCTAATGCTGGCTTTGATGTAATTATCACTGCTGGATTGACTCAAAATGCCAATTTATTCATATAGTTCTGAAGAGGCTTATGTATTTGAAAGTTTTTCTGTTTATTCCAGCTATATCTGCTGGTCTAATGAAAGATATTATTTCTCTCTTAAACCTCGTGATCTTTGTATCCATAGACCTTAATTGCCATGGGGAATCTCCATCCTTGGAGACTTTCAAAACTTAGCTGGACAAGCTGATCCATCTTTGAAGATGGTTTTGCTTTGAGCAGGAGGTTGAACTAAGTGGTATCCAGAAGCTCCTTCCAACCTATAGCAATCTTTGACTTTATAAGGCTTAAACCTGGTAGGTTTCAAGTCTGCCCTTCTTAAGTCTTTGTAGTGAGGGATCTGTTCAAATATTTAATTCTGGTAGTAGTTTGATCAGTTTAAAAAGGCAGATTCTCAGAAAACTATGAGGAAGTATGAAGCAACATGAGTTGAATTGCCAAGGATACTGTGAGGTTCCTTTTAACTGCCTTGGGCTTCCCAGATGGAGAATGGAATTCCAACTGGAGACTGTTTTCTGCAGGTCTGACAGTTTTGCCCTCAATGAAAAGAAGAGTTCAGTAGAGAAATGCAGGGTTGTAGATACATTCGGTCCAAAGAATATATATGAAATGCATGTATACAGTAGGATATGCAGCAGCATGTCTTGAAGAGGTATCTCTGTCATATGTGATAATGCCTCTCCCTCACACTAGAAACAGATTTGGGTATGGAAGGCAGTGATGTAAATTGTCATGGCTGTATTACATGCATGTGTGTTTGAGGGTGGTGGTTGGACAAAGAGAAAGAATTTTCTCAGAGGATTGGGGCACAGCTTTATTTTTACAGGAGACCACATATGCTATCTTCAACTGCAACACCTAGTTGAATTTCCACAACAGAAAAAAATCCCAAACCTAAGTTACATTTGAAGGAAATTTATAGTCAATTTCAAGTAAGAGTTTTCTAAACTGATAATTCAACATCTTTTGCATCATTGGAGTTGAAAGGGATCTTTCATTTTCTGCAAGTATTTTAGAGTCTAATACTGTGCATTTATAATATCCATATCATATTTAGCATTCACTTTAATGGTTCAAATATTTCCTTAATTGAAAAACAACTCCAGTGCAGCAAGGGTAGTTGAGATTTTTACTTTAAATAATGTTTTACTTCATCTAAAATTAATGATGGCTAGTGAGGGCTTATTTATATAGTAGAGTGTAATTTAAAATGATGCACTGATTTGGGTTATTCTCTATGGCCCTGATCCTGCAAATACCCATGAGACTAACTTTATGCAAAACAGTTTTTACGCTAAGCTCCACAGAAATATTCAAGCATATAAAAAGGCTCAGAAGAAGAAGTGGTTTTAAAATTAGGATATACACAGACATATTCTAGTGCTCAGGATGTTCTGCAGCATTCATATTGCTCTTACCGAACATCTTTACCTGCTCAGCATCAGTAAGTCAATATTCTTAGTTCATAGAAAGAAAACCAAACATTATGTCTCCAGCAAGGATAGGAGTTGAAATGAGGGAATCAGTGGATGAATTTTTGTTAACCAAGATTAATTGGTACCTGTGGATTTGATTTAAAGTAACAGACTGAAATTCAATCCAATATTGCCAACCTAATTCAGAACCTTGTGAAGCCAAGATTTCACTCACCTCAAATTCCACATGCCTCATGTGAAAAAAAAAAAGAAAAAAAAGAAATCCAAAGTTAGAAATTTACAGATCTTGGCTCACATCTTCTTGTAGCACAAATCATTTTGGCCTAGAATTTATTGGATGAAATATACCTCCTGACACTCTATGTAGGTGATGGAAGCTACAAAAACATTTACGTCTGACAATATGAGCTGCCAAAGAGAATCAGTTTCAAAATTTTGTCCATAAACTGCAGTGGGATTTACTGGGGGGATGCCATCTGGTGAGGATATTAGGAATTTTTAGGTCATCAATAATGACCTTTTTGCTGAGGTGCCTCTAGCAGTCTGTATCACATACAGAACCAGATGTTGAATACCATGCGGTGTTGACGTATGAGCTCTGAGCTAGAAGGCAGGAACCAGCACCAGTCTACTAAGACTTACTGGTCGGGCATGGTCAAATCTATCTAAATGGCTTTGAACAGGAGATAGCCCCTGTAAAACACTCAAGAGACCAGGCACAACTAGTACGACTGCCTGCATCAGAACATGTAGATGTAACTAATATGTCCTCATCAGCTGCCTAGACCTAACAGTCTGTGCTGGAGGTTTGGGATTTTGCATGTCAGTTCCCTCCCTGGTTTTTCTGTACAAACACGATGATGAGAGGGACCTGCTTTAGCTGATAGGACATTAAAAAATGCATCTGATTATAACTTTTAAAATCATGCTTATAAAGCCATAGACTAAACAGGAAACATGACTGATTCCCTTCTTAACTTAAGAAAAAGACCTGCCCAACATATTTGTTTCATTCACAGCACACTTAATAATGTCTGAGCAAATGTTTCCCCAGGCCTCATTCTGGACCACTAAGCATGAATAAGTGCCAGAGTGCTTTTGCTAAATGGCCAGACTAATACAGCGTTGGTATAGTTAATGCATCATTTGTCATAGTCACAAAGATGGCAAATACTTTCATGCATTTGTTTTTATTTGGGAACTGCGTACTTTCAGAAGCCATACTCAGCAGGAAAGCTAAGATTATTAGAGCACTTTAAACAATCTTTGGAATCTAGATAGAATACAAGAGATGTCTTTATCATATGTTATGATCAGGAAACTAAACTCCTTGCAGCTGTCTTAGAATACACCTGTGCACCTTCATCAGTCTTATTTTGAAAGTATTATATTATTCTTCAAGACTTCTGAGCTTTGGTTTTGGTATATGTTAGGTCTAGAATCTCATTCACTTTGTCTATATGCACATTATTCTGACCAGTGGCAAATACTACACTAGCAACACACTCAAAAAAGTATTGTGTGTTTATTAGAGGTGGTCAAGTCCATGGCAGGCACAAATATTAAAGTGTCAGAGGACAAAAAAATGATATGCATTTTCAGAAAAGCCCGAGCACATCCAGCCACACGTACAAAAACATATTACTCACATGAAACAGTGAACAGGTCAGGAATAACAGTGCTTAAATCACGATCAGAAATTCAGTGAAATTAATAAAAAGGATTCCATTAATTTCTGTGAGCTTTTCATAAGGCTTCGGGGTATTATAGCTGCAAACTAAGCAACAGATATTTAACCAGCATCTTCTCTGTGGACATAAAACTACAGCTGCTTCCTTAAAGCAAAGAACCTTTCCCTTTATTTACTGCCTGAGGGGAGTGAGGATGCTGGATGCTGCAGTAGCCCAGCCCATGTGGTTCGAGCTACACAGCTGCTTGCTGCACTTGTCTCCTGCTTGCATTTCAGCATTACTCAGCACATCTATTTGGAGCAGAATTAAAGTGTTTGCTCTCAAAGCGAACCCAGAGGAATGCAGAGGGAATGAAAGGGCCAGCAGGATTCCGCTCTGAGCAGTGACTGCAGTGCCTGCTCCTGTTTTTTCCTGTTTTCTCCCATAACTTCTATATTAAAATTATTTGATTTTAACTTCCCAAAGAGTTGGGTGTGTGGGTATGTGATGTGTGGGTGTTCATTTGTGATGGAGGGAGTTGTAGATAAGTCCATTTTCAGATGTAATTCCTTCACTTCAGACCATTGTTTTCCCCTTATCCATTTCTCCTCCTCTCAACTTCTTTCACAAGGGTTTTTCTTCCCAGTCTCCTAATCTACCAGGCTACCTCTAGTTCATGGCTAAAACCCAAAACATTGTATTTTTCTTTCTTATCATCTTTTCCCACTTTCACTGGTCTGTCCTTCAGATGATGGGTTTGAAGGAAATACTGTAATCCGAAAAAGTTATTTTAACTTTTTGGAAGATCTGTTCTGTTGTTTACATACCTCATTGCAATTCCTGTCTGCCTTGTGGGCTGCCTGTACTGGACGTACAACAGCATACTACTGATTCCTCGGATCTTGCAGAAAGGTTTGTTTGCTTAGGGTTCTTTGTTGCATCTGAATTCATTTATCAAAGGCAAATGCTAACCCAGAGATTAACATTTGTTAAGAACTTCCTGGGCCTGACTGGTAAAATGATTAAGGAAAAGAAAAGATGTTTTATGATGCTACAGAAAATGCAAATCTTAATTTTAGCAGATCTAAGATCTAAAGCTGAAATGAAATAACATTTTAAATGGCCAAATTGAATGAACTGAAAAATGCACCATCCGGAAAACATTCCATCTGACTCCCAATTGACATCTTAACTAAATCATTTTAGTAAACAAATAAGAAACAGAATTGAAAGGAGACAGATTGAAAGGGAATGAAAATGTCTGTGTGAAAGCTGAATCCCATAGTTTTATGAGTTACAGCTGATATCAGAGAAAAGCGATAATTACTAAGTAAATCTCTCATACTCATCAAATGACTGGAAGGTCTTTAATGCTGGCAAAACAACTACTGATCTTCCCCAATCAACTTCCACATTGCCAGAGAAGGGTGATATTTTTCATCTTTGGACTATTATGCAGTTATTTCATTGCGACTTCTATTTCTCTTTTCTAATGCATTGAAGAAACTATTCTATAAATATTGTGATTTTAGAATCCTTTATAGTTAAAGAAACAAAGAGATGACCCATTTTGACGTCCCAGTGAAACGTACTGTGATTGCAATGAATTCTTAAAAAATCTCACTGACTGTCCTCATTTCCCTGTGCCAGCACCATGTGAGTATGCAAGCCATGGATAGCGATGCCCCCTTATAGCAGGGTCTTCCACTGCATTTCATGTGTTTGATCATATGGTCTGTGTTCATGAAATCATCTTAATTTATTCCCCACTAGCTAAAGCAACTTTCTGTAAGGTTTCAAGGTTCGTTTCGTTATTTGAAAAAATAGTTACTATTGACTACAGGCTGGCAGATAACCTGTTTACATTTTTAACTGCTTTTCTCATGAAACTAGCAACATCTTTCAATGTTGCTCCTGAGATTCTTTACCATTTACAACACCTCATATAAGTTTTTCTCAAGAGTGAAAAGTGACCTTTCTCCCAGTTCCTAAACTGTTCATCTCTGCCCTGACAACTAATATTCCCTTTATATATATGTAAAAGATGATGCCTGATGAAGAGAGTGGATAATTGTAGTTGTCTGGCATGACAGCTTGTGTTATGTATCTCTGGTTTTTACCTGGGACAGTGTACACCACTCAGGGATTTCTCTTTCCTAAAATTAATGGATGTACTTGAGTCACTTCATAGTCATTTCTTTCTAGCTCACCTGAAAACGTTTTAGAGCAAAAGAAAGCTGTGGCTTCTGGGCTTTGTCATGACTGTAAGATTGCAAAGGCCTGAACCAGTGGTACTGAAATGGAAAAGTTTCTCACTGACTTCAATAGTCATGCCTTCAGCAACATGGCCTGGTGGAAGCCCCCTAAAAGCTTTTGTCAAGCACCACATTGTTTTTCCTCTGAGGAAAACGCTAGTCAGATCTTCCAGGAACAGAGACCAGCCCTGCATCCCCATGGGAAAAGAGAGAGTCGTGGATGTGCATGTCCAACAGTGCGAGTGCATCCTACACCTACCCCTACCCCATGGCTGCCACAGCTGGCATCATTCTACACTGGAGCTGGCTCCTGCGGGTGTGAGGCTCGTCCCTGGTAGGAACTGCAGCAAAGGTTGCTAATAAAGCATTGAAGTTAAACTGTGCAGTGGTTCAGAGGGAGAGTGAAAGAGTGCAGGAGGAATAATGAACAGTTCTTTAACGGGGAGGGATTGGCTGTTCCCTTCATCATCAAGCCAGATGCAATATATTCTGTTCTCAGCTGCTTTAGTACCCCAATAGATCAAACCTATCAACCTTTGCTTTTACTGGAGCTCTTTGCTAGAATTATTCTCTTTAATTGTATGTTTAATGCTTGACCACTGAAAAGGATGAAAAGAACACGTTCACTGCCTCTCACTACTTTCCTCAATGAAGCTGATGAATATTTTTCCCATCTTTGTGCTTTAAAAATTACTTAATAAATCTTTATAGACTGAGAAACAGTAAAAGCTCTAGGTCTCTTTTAGGAGGAAGAAAACAACATATATGAGGATAAATAATTTAGTTTAACACATCTCATTCTCACTAAATAATGTTAGCACACTAGTCAGAGAAATGCCAGAATGAAAATTAACTGAGACATATTAAAATATTAAATACCATTTGCCTGATATATTTATTCATCTTTATGCCTTCCACATGATTAAATAAAAGTACTTTCAGGGGAGAATCTGGATGACAGTAATACAGAGAAGCGGTAATCAAGACACCTACGTCAACACTGTTTCTGCTTCGAGTTGATGGTCACCAGACTTAGTACAAACACATAGTTCTTTCAATTTATCCTAAGTATGGCAAAACCAGTTTTTATATAAGATATTTAGGTGACAATGTACTGAGGAAGTGGCAATTTTTTTGCAGTGGCTTCTGCAGATTAAAATGTTGACTTAAGTATCCATTGCTAGAGGATCATTATTTAAAAATCAAATATTTATCCAAAAATTACCATAATTTAGATCTGGATTTAGTGAACATCCCTCCATTTTAGGTGCAAAGAAAAAATCAGGGTATTTTCCAGTGCAATACCTGCTGAAATAGACATGATTTCTGAGATTATTAATATGTGTGGTCTCATTTTAATGGTTTTAACTCATTTTAACTACTAAAATGTTTTTTGAAAGGCTTTTTGGATAGATTTCGGTAAACAAAATAAAGCAGAAAATCCCTCTTCGGTTTTTCAGGCACTTTCAACTTCAGTCAGAATAAGGAAACTGCTGCATTTTATTTCTACATCTTCCTTCACTGATAATACCATTCCTCCTCCTTCCTGCGAGTGAATGTGCATTCATACATTCACATCCAATTGCACACAGCCTAGGGTGTGGTGGTTTTCATTTTGGTTTTTTTTTTTTTTTCCTCTTTGGAAGGGAAAGGAGGCTGAGAATTCAGTGCTGTTAAAGCCCATTTCCTCCTCTGCCTGTGGGGGGTTCCAGCCCACGGCTCCTCCCTCGCCAGACAGACCAACCGCTACCTGCTAAAACCCCTGAGCAAGTGGAAGGAAGGGGATTTTCAGCTCCCCTGCTGAAAGTCTTCTGTTTGAGAGGAAAACAGAGCTTGGCCAGGGGACTAAAGGCAAGTAAGCCAATCTTTCTAAGTAACACTTGGGGCAGTCAAAGGGGAAGAAGTCCGGATGCCACTTCTTACATTAAGGATCATTGCATTAAAAAAAACAAACATAAAATGTCTTTGAAGCAGGGAACAAAACTCAAAATAGCACCTTGTTCTCCACATGACAGGCAACAAAATGGTTACTAGTCTGACATAAAAGTATCTACCTAAGATGAAAAAAAAAAACCCTCTGCCAGAGAATCAACCACATACCTCAAAACCTCAAAGCACAGCTAGAAATAAATTGATAGAATAATCATTGATTCTAACTGACGGTGATACCCCACCATCATTTATAGGTAAGCAGAGTTAGACAAATATTTCTGATAGAAAATCCACAATACTATTGTGTTTTGCAGGAAAATTCTGATTTCCATAGCTTTTTCTGAAGGAAATCATTAAAATAAAACATGTTTATATGACTAAAACAAATACATTTGAATATTTCAAAGAAGATACATAAATTCTGGACTTGAGGCTTGATTCATTTGCCTAAATTTTGGCAACATAGGCCTAAACATAGTGCTGGCGCAGCACCTGAAGATTAAGCACGATTTGCTATGGCATCTCCATTGGCGCTAGACATCTAGGTTTAGGCAACTGAACCAAGCCCTTTTGTCTTGTCCCATTTGAGGATGAAACCAACAACTGAAAAATCTCAAAATATCGTATAAGATCAACATTCAAAATTTTAATTCAACTGTAGAAAATAAGTACTTTCCATTAGTAAGGCGACTGCTTTTTTAGTATCGTCAGCTGAGACCCACAATATTGTAAGATTACAGATTAATCATGACCATATTCTTTGAGTAAGATACATGGACAGTAAGGACCAGACTAAATACATCCATTTACACTAGGAAAATCTCTCATATTATCAAACATTCTATAATGACATTACATGATTACATCTGCATCTACTTGTCTTGGCTGTGATGTTTCTTCTTTCTCCTGAAAAAGTAAACTGTCCAGATTACTTTAAAGAAATCTTTCTTCTTAATGACTCCAAGTTTTAAACATCCTTTACAGTAAATGCAACCATCAAGGGCTTTACTGCAGATTGCAGGGGACATTAAAATGTCAGTAATTAAACACTGCAGGAATAGGAATTTTGAATGAAAATGGCTCATAAGGCTTGCTCTTTTCTATCTTCAAAGTATTTTAAAATGATTTTCCAATAAATTCAGGGGATTTGTTCTTTTTATCCTTAATTTTTAAAATTAATGCAGGAGATCCAGAAAAGGGATTTTTTTTTTTTACCCCAAGAAACACCAGAGTTCCAGGGACAGCTTATTTGTTCTTATTTATACCTATTGCCAATTTCGAGATGCTTTATTTTGTGATAACTCCCAGCTTCACGTAAAAGAGGTTGATGAATATAGGATTCCTCTACAACATTGGTTAGATTTATTCACATTAGAAATGCATTGCTTTCTTCGTTAGTCAATATTCATTCTCCTGAAATTTCAGATTTTATTATTTGATTAATTCTACAAACATCACAGTGTTTTCAAATCCAGAAGTACTGCAAACTCGTAAAACTAATGTTTGCCTCACCTTTTGTTATCAGGATCAAATACTGAAGATATTTGAATATCATTCTATTCTCTTCAAGGTATTGAAATCATAAAGTACAGCCTGCTGACATTTTCTGGTTTGTTCATTCAGTGCCCTCCTTGAGATTTTCAAAATAAGACAGAGTGGGACACCTTCAGCTAAAATTTACTGTCAGTTTCTTGAACCATTCATACTAATACATTTAACTGGCTTATCATAGCTATTCTAAAATATTTTTTCCTTTTCCTTTTAATGGTGGATATAGATCTTTGCATATTGGTCACCAATAAGAAGCACTTGAGATACACTGCTTTAAGACAGTATGCCAAGAATAAAGCAGCACTACCTGCAATAAAAAAGATATATTAGAAATAAAAGGAGATATGGCAACAAAAATGGCAATCTGACTCCTGCTTTTACCAGTGAATGTAAAACATGGGTAAGTGTTGTTCATTTCAGTAGCAATCAATTCATAGATATACAGACATGGATTATTAGCATTTGCAAACAAACATCACCTCTTTTCCAAGAGCTGAGAACCTCAAGTGCAGTGAATGATGCTTTTCATATTCTAGTTCAATATATTTTTTATATTTCTTTTGTATTTGCTTTCAAAATAAATTAGGACTGCAACACTATTAATATCATTCTTCAAAATATTATCCATAAAGGTGCATGCCCAGTCACACAATCTGATATTTTAGTCTGCTCTTGAAATTGTTCCTTTAAGTCTCAAAGCTAAAAAAGAAGGTAACAATCCAGTATATACTTTATCAGTAACTGATTGTTCACAAGACTTTTTTCATCATACAGTCTACAGGAAGTCACAGCAGAGGCCACTTATTTTTCATATGCGTATGGCCCATTAAATATTTCTGGCAGTCACTGATACTGTTTTTGGAAAGCCTGAATTAAAAATGTCTTCTGTTGTGCAATCTTCCCTGTATCCTCCCTGTGCAATCATTAAGGGACAGTCTCCAACATTGGACAAGTCAGTGCACACCCCATCATTCTGTTCTTTTCTGGGAATTATAAAACAAAGTACAGCTGGCTGACTTTTCCACTGTTCTGCCTCTTTAGTGTTTTCCTTGTGTCTTTTAAAATACAAGTGTCTCACATTCTACCAAAATTCAGTTTTATCTCCTGAGCCTCACATTTCCATGTGGTTAGGTGTCTCTGGAAGCTTTCTTCTTATTTAGTCAAGAGTAAATTGGGTGGTATTTAGGTCTTCCAAATACAGTCTAGATTACTGACCTCTAGCGTTACACTAATGAGAAATGTTTGCTGCTTTGTTGTTCAGTAATGCTTTCTGCCTGTGGAGCAAAAGCTTCAACCTTCACCCTCCAAACAAGAAAAAGAGGCATTATCTTCTCTGGACCCCCAAGCCCCAGGCTGACTTTCCCACCACACAGCAGTGTACCAGGGGCTCTGCTGCTGCTTCGGGATCAGGAAACTGCCCTAAACATACTCCCCAGCTCGTCTGACACAAAGCAGGGTGCCATGGCCCTGCTATGCCTCCTATCTTGGAAGGGACATGTGGTGTGTCTATACACGCCTTGGGGAGCAGGATTTGGGTTATCTCAGAGGCACGCACATCGGACAGCACACCAGAATAGCCCAGGATGTTTTCAGCAGAAAAACACCATGGGCAACATTACTGGCCAGTTCGTTACTACGTGGAAACACATAAAGGGCTTTTCTCTCCTGCGACTTGCTGTAGTATAAACCAGGACGAATCCTGTGGAATGTAGTCAATTCAGGCTGACACTAACCTGGAACAAATGTCTATATCTAGCCTCTTTATGTATACTGAAAGACAGGGCTTTGTTGTTGTAATTACATTTTTTTTAAAGATGTGAGTTGCATAAATCTCATAATAATTTCCTCTGTCTATAAAGGCTGTTAATCTGCAGTTCAAGAAGATTCCTAATTAATATTATTTCCCACCCTGTGCACAGTGTGTTTTGGCAAGTAATTAGGTCTGAAGGGATGGCCAAACACACTGATCTTCAAATTTTGAACAATTTAATTACAGGCTTGTTTTCTGTGTGGAGCTGCGTAAGCTATGAGTTTAGTAGAGAGCATCAGCGCGGTCCTGTTACTGAGGCTGTCTCTGGAGCAAACAGCAGAGAGTGCTCTGCAGGAGGGAGGGAAGGCTGCTCAGGCCTTCTGCCCAAAACTATTTGATTTAAGTGAAAGCCAAACTATCAGCTTATGTGAGTGACTGTTTACCTGGAGGCTGCTCTGTCAGACTGCTGAGTTTGCTGCACATGCCTTCCTGAGAGAAGCTGGCTAACAACTGAAAGCAGAAAGTAGCCACTCAAAAGAAGGAATACTTTAAATTTTAAATGAGTTCATCAACAAAGCTGCCGCCTTTGTTACAGATTTACAGAGCAATTTTGCATGACTTCGGACATGAGAAATTATCCTCTTTACTCTTTTAGAAATTCAGCCCTTTCTTAGATATTTTTAAATTTATTTCTTAGTATTTTTTACTCATTAAGGTAGATTGGCTAATTCTGAGGCCACCTTCGAGGACAAGTTACTGTTCTAGATAAGGAGGGAACATCACCTGTCCCCATCTGTCATTCAGTAGACGTTTCTTTGATGCCAGGTAACGAGACCTTCACTGGAGGGGGGAACTCTGAACCCTTTACCCACTCTCTTAACACATCTTCTAAAGAAATCCTGAAAATTAACATCAGTAAAATAGCTGTTATGTGTCTCACTCAATTTTCCAAAGACAGAAGAGAATCCATATTGCCTCTGCCCGGTCAAAGGTGTCAAAACAAAATGATCAAAGTACCAGAAGGAACAAGATTGCTAACTTGTCAATGACTTCACTGATGGAGAATGATAATACAGGCAAGTAGTTAAATGTGTAATGGTAAGTAACAAATGCTACATAAATGATTAAATGTGTTTTCACAGGTGCTTCAGAAAGGCCTTCCTTGTAAACCCTTTACTTATAACCTAACTGTAATTGTGGTGGGTATGAGCCAAGATTTGCACCTGCTGGAATCGCTTAATATAAATAGCATGAATTAAAACATCTGGCTGGGATGCTCATGATTAAAGATTGAGAGAGAGAAGAAAAAAAAATTTAAAAAAAAAAAAAATCTATGATTCATTGGTATTTCCTCACACGATACTCCCTGTGCTGTCAAGCATGCTTGCCTACTTTGCTATGCAAAGTATTTACTCACTTAAGTAATTTAACTGTTGAAGAATAATTGATCTTGAATAGTTGCAATAAGAATGTGATCCATACTGACACTTTGAGTCCTTACACTTGACACTGCTACACTGCAACATCATTACTTTACGGCTGTGTCTTCACCTGAGAGCTCAGGAGTGCTCCTGCAGGGAGGCTAGCTCTAGGAGGGCAATGTTAAGAGACAGATATGTCTCACATGTCTCTCTGCAATGGACACCAAAATGAATTTGAACAGGAATGTGAATCTGTTTAAGAGGAGGAACAGTTGACAAATGTCACAGGTGTTTAGTCTGTTTATAATAACAGTGCCTGTGTGTTGGTATTTAATGTTTATGCTGGTACACTTTAAGTAAACATTCACATCTAAGTAGGGGCCTTTTCTGCACTGAGCTCTGAACCAGCTATTCGTGATTCATAAGTACTGATGTCAGTTCAAGAGTTTGAGTTAAATTTTGATTCTGCATAGTATTAATAAGACTTCAGTATGAATTTTTTCTTTGTACAACCTATAGTTGTATGGCTTCTGTGTTTTCATTTTCAAGACTGAAAGATTGTTAGAGTTAGCTGGATCTTATACAGCTATGACAAGCAAGTAGATCACAAATAAGAGAGTGTTAAATATTGTGCTAAACCGGCTTCCATTTCCAATAGCTGCAGTAACTTAAATGATCAAGGACTGGAAAGATACCATAGGTTTCTGATTATGGTCTTCCTACTGCTAATCGATGATTTCAACAAGTTATACCTTTTTTATCTCCTGAACTTTCTACAAACTTGAAATCAACATTTCCTTTGCATGACAGATAAATAGCAGGCTACAGTACTTGCTGCTACTCCTGCTGTGCATCCTTTGTGAGTTAAACTATTCTTATTTGGAAAAGCCTATGTTCACCACATTCAGTAGATAATTTGTTCCTAGAGGTACACTTCAATTTTTGACATGTTTTACCTAATATTCTTGATGATTGCCATTAGTCTAGATGCAAACGTAGAGTATGAACTACTGCATGCTGTGATGTTGAAAAAATGGATGAGATCAGAAAAACCACAGCACATGAGTCCATACTCTTCAGATGTTTTGTGAAGAGGGGATGAAAGCCATTTCATCCCTATCTCCCTCCCTTGCTTCCTCTCTCTATGTCTTCCTTGCTTCATCTTTCTTACTGGCAAACATGAGTAAGAATGAGTTACATGAATTAAGAATTAATTTTATGACACCTTTTCTGCTTTGTAAGGTGCTTCTAATGAGCCTTATTCAGTTAAAAACTTTGCTGACACTTAGTTATTTATTGATATTTACTGATTTGCCATTTCTAAATATGAGGTCCCATTCATCAAAACACAGAAGGACATGCATAATTTTAATTACATGCTTGAGTTCAAATCCAAAATAGACAGTAAGATGTCAAATGCATCTCTTTGACCTGCAGGTGATTCTCCAGTGGATTGCATAAAGTGTACTGAGAGATACTGCTCTAGCAGGGAGGTAATGCCTGCTAGAAGTCACTGCTCCCAACTCATTCCCAATTTGGGGCTCCTTTCTGGACTATACAACTTGTAATACAGGCTGGAAATAGTCTCAAGTCATCAAAGAAGTGAAATATTACAACAGAGACAGAGTATCAGAATACTTGGCAATATTTTAAGTGCATGTGTGAAAATGACTACCATCTAATATCAAGTTGGAACAAATGAATATGATAAGGAAAAAAGTAATATTCTTTACAGGGCTTTTACTGGTCCTTACTAGCAAGGTCCAGTGTGACATCAATGATGTGTTGACTTGACAGATACAGATACAGTATATACACAGTCAAGGCTCACTTGACAATAGCGAAAAGGCTTCTTGACTGAATTGTCCTTTTTGGTAGAGGGACACTATTCCCTCAAAATTAATTACATGAAGAAATGCTGGATCTCCTCTGACAGCATTACCAGAAATCAGGTAGCTCTTTTCTGTATATGATGAAAATCACAGACACTGGGGGCATATGAACATCAATTATACATAACCACCGTGAAAATGAAAAAAAGATCAGGAAAATATTACAAGAAAGATTAATAGCTCTAAAATGAAGGATGAATACATAAGGAGTGATTTTCAATTGTAACATTAAAATAAGCTTTCAGATATGGCAGAAAGTGTATTTGACATTATACAAAAAGAATGGGAAGCCATTTGTAAATTTTACATTAATACAGCAGAGATTGTTCTTTATTAAAACTAGGAAAGAAGAGTGGATAAGCAACACCACATGGGATGCTATTACAGAAAAAAGGCAGGATAAGTTAAATCTACTCAATACATTAAGGCCAGAAAAGTAAACAAAGAAAAAAGGAACATAAGAATAAAGATAAAGCAGTAAAAAGATCAGCAAAAAAAAAGGGGGATAAAAGAGGCTCTGTTGATAGACAGGCACTGAAAGCAGAAACAGCAGCACTGAAGGGAGACATGAGAACATTTTACCACACTGTTTAAAGATTTACTGGAGATTTTAAGCCACAACAAGGAAAGTGCAGTGAGGACTAATGACTGGAAAAAATGAACCTCATCTTATTTTAGAGGAACAAAAGAATAGAAAGGCAGAATATCTCCCAAACACTGCTAGAAAAAAACACCTTATTTTCCTAGTGAAAGATGGCAGAACTTGATGCCTGTCTTGAAGAAATCAAATCTTCATGAGCTTAAAGTAGCCTCTGAAAGACGGAAGAATGCTAAATTAACAAATACAATTCAAATCACTATAGCATAGATATGAAGAAATGAAAAGGACAAGATGATATTTGGACATGTCCCTAGGGTTTCATGTGAAGCAGAAATAATACAATCTGCTCTTGTTCCCATGGAAAGTCTTCAGTGTAGTCAGCTACACTGCTTTGAAGTTGCAACTCATGGCAGACACAGGAAACATGGCAACATTTGCTCTAACTGATCTTGTGCAGACAAGATCTTCCCCCTGCAAAGTATCCTAGAACTATGTACAAGACAGTATATGTCTCTTCTCCCAAACTGCATGGGGTTTGACTTAATGATGGATTATCATGGCAAGTAATACCACCCTTGGAAATTCCTCTGATGGCGATTCAAAATATCAAGCAGAAGTATGCCATGAAGTAGGTGCAGCTAGGAAGTGATGAACCTTTGTGACAAAGACTGCATCTTCTTCTTCCCCACCTTCACTAAAATCCATTGGAATGGATTCTATTACTTGATCATTACTGTGGAAATGGGTATTTCAATATAAATGAAGAGAGCAGAGATGTGAGGGTTTGCAGCCAAAATCTGTCTCCTAACTAAATCGGTTGAAAATATGTCATGAAAAAGGCTGTCTTACACTTATGCCAAACAGGCCCTACAATTAATAAATTAGAGATAGGCAATGTCACAGATGATAAATTATCTACACAGAATTTTCTCTATTTAGAAGATGAAGCTTTTACAAACTTGCATAACCTCATTCAAAATGCAAATAAATGCATGCTTGGTATAAGTTCAGAACAATAAACTAAGTACTTCCCATACATATTACTGTGCAGAAGTCTTGCATCATTAAAAAAACACTCAAATCAAGGGGAGGAGTCCTCAAATACAGTGCAGAGTCCTAGAAAAATAATACATTCATCTTGTGCAAATGGCACAGCTATCAGTACAGGTGTCTGTGAAGGCTATTTAAAGTACTGACTTAATAAATAAGAAATGAAGAAGCCTTAAAATGAGAACAGATAATGGAAACAGTACAAATAGGAAAAAGGAAGAGAGGGCACATAGATATATTTTTCATGACTCTTCAGCAATAGGAAGAATCAAACAAATACTGCTGTGGTAGCCCCAGGTTTGGTTCCAATGGGCTGAATCAGTGGCACTCTGCAACACAGTTATGGTTGAAGTGATCCTGTTACAGAAGCAAAAAAGACTTACAGAAACGAGCCTGCCAGGATATGGCTAACATTATTTGACTTCTGTTTTATGGTTTTACCGACAACAATGACACTGTTTAGTAAGAGCATGAAAAAGGGTTACAAATATATGAGATAAGAAAAATTGCATTACAGAGCTGAACCAATATATTTCTTCATTCAATTTTAGCTAAAGCATAATACTAACTTCAACATGGCCATTAAGTTTTAGTTCCACATCAAGGAAAAAAATAGTGAATAAAGTGGTTTATGATTTGGTCTTGATCCCTTAATTGTCAATGAAATATTCTTTCATACAGAAGAATGAGTTTCAAACAGACTCATTTCAATCAAAATTTTCTCCTTCTCTGGACATTGTACTAAAAAAATAAAAACTGAAAAAGATGTTCAAGTCCAAATGTTGCTTTTAAAAAACAAAAATGGCTTCTGAAAACTGTTTGGATTCCCATATTTCTGATGAAATATTTCAAATATTCACAAGTAAACAAAAATTCCCGTAGTATTATTCCCCCAAACATTTATTCCCATTTTATGGAAGGCTTTAAATAATAATGAATTTAGGATTTAAAATTACTTTGTGATTAATTTTTTGGGGGGAACAGTTAATAAAGAAAGAACATAACTGGTCCAAATTACATTTTCAAAAAAATGTCAGCTGATGCCTAGATTTACCAGAGTCCAATTTTAGTATGTCAAAGGAAAAATGAACAGATGCTGTCATGAGCATCACAATGTAAGCAGGTTGACACTTTGGTCTTTTGAAAATTTGGCTCCATTTGTGGATACTAAAAGCTTGGTGTCATCAGCAAACTTGCTGAGGGTGCACTCAATCCTACTGTCCATGTCGCCAACAAAGATGTTAAACAGAGCTGGTCCCAATACCGACCCCTGAGGAACGCCACTCATGACTGCTCTCCACTTGGACATCGAGCCATTGACCACAACTCTTTGAGTGTGACCATTTAGCCAACTCCTTATCCACCGAGTGGTCCATCCGTCAAATCTATGTCTCTCCATTTTAGAGACATGGATGTCATGTGGGACAGTGTCAGATGCTTTACACAAGTCCAAGTAGATGATGTCAGTTGCTTTTCCCTTATCCACCAGTGCTGTAACCCCGTCATAAAAGACCACCAAATTTGTGAGGCATGATTTGCCCTTAATGAAGCCATGTTGGCTGTCACCAATCACCTCCTTATTTTCCATGTGCCTTAGCATAGTTCCAGGAGGATCTGCTTTGTGATCTTGCCAGGCACAGAGGTGAGACTGACTGGCCTATAGTTTCCCGGGTCTTCCTTTTTTCCCTTTTTAAAAATGGGGGTTATATTTCTCCTTTTCCATTCAGTGGGAACTTCCCCAGACTCCCACGACTTCTCAAATATGATGGATAGTGGCTTAGCCACTTCATCCACCTGTTGCCTCAGGATCCTCGTATGCATCCCATCAGGTCCCACTGACTTGTGCACTTTCAGGTTCCTTAGATGGTCTCAAACCTGATCTTCTCTTACAGTGGACGGTTCTTCATTCTCCCAGTCCCTGCCTTTGCCTTCTGCGTCTTGGGTGGTGTGCCTGGAGCTCTTGCCGGTAAAGACTGAGGCAAAAAATTCATTGAGTACCTCAGCCTTCTCCATGTCCCAGGTAACCAGGTCTCCTATTTCCTTACGGAGAGGGCCCACATTTTCCCTAGTCTTCCTTTTATCACCAACATACCTATAGAAGCTTTTCTTGTTGCCCTTGAAGTCCCTGGCCACATTTAATTCTATCAGGGCTTTAGCTTTCCTAACCTCATCCCTGGTTGCTCAGACAATTTCTCTGTAATCCTCTGACGCTACCTGTCCTTGCTTCCACCCTCTGTAGGCTTCCTTTTTGTGTTTGAGTTTGTCCAGGAGCTCCTTGTTCATCCACGCAGGCCTCCTGGTGTTTTTGTCTTTTTTGTTTTGTTTTCTCTTTGTTGGGATGCATCACTCCTGAGCTTGGAGCAGGTGATCCTTGAATATTAACCAGCTTTCTTGGGCCCCTCTTCCCTCCAGGGCTTTATCCCATGGTACTCCACGAAGCAGATCCCTGAAGAGGCCAGAGTCTGCTCTCCTGAAGTGCAGGGTAGAGAGCTTGCTGTGCGTCCTCCTCACTGCCCTAAGGATCTTGAACTCCACCATGTCATGGTACCCTTGAGCTTCACATTCCCCACCAGCCCCTCCTTGGTGAGAACAAGGTCCGGCATAGCACCTCTCCTCATTGGCTACTCCCATCACTTGGAGAAGGAAGTTGTCATCAAATCATTCAAGAACCTCATGGATTGTTTATGACCTGCCATGTTGTCCTTCCTACAGATATTGGGGTGGTTGAAGTCTCCCATGAGGACCAGGGCTTGTGAACATGAGGCTGCTCCTGTCTGTCTATAGAGGGCTTCATCTGCTTGGTCTTCCTGGTCAGGTGGCCTGTAGCAGACCCCCACTATAATGTCACCGGTCCCTGCCCTCCCTTTAATCCTGACCCATAGGCTTTCGGTCAGCTCCTCATCTATCCCCAGGCAGAGCTCCATGCACTCCAGCTTGTCATTGACAAAGAGGGTGACACCCCCTCCTTGTCTCCCCTGCCTGTCCTTCCTAAAGAGCCTGTATGGTTCCATTCCAACACTCCAGTCACAGGAGCCACCCCACCATGTTGCCATGATGCCAATAAGATTATAGCCCTGCAGGTGTGTGCACGTCCCTAACTCCTCTTGTTTATTCCCCGTGCTACATGTGTTTGCATAGAGGCATTTAAGTCGGGCCCCCGATGAAGCTGACTGACTGCCTGGAGTGGCTGGAATTCCTTTGTGCTGCTCTTCAGGTGCTTTCCTGCTGACCTGTGATCCCTCTCCAGGCTCTGGGCATCTATTGCCAGCACTGGCATCAAACTGGTAGGAATGGGCTGGATTGAGTTTCCCCCCCCCCAGCAGCTTCAGTTTAAAGCCCTCTTCACCAGCTTGGCAAGCCTATGACTGAAGGTGCTCTTCCCCTTCTTTGACAGATGGACCCCATCAGCCCCCAGTAGACCAGGTTTCTCAAAGTGAGTCCCATGGTCTAAGTAGCCGAACCCCTGGCTGTGGCACCAGTCCCGTAACCATGCTATCACATGTTTTGTACTGCAGCTTATCTCTTTAATGACTTACAGAGATTTCAGCTAACCCGTTTCATTTGATCGTGGCATCCTGAGCAGATTTATAACACAAATTGTGTCTCAGAAAGTATATAGATGTACAGAATGTTTTGTCAGCAGACAGTTTCTTGTATGGTTGATAAGACTGCATAATTTTGCCTATTGATGTACAGATTAGTTTGAGAGATGAGAGAGCACTTCCAGATGTTTAGTAAATCAGGCTGTCCTATAAACCTTTTTGTTTATCTAAGACACATTTTCAAAGTCACAAGGGGGAAGTAAGGAACCCAGTTCCCACTGAAAATCAATTATCATCCCCTTTATTAAGAAAGCTGACGTATTTCCTCTATAAATGATAACATTGTTCTTCTGTGGAAGGAGGGATTATTTAAAAAAAAAATGCACAGAGGAGTATTTAATAGCATGGTTACAATTGTGACAACCTAAACATATAAAGTATAACAAGACAGGTTTGTAGGAGAAGGTACTATTTTCCACTAACTCATCTGATATGTTTGGGAGGAAAAAATAGACAAGCTTTCAGGCACACAAGTTTTTCCTCAGATCTTGAACAGAAGAGGCAAAACATGTTTGGAAGTGCAAACTAGCTAGAACACTTTTTTTCTCCTAAATCTGTGTGTGTGCAAGGACAGTGTGCACCTGTGACAGCACTATTCAATGCAAATGTTCTTATACAACCTAACAGAAGCCTAAAGGTTTGGGTGTCAGCAGCAATCTTTCCACCAACTTCAGCAGTTGGGTTGATGTCACATTTGGTAATTGTCCCTGAGTTTGGACTTGAGTTCCTGAGGCCACCACTGGCCAGTTTCCCAGTGACAGCTTTGGGGTTTCCCAAGACTTAAACCCGGGTGGAGGTGGTGGCTCTCTTTGGCCAATACAGTCTTCTGGTAGCTCAAACTGAACTAAAGGTCAGTCCAGCTTGAGAATCCAAGTAAATACCAACAAGAATTTGAGACAACAAGCAATAAGAAATAGTTCTGCTCCTGTGGGATCTTCTCAGCCTCCTGTTCTGGGCGGTTTGTAGTGGGATGCTGGATGAGGGAACCAGAGCAGCAGTGACCGTGTGCAGTGGATGGATGGGTATAGCACAATATCTACTGGATTACTTCAGGAAGACTCGGCTTGGATCAGTTTAAGCCATGTCCAGTTTATTACCTAGAAGAGCCTCATCTGGCATCTGAACTGCATTGTTTTTCTCATGAGAGCCTGTTAACACCTACCAAGCATGAGCTCAAATGAAGGCCAATGGTTAGGAGCTGATAACTATTGGGAAGCCAGTTTGGGGACTGAACATAACATAAACGCAGGTTTTTGGAAGGAAAAAAAGCAGCAAGCTGCCTACCTATCTTGCCAAGTTTCCACAAACCTTGACCTTTGTGTTTTATACCAAACCACTGATTTCCAAAAGCACAACTACATTTGACTTATCCGCTGTGATTCACTCTGCTCCTACCTTTGCCTCTCAGTAGACTACGCAGATTTTCATGACGGTAGATTTCTTGTATCTATGCCCATGCTTCATTCACCTCTATACACATGAGCTGGAGTGACATAGGGCTATTTATGCAAACTGGATCTCAGTTACATACATGAAAACCCAAACGTTACTTTCCTGGCTCCAGTGGAGTTATATACTGAATTATTTCAGCATCACATTACAACTTCAGTGCTAAAGAAACCACAACAAAACATGCATATTTTGCTCCCAATTTATCTTTAATTTTTTCCATATCCCAGCTGGCATTTCCTCATTAGAAATGCCTAATAATTGCTCAGACATTTGCTTGTCTCATTCCTTTTGTTATGAAACTTCTGCATTGACTCATGTTGAGCAAAGATAAGTCTTAAAAAGCTTCAACTCTTTTAATCTGAAGCCCCAAATCATTAGCTGAAAGTTTCTTTCAAGTTTCAGTTCATACAACTTCAAGACATACTTGGTCAGTCTGACTTCGTAATTACCCTAGTAACGGAATTGAATATCACGGGGCTTATATACCCCTTTTTTGACAGTTAGTTCCTGAATCCCAAATGTTCATGTCATTTTGCAGTTTGTATTTACTGTATTTTAAACCCAGATGGAACCAGTTAAATCATACATTCTAGCTTTCTGCCTAATGCCAGTCACATCAAAGGTTAGACTTTAAATTCCTGTACCTCGTCCTCTCAGTTCATAGATACCATTAAGAAACTTTCAAATATGAAGAACTGACCACAAATATTAGGAAGCTGCTTCAGTGGTTATTCAAGTTTCATGCTAAAAATACGCCATTTACTTCCTGTTTGAACTTTACTAACCTCAACCTCCATTCATTTAATATGTCCCATAATGTCCTATAAATTCCTGTGGCTTTGCAAGCTTTTTTAAAGAGCCCTCCATATCAGATTGCTTGTCTATTTAGGAGGACTTGAGGGGGCATCAGGTTTCTATTTCATTTTGTTCTATATGTCACACTTTGGTTGTTTAGGTGATTACTGCTTCTGCATTTCAGTCTTATTAGAGTTTGTTACCTGACAAAGTTTAGTTTCAACATTAGATGATGAAACTCTTCCTCTTTTAGATGCAGTCACCACATGTTTGTTAATTAGTTTTCAAATGAAAAAAAACTTCAGAGTAAATTGCTTACAAAGTAGATTAATTAGATCATAATCTCCAGAGGAATTTTCCTTCCTATCAGAGCTGAGCATATTCACTTCCAACCCTTCATCATCCAGTCTATGTACCTACACAAGCAGACAGAGAACAGAGGAGCCAGCGCTGGTTGCACCAAAAAGGTAACTGGAATCAGAGTATTCCTTATCACTCCCTAAAGCCCCAGGCTGTTCTATTTCAACTTGTGGACCATTACAACATCAAGTATTTTATTATTTTAAACATTATACAGTGAAAAAGAAGTTCTCTTTGGTATATGTGCCTTCACTACTCACAGTTTTGTGTTATAAAGAGTATGATCCTGGCACTAGTAAGCAGAACATGTGTACCAGACTGCAATTCTCCAGATGGGAGACATCTCGCATTCTGAATTGGATCAAAATGATTTTGACATCATTTGACCTAGGGACACTGCATTTCTGGGCCCAGATGGGGCGCAGGAGGGAGGCATAAACCAGCTGCTTAGACTGGGAATGCCCACAGGCAAAACATCAGGTTCCTCTCTTTAGAAGTCAGCAGGATGATGGAGTTTAGGCAGCTCCAAATCTAGGTACTAGCCATGGAATCCAGTCAGGCTGTGGTTTTCAGCACCACTGTGCCCTGCAAGTTCTGCTGTAGATATCTACCTCTTTCACTGGATCTTTTACAGTGTCACAATGGGAAAAAGCACCCATCCCATGCAAGCCGGTAACTTTGCCACACAGCAGAAAAGGAATAATTATTCTGGATTAAAAGCAAATTAACTGGCTATCGATGAATTCATATTCTGGCTCACCTGAAATGAACACAGCTAATCCTGTGGCTAGGGTTATGCTACTGTTGTCAGTATTATATAAGCATGGGCTCTTTGCAGCGTGGCACAGGAAAAGCAGGTGCAGGAGCAGAGAGACCAGTGGGACAGTCCTTGCTTTGAAGAACTTGTGATCCAAAATCCAGGCACCAGGAGGGGCTCCCAGAAGAGGCACGCTGTGCATAAGGCTGTTCTCTTTACCTTACTGTTACCCTAATCTCACAGTGTCCCACTGGCAGTCTCTGGAGGAGGACCTGGGGGCTGGAGGATGGAGGGAGAGCAGGTGGAGGAAGGGGCTTGGGGAGAGGGAACATATTCCCCGGTGCAGGGCAGTGGCTTTTCTCAGGACCACGTACCACCAGAGATCAGAGGTACACTGAACTACCTTCTTCTACCCTCCGCTGGGCAGGTTCAGCTAAAGAAAGAGTCATTAAAGTGGCCCCGACTTCATTTTTATTGTCAGTTCTCAGATTTTCTTGCCAAAGGAAGGTAACATAAGTCACAGGGCTGTCAGCAGAGGAGGTCTGAAGACGTGTCCCTCAGACCCCTCCCAGCAGGCATGTTAAGACGGGTGGGATGAGGGGGAAGCCCACGGCTCCACTCCCCATCTGCCTGCCTCTGCTGGGAAGGAGCGGAGCGAGCCAGCCATACTCCTTCCGCACCGGCTGCCTCTGGCTCCTGACAGAATCAAACTCTCCTATATCTTCCCGAGCAAGTCCGAAAGTCCAAGCAGCGGCAAGACTACTCTAAGTTCCCTCACAGCGCTTGCCTTCCCGTACTATCGAGGTTTCTCTGCTTTCCCTGCTAAAGCCCAACACCCCCAAGTGCTTCCCTCCCAGGCCATCACTCGCCCGGTGCGGGCTCGCACCGCTTTCTAGCGGAGTAGCGGGCTTTATCTGGGCTGAAACATCGCTACATACCCGCCAAACCAGCCCGAGAGCCCCCGCTCTTG
Organism: Aquila chrysaetos chrysaetos; assembly: GCF_900496995.4. Lineage (NCBI taxonomy): Eukaryota > Metazoa > Chordata > Aves > Accipitriformes > Accipitridae > Aquila > Aquila chrysaetos. The sequence continues at coordinate 11,011,910 of NC_044004.1, forward strand.
GCGGTCCCCTCAGGGCGGCGCGGCGAGGCACCGCCGGCCGCTAACGGCCGCCCGCCTCGTGCGGGCGGGCAAGGCCGCCCCCTAGCGCGCGAGGCCGGCGCCGCAGGCGGCGCCCAGCCCGCCGCCTCGCTGCCGGGAGGTGAGAGCCGGGCGCCGCTCCTCATGGCACCGACGACTCCTTCCCCGGGGCGGCCTCCGCCGGGGCCGTTTCCCCTCAGAGCCGCGCCGCGGCGAGGAGAAACACCTGCCGGCCGCCCAGCGGGGCCGGAGGCTGCGCGGGGCGGCGGGGAGCGCGGCGGCACCGCGCCGCCGTCCCCTCCCGGAGGCCGCCGCCGTGGCTCGGCGCGGGACGACGGCGCCGCCGCGGGGAGGGGAGGGGAGGAGAGGGCGGCCCGGCCGCGCGGCTCCCGGGGCGGGAGGAGAAGCGGCGGCGGCGGCGGCGGCGGCGCTCGGGGCGGTTTTCCCCCCGCCGGGGGGTTCCGCCGAGGCGGGCGCGGCGGCTTCACCTGGCGGGACTGAGCATGCGCGCGGCGGCGGGGCACGCCGCCGATTGGGAGCGCGATGCAAGACTAGGACGGAGCCGCCGGGCAGCCGCGACTTCGCCGAGAGCGCGCTGCCGCGCCGCCGGAGAGGGGCCGCCGGGAGCCGCTCTCCGTGGGATTTGATGCTGCCCCTGCCCCGCAGCCCGCTCCCTGCGAGGATCCAGCTCCCGCCGGGGACTCCCGTCGGCCGGGCGGTGTCTTCTCCGGAGCGGCGGGCTGCCTTGAGCCGGGCGCGACCGGGCGGGCGGCGGGGGCCAGCCGTGCGCCGCTGCCCCCTGGCCGGGGGCCGGGGGGAGGCAGCGCTGCCGCGCTCCCTGCCGCGCTCCCTGCCGCGCCGGGGCGGCGCTGCCCGGCCCTGCCCTGAGGCGGCGGGGCGGCGAGAGGGGCGGGCGGCTCGGCCGTTGGGAGCCGCGCGGCGGGGCGGCCGTTGGACCGTCGGCGGGGGGCGATGAGGGCGGCGGGGCGGCGGCGGCGGCGGGGCGGCCGGGCGGGGCGGGGGCTCCGCGGGGCTCTCTAGGACGCCGGCGCCCCGCACACCCGCCATGGATCTGCTGCTGGTGGTGAACGCGAGCCTGGGCTCCTCCAACGAGTCCCTGGCGCTGCCCCCCTCCTCGCCGTCCTCCTCGGCTCTCCTGCAGCCGCCCTCCCCCTACTCGCCGGCGGCCGTGGCCAGCCTGGCGGCGGTGGTGGGCTTCCTCATCGTCTTCACCATCGTGGGCAACGTGCTGGTGGTGATAGCTGTGCTCACCAGCCGGGCGCTGAGAGCCCCCCAGAACCTCTTCCTGGTGTCCCTGGCCAGCGCGGACATCCTGGTGGCTACCCTGGTCATGCCTTTCTCCTTAGCCAACGAGCTTATGAATTACTGGTACTTCGGCAAGGCTTGGTGTAACATTTACCTGGCGCTGGACGTGCTCTTCTGCACCTCCTCCATCGTCCACCTGTGCGCCATCAGCCTCGACAGGTATTGGTCAGTCACACAGGCGGTGGAGTACAACCTCAAACGGACCCCCCGGCGGATCAAGGCCATCATCCTCACTGTCTGGCTCATTTCAGCTGTCATCTCCTTCCCGCCATTGATCTCCATGTACCGGGACCCCGAGGGAGATGGCTTTCCCCAGTGCAAGCTCAATGACGAGACATGGTACATCCTTTCTTCTTGCATCGGCTCTTTCTTTGCCCCCTGCCTCATCATGGTGTTGGTCTATATCCGCATCTACCGCGTGGCCAAGCTAAGGACCAGGACCCTCTCTGAGAAGCGTACGATGCCAGAGGGGTCCTCCCAGACTGAGAATGGCTTGAGCCGCGCTGCTGGCGGCTGCACGTCCCTGAGGACGCAGCTGGGAGAGAACGGACATTATTCAGTGCACCACTGGCGCAAAGCCTCTGAGCTGGAGGACATCGAGCTGGAGGAGAGCAGCACCTCAGAGAGCAGACGGAGGCGGAGCCGGGAGGAGCATCCCCGCAAAAGCAGCAAGAGCCAGTCCTTCTCCTACTCGTATTCCTCCAAGCACTCTAGTAGCCGTCTGTCCCGGTCTAGCAATCGCTCCATGCAGTTCTTCTCATATCGCCGCCGCCGGAAGCGTAGCAGCATCTGCCGTAAGAAAGTCACCCAGGCCCGGGAGAAACGCTTCACTTTTGTGCTGGCTGTGGTCATGGGGGTCTTTGTAGTTTGCTGGTTCCCTTTCTTCTTCAGCTACAGCCTCTATGGTATTTGCCGGGAGGCATGTGAGGTCCCTGAGACTCTCTTCAAGTTCTTCTTCTGGATTGGGTATTGCAATAGCTCCCTCAACCCGGTCATCTACACCATCTTCAACCAGGACTTCCGCAGGTCCTTTAAACACATTCTCTTTAAGAAGAAGAAGAAGAACTTCCGGCATTGAGCCGGAGGGATGGATTTGCCTTGAGCAGGAGTGGAGTTAAAAGAGAAAGAGAAGGCTCTGTGCTGAAAAAGAAGGGAGGGAAGAGAACACAGGGTTTGGGCTTAGAGAGAAGGAAGAGGGCTCGCCCCCTCCGTGGAGCAGAGTGATGCTGTGGGGTACGGGGTTAGTGTCAGGGAGGCTGAGGACATTCACCATGGTACAGAGTGGTGACATGGGGCTGGAGGAGCGGTGCTGGAGTGCGGATGGGTAAATGGGGAGGGGAATGATTGTCTTTGAACCCTGCTGGAGGGCATGGGGAGTCTGCAGAGGAAAATAGGCTAAGACGCTGAGTTTGGGAAGCAGTGAGCTTTTATGGGCTCTGGAATTTTGTGGTAAAACAAAAAGAGACATCAAGAGGAAAGGATTAAGTGGCAGTGGTGGTGGAGATTTGAGTATTTATAAAGTAAGCAGCTGGGGGCCTATGGTGGGCTCGTACCAGTAAGAAATTGGCTTTTACTGCTTACGTGGGGAAAGAAAGTGCGAAGTACCAGGCACTGACAGTGTTTTGAGTTATGAAAGAATTTAAATGTTTGCCAAAAAAACCCAAAAGAACAATCCAAACTCTTTTCTAAATAAACCTTTGTACTGTTAAAACCTTCTGAATGATGATTTTACACAGGGCTTAAGACAAACAGAAAGCATGGGGTTTTGTTTTTCTTTGGAGGGGTCTTTGCCTATAGAGCTGGATGGGAAAAGTTTTTCCTATCTTCCCACAATTTTTGATTTGTCAGTGGGACAAACCTGGGAGTCTTGCATGTTTTCATGAAATATGAAAAAGAGCACATGCACCCCATGACCTTATTTCCCCCTGTTGGATCTCCAGGCAGTAAATTCCTGCTCCATCCCTCTCAGATCAGTGGCCTAAGCACCTTGCTATCCTGGAGCAGGTAGTGAAAAAAAAAAAAATCATTTTGGTGAACTCGCCTAACATTTTCTGAGTTAAAAGAAAAAAATGAAATTTCCAATCGACTCAACTTGCATGTGCCCTGGGGAACTTTTCCCCCCCTCTTTTTAGGTCCCCTTCAAAAGGCTTATCTCAGGGGCTGGATGCGTGCTGCTCTGGCGGGCAGTCGGAGGCAGTCTGCTATGCAGATTTTCAGAGGAAGGGCAATCACCACACCACTAAGGTCTTTAAATCCTTTGTATTTACAGTCTTAGAGCAACTAAATCCTTTATATTTATTTTTTTAATGAGAAGCATACATTGCAGATTGTCAGTGGTGTATGTGAACAAATCTCAAAAGACAGTGCAGCTGTTCCAAACCTTTAATATTAATGTTGCTTTCTTTCCCTTTTCTTGCTTGGATTTCTAGTTTATGATTTCAGAGGATTTTGTTGGGGGGGAGGGGATGGAAGAGGGAAGAAGGGTTTGAATAGTTATTAAAGCAAACTATATTTCCCATGGGTTTATAAAATGTCATAAACTGTAATGAAGAGAATGAGAGACAGGGACTGGTGTCTGTACATTCACCACTGCATACCGAGTGTAAGACTCAGCTGAGCATATACATCCCTTCTCCAGCTGTGCTGCTGCAAGGTGTGTATTCTGTTTGTGGGGTAAATACTGCTCCATTTTATGTGTATCACTCCTTCCATAGGCAGCAGGATTTGGCATCTGCCTCAAATGAACCTTTCCATAGTAAACAGCTCTTTGAAAAACAGAACAAAATCTTATCTCGTACAGCAGGCTTCTTGAAACAGCTAAATTGAATCCATACCTCAGAATCATTAGATATCCCCTTCTTTACTCCCTCTCCTCTGTCTGAAAGGTGTCTGTAGCCTCTCTTCTCTTGAAATCTCTATGGCATAAGGAGAAATGATAGAGCAGTCATTTTGTTTCATCAGTTTTTCATAATAAGCATTTGGTTCACTTAACCCTGGAAAAGGAGGTGGTTGGTGGCTAAGATTCTGCTGTTTAATTCAATAGACAATTTAACTTCAGGGCCAACTCAGGTGGGAGTTCTGCCGAAGTAAGGATTAGATGATTGCACCAAATGCATTAGAAGTTTGCTTGATTTCACTAAAGAAACAACTGAGACATTTTCAAAATCCTAAGTCCATAACTCATTAGATCCTTTCTTGAAATAAGGCTTGGAGTTTTGAAAAGATTTGAGCCTTGTTTAAACATCTGCACTTAAAGAAAGGGTGTCAAGACTCATTTTCAGGAGCATCCCTTTGTAAATAACAAATGGTTTGGTACAAATACGTACCTGAGACAGATAAATAAGAGAAAAAAATAGCAACTGAGAGGAGGAAACTACAAGCCATTTTCTCTTTTGCAAAGTGGAGAATTCTTTTTAAAGTTACATCAAGAAGAGCTGAAACAAGCTCATATTGTTTGTAGGTAACCATGTAGCTAAAAAGTTCAGGTCTGTTTAATCTGAAGAAACTATATAATTGCCAGAGCAACCAAAGCAACATATGGTACATAGCTACTACCTCTGAGCTACTGGACGGCTTCATTAGAGTTACCTGCTCCTACCAAGACGAAGGTCTGCTTTTGTCACTTAATGCTGGTTTAGGGTGGTTTCCCAGTCTGCAGACACACAGCAGTTTCACTGTTGCACTGCTTTTGAAATGAGATTTGTTGCCTGTAAACACAATCTTTCCCCTTTGTTTTTCCTTGTAGAATTCAAGGAGTCTATGGAAATGAAATTTAATTGACAGTCAGATTTTAGTGGACGTGAAGTATATATGGAATGACTGATGTGCCTTAAAAGTAATTTCTTCGCTATAAAATTATTCTGTGGTCATTATAAACATAAAGGAAATAATGCTTTTATTTTTGTTTTGCATTTCCAAATGTCTAAAAGGGTTTGATGCAGATACTGAACATCTATGTGCAGCAGCATACTTAAAAACAGGGCATTTTCTGTGGTTTTAATTTATTTCTCATCACAGTTACTCATCTGATTCAATGCCTCAAGAGGAGCTTATTTCTTCTGAGCTAGATAAAAAGTAATATTCATCAATAAAGATGTGCAGTATACTCCCCTTTTAAGTGCATTTCCCTCTAAATTAGTGAATACAGAGGATTTCTATAAAAATTGTTTTTAATGTAACTACTGAATATGCTTCAAGGAAGTAAAATGGGGCTGATTTATTTTTTTAATTACAGTGTTCTCTTATTACTTGTAATAGCTGAAGACTGGAATTTGTTTGTAACATACTGTATGGTATTAATTTTCATAAAAAGTTATCAGCTCTGCTACTCACAATGTGGTTGTGCTTCCACTGTAAGTTGGCTAATAGCATATATGGGAAAAAAATAGTCAATGCAGCTTTTGCTTAAGAAAAAGGGAGAAGATATTTTATGTTTTGAATGTGTCCAGTTGTGTCTTTGATTACATCTGATGAGCTGGTTTAAACACTCACTCTTTACTGTTGTGGAAGAACGAAATGTTGCTATGAAGCCATATTGATTTTAACAACAAGCACCTGATCTTTAACTCTTCATTTTCTCATTTCACCATGAAGAAAATTTTCTGTCAATCTAAAGTGAGCAGTAAATGTTTTATTTTCAGAACCAATTTTCTGAACAATACCACTATTGGTTGGTTATGGAACTATCGAACAGTATAACTTAGCGCTGCTGTCCTTCAGCCCTCTTCTGTGGGAGTTTTGCATGAGTGAGAACCACAGAATTAGCCTCTTCAAGGCTTGAGGCAGATGGAAGGGGCCTTACATATAGGAGATTTGACAGGATCACAGCTTTAAATCACTGGCCAAAATAAGAATCAGGCCCTTGTTGTTCTGTGTGATCTCTTTTCAGAAGAGTCATGTTGCTCCAAAAGCACTGGCAGTTTCTGAGAAGCAGACCTGAAATGAAAGACTCCATGGAAGCAGCTTTGCCCACATTGACCTGTATCACCTTTTGTGAGTAATCCCAGAAAACTTCAACGGAGTTTACTTGTGAATGAGGGAACTACTCAGTGTGGGCAAGGATCTTAGGAGCTTCCTTAGACATTGCCTCTTCTTCAGTAAATGTGCCTGAGGAATGTAAGCAAACATTTGTGTGTAAATGTACAAAACCTGAAAGAAAGCAATCCTCTCTGCTTAACTTTGACTCCTGTTCAAACCCATAGAAGGTGTGGGTCAAGAGGTTTTTGACTATATAACCAGAGCAACAAACCCTACTGGATATTTTCAGTATAAGCTGTGTGAAGAGCATTATCTGATTGCATCTGTTTTTCAGAGAAGAAAACTGTTGGTCTCTTTCTTGCTCTGTAGAAGTTGATATTGATTAGAACAGCATCTGAGAAGTGTAAGGATTTTGTAGGAAATGTCAGTAACAACACGCATTTCAGGAGAATGTTCTAACCTTAAACTATGACTACAGTCAAGAAGGAGAAAGTACCTACAAGCTGTGCAAAATGAAGGCCTGGTGCTATTTATGAGTTTGTTTTCATGGTTGCTCATTGTGACCTTGTTGGTGAGCAGAAGGCAGCTAGATGCTTTGGAGAAAAAGCTCTTTGGAGGGGGGGACAGTGCGTGAAGAAGTGACTACCCACAACACTGGAGGAATTAATATTTACTTACCTTTGCACTGTAGACAAGTACAGTGGAGGAATTTGCCTTTTTCTTTGCACAATAGCAAATGTTACTTTGCCTTCCAGATCTGTTGGTCAAATAGGCCTTACAAAAGATGACACAGGAGAAGGTAGGGATAGGGGGTTGCTCACTTCAATGTTCAACACCAAGCTTAAGTTTGTCCTTTGTCCTTGAAATTAAGCCAAAAATAGTTTGGCACTTGGACATAAAAGGCCATGTAGCATCAATAATGCTACACTGAATATAGTCTAGTTTTAGCAAAAAGCATCAGTTCATATTATGCACCCTGCACATCACCGTTTCAGGACAGAAATGGGAGAGTCTGACACATAAAGCGTGTGAGAAAGGAGTAATCAGCAGTTTGAAGGGTCATGGGTGTATTGTGAAATTTCCCTAGATCCCATTCTGACAACTGAGCTACCTTTAATTTTGTGGCTTCCCAATCACTTAGAACTCCTAAGAAAGACTTAGGGAGGTACGTAACATGGAAACAGTAGAAATACTGGTTCTCAAGGAAGCAAAAAGTGGCAATTGACAGTCAGTGTTCAGATGGTTATACCAGATGACCAGTCCTCCAGTGGGTGGATAACTGCTACTGATTTTAGTGGGAAAGCCTGGGGTATCTTCAACTCACAGTGGCTGTCATGTTTGGTCTGAATTTAGGTGCACCTGCAGTTGGTACATTGCCTTTGTTTGAAGTGGCAGCCCTTAGAACACGACAGAAGACATTTTAAGTACATCTCTCCTCTGGCACATGTCCTTCACTACACTGTCCCAAACGTTTTTTAATTCAACTGCATGACAGTTGATAAGGTAGAGAAAGATTGCCAGTATCTTACAGAAAAAAAGAAAGAGAGGCATGGAAAATATTAGGCATTGAAACCTGGTGTCTTAGTCCCAGCCTAACATCTTACTGCAATAGCAGTCTTCCTCCTCCCACCCCCTTTTTTTTCTTTTGGAAAACAGAAATTCATGCAAAATTGCAGAAGCTTATTTTTAATAGACTACACAGATGATACAGTTTACACTAGAAAAAAAAAGCTTTTCTGTCAATAAATGGCATTCTGCTGTAAAGCAATTTTCTTTACTATATTTCTCTGAAAAAAACTAATGAAAAGTAAACCAGCACTTAATTCAATTTGTCTATATGTAACTCTTTTAACAAAAATGCTTTATTGAAGGTCCTGAATGTAAAGTACACAAATCAAATACAGCTGCCTGCTTCATCAAAATCAATTAGTTGTGTTTCAGCATTTTTGTGAACAGCAGTCATTCGTTTTGTATGATACTCTTTCCTGATAGCTCTCTGCTGACAGAGAAAGCTGTACACCCTGTTGACAACAGGAAAAAAATGAGGATTCATATTTCCCTCCATTAACTCTGTTAAGTCTCCTCTAATAAATTAAAAAGCAGGCCACTAGGAGTAGGTCTTTTGGTGTGATGTCTAGTAAGTGACATGAGTCAGAGAAATAATAACCTGAGTGGTTCTGAGATGTACAGCACACTTAATAGAGACACTAACCCAAGGCTGCAGGGACATGCTTCTCTTGTTTTTGCTCTCTATGCCTTTGACCCAGCATTTCAAATTCTTTCCTCTGTAGCAGAACACTTTAAGCACAGCATCCCTTTCAACCTAGTCTGTTGGAGTAAGAAATTAATACTGAGGTCTCCCACTTCCTCACCGAGTGCTTTCACCAATAGACTATTTATAAAGGTGATGCAGCTAAAATGCCTTTCCTTTAGGCACATAAATGTTTTATTTGATCTAGCTTTTTATCTCTCACTAGACTAACACTCTCATTCCACAAGGACATTCTCTATCTGGAAAGCAAACACATGTCAAATACTGGGAAGAATATGAGAAATCCTGAAAAACCCCAGCCACTCCAGCTAAATTTTAAAAGAAAAGGACACCGCTGAACTAAGGAAAAGGCTTAATCTTGTCTGTGGTGGGGATGCCCTAGCTGAGACCACCTACTCAGACGTGCCTCTCATCAGAATTTGGAGCAAACAGTGTGTGGAGCTGTTCCCCTGGGGCCCCTGCAGCTGTACTGAGAGGAGCAATTTCAAGTGTCCAGCAAAGATTAGAGTATGAAATTACGTGCCTATTGAATCACTCCACATTGTAGCAGATTCTCGCACTTTGTCTTTCTCTTCCCTTTTTGCACCCTTTAAATCCATCCCTGCTTGCAATCTGAGTACAATACACAGCACACGCTTGCTGTGCTTTTACCTCGTATGCCTCAGTGTCTGATCAACAAAGGGTGGACAGTGCTTCCCCTCCTCCCAGGTACACTGGGAGGATTCCCCAGCAGACTCTCTGTGAGGTGCTTCGATGCAGTGTTGTGCTATAGGTAAGTACTTCTAGTGGAGTAACAGGAGTGATGCTAAAAGTTCTTGATTCACTCCAAGCCATACTGCTTTATCTCCAATAAATGCTTGTGTGCGGAGTTTCAAAGTGTCTATAAATGTGCATTCACTAAGGTTGGCACTGATTTGTTTACATCAGCAGTAATTTCTGTTAGTGATTAAGGAGAGACTTTTAGTCAATCCATCAGACACTGCTTTTGATTTGCCACTTGGTACACCAGAGGAACATGATGCATTGTTTTAACAACACAATTAGCAATAGAAGTAATTGAAGATTCCTGGATGGCATGTTTTTTCTGTCAGAAAAATGCCAGTTTGATGAAATCTGATCTTTCCTTAAAGTATGTGTCTGTTTTGCCCAATATATAGTGGAAACCAGGAGATCTTTAATCAGCTTCTGCTGGGCTGACTGCTCACTGGCTTGTCTGTCTGGCTCCTGAGCAGGCTGCTGGATAAGGTGCCAGAAAGCCGAGACTTCCAGGCTCCTGGATCGTGGGCAGCTCAGGCCCCTGGGTTTATGGGCACTCAGCTCTGAGCTCCATTATCACAGTATCTAAATGCTTCATAACCTTTGTTATACTTAGTCTGTCAATGTCTTTATGCATTAAGGAGGGACTACCATGCCCTTTTTGCTGATGAGAAACCGAAAGATTAATGGCATTTAGGTAGGTAAATCTTAAGAAGCTTCTACTTTATGTGGATACTTCCAGTTGCAAATCCACTATTGAGTCTCAAACCCCTGCTAAGCTCCAATGTATAAAGTTCTGCCTGTGCTTTAAAGTTCTGCTTCTGGCTCTGTGAACATTGCATGTCCACAGAACTTGCACAAAAATCCTATCAGGACACGCAAACTAAATGTTTCTCTCCATCTGGTACGTGCATCATGCAGTTTGGGTTTTGCAGAACAAGAAAAAAGTAAGGCACTACCTCCAGTTTGTGAGGAGGCACTGGCATTGCTAGTGTTTTTTTAAGGATTGTGTTTGTATTTTTAGTCACCAGTGTTGGATTCACATTCCCATTTCTAGATGCCTGTTTTTTCCATGTATTGAACAAGTACCCTCAGGGCGCAACTCTGACCTATGATTTACACCCCAAAGGGGTGGACTTTTTCTGTAGTCCTGGCAAAGTACAGAAATCAGAAGTACTACTAAAAAAAAAAAAAAAAATTGACCCAAGATCCCCAAAAACTAGTCACTGAAATAACCAACCTCATTTATGGGTCAAGGCTCAGATTCAGGCAGAAAAACAGGTATAAACCCAGGGATCTTTCATATCTGCTATTTCTTTTAGTGCCTACCAAGTGTCTCAGGATACAATGTGGATCACTAGATCATTCTTTTCTCACACTTTGAAGGTCACCTCCCTTGAGATTGCTGAACCTAGGTCTTCAATAATCCAGAAATTACCTGGAAACCCAATGAAAAATAAATGTTACAGAGTCAAGAAATAACATACATGATTCCAATGTTAGGCATGATGGACTCCCTAACTGGCAATATGCCTGTTGAGAACAACCATTTTGGGCTATTGAGCAATTCTTTGCATATTTTTCAGGCAAAGTGATGACCTTAGAGGGAACTTGAATGTCAGGCGAACCTTTTGTACAGAGGAGGCTTCCTGACACTATTTACCACCTTCAGAAATGCCAGTCAATGTCTATCAAACTCATACTTTTCATAACTAAGGGAAAGGATTGTCCCCAAATATGGTATTAAAGAAAAAAAGTAAGTAGAAGTAATTTTAAAAAGTAGTCATGCATAGTAAATGTGGTAGGAGAGGGAACCTGTCTGTTCCTGGAGAAAGAGTTCAGCAGCAGTTCATTCTTAACCTAATTCTGTCATCTCCAGCTTGGGATAGCTGACAGTCACATAGGTTGAGGGTGCCCTCAGGTTACAGTGTTTTCAAAAAGTGTCATAGCTCTTTTGTGTGTTAACTAGATTCTTGTTGTGGTAACAGTTACTATTAATTAATGAGGGAAATTACTTTTTTTTCCCCTCCCTTTCTCTCAGAGAAGAAACATACAAACCTTTGAGCAGGAGACTGGACTAGAGACATCCTGAGGTCCTTTCCAACCTGAATTAGCCTAGGACTCTAAGACCTGTTTCCTTCTAATAATAAACAAAAGGGAAGTCTTAATAACTGGATAACATCAAAATAAGTCTATAGAAAGATGCACATATATGCTATAGGTGGGCAAACTTTGCTTATCTCTTCCTTAGGGCATTTGGATCTCTAAAACTTTTCTATCATCTGCTGTGTGAAAAGTCTATCTAACGCACATTTGGCTGGGTCCAGGACAAAAAACTTTTCTTTCTTTGGAATTAATTTAGTAACTAGAGACTGCTACAGCATGTTCCCATCTCCTGCCAACCCCCCCCCACCCCAGTCCTTAACACAGTAGAGGCACACACACATACAAATATTTTACAGGCAATTTTTTTAGAACTCCAGCCAAATACTGCTTTTGATTTTTTTTTTCCCAAATAAAACCAACTATGTTTATGTCCAGCAAGTCAAATGTGTCTTCATGATCTACTGACTTTGAAGTGGTGAAGAATATAGATCATAAAGCACCAAGTCATGATTTATACCATAGCTGTCATGAGTGGGATAAAAATAACAAGGAAATTAGTATGTTTCCATACACAACTGAAGATTTTAGTTAAAGCCTGAGCAATGGGAGTCTCTGACCATGACACATGTTGCTCCATTCCTCATTCATTTTTGCATGGAAGGTGCCTGACCCTTCTGTAGAAGTGGCATTTAAGAGGATCAGGTGCTAGCTGATGAATTCATGAATATGTTGTCACATCTGGAATTGCAAATCCTTTTCTTCCTTTCAAAATGTCAGTAATGTTTCTCTGCAGTCACAATGCAGCTGCTATTGTAGGGCATGGCAATACAGTTGTATATTCCATGTGAGTTATAAGGTTTGTTATTTGGTTGCCACTAAATATATCACAGGGCTAGAAAATGCTCTTAGCATAGGGTTATAATCTTTGATGTAGCTTGCACAAGCACAACATAAAGTATCTATTTCCTCTCCGTGTCCACTCAAGAAAGAAACAAGATTGCTGGGGCCAAATCTGCGGCAAGGTGTGAGCAGAGCCGGTCCGCGGCTGCTGGCTGCAGTCTCTGGTCTGCTGATGCTGCTGAGGCAGCTAAAGCCCACCTGGGTGAGGGAGTGGTGAATCAACAGCATGAAGGCACGGGCTGCATTTGTTCCTTCACTAAACTTGTTTGTGGGATCAACTGACTACACATTCCATTGCTACAGCTGATAAATATGCTGTTCTGTTTGGTTATCAAACCAAATTCTTTCTTTCTGCACACCTCCACTGTCTTTTATGAAGAGGTGCTAGGTACCATTCACGCTCCCACATGGCTTCAGAAAGTTCAGAAGACTCTTTGAGGCCCTCTTCGGTCATGATGGGGACTCCAAAAACACTTTTAAATGCCAGCAGGTATTTTTCAGCCTTTGATACTATTTGGATGGAGTAAAAGTGCTAGTTCTGGGCCCAAAACTTTTAAAATTCTGTTTTATAAGAAGTAAACCGCAAACAGAGACATTATTGAGGCCTGGACAAGGATTCATATCTAGTTCTGTTGCTGGTCTCTAGCCCGGTGTGCTATGAGCTTTGAACCTGTCATTTCAATCTCTTGCCGCTCTTGTATGCATATCATATACTGATATGCACAGTATTACTTCATTCATAAATATTTTTGAAAGTTATGAACAAAAAAAAAGTGCTACAGAAGTCCTAGATCATTATTGTTAGAAAAATATTTAATAAAAACTTGCAGATAGTCACTGAAGTACCACTCGTTAAGGAGTTCATCTGTCCTCTGGTTTTGCTTTAAATGACTTGAAATTTGAGAGTTGCAATATGCATCATCAATGTCTACTTTTATATCTAACTTCTGTAGCTTTCCCAAACTCTTGTACACTGAAGTAGCGCTAAAAATTTTGAGTTTGCTATTTTATGTATCTACAGAAGATATTACAGAACTGACAATTTATCACTGGATGTCGGCCTCTTTTCCCAAGTAAAAAGTGACAGAACAAGAGGAGACAGGCTCAAGTTGCGCCAGGGGAGGTGTAGATTGGATATTAGGAAAAAATTCTTCCCTGAAAAGGTTATCAAGCACTGGAACAGGCTGCCCAGGGAAGGGGTTGAGTCACCATCCCTGGAGGTACTTTAAAAGACTGTGATGCTTAGAGACATGGTTTAGTGGTGGACTTGGCAGTGTTAGGTTAACGGTCGGACTCGATGATCTTAAGGGTCTTTTCCAACCTAAACGATTCTATGATTATCTATTAAGAGGAAAATTTGCCTTTAATTTTCCTGCCTAGCTTAGTTCATATTATTCTCAAACATTGAGTGGAAAACCTCTCACTGTCTGTAGTACAGCATTGGGAAGGAGGTCTTAATCTCTGTGGGAGCTGTGATTCTGGGAACAGTGCTTGCATTGAGACTTAGATGTTTCTGAGGCAGTTCCTGTTTTGGGGTTTCGTATGTGCAAGTTCAATGCCTAGAAGCATGACTCCTGCTCAGGATACAAATAATGACAAATTGTCTGAATGTGGAAAAAACGCTGGAATGATAAATGTCAACATTTTGTCTACATATGTCCAGAAAACTGCACTCATGAGGCTTCTAAATCAGTGTGCTCTGTTTCTGTTCTTTGAAGTTATTTTTATAACTATTTCCCAAGCAATTGCACATCCTACAATGAGAACTACATATGTCCCAAGATTAAAATATCAGAAATAAGCCATTTTTAAATCTTCAACACAAAACAAATGAGGAGCACTTTCTTTATATGCTAGCTAAACATTCAACTTGAACAATTAAAATAAATAATTGCATTGTGGAAAAACACAGTACAGATCAGGATAAATAGATATTTTTATTTAGTATTGTTAAAGCTGTAAATTGCCCACTTAGATTGATTTAATGTCTATGTAAATTTGTCATGTGCTTTTAAAAGTTTGTTCTGTCTTAAAGTTCCATTTTAATTTTTTTAAGGAGCAATCACACTCACACACACACACTCACTCATTCAGGTAAACAGTTCCATGAATAGCCTCAGGGTTCCTTGACAAGAATGTAATTGTCTGTGCACTGACTCTATAACTGAATTGCCTTCTTAATAATGGGATATTGGTTTTATTGGCTCCTGACTGCTCCCCTTTAATACCCATTAATTATCTTTTTACTTTCTTTAATGTCCCTTTCTCTCTTTCTTCCTTCATGTTTCTTGTTTCTTCCCCATTCCACAAACCCCCTGCAAAAGTGCAGCTAGTGCAAGAAAATAAAGCAGCAAAATGACTGTAAGCTGGCATTTACAGACTCCCATTTCAAATAGAAGACTCCTGCACTGCAATTGAATTAACTGATGTTAGAGCTCAGAAGCACAAGCAGGCTCACTCCTATCATTCACAACAGCCCCTCCCAGTTGCTGCTGCCTTCTTGTAACCATTTAGAACCAGAGAGCTATAATACTGAAAAATAATTCTTTCTGTGGGTAAGTGTATCTGGGGATAAATTTGAGTAATACATAAGAAAGAACACAGAGGATACCAGTTCTGCAGTGTGCACCGGCTACAGATGGCTACCAGTCAGTCCATCGACATCGGCTTCCAAATGGGGCCTAGGAGAAACTAACCCATGAAACAGGCATCATTTAATCAGTGATGAAATGTTCCAGTGCAGATTACGTGGGTTTTCTGCTAGCCTTTAGAAAAGCTTCAGTTCTGTGCTGGAAACCAGTATGTGACATTTGAGAAAACTAGTGCTTAGGTCAACTGACGTATTAAACCATAACTACGGCTTTGCTGGAGTGATGATTGCAATATATATTATCCAGTAGAAACAAATAGATTCAGCATATGTGACCACAAAATACAATTCTTATATTACTGCTTCTTCCAAAATCAGGTAGAGAAACACTGAAGAATTTATAGCTCCAGCCTTCTTTTGCTGCAGTGTAGCCTCATGGTATTGATCAGTAAATCCTATGAAGAGACTGTAGAGGAGAAAGTATTATTCATTCATGAAATGGAAGTATGTTGCCACAGAGCATTTATTTTGTATGGGCCAACTGCTCATAATTCCTCTAGAAATGATCCATCATTATACTTGAACCCGGATTCTGGGGCTCAGAGCAGGGAAAGGGAAGGACATCTTACCTTATAAAGGTAGAGTTTGTTTTTACACACCTACTAATGTGTTCAACAGCGTTAATAGCTGATGCCTCCTCTGCAGGAGAACTGTATGACAAAGTTGATAGAGGGTTTTGCTGGAAGACAGTGCACAGACCTTTGTGATAGGTAGCAGCAGATTTCAAGGACACCAAAAGATGTTGCAAAGGACAGGAACTGAACTGAGTGGGCTGCCCAGTTGAATCCAACTATACCTCTGAGCCAGGTCAGCTGGTGATACTGTCTGGCAGGACCAAGCAAGAAAATCCCTTGGGATGGGAGGCAGACATCTACTGAAACACCTGGATATTGTGAGCAGGTTTGAGAGGTGGGTGGAGGTGTTACTAGAAGGACCATCTGATCCGTGGATGGAAAGGAAAGAAACAAGCTACCACTAAAGTTGCTGAGGATGGGAGTCCTTCACTCCTGTTTGTATAGGGATTCTTATGCTGTATCTCCCCACGTTATGATGCGTTTACTCTCCTAGTAACGGTTTGTTCGCATATATCTGTAATGCTAGAAAATGTAGTTTTCCTCTACGCCACTCCACAGGTAATATTCAGTTTTCAAAGGCATTTTAATGAAAAAAACCTAATTAACAAAACTGAAAACCCTTTTTTGTACCACTGGCTACCTAACAGGAGAACTAGAGTTTTCAACATTATTTTCCCATTTTGACAATGTTTTTCACAGAGTTTTAACATTTCCTATTTTTTTTCAAATGGAAAACAACAATGTTGGGAAAAACTATCCCAAACCATATGACCTAAAGGCCCCTTTTCTATATTTTTATTCCTCTACACCTGTCTTCCTACTTGTACCTTTTTTCCTATTTTGCTACAGAAATATGAAGAAAAGTAAAAATCCACACCTGTAAAAAATAAAGAATTTCAGATTATTTTTTTCTTGAAAAAGTTCTTAAAATCCAAACAAGACAAACAGTAGGGAGACTGGAATGAAAAATTCTGATGACTAATAAGTAATTTGTTGGCAGAGATTTTTGTTTGTGATATCAGGGTTTCTGAAGTCCTGTTTTCCATTTGAGCTTAGAGGTGATAATGTGAGTGCACAATAGGCATATTTCCGCCTTTGGTTTTATTCTCTACTAAGAGTAAACTGTGTAATGCTTTTGTCAGAAGCTGGATTTCACCAATGTTAACTAAACAAACCATAGTGCTCTGAGGGGAAGACTACCCAAACAAATGGCTACAACTTAGCAGTTTCTGGCTCAGAGGATGAGCATTGGTTGTTTTAGAGAGAGCTGCTCCATTAGCATGGCAAAAACTCAAGCTTGGAATTTAGGTATCTTCAGTCCGGACTGAAGCAAAATACTTTAGACAACTGGGTTTGAAAATCTTGGTTCCTTGCACCTGATCCCAAGCAAAAAGCACTACATTAAATCTCTTTGCTTGGACTATAACCAATTTCTATTGTTGTGGTTTAGCAGCTTTCAAAAGTCATTTCAGGGAATCTTTTATTGTCATAAAACAGTATCTTTTACTATTCAGTCCCTGCCATCAACACTTTTTGTTTTCATAGTATATTCTATCAATAAAACATTCACTATCATTCAATCAGTGTAAACTCTGTTCAGGCTCATCTACTGTACATTACTTGATGAAAAATCTGTGACAGTTCTAAAGCCAACTGATCAGCAAGCTGATTTTTTAATCATATGCATGGGTGAAAGTATTTTACTAAAAAGGAGATATGAAACAGAAGTAGATCATTATTAGTGTAGCAGAGATTGCTTTATATTTTTATCTTCTAAAATGCAGCTGAGAAGATCATTATTAAGAAGAGAATGTCATTTTTTCAAAAGAATTTGTGGCAGTAACAGCTAGTGAGGCATTTTTTATTAGCTTCAAGAGGGAATGCCTGTTACATAATACTACAGCAATCATTTCAGGGCACAAAATTCAGAGCTAGATGATGAGGAGAAAACATTCAAGAGGGCACAGATTCAGAAATTTGTATTAGAAACTTCTACAGAATTGGCATTTATATATTTCCTGTGTTCTGTATAGTGAATAATAAAGAGTACTATTGCTCAGATAGAGTAAGTATATACATTTACTACATGATGCAGATACTTTCATCTTGCCCTGATAGGTATGGAAGCTGTTTCTCAGTAAATAGAAATGAGACTTCAAGCTGTAATCATATATTAGATTTTGAGGGGAAGTCCAAAAGAAAAAACAGAGAAGTTTTGTTCTCAGGGCAGGATGTGCAGAACAGTTTCCATTCCAGTACTGAGGGGGAAAAGTTAAACTTCATTTACAACGGTGAATGCGTGTTTCAAGCTAAGCTAATTGAATTTCATCTACTTGTCCGCCAGTAGTCATGACACTTTTATTTCTTTTTGTTTCATCTTCTCCCCAGTAGGCTTCAGTTATTGGCACAGATGGATTCCGATATCAAAGGCAATTTCCAGTTGGCTTTAGGACAGCTATTATTTAATTGTTCCCTTTAACTGTCTTTCCTCTGTCACCAGAAGCTTCTGAAAACTCTTGTATTTAAAAAAGGCTGTGGGGCAAATTCCCTGCTGGGAAATTTCTATGGACCTATGCTAGTACCAAATTCCACCTAGTAAATTCCACTCTCACTGCAGTATCTTAGACTTCTCTATATCTTTTTGTGGTAGCCTGTCAAACCTTTATGAAAATAACCAACATCGATACCCTGACCAAACCCCAATAGCAACCTAGCAAGCCACAGCATCCCTCACTTCTCCCCTAAGCTACTGAGGAGAGCTACTGGAAAAGGGGCTCGTGGCCTGGGATTGCAAAGTAAAGCCTTTTGAAGGAGACAGGCTCCCTAGCCTGGCTGAAGAAAGACATGCTGCTTTACACCTCCTTATGTCATCGCTCAGCGCAATAAGAGGGCAGGCACTGGGAGGGACCCTGCAGCATCCTGCAGTTTACCAGCCACAACAATTGTATTAAGAGATGGTTGCTCAGCAAGGTCAGTTGGTCTGTGAAAAGGGATAAAATCACAGAAGAATGGTGAGCTGGGACACTGGATGTCAGTGGCACCTCCGGAATCTCCATACCATGTTCCACAGCATGGGGCAAACATGTCCTTAATCATAATTCACAGGCTGAACTGCTTTGGGGACATTGCTCTTTATCTTGGGATGCAATTGTACTTATGCTGGTAGGAACAGGTGTGCTGTCAACTATATCATGTAAAAAACATTATTTGAGTAGCTGGTGGCAATGAAAGAAGAGACAGTTTGTAATCCTACCTGCTCTCCTAGTCAGATTGGTTCTGGAGATAATTTTTTAGCATTTGACAAATAGCATGAGGATATACTGAAGACAAAATTGCCCAATTCCCATCTACTGGATCAAAATCTGCTTTAGCTTTCTGAGGGTCAAGAGGGCATGAAGAGGGTTCAGAGTAGATTTAGACATATCCTGTAGAATATGATTACAAAATTTCTTTGTGTACCTTAGTTGTTAAAGAACTGTTGATTGACAGGTGAGCAGTGTGTGCATTTGTGCTTCAGAGCACTATGGTGTGTAAATAGGTGAGCAGTACCCTGACATATTGTTGCATTCAGCTGGAAAGCTGCAGGGATAATTGGTCTTGACTCAAAAGGAAATAGAAACTAGAACAGGAGAGATAATTTGGGGATATCATATTAACAAAAGGAAAAGAAGGTCATTTCTCTGAATATTTTTTCACACACTTACAGCAACCTAAACCTGACAAGCCGTCAGAAATGCCAGAGACAAAGATATTTGCATTTCTAAACACACTAAATGCTGAGAAGCTAAATTCTTTTTCTGTAAGATCATGAGACCTTTCCAAGCAAAGCCAATGCCAAGAGCTGCCTGTAGGAAACATCTCCGTTAAGAGCTCTATTCTGAACCTTTTTGCATGAGAGCTTTATTTATGTCATGTGCTCTTGCATGCATGTCTCCTGCTAGCTCAGGAGTGCATAATCAATCCTACACAAGATGTATTCCCAAGCCACTAAGCGAGTCTCAATTAAGGATACACTTCTGGTGTGTTTAAAATGGTCCTGTAGTAATATTTTTATGCTGACATATATGTCATCTCAGTAAATCCTTCAGTCACAGTCTGGATATAAGGCTGTAAGCAAAATAATCCTATGGACAAATAAACATATGAATTTAAACTTTAAACCAGGGAATTTTTATATGACACAGTGGTAACACTCACAGATATAGCCAGTTAGGATCGTTCATTTACAGCTAGCTCTCTGAAGGGACTTGGGCATCACAGTGCTCAAATTTGTGCCCTGTGCTGAACCCTGGTGATTCATAAACTCTCAAATTAAGCCATTTTCTCCTCTATACATTATATGAGGACAGAAAGCTCATGTAATGAGAGTGGGAGAGTATGAATGAGCGTCTGCAAAAAATGCATACTAAGCACATTGCTGCTGCAAAAACCTTGGTGGGACAGGTGGGGTGGACAGTCATTTTCTCAGGGTGTCAGGCAGTTAACTGGGCTTCAGGAGTGTACCTCTCTTTCCTTGGTATTTACAGGAATACAATGAGGTAAATTTGGGGTAGAAATTGTGATTTCTTTCCCTGTTACTCAAGTTCTTTGCAGAAGAGTTTTGAACCTTATTTCTCATGGGTTTCCTCTAATCACAGCTCTGCAGGGTAATCTGACAGGGGTGAGCCACTCTCATTCACAGGTGGAAACTCTTTCTCCATACAGAGAATAATTTAAACATCATTTTGCCCAGAGTAAAGTGTAACCCAGGAACTTAAGTCTTATAGCATTCATGAAAAGAAAGGGAAGACCTGAGCTTCAGTCCTGAACTCTCTAATGCTCAGTCTGAAGCAGGAAGAAAATCACAATTTCTGTGGCCCAGCAAATACATAATTATATTTGACAGGGAATGGTTTTGACAAAACCAAGTAAGAGGCATGCAGGCACACACAGGCACAGAGCTTATAGCAAGGCTGGCTGGCCAGGCAGCAAGTCGACTCAAGGGCTGGAAGAGAAATCTTCCACAGCCCTGAAGAACGGCTGGGAGAAGGGAGATATTAATATATTCCCACATGCTTTTGTGTGAGTAATGGCTGTGGCCCCAGTTCTGGCTGGATTGAATCTGCCATAAAGGGAGAATGAGGAACGGCCGCTTTGCGAGTCCCAGCAAACCGCCCCTGCGGCTCAGCCCAGGTCGTGGCAGAGACGAAAGAGAAACGCAAGCGCTCGGGGAAATTTCACATGAAAGTCTTGCAAGGAGGATAAGCAAAAAAATTCACAATACATTAATTCCTGTATATATTAGGTGAGATCACACAAGGGCATGTCTGCTGAGGGGCCTCAGCCTCACACTGCTTTCAGGTCTTACAGGCACAGGAGATGAAACCTGACATCTGCAGATGCTTACGGCAGAGTCTTCACATGCAAAGCTTGTTTGTCCAAGCAGACTGTGCGCACACAGGATTTCACCAGCGGTCTGATGGCACATCCAAGAGGTCCTTTATGAAGGATTTGTTCCACTACTGCTTTAACAAATATTCCCTCTGTATCACAGGGAATATTAACTTCTAATACCAGTTCCATCCCTATATTTTGCTCTCCACCTCCAGAACAGGATTAGCTGTGTACATTGAAAGAAACCTTATTAAATAATAATAGTGTTAAAAAATCATTCTTTATAGTCCTACTGTTACTGTTTCTGTCCATTGACTGAGGTAATGAAGTAAGGAAATGAAATGTTCTTTGGTTTTGAGGTTGCTAGTGAAATTATGCAGACAGATCATTTTCCAATCTTAAATCTAAATAATTCAGTTGCCATAGGATCAAAGTATGTGTTACGCTGCCCTCAGTTTTCCACGCATTGATTCATCCTTATTCCCCTTAGCACATTTTCCCTTTGATTTGATAATGCTCATAAAAGCAGTTGGCAGTGAATATGGTCAGCATCCAGATTGCTCATTATCACACTTATTGTTCTAAGCCTTATGTTCTCCTCCTCCTCTTGTAACGATTTATACTCGAGAAGCAAAACCTTACCTTGTGTGTACATCTGTGTAAGCATTCAGGAGAAAGTCAAATCTCTTGCATTCATACTGTAGCATACAAAAGCAAATATTGCAAAATGGCTTAATCTTTGTTGTTCTAAACTGAAATTCATGAAGTAAAATACAATGACGTAAAAACCAAATGCAGTCACTGATGATGCTTATACTTAACTTCCTCTGATATATCAGAGCAACTGCATTCAGGTAGAAATTTAGACTTCTCAGGCTGATGGTCTGGTTTATTGGCTGTATTTGAGAACCAGTGGAGTTAAACACCTGATGAACTTAGATGTTACAAGCCAAGGACCTTTTATTCACCATTGCACCTTTCACAAAGCATTATTCTACAGAAGCTGACGGAGTTGTCCCTCATTAACAGGGGTGTGAGTCAGGCCTCAGCAATGTTCTCCAGTTATTTGCTAGCAGAGAGGAAAGTATTCCTCATGTCATTCTATAATTCTGGGTTTTAGAGGCTGTACTTTTACAGACAGTCCCATATGGAGGGACACACTCAGATGCCTGATAGGTCTTTTTTAATAATGTATTACAAATGCTTCTTTGTGCCAAAATCTTTCAGGCAGTTACCCTAATCACCTTACTCTATTCTTATGCATGTGAATACATACTTTTAAATCTCTTTCTATCCTTTTTTCCTCAGCAAAGAATTTTTTTCTGTTTGTATCATGCCTAACAATAAGGTCCCAATTATACGGAAGCCTCCTGTTTCTATCACATTAAATATAAATAGCAATAAAAATAGAGTCTTTCCTATGACTAGTTCACCCAGGTCTAAACATAAGGTACTTGAACAAACATATTTTTGGCTATCATAGTGCAGATTTTAATGCTTCTCCAAGTGTACATTTTTTTGCTACTAGACACAAAACTTATTCTTGTTACACAGAAAGTTTCCAATTCTCATTTGTGCAGAACATTGCAGTTCTCTAATTCAGCTTATCTTACAGTGTGCTTAAAATTCTTCTGGAAGAAAGAAAAGTGAGACAAAATTTTTATCAAAACAAAATATATTTAAGGTTACAGCTCTATTTTTAGCTCCCGCACCTGGTTTTGTTTGATTAACAAAATTGGTTTGAAAATTGCCAGATCTACTTGGAAGAAAAAGTTTTCAGGTTTTCTTGATTATACACATCAGTTGGCTTTGCCACTGAATTGTCTTACTTCTTTTATCAATTGGTTAAGAAAGACGTTCTGCAGTCATCTGAAAGAAAATCCTATTACAGAGAAATCTAGGGGGCTTGGGCATATCGGTGGCATTGCCCCGATAGACATACTGAGATGGAAATACATACATACGGTGTTGTAATGCTTTGGGGGAATTGTAACACTGAAATTCAAATCCTGGAGGTAGGCACAGAAGCGCTGCAAGAGGGACTGAAGAAAATTGAGATTGCTGAGGAGGAGGGAAAAAGAGAAACTCACAGCTCCACCTGCAACTTGGTATCACAGCACCAGGTATCATCACAAGTACTTCTGCCTAACAAGCAGCCCTCAAAGTCTGACAGACTGTAGAGTGTTTCCTGCTTTAGTTCCATGTAAAGAATAACCTTTCTCAGCTAAAAAGTCACATAGCCAATCAAGGACATATGAGTGCCCAGAACTGAATTGCTTGTCAAAGTCAGTGCTGTTCTTTTGTTGAACTCGCTTTGGTTTGGAGGGTTAATTTTGTTGTTTTTTCTCTGAAATATTTAATTGAATTTACACCAGGAAAAAACAGTCTTTCTGTGTACGTTAAGATTAAACACTAGCTGTTTATGGTTTGCACAGAATAAACCATAAAACCAAAGACAAAAACCTCAAAGGATTGTTTAGGCCACATCCCTGGACTGGTGCAGAATAGCTGCTCTTGCATCAGCCCTCGCAGATGCTTGCTCAACCTCTTCTTGAAAGCTCTCAATGACACATTGTCCTGAGTTGGGCTCTTGCCTCCCTATCAGTTACAAAGTTTTTCCTAACATCCAGCCAGAATCTTCTCTCTTCCAAATAAAAACGATTTCTCTTTGTTCGTCCCAGCGGGCATGTGAAACAATTGATCTCTATTCTCTGTCTGTTCAAACAACCAGGACTGGTAAACATTTCACATAAACACACATGCTCATCTAAGAAATCTCTCTGATTCATTGGTTCTCTTTTCAATGGGAAGCTGGCCTGTTGCTGGCTGATGATTTTGAGACCTTGCAAGAGTTACGATCTAGTCTAATTTGGAAGTAAGATTTCAAAGTTAGAAAAAGACAACACCGAAACAAGCAATCAAAAAAACCAAAACCCAACCTGGGTATCCCACATCAGGCACTTGCCCTTCTGCATCCTTGAAACACAACCTGCAATAACATAAATAATGAAATAAAGTCACACTGTGCTGCAGTTATTCCACCCCAGAATATGCTCCACATTGCACATTTGCTGTACAAAGCCTGTACAATGCAACCTTGCATCTCCCTACAGCATCTCCTGCATCTCTTTAACCCCTGCTCATCAGGTAGTCTAGGGGGTGAAGGTGAATGCCACCATGTGAAAGAAAAAGAGCAGAAGTGGATGAGCTAGGATGCCGTGGTTTAGTCTAGTCACTGCACAGGGAGGATTGAACAAATGTTTGGAGGCATCTGGTAGAGTTTCTTATTCCTTTTGTTGAGCCTTTGAATATGTGCACTGAGGCAGATGATCTGTGAGTAAAAGTGATTCACACTGAAATGGAATTTGATTACAAAATTCCAACAACCACAGTGAGATTCTGCTTTGTATTGCATTGTAATTCTCATAATGTAACCTTCCCTTTCAAACAATTAAGTATTTCTTTTTTAGTGGCTAGGTTCTGAAATTATCAGATCCTTCCCTGTGCTCAACCCTGTACATCAGAGCATAAAGGGCCTGATGTACCCAGGACTGAGGAATCTCTGGGTTTTCATGCAAATCACTCCACTAGCATAATGTGCTCTTTCTTCCAAGACTACAGATGCCATGTGGTGTGTGGATGGCTGCTTCTGCATCCAGCTCTATAGGTGATGGAAGACAGCCAGGTAGAGGACACCCATGTCACATGTGCATCTTGTTTAAGATGCTCCAGGAGGCACAATGGCTCAAGACAAGGCAGTAACTCAGTCCTTCCATTTATTCACTCAGTCACAGTATACATAGTAATAATCCTTCATTTCCTGATCAGGACCCATTCAGTTGTTTGTAAAGCAGCTACAAACCTGGAATAAATCTGTATTGGGCGTCCATGACGAGGTGGTGGCAGCGGGGAGCTACAGGGATGAGAAGAGGCCAGGAGCTGCCCTGTGCTCGACACGGTCAGCTCCAGCCAGCTCCAATGGACCCACCACAGGACGCAGCTGAGCCCATCAGCCAAGCTGGTGGTGCCTCTGGGAAAACATATTTAAGAAAGGCCAAGATGCCACACAGTGGAGAGAAGAGTGAGGAAAAAAGTGCGAGAAACAGCCCCGCAAGCACCAAGATCAGTGCAGAAGGAGGGGGAGGAGGTGCTCCAGGCAGAGATTCCCCTGCAGCCCGTGGGGAAGACCATGGTGAGGCAGGCTGTCCCCCTGCAACCCAGGGAGGTCCATGGTGGAGCAGATATCCACCTGCAGGCCGGGGAGGACCCCACGCCAGAGCAGGTGGATATGCCCTGAGAGAAGCTGTTGCCCATGGAGAACCTATGCTTGGAGCAGGGGAAAAGTGTGAGTAGGAAGGAGCGGCAGAGAGGAACTGTTATGGACTGACCATTAGTCCCCATTCCTCATTCCCCTGTGCTGCTCGGAGCAGAGGAATTAGAGGAGTCAGGAATGAAGGAGTGAAGCTGACCCTGGGAAAAAGGAGGGGTGGGGGAAAGTTGTTTTAATTTTGTCCTTGTTTCTCACTATCCAAATCTATTTAAATTAAATTAATTTTTTTCCAAGTCAAGTCTGTTTTGCCTGTGATGGTAATTGGTGAGTGATCTCTCTGTTTTTATCTTGACCCATGAGCTTTCATGTGTTATGTTCCCTCTCTTCCCTGTTGAGGAGGGAGAATGAGAGAGCGGCTGGGTGGGTGTCTGGCAGCTGGCCAAGGCAAACTCACCACAGAATCATTGCACTCAGTGCTTGTAAAAGATAATTTTTAAGTATTTTTGAAGCTAGGATGAGCTACAGAAGTCACTATGCCTTTTTGATTCTCAAGATTGGTTCACCAGCATTTCTGTGTGCTATTGCATTTTAGATTATTTTTACTTACCATCACTTCTACAACCAGCTTCTGAATTTCAAGGCATTTTATCTTTGATGAGCAGATACCCCTCTTCTGATCGCTAGTAGATTTTTTCCCTTTGATCATACTACAGGTAGGCTTGGTAACACCACTTATTTGAGGTTTCTCAACAACTTGGCTTATAAATTCCTGGTTTCAGTTCCTTATGACACTGCTAACCTTCAGCTTTTGGAATACATGACTTCCATAGTGCATGTATAGTGAAATATTTTTAGAAAATATAAACCAATGTATTTTAGTCATTTCTGAAAATGAAGTTGCAGAAAAATGTTATTTTTCCATCACAAAAATGGAATCATTCAGAAACAAGAGTCCTGAAAATGGTTTACTAAGGATCAACAACAGGTGGTCCTGCTTTGGCATTACCCCCACCCTTTCTGAATCCACTCTTCCTTGTTGATGCACTGATTCCCCAACCTCATATCTAACATCTAGGGGAAGTAATATTTTCTTATGATTGAATGGAAACCAGGAGCTCTCTGTTCATTTCTTGGCACTTCATCAGAGCCATTATCTTTTAAAATTATAACTGTATCTCCATTCCCTGCATTTATTTTAAAACAGCTATTTCCTTTTCCCCATCTTTTATCTGACCTGCCAATTATATATGTATCAGGGCTGAAACACCATCTGTGTGTTTGTGGAATGTTTATTCCACTAAGGCTGTGCCTCAATTGGATAACTTTTGATATTGTCATAAAAATATAATCTGGAAAATTGATCAAGACCTGCAGAGAAGAGAGAAATATGAAAGGAGGCACACTGGAGTTTATCTGAGCTGCGTCAGGAAATCCATGCAGGTGACATGAAGTGGTAGTTATCACCAGTATGGGTTTATCTCTTTTCTTCCCCTGTAATACTATAGGACCTGGTATGGTAGGGATATCTTTCCGTCTCTCACCACATTGCTAAACCGCACCCACAGCTATCAGATCTGAATGTGAGGGCTTCACAACACAATGATGTGATATATCTGATGCCTTTCAAACTGACATTATTAAGAGGAATAGCAACACCGGTAATGTAACATCTTATAATCTAGATAATCTTTAGGGTGCTGTAACTAGAGAAGACCCAAGAAGAAGCCAGGGCTTTTATCAAAGAAAATGTCTCAAGTTGTCAAATGAATGAGAAACTTTGTATATTGCAGTTTTGTAGACACGCAAAAATCCTAATGTTAAGCTATAAAAGGCTGAAAAATATTTGATACAGTACTCTGCTTCGGATGAGATCTCTGTGTTTAGTTTCATCATAACATACATGAGGATGTGGAGCACAGATGGGGCATCTAAAGAAAACTTAGTCATCATTAGCATTACAAATTCTGTAAGCACAGGAGACTATTGCATCACAGCTCAAAACAAAGGTCCTTCATGGATTAGCTAAATTATATCCTTTGTCAGTTGATAGTAGTGTAAAAATCAAGGCTCTACTTTATGAAATCTAGCTTAAAGTTCAAACTATCATGTATTTACACAATACCTGTTCTAGCATGGCCAATACACAACTACAGAGCACCATATTCATTATTCATTTTCCTTGGTACTAGGAGTACTAGATATCTGAAGGATAAAGTCACCAGAATTAATACACAGGTTTAATCACATCAGTTATTTCTAACCTTAAACCATACCCACTTTGCCTAATGTAAGCTTATTTATAGGCTGTTGGACATTACCGTAGGGATGCAATAATGAAGAAAAGCTATCCCAAGTTCTGGTAACTGTTTTCTTGGCTTAAATATTTAATGCAATGTTTATCCATTCCATTATGTTCTAGTATTGAAGTGTACTAGTGCTTTTACCAGCTGGTTTCCTGAGGTGAATGTAGTGATTGATATGTTGTTGGAATGGTGACTTTAAATGAAACCATTGTTTGAAAATGGTCCTCTTGTCTAGGGTCAGGCGTTCAAAGAAAAGGCAAACAGAAAAGAGCTAGAAAAGTGTTAGAAGAATGATCTGAGTTCTGAAAAACAAGATTTAACATGAGGGCATAATGAATAACAGTCTATTAAGCCTATTTAAAAGAAGGTTAAAAGACTAAGATCACAATCAAGTAGTATCTAATTGTGGAAGAATGATGACTCTTCAATGCAGAATAGAGAGATTCAAATTTTAGAGGCTGAAGCTTGATACACAAATTTTAAGCGAGGATAACTAGCTGTTGGAACAACCTATTAAGGGATGTGATAGCTCTTCTAATCAAGTTAGAGTGCTTTTTTAAAAGACAGATTATAGTTTAGTGTTACAGCCTTGATGCAGAAATGATTGGTGAAGGTCTTTGGTCTGTGTTGTGCAGTGGAGTCAGACTAGATTATCATAATGGCCTTTACTGTCTATAGTAATCTATGCGTGTAAGATTTCATCATGGCTAAGGGCAGACGTGGGTGGCATATGCAAGTAACTTCTGCTTTAGAGCCTTTATGCCAGAGACTTTTTCCTACATTTTCCCTTATCTCCCATGGGAGCAGTGGGAATGGTGTTCTTCACGTTATAGGTTTTAGAAGAAACAAAGCAATCAAAAAAACCCCTTTCATAAATGTCATGGAACATTTCATAAAAGAAGTTAAAAATATAAAAATTGAAACTGTTTAATCAGACAGTAGTGCTGAGTGCACAGAAATTAAACAGGCTGTCCTCGGGGAGGTTTCAGTATATTCCTCAATCCCAGTTCAGCTACAACTTTCTATAATTCATCTGTGGAGCAATCTTTTAAGTCATCTAAGGTAAAGAAGGGATCTTAAAGAATTTGCCTACTACATTCCTCAGCCTAAAGGAAAAATAATCATGAACCATCTCTGACTAAAAACCTGATCTAAATGCTTTACTGAGGGAGATTCTAACTTATTACAATGTTCAAAACATGTAAGAAGGTTTTTTTGCTAACATAGATGGCCTTTGCAGCAGGCTTTATTATTTTCCTAAGTCATTAGTATCTGATAAATGAAATCATGCTTCCAATACTAATTACACTAAATCCATATAAAATAGCAATGAAACCAAGGTAAGGGCACATATACATAAAGAAGATGAACGCAAAGAAGAAATATCATAAAGGATTTTTCTTTTGATCTTCCGTGGAGATTTGTAATTGTTGGCCCCATGGCCGTCTATGAAATTCAGATTCTAATTTCTCTGTCCTCTCTATTTGATAGGAAAATTCTTAGAGTTCACTTTCTGTTGCACATCTCACAGATATAAATGCAATGTAAAAAAAAAAAAAAAAAAAAGCAGGTTGACAATATATCTGGCTTTGGGATGAGTTTGTCCAGTATTTTTAAAGCTTTCCAAAGAAGGGAAATGCTTGGTCTTTCCAAGTAGGAGGATATGACCATATTGAACTGTGTATGTAAAAGATTATCTGTGCCCATTGCTTAGAAAAAAGGTTAGAAATTGTATCAATTGCTTTTGGAAACAAAGATATGCTTTCTATCATGTCTTTCTTGTGACCTTTTATGACAAACGTACAACTGCAGGGAGGCTGCTAAGAGCTAGTTTTACTTAAGCCTTCACAGTCGTTCACCAAGATGACAGCTTGAAGGAAAAAAAGTGTATTGTCAGATAAACAAGCAGTGGCTCCTGTACAACAAAATGGCACTAAATGCTTTCTATTAAGGACAGAGGAATGCAAGCATGTATGAAGAGAAGAAATCCAAACTTGTGTAGCACTGATGTTGTGAAAAGAGAGAAAGGGACAGTGCATAAAAAGCATCTTTTCTCCACCTCAGAAACCACCACAAAGAAAGAAAAAGAGGTTGCAGCAAGTGTTACAAGGGGGCTGCGGCTGGACATGAGTAGCAGGGATGAAAGGGAGCAGTGGTTTGATCACGAGGTACTTGGTGAATATTCTTTCATATGTTTTCTCAACATCTTTTTACCTCCTCTGTAATTTTCTCATCTACTGGGAAATACCTGCTTTCTGGTTTAGGTCTTACCCTGGTTATGTAAAGGGGTAATTTTCTTTCTACCAGGTCAGACTTCTCTCACTGCCACATAGCCAAGGTTTAGACCCCTAATAACAGACATAAGCCCATTAAACCAGAATCTCATCCATACTACTATCACTCTGAGAAATTTGTTCTGATACCCAAGGCTTGGAAAATTATTCAAATGGTCTTAAGCACATCTGAGATTGAAACTGGAAGGTTTTACACAGCAAGGCTGAAAATCTGACAGTCTCTTTCACAAAAGGGCCTGAAATCAGATAGCAGATTTTAGGCTTTTGTGAATCATGAGGGAAAAGAGGTGGGACTGGTCAGCAAGAGATTGAGTGTCTAACCTACCCAGGATGATTAATGAGGTGCTCTCAGTACTTAAAACCACTAGGTAAAAGTCTGTGTGATGCTTTTAACATTCGTGAAAGACCAAAATCTTAGGAAAGCTAGAGTGTAATGCAAATTTAAACTTTCCTTTGTATCAGCTTATGGGTTTCCGTTACTATCTCATTCCTTTCATCCCATGGCTTTAGCAACAAGTAACAGTGAGATGATTTGGTTCAGTTCCCATCTGAAATCTTCAAATAATTCAAAGTATTTGGTCTTTTGAGGAGGGGTGGGAAGATATCAAGCAATTTGCCTCCTGTGGTTCTAGTAATTATTAAAGTCACCTTAAAATCTAAGTGCTGGATGGGATGATACAGTTGGATCATTTGACTTCAGGAGACAGAAGATATTAAGGGCACCTTAGTTTAAACAGCACTTCACTGTATGGTTGTCCTGATTTTGGCTGGGACAGAGTTAATTGTCTTCCTAGTAGCTGGTACAGTGCTATGTTTTGGGTTCAGTATGAGAAGAATGTTGATAACACACTGATGTTTTCAGCTGTTGCTACGTAATGTTTATACTAAGTCAAGGATTTTTCAGCTTCTCATGCCCAGCCAGCAAGAAGGCTGGAGGTGCACAAGAAGTTGGGAGGGGACACAGCCAGGACAGCTGACCCAAACTGGCCAAAGGGGTATTCCATACCATGTGATGTCATGCCCAATATAGAAACTGGGGGGAGTTGGCCGGGGGGCCAGATCGCTGCTCGGGAACTAACTGGGCATCAGTCGGCAAGTGGTAAGTAATTGCATTGTTTTGTATATTCTAATTCTTCTATTATTATTATTATTGTCATATTATTATTATTATCATCATCATTATTATCATTATTATGTTCTTCCTTTTCTGTCCTATTAAACTGTCTTTATCTCAATCCACAAGTTTTACTTTTTTTTTTTTTTTTAATTCTCTCCCCCATCCCACAGGGTGAGGGCGAATGAGTGAGCGGCTGCGTGGTGCTTAGTTGCTGGCTGAGGTTAAACCATGACAATGGTCAAGCATAAAAAGGCCCTGAAAGCACCCCCAGGAAGGATAATACTGCTTATGTATATGTCCTAATGGAATCAAGGGAAGCTTTCAGTCCTCATTGAAGGATGCTGGCCTTGCTTTCAAAGAATTTAGGGACTGTAATTTGTGATTATTTCCACCAACTTGGTAACATACTTAACGAAACTCTATGAAATTGCACTTTTGTATTGATTGTGACTTTCTTTCTGTGAAGTCAGATTGACTTTAGTGGTACAAAAACATCACGATGGAAGTGGTTAATTCAATCTTTAAGTTGCAGTGCAGCATTCAGAGAAAGCTTTTAGTCCTTAGGTAAGTTGACAAATTTAATTTAGGGTTTCTGGTTCAGGGACATGTTTTTGTGATTCCTGCTATTCATTTTGTATTATGCTTGCTGCTCCCTGGTATTCTGTGAGGAAGCTGAGAGTAAAAAGTTTGTTTTATTTTACTTACAGGCTTTGTAAATTGGAGGGAGGGACTGAAAGGGAGGAAGGTAGGAAATGGCTGGTGTTACAAAGGGATCTGCCACTAACTCCAGTGCTGGGAGCCAGGTACCCTTCTGCTCCAACAGCCTTTTTACTGTGAAGCTACAAACCACTACACTGGGCAAAATTTGGTCTTTCAGTGTCCTTCTTCTTTCACAGTTGGATACTTCTGATACCACCCAATGGAAGCCTTTCCTACATATATATATGTAAAACACATGTACTTTACAAGACATTTTGCCTTACATTTGCATAACATTATACTGTACGCACAGTCAGTAATACACTAAATAACCCCAGGGAAATCAGGTAAACAAGTACCATCACTCTTTTAGAGGGAAACAGAACCTGAGAAGCAATAAAACATCAGGTGATCCACAAATGCAGAAACTGGAATTCTCATTTAGCCTTTGATGAAACAAAATCGTGTGGGCCAAAACACCACCACCACCACCCCGCACCGCCCCAAAAAGGTTCAACAATCAGGAAAGCAATTTAGAAAAAATGTTCATCAAAATTGTCTCATTTTTGACCAGCTCTCACTACCTCTTGCATTTATTGATATACCACCCTCAAAAGCTAACTGACCAATCCCAGGGACAACCAGAAATATTAATGACTAATTTTGAAGCTATTCCTCTCCAGGTGAAGTCTTGCTGCTGATACCAAATTTCTGCTATGTGCTCTTCCAAGTGTAGGGTTTCTCTGCCCAGACTTTGCATATGTAATTAATGTTTATATCTTAGTACTAACTACTTCTATCAGATAGCATTAACT
This sequence comes from Aquila chrysaetos chrysaetos, assembly GCF_900496995.4. NCBI lineage: Eukaryota > Metazoa > Chordata > Aves > Accipitriformes > Accipitridae > Aquila > Aquila chrysaetos. The sequence goes on from NC_044004.1 coordinate 11,044,361, forward strand.
TAGCATTAGCTTGTGATAGAACAGTGCACTGAACTCAAAAAATTCAGATTTTACCTATGGGCAGGGGCACGCAGTGCAAGTTGATCCATGGCATTGACCTTTGCAACATAATACAAATCAAGACAAACTACTGCCTCTCTGCATCAAGTTCCAGTCTTTGAAGCCTGACCCTCTTCTCTATGCAGTCAGTGTGAAAAGCTACCATGAGCTTCACTGCAGCAAGGCCCAACTCATGTGCTTATATATCTTATATATTTGTGCATTACTGTCGTATGGAACCATTCCCACAGGCTTCAGAGAACAAGAACATAGATTCCGTACTGCTGCCTTGATGCAATTTATCAACAAATCTACTAAAGTCAATACATTTTTTCTCTTTATTATAAAATTCCTTGTGAAACTGATTTAAATCTTCAAAATATTTGTTTTTCATAGCTCTTCTAGCCTCAATTTTATGATAAAATAAATTGCAGTTTGCCCAGCAACGTCTGAATCCTTTACAGCATGAAATTTCATTGTTGTGGTACTAATACAAGCACTGAAGGTGTCTAAAACTTAAAGCAAGTCAATCAGTGTAACCTCTGAGCTAAACAGGCTTGATGCTTGAATGTAGGTTGGTGAGTTCAGCCTCCTGGACTCCCATATCTCCTGTATAGTCATTGACTGACCAAGACCCTGCAAAGACCAGGAGAATTGGAGGATTCACTGAATTAACTAACTTGTGGCAGGGCAAGTAGGGCTAGTTGCAGCTGTAAAGGCAGAAACATGTAATAATTACTCTGTTCCTCAGTTAATTAATTCAGCTGGAAAACAGGGGGCATGATGTTTGCCTGCTTCTTAAGGGGCTGTGAGGCTTAATTAATTAGAATCTGCAAAGTGTTTGGGGATTTTTGCTTGAGGGCATTTTGCATACAAAATGTTTTTCCTTTTAGCCTTCTGAAATTATTAATTGTGCTATAAAAACATCAAATGTCATAAGTAGGAATTGAGCTCCACTGCAAAGTCAACTGGATAGTGCACACAACCAAAGCCAGTCTATATCCCAATAATTTACAGCAAGATAAAGGAAATGTGCACGGGAGAGAGAAGAGAAACACTCACAGAATCATGCATTTCCATGGGGTTAGAGCAGAGCTAACTAGTTTTAAGCTGGTTCAGTTGCTTTGGATATGTAGTATTCCCTGTAAATTAGTAAATTTGGAGGTTGTATTTTTGCTTTTCCAGACCTTCTGCATTGAAATCTTTCCATTATTACTTATCTCTGGCTTTGTTCCAAGCTATTGCAGAGTTCTTTTTCCTTCAGACTTCTTCAGGAATGAGTTATCGGCATCATCTTTACAAACAAATCTACAAACATCTTTATTGTCTTGGTTGTTTTGTTAAACTTGAGGTTTTAATATCGAGATTAAATTTTCATTCAGTAGTCTCCTGTCAGGAAAGCCATCACTACAATACCTCCAGAACAACATATGAAATCCTTGTTTATAAATTTCGCATTAACTTCTCATCCTGACACATACCTAAAAACTACAAACCTCCTACTTTGTTAATGAATGGCTCTGAAGTCATGAAGCAAACCAGCATCACTAAAATACTAATTTTCTTATGACTATAAGATTTATGGTCCAAATGCCTGGGTTTTGGCTCAGTTTTATTACTAACTTATTAGTATAATACTGCATCACTGTGATTAAACAAAATGAAGATTTTAATTTTCATGATTAGTGAACAGAAGGCTCTTGATTTGCATTTCTTTTATCACCTTTATGTAATTTTATTGTCTGCTGTTAGAGCTGAATATTTCTTATTATTTTTTTCTATTTTTCTTTTAACAAGAGCATTTAGCATTTCATCACATTTGAAGCAACAGGAAATAAACTTCCACTTCAAAATCAGAGCAGAGGAAACAGTATAAAATGTTTTAAGGATCATTTTTCTTAGGATTGGAGAGCAGCTTCCTGTTATGTTTTGCCTGTCCTTTTCAAATTGCATCATTTGACTGTTGCAGACTAAAACCCAACAGGCATGGAAGATAAAATTGACAACTAGTTTTCCATTTATAGTCTATAACATTTTGAAAGAGCAACTGAGAAAAGCAGACTTGTTTGCTGCAGATTTAAATTTACCATCCATGTGCCTGTGCCACTGTTACAAATTCTAGTGGATATTTAGGAATTCCAAGAAGATTGCACATCAGTGATGTGAACAGTCTAGGTGCAACATGTTAAAAAGTCTGGCTGAAAACTCTCAGCTCAGTAAAATCAGTTGGAGCTTTATCATTCCATTTCACAGTACCAAGATTTTAGATCTTTGAAGTATTACTTTATTCTTAAAAAAACCAAACAAACATATGAGAGCAGATCACAGAAGTGAGAAATGAAGTTTTGCAGTCTGGCTGCTGCTTAGTAAGCTAAGGTTGAGACGATAGCTTCAAATTATTTCTGAGAATAAGGGAGGAATCCTTAGTGATGTTCAGTGCATCACTTTGCCACCAGAGCTGTGTATTCTTTGTCAGAAATATCATATATATCCTGTACCTGATGAGAAACCAAAGTGCACAAATTTTTCAGCCTGATTTGGGAAGGTGACAATTAAGCAGGTGGTAAATGCCAAATACCCTTTATTTTTCATATAGGAGATTTAGAAAACCATAAAGTCAAGCCTTGTGGAGAGGATTGTCATGGAGAAGACTGTATGCTTTTTATCTTCCTCCCATTGGGATGAAAACATCAGGTTGTGTTAAGTGGAAACCCAGAAGATATCTAAGCTCACATGCACAGAGATTTACAAGAAACTTGAGGGATGAAAGTGCCAGAATATTATTTCCCAGCAGCAGCAGCAGCATGTAACAATCCCCTGGGTTCATGCAACTTCAGATATGTTTCTCAATGAAAAACTAAAAAAAAAAAGAAAATCGGAAAAGCTGACAGCAAGACCGGGATATCACAGTCTTCCAAAAACAAGTTCCTCTTCTTCCCACCAAAAAAACACCTGCCTGTCTCTGAAGCCACTCTGGTTCTACCAGACTCTCAAAACTAACCAAGAAGATCTGAGGAGAAGGAAAGCCAGCAAAATGACAAAGTAAGGGATCGGTCATTTTCTTTGATGTCAAGGCTGCAGTTGGGTAAATCCACTGACCTCAGTTTTGTACCAGCTTCACACAGAGGTGAATCAGGTACAAAAGCATTAGACAGGTGAAGTGTGAACACACAGGCCTGTTTCCTACTTCAGGTATGGGAACTAAGGGCTCACCTTTGACAGATTTGCCCTCACTGCTATGGCAAGGTAGATTATATGTCAGGGCAAGCTCTGAGCCACTGAGTAGACAAAATGCCATTAAAATCAGTGGACCTGCATCTATTTACTAAACCTTAATGTACAAGAGGTTATTCTTTACCCATTTAGCACTAGAAGAAATACCACAGTATGAGGGAACTTTACTGGTTCAGGCCACGTTTAATCTAAAGTTAGAGCAGAATCCTAGAAAGCCAATTGATTGCTTCAAAGCAGTAAGAGCTAGTTTATTCAAGCAATCAGTCTTGCAATAAATGTGTTCAATTTTTAAGAGCTTGTAATTTAGCACTACCAAGGCCAGAGAAACAAATATCTCTGAATTCTGTGAGAGGTTCCAGGACGTTTCACAGACAGACCATCCACTAATGCTTTACAAATGTTAGCAAATGAAATATTGTTTCACATGCTGTAGCAAGATGTCCTGAGAAGAGATGCTAAAAATGTGAATTGTGGATCCCAGGACTATAGCCAGACATTGGCAGAAGGGAAATTACTGTCACTGTCTGGGGTTCCCAAGTTGTGATTAAGGCCCAGAGCTTCAAAGCTCTAGTGAAGACACTGGAGGGTATGTGATGGGTAGGGAGCGGAGGCACTCTGTCCCTTGCTTGGGGAAGAAGATGTCAAAAGGGCCTCGATATAAAGGCCCTTAGATGTAGGGGGCCCTCTCTGATATACAAGGCCTGAGGACACTAACAGATAAAGGATTTAAAAGAGCATACATCTGAAGAGGAACACAAGCAAATGCAAGCACAGCCAACATTGGTGGAGATGACAGACAGAGGTTGAAGGGCTGGTCCCCAGTCTCCTATGCCACGCACAGAATAACTCCTCTAACGAGCCAAAAAAGAGGGCAGTTCATGCATGCCTGTTGGAGTATGATATGACTCATTATTTTTGAGCTTGTGGTGTCTGCTACACTATGAAAGCCACTGTATAAAACTCAAGAGATAGCTACAACATTTGGCTGGTAAATTGTACTTAAAAATACTTTTTGAAGTAAGATTTTGCAAAAAGCATTAATGTTATTCAATTAAATTTTCAAGAAAAAGAAATCATTCATCCCAGATATTTATCTAACATCATATCATAACCCATAAAATTCAAGTTTGGTTTCAATCTATGCAGTACAGAAATCTAGATAATATTATTTATTTTCAAATAGGCCTGATTGAGCATCTGGACAGCCAATTTATTTTTATGATGTTCTGTGTGATAAAGCAAGAAATTTTCAGGATGCTTTATAGCCATAATATGTTGGCCCACGTATTTTTAACGAGGCATTTTTGCTTTTGCATATTATTTGCTACAGCAATGATGGCTCTCAGTCTGGTTGCATGAATCCTGTAACACACATTGTTGTACTTATGTCTGAGACAGGCTTCAACACCATGAACTTTTTAGAAAATCTATGCTAAAATGATTAATAAGAACATATTTGAAGAAAAATTTGGTATAGCAATGGTGGTTTTTTTCAGATAACACTATCTCCTATCCAACTGAAAATCAGACCCTTCTGTGGAAGAATTGGTGAAGTAATTTTAGAAGCAATGCCAGACTTATTTTGCGCTATCTGTTACATACTGTTATTCTTTCATGGTAACCTTCAGGTACGAGAGTGGATGTCACCTGATGTGCTTCAGTTCTGAGGCCAGGTGAATAAATGGCAGCCCTTGGTTCAACTCCATTCTCTGCCTGTTTTAGAGAAAAATTGGCTAAATGTTTCCCAGATGAGTGCCCTAATCTCTGAACTGTGGATTCACTCCCATTCTGTTTCTCCCCAGCCAACTTAATTGTTGATTATTGAAATAATGTCATTATTTTATGCAAACCAGGGCATGAGGGAACCCTACCCCAGAAGGAGTGGTAGCCTTCTGACTGAAGTATTCCCAACGGGGGTGTGGGTTCGCTTCCCCCGGGCAGGGGAGGAAACTGAGCAAAGGCTTCATTTCAGCCAAAATTATTCAGAGAATTCCACCCACATTTGCAAATACAGGATTCAACAAAATAATTTCACTCCTTTCTGCTCCATTACCGTGAGGTGCTGTGAGAACATCTTTTCAAACTCTCCGTCATCCCACACCACACACAAGGTGTTGAGTAATGCCACTCTAGATGCGTGTCATGCAGGCAGAACATCTTTCTTTCCATGCTGATGTTGCCTCTTGCGATAAGATATCAGTCAAATAGTATGATGATGGCTGGCTGCAGCCTAGAGATCTCTTAAAAAAAAATAATTTCTAACAGTTACATATCCATGTTAAACATTAAGAGGCCATCTCTGGGTGAATAATAAATTGATTAATTTTACCTGGAAATTAAGCAATGCTGGATAATATTCTATTTCTTTATTTTTAAGAAACATAAGCATAACAGCAATACATAATTAAATTCAATCAGTATTTTGACAAATTTCTCAGTCTTAAAGTTAGTGTATTAAATAAACAATTAGTTACATCTTCATAGATTATTGTAAGCTCTTAAATCCCCAAATTACTGTATTAAGCTGTTTCCATAGCAGTGTTTCATTGTTGAGGCAAGCACTACTGCTAGGAAGATTCTGGAGCCACATCTGATGTGTTAATGTGAATAAGATGTTAGAAAGGTGACTTTACATTGGAAAATGTTTACCTGACAGATTTAGTACCACATTCATGTTCTTATTTTGTTTTTCACAGAAAACTCTCAGAAAACTTGTCAATGTTATTATAAAATATTCCCCCATCTGGCATAATAAAGCTTCTAATTATACCATGCTAAGCCTGTGTAATTAGTTCTAGCTGGTATATGGGGTAGTATATACAGCTTACAGTATTGAAAAATTACTTTCACGAAAACACTGTTGTTACAAGCTCTGTTTGGGAGATTCGTGTTGTAGTGGTTAATAGCTGGGCACGGTGTTACACAGCGGTGCATGTAGAATATCTCCACCCACAACGATGGAGACATTTAGCTGGAAAACTACTTATACCATAAAACTGATTAGGTTGCTCAGGTAAATAACAGTACCTCCCAAGAGTCTGATGGTACAGCTGTTACCACCAGAACTTACAGACCCCTCTCAACTGAATGCTTCTCTAATCTCACTTTCAACAGATGAAATAAGGCAGAGAATTACAACCACCAGAAATCAGTAAACCAACAGCTAAGATTAAAATTAATATCATGTCTGTCTTTCTGTATTCAGCAAATACAGCACACTTTTGAAAAACAACCTTCCTTTATCCCTCAGCATCTCTACCAGCACAGGGAGCTACAAAAAAATCACTGTTCAGATCTATTTAGGGTTCATTCCTCAAGTCCAGCTTCACCATATCTCTACAGATGATATCTGGTTGATAATCACTCTGGTAAAGTCAGTCTGACTTGGTCACAAAGAGTAGTAGCGCTCATCCTGACTTTTAACTGTGCTACGTAAGGTCTCTCCCTCACTTAAGTAAAGGTAAGGGACAGCTTTCAAAAACATTAAATAATATATAACAAGTAATCCCCTCCGTCAAAGTACTTTTGCTCAGGTTGCAGTGAAAACAAGGAAGTTGCAGTGATCCCTGTTGCATTAATTCTTTTCTGTTCTGTGCCTACATCATGTACCAGATAGGATCAGGGCTGCATGGAGAAAATACATGATCATGCAAGCCCATCCAATACCATGGTGTATCCACAGTTAAGGAAAAATTCAAGTAGCACGAGCAACTTTTATGCTTGCTGTTTTATTATAATTTCCTAGGCTTTCTTTTAAAGGAGAAGACATAAGAAAATTGCTTTTTCAGTCTTTTTTTTTTTTTTTTAACTCAGAAAAATGTCAGCAGAGACAGCTGTCATTTCAGCCAGAGAACCAATTTCATTAACTAGGAGGCTGTCAAAGGGAGGACAGAACTGGCCCCAGGGTAAAAAAAGACTTTACTCATTGCCCCTTTTCAGGTCTGCGTAATATTTTGGGAATGCAATAGGTTGTTGGGCCTGGAAACTTTTAGGGGTATTTCTTGTCTGCAGAGGGATCTCAGAGGGGTGTGAACCACTGAAGTACATGCTTCAAATAACATTCAATACTGTAACAGAATTTGAACACCTGTAACCTGAGCATATTCTAGAAAATATTAAAGACTCATTATTAACATAGGAGGTATGAGTATTTTGCAGAGAGAAAGCTGACAGTATACTGTATAGAAAAGTTCTGGCTAACCCAATATAGATTGGGAGCATCACTGATAAAAGTGTACGTGGCTATAGCAGTATCCCTTCCAGATTATTATATGGCAATCCTCTGAGTGAATCTCATGTTCTGGATATTGCCATATTCAAAACCACAAACTGAGTCACCGTACAGAACACAAAGAAGTTCTGAATCTTCTATATGCTCAGTAATTGCTGCTTCTGTGGTAAAATCAAAAACCATCACAAAATAAAGCCGTGGTTTACTCCAGATCAAATCAAGTATATTTAAAATAAAGCTCAGTGACACCTTTCCTCAATCACAGTTAGCCAGCACGTTAAAATTGCCTAAATGTGAAAAATGTAGATGACATATTGAAAAGCTGCACATTACCCTGCTTTTCTCTTAACCTCCAATGGGCACTGATGCAATAAAAAGTAAAAATGCTTCTTGTTCTTGTTCTTTTTATTCCTTCCAAAAGAATGCTTTAAGGATTACATTATTTTGCAACATATTTAGATGTATTTATGCATTGCTCTCATAGCAAGATCTGGAGTTGATATAAATGCATGCTCCAAAAGATCTGCTTCTTTGTCTAGTATTTCAACTATTCATTAACATCTTTGGAGTATTTTGAATGAAAAATAAAAGCTTCTAAGTGACATTTGCATCATGGTGAAGTCCTACAGCTTCTTTGCTGTAGGAGTAATAAATTAAATATAAAAAAAGAGAAGTCTGATGAAGAGCCTGTTACAGTTTGTTGTTTATGAATGTTAACAAACACACTGTGTAAAATATGAGAAACAGAGATTGCGAGAACTGTTCTTCTCTCACTAAAACTGAAAAAAAAAAGAAAAAAAAAGCACACTTCTGCAGAAACCTAGTCAATTTGTAACAAGCAAATGGGATCTGCTTGAAACATGATTTATGTGGACTTATTACACAAAAGCAGGACCTGTCAGCTCACTAGTCATTTAGCCACTTCTTCCCTTCCCCCGTTAAGAAAACATAATACAAAAATGTGAACATCTAGTTCAGATACAGTCCAAATCCACATCACCACTACACGAGAAGTTTGACCATAGAGGAGCGCTGTGAACAAGATGTAAGACCACTGCTCTTCAGGAGGGTGCCAGGGCACTGGCATGGCCCAGCGCCTCCTTCAGCCTTTCAAAGGCATTGGCATGTCCCGGTACCTTCATCCAAGCATTCCTGCTCCTGGTTATGCAGCACTTGACGCTCCAATTACCTGTGTTATGAGGCTCCCACTCTATGAGTGGGTGGACTTCAACATTGAGGAGAGAAAGTCGTGCATGTTCGGAAAGTTTCAATGTTCCCAGTGAGCCTTTCCTGTGAGAAAGCGCATACTATTTAGATATCAGACAGTAATAGTAGGGAGATGTTCCCATGTGCAAAATGCCACAAGAAGTCAAGATCTATTTTGGAGTAAAGAAATTATGGGTTGTCAGGTAGACAAAGACAAATTCTAACAGCTCCACTAAGCCCAAAATATACGTAAGAAATTAAAACCATATTGTCTTGGAAAGTAGCTCGACACTGAGGATTTTGAAAAGGCTTCGCCACTCAGACAATGCTGAATGGATCAAGTTTGGAGAAGGAATTAAGTTAATGCAAAACTAAATAAGGAAATGGAGCAAGTCTTGCTCTCAGTTAAAAAAATGTAAATGGCAGCATATTTTCCAAGTTTCTCCATTAAACAGTCAGAGCAGAATTTGGCCCTGGTGTTAAACCTACCTGGGTATGAATGAGGGACAATACAGCTTTGTACATTATTTCTATGGGGTTTTTTTGATGGGAAAAAACTCCACTTTGAATGCAGTTTCACAGTTAGTCTTTTCTGTCAACACAGCTGGTCAAAAATAGATGAAATATGTTACACAAATATTTTCAGACTAAGTCTCTTTCCAGCTTACTGTTTAGCAATTGCTTGTACATCTTCCACCAGCCAGATGCTGATACACGCGAGTTTTATGGTTTTTTTCAATGGGTCTAAATGTATAGCAAGTGCAAGAAAATGTTGTTTCACCCACCCTCTGAGGACAGCAGATTATTGTCCTAGTAATTGTCTCCAACATTAAGTAGCTAAACATTATCCATTAACTTCAGGCTTTGTCTTTCTTGCCTGATTATTTCTGAAGTTCATATATTTCTCAAAGACCCAAATTAAGGAAAACTGGTATATTTAGGCTGAGTATATTTAGGCTGAGTATCAAACCCAAAAATAATTAGTTGTATAAACACAGTAGTTCAGCTTTATTGCCCAAAGTAGAGCAATGAACAAATGAAATATATTTCCTGTCATAAAAAAGGACCTTTTAGAATACAGTGCTGTTTTGCGAACAGACTATAAGGGATTGAACAAGTCAGTACAATTATTTACATGTCAACATTTTGACTTTTCACTTCAATATTAAAACAAGAATGTGGATATTTCATCTGAGTTTAAAATAATTTCAGTTTTTGATGATTCTAAAAGGGAATTTAAGCCAATCACAACATGTGGTTGTTAGATGATTTAGCGAAACCATTCAGTTACAGATTGATATAGGATACAACGCATTCCTTGTCACGAGCTTGAACACTTTCTGTGTGCTCGTCACCTCCCAGGACTCACAAAATTCTCACATCTGTTAACCACTAACTGATCCATACTTTCGTGCAAGTGGAAATACATACATACTGCAAAAAGCTCTGGTGAGTCCTACATCTCACCCTGCCTGCTCCACTCATGCAGAATGAATCAGTAGATTTTTCAAAAGCATACAGTGACTTCAGCACAAGAAAGCTAGGTCACACACTGAAGTTATGAACAGCCCACCCCAGACTCATTTTCATCAACCGAGGCAACTTGTTAAAGAGCCAATAATGAAAGTAATACCTGATCAATATTCATTCTGAAAGCCTTGCTACTGCAATTTTTATAGATGTGGACAAATTTTCTTTGACAATCTCTTTGTGCCACATGCTGTGATATTTTTTGGTTTGAAACCCCCTTTGTTAGAAATAATAAAGGAAGAGATCAGTCATCCTGAAAGTATCTTAAAACTATTCATTAGCAGCATGCGAGATATTTTTTTTCCATGTGCTCAGGATCTGATTATATCCCCACCTGTTAACATGAGCACTCTGGATACACATACATGACATGCTCTGCTACAACAATTTTGAAGGCTGGTCTTAGACATTGAAGTGCTTTTTACAATATATTGCTTAGAACTGTCTGAGATAATTTTGATGGATATTCAGAGGAATATGAAAAAATTATTGGAAAGAGTCCAGCTGAAACAAATAAATACAAGATTCTTTAGATGTGTAGCTCCAAATTCAGTTCCAAGACTGAGATGTTTCTGAAATGTGCACACACCCACTCACCCTTAAAGCAACATTAATAAGCACCTCTATCCTAGCTGACAGCAGCCAAACAGTCTCAGTTGCAAACCACCCCCAATTACATTAACAGAAACATGAGTAATCCATACCAAGGAATGCATATGAGTCAGTAATGATGTGAAATTATACAGTGGCTCCCTAAAATAGTGACCTTTAGTTCATGAACTAAGTCTGCTATATCCATTATAATTTTGTTTTAAATCCACAGTCCCTTTGTTATAGTTTAACCTTGTCAGCCAAGACAGTGCATGACTCTCTATGTCAGTGCTACAAAAGCCAAAGCCAGCAGATTTCTATTTTTGACCAGAGGAGTGAATCTTACATGACATTAAAAGTTTTTAACTACTTGGGAATCACAAATTGAAATACATCAATATATAAACAGCAGAAGACAACACCTTCTCTTCTGTAATTCTCACTTAAATGAGTCGGTTTTACTGTCTCCCAGGTAGGTCAGGATTACTGTCATGTATAAACAACACTAACCATAGCCAAGGCTGAAGAAAAGTGAGGTGGAGGTATCTAACAAACAACTTCATATTTTAAGAATACTTTTGAGTCATTGTTTACAGCATGCCCTGCTAGAGTTGGAATCATGTCATAATCATGTCATCCAATCCCTTACGCAAATTCATCAAATTCCATTTTTGGGGGGAAGCTTTGTATTTATTTGTTCTTGAAATAACATCTGAAAATACATGTAGGTCTTCTCCATGGCCTTTATTGCAAACTATAAGTACCTGATTTCTTTGTAGGATTAATTCCTCAGAATATGACCTGGAATTCTGATTTTCTTGTCAGTATTCTAGTTCTCACAGCTGTCTAGTTTTTTCTGTACTGTATTTCAATTCTCTACCTATTGATAAAACCTCCATTTTTGTTCCCAGAATATTTTGTTAGCACAAACATACCAGAACTTCAGTGAAAATATCAAATAAGGTCTTTCAAACTTCATCCATCCTTCCATGTAACTGTCATTTCCCTCTTCAACCTGTTCCTTGCTCAATTCAACATTTGCCCCATTCCTCAGCTGTCCAAAATGTCTAGTGAATTATTCTAAAATTGTTGCTGTACCTGATTTTATATAATCATGTCAAAAAGGAATAAATAGCAAATTTGTAACATCTGCAGAAGAAAATGAGTTAGGACAAATTGCAAGCAGTACTGAGACTGCAGAAATACAATGACCAAGATCTCGTATTCAGTTCGCATGCAAACATTCCGTGAATGAACAGATTTACAATACTGGAAGTGGAGTTGCTCTGAAACACTGAACAGTAAAATATCACCGTGAAAGCTGTTGAGGACTTCAAACAATCCCTATAAACTCACAGTCATTTCATGTGCCTACACACAGACACCTCCATATACAAACAAAATGATGAAAAACTTTGGGCACTTGGAGAAAAAAAATAAAGCCATGAATAGTGGTTATGGGTACCACTAGGATTTATGGGATCACTCAGACTGTTCTTCATAAGATATGCTGGTTCACTTGTACTGCATGTAAACCACAAATCACTGCTCCCCACTGATAGACTTGTTTCTAAGATGGGCTTGAGACAGTGACTGGCTTAGAAGCACACTCTGGCTCGTCCTAAACCCTTCGTCCTTTAAAGCTGCCAGGCGTCATCCTGCTGTGTTGAACTGTACTGTCGCGAGCAAGCAGAGAAAACAGCAACTTTGGTGATGCAGCAGTTGCTGCAAAATGACTAACTGAGATTCCAGCCTGTATAAACTCATATATAAAGTATCTTCAAAAATAGCCTGCCATATTAAGAGATGTCTTACTAGTCTATTTCTGAAATAATTCACAATTTTCATATTGCAGCTTCAGTTCCAGTATCTGAAGTTCTGCCTCTGAAAATATTCTGAAGTGAAGGCAAAGCTGGCAAAGTAAATACTCCTAAACTCATCTCAATCTTTTATATTCTGTAGACGTAAAGTTAAAAACTCTCTCTTTTGAAATATCTGAAAAAGTTGGTTCATTTTGCCAAGCAATGATTCTACTAAATTCCTTTATAGATATGGTACATTTATAGCTTTTTATTAGTAGTAATTACAATATATTACAAGTCCTCTCAATAAAAAGATCATTACTTTATTATAGCAATGCCTAGCATATGACTGGAGGAAGGTTTTTTTATTAAGAGGGTTTTTAACATCTGACTCAATCGACATATTTTCTTAATGAAATTAAAATGCCAGTCATTTCATCCCAGGCCAACAAGTAATTTTGTGTTAATTGAAATGAAAGGTTTAATTTTATTCTTTCATTAATGGTTCTTAATTTTTAATTAAAACTTAGGTCAACTTTTTATACAACAATTCCTTATCAGTATGAAAACTCACTTCTAGTTTTAAAGGTATCAATATGAAACATGAAGTATATTGATACTTTTAAGTATACAGCTTCCTCCACTTCTTCCCCCCCCCCCCAACAGTATTTAATTAACTCAGATAAGAGTCTGCAAATGGTTTGAGTACACGTGGCATTGAATTTAGGGGCAAATTTACCATAACCTGAAAGAAAAGGGAAAAAAAAAGGCTACTTTTAGCTTACAGGCTTAATTAAGTTTTTAGGTGTTGTTTGGCAGAAGACATTGCAGAAATAGAAAAAGGAGAGGTTCTCCCTTGAAAAATTACAGTTTATGGCTTGGATCCCGCAAAGTTCAATTGCAATTGATTGTATACTTTTTATTGGAGTTACTTAAACTCTGTGATGGACCAGGACTACAAGGCTTTTCCAGATCTACCAGCCCTTGTAGGTATCTTGCTCAGTGCGGGTAGATACCTAAATTCTTTTCCTTTTAGTGTAGTCGTGCATCTGAACCAGCCAGGCACTTAGCCCATGCCTGAATGCCTTTGCAAGTCTCAGCCAAAACCTTCCCAAAATGAAGAATTAGGTTTATGACAGAAGGAGACAGTAGGTGAGGTAGTAGTTAGTGAGATGTAGAACTGGGAAAAAGAATAGGGTAGAATAACATTTTTAAAATGAAATCTGATTTGAGAGGAACCTTGAGTATCCAAATACACCTGAACTTGCACCAAATGTCTCACTTGTTGTCCATTATGTCCTGAGTAGGACTGAGCACCTGCTCTTCTTTTTGCTTGCAATGTGAGCTGTATGTGCCCTGCGTTTTTCAGTATCAAACCTTCAATGGACAGTGCTGGTTATCAGATGCTTAAAATGAGCACAGTTTCTTGGGGTTAGGAGTCAGCCAAAATGACATCATTTTGGTATTAACAAGCACAGGACACCATGGGAAAATGTAGTTACTCAGAAAAAAAAAAAAGAGATAAGTCTTCAGATATTGAGCACATCCAAACAACACAGAGGTCAGCCTTTTTGCTTATATTCATAGTAGGTTCAATGCCCACCAGAAAGCTTTCACTGGGAAATAAATGTTTTCCCCATTTTGACTCCTTTCTTCAGAAGAATGTCATAGAGTTTCCCAAGTTATAAACACAGGATGCCTTTCCAATGATCCTGTTTTCATCAGAAATGGGGGGGGGGGGGGGGGGGGCACCTATTTCTGGGCTCCCTCCTCCTGTCTGAGCACAGAGCAATTCTGGCTTGCTCACAGTTTTGGAGGTTCCCCCATTCTCAATTCTGGTCCTCACTCTGGTCCTCAGGAGTGAAAAAGGAAGGAAAAGTGGTGTCACTTCCTCATTGTGCTTCCTCTGGTTTTGGGCCAGCTCTACTCCTATCTGGAGTAGCCTCTGGTCCAAAAAAAAGGGTTGGCTGTAAAAGCCAGCCCTCCTCCTGACACAGCTCTACATGCACCACCTGAAATGAGAGTGTGATGCATTACGACACACTACTTCCTCACCTTCCTCCCAGTTTAAAGACAGCTGTGACTACATCAACCACATTTTAATGGGAGGGGGACAAAGATCTCAAAGTAACTTACAACCTCCTTGAAAATCATGGGCCAGACAGGCGATAGAGCCCATGGGAAGAATGAGGGCTCTGTAAGGGGAACTGTAAGGACATTTCTACCTTTTCTGATGGGGTACTAGAAAAAGGGGAAGAAGGAAGATTGAATTAATCTTTTTCTTCGATCAGATTTAGATCATTCTTCCTTCTTTTGTTTTCTGGTGCACCGCTCCCTTCTCAAACCTACTACATACCAAGACCTCCACCAGAATAGGTCTTCTTTGGAGAGCAGGAAAAATAATGTCTGGCAAAATAGCTTTCAAGTCACAAAGGATTTGACCAAGCAGAGGGCTAGAGTCTTGCAATAGGAATTGTATGAGCAGAGCAGAGGTCAAAATGCCCTGACAGCCTTTGTTTCTATCACTTTTAAAAAGGCCTGTAAACTGGGTGAGGGTTTGCTACCAAAAGTTGATGCAATGGCCTGTGAATACTTGTGTGGATCTTGCACAGAAAAAGCACGGTGTGGTTGAAACAAATCTGACCTGACCTGAACTCTGGAGCTGTCACTGCTTAAACAGGCCAGAACACATAAAATTTTTAATTGACTCCCAATGGCTTATTGAAAGCACCATCTCTGACCCGACAACGTTGTGGTTCAAAAGGTAATCCTGCATAGTCTGCGGCAGCTTTTGGGACCATCTCAAATAAATGTGGAAATTCATCCTGTAATACAGACCTGTCTCTTTAGAAAATTATTCTTGTAAAATAATTCTTCGCCAAAATGTTGCCTTTAGTGGATCTACTGAGCAGAAGGCATTATTAAAATTCACAAGTTTAAAAAAAAAACCAAACCAAAAACAAAAGGTGGAAGGAATGCAGGAGTGTACCAGTAGTAAAGTGAAAGAAACTTTAGGAGCATACTCTCAGCTATGCTCATCAGGGTAATTGTATTGCTTTACTGGCATCTCATTCTATGTGAGGTCCTATATGAACACAGTGGAGTAAACCTCCATGCCCAGAGCAGCCAGTCATTTCAAAAGGCAAAAAACAGCAAAGATGAGGAGAAAGGAAGTTGAATGGACCCTTTTTATAGCAACAGAGAAGTTTACTAGCAGGGAGCGTCAAAATGACCTGCAGCAAAGCCAGAAGCTGAATCCTGATCTCAAGGATCCTTCCAGCAAGCAAGGACAATATGAGCCAGGGTGAAAAACTGCCTTTTTCATTCTGGAAGTCATAAGAAAAGAATAAAAGCACTCAAAGCCTAAAAATATCCCTTTGACCTGCTATGAAAAGGGAAGGAAGGAATTTGTTATACCTCCAAAGGTATTACAAATCAACAAAAATATGTGCAAAAAAGTTAAGTGTCACACTTTAGCAGAATAAACACAAGGTCATGGAGTTAAATGGAAAGACAGGCCAAGCAATGACAAAAAAACAGTATAGGTGGCAATGGCTTAGCTAGTGACCTCTATAAATATCTTTGTCTAGGAAAGGAACTTAGAAAGGACACAGCCAAAGCAGCTCTTCCAGAGAACAGGCAAAGAATGCCTGGAGAAAAATGTATGCTTTCCCACTTCTTAATGTCAGAGCCTATAGCTTGGAAAGGTGAGCAGACAGAGCAAAGACTCAAGTGTGTGACACAGCTGGAGACATGGCTCAGTCAAAGAATCCAGGAAAAAATACCTCTATTTTCAAGAGCTCTATAAAAGGCAGAGAAAAGGACATTAATTAGCCCACAACAGTTGAGGGATCTAATGCAGTCACCAGCACTCAACTTTTTGAACTGATTTATGTGGAAATGCTCCACGCTTGCATTCAAAGAGCAACTCCATACTTGATTCTCATCAGCCCTTCAATAGCCTCATCACAGACTTTAGCAAAATGAGCATCCTAGCTTAGGTACTTTATTACAAGTGTAACCACAGTCCTTCATTGTGTGATGACTACTGATGAATTTATACAGCTTTAAGGTATGTTTTGTAGCGCTAGTATTCTACCAGTATCTGAGTACAATATTTTAAGATGATCTCAGGTCTACTTAGAGGACACTGCAGCTTAGACTACAATTTAGAGATATTTTAAGCCAGAGAAAATGCTTCCAAAGGAGTATTAAGCCCACTGCACTTTCAAAAGCATGAAGATGCACAAAGTTGTAGTTCGAGTCCTGTTGGCAGTTTTTGGTCCTAATGCAGCTGAAGAGCCCAGCAATTTTTGTTACGCTTGTCGTGGTTTAACCCCAGCCAGCAACTAAGCACCACGCAGCCGGTCACTCACCCCCCCCCCCACCCAGTGGGATGGGGGAGAAAATCAGGAAAAGAAGTAAAACTTGTGGGTTGAGATAAGAATGGTTTAATAGAATAGAAAAGAAGAAACTACTAATGATAATGATAACACTAATAAAATGACAACAGTAATAATAAGAGGATTGGAATGTACAAATGATGCACAGTGCAATTGCTCAGCACCCGCCAATCGACACCCAGTTAGTCCCTGAGTGGTGATCCCCCAGACCCCACTCCCCCCAGTTTATATACTGGCCATGATGTCACATGGTATGGAATACCTCGTTGGCCAGTTTGGGTCAGCTGCCCTGGCTGTGTCCCCTCCCAACTTCTTGTGCCCCTCCAGCCTTCTTGCTGGCTGGGCATCAGAAGCTGAAAAATCCTTGACTTTAGACTAAACATTATTTAGCAACAACTGAAAACATCAGTGTGTTATCAACATTCTTCTCATACTGAACTCAAAATATAGCCTGTACCAGCTGCTAGGAAGACAATTAACTCTATCCCTGCTGAAACCAGGACAATGCTCTAGGCTGCAAAATGCCTAGGTCAATTGTAACAAACTACTGAAATTACGTATTCAACGAGAGATGATGAGCAGTTTTGGATCCCACATGTCAGACAAGTTGTAGCCCTTCCCAAGAATTGTGGGGTGTACCACAGAGCTGTACTTCCCTAACATATGGAGATGGACTTCATTAGGTAGAGATGTGGAAGCACATCACTAGTCCTGCATTTAAGAAGGCCAGCTGAAAGCTCTGAGTTAAAAACCAGCCTCCATGCTGTGTCTATGCTGATGAAGGGTCTACTGTGTTAATCTGATAATTGCCTTTAAGGAAAGAGGAAATGGTTACTAATGATGCTGCATTCCTGAAAGGTCCAGATAATTTGACCAGCTGCACACTGCGGCAGACAAGTGGAAGCGCTGAGAATCCTCAGAGGTCATCTCACATACTACAGACCTCATTAAACTGAGGGCAGTTTAGTTCACAGTGTGGTCTCATCTTTGACTTAGCAAGTGAAGGCTGGCTACTCCTCAGAGACATCAGTCCCTGCTTTTAATCAAGCACTATCTGACATATCCATTTTTCCTGAGCACAGAATTTCTCAGAAAGTCATTTAAAATCATAGTGCTCCTACACACACACATACCAACTCAAAGATCCTCCTCTAGTCCTAAATTTTCCAGCCAGAAAAACCTCATTTGATGATGATCTCAAAAGCATTTCACAGGATACTCCTGCTGCTCTGCAGATGCCCTGCTCCCCAGTTCCCCAATGCACAGGTGAACTTTTCCAGCCTCTGACCTTCTATCTAGTCCCCTCCTTTTACTCCCAGGTAGCCCTTTGCCAGGCTGACTAACTTCTTCCAGGTGCTGCCCACCAGCTGTGAACAGGCTGGCTCTCACTGATGATAGATGTGCACTTAGCAACCTGGCCTGTTTCCTGGCACCTCGGCTAACAGAAGGGTCTCAGCTCTGCCTAGAACCTCTTTTTTAATTTTTAGCTTACTTAGAATACAAATGACCACAGCAGTGGCTAATTACCAAGTAGCGACATAGAAGATCTTCCAAAAGACTATTACAAATGATCAAATAAAAAGATACAAAATGTGCAAAACAAGCACAAAAGATCAAGCCACTGGAGCGATGGATAGTATAAAGATTTCAGATGTTTTCACATTATCCAGCATCTAATAAACAAGGCCAAGCAGGAAAAAAACCACATGTGCAAAGTTTCAGATTTTCCAGTTGCAAACCAACCAAACTGACCTAGAGAGGTTTCATTAACATCAACTGATTTTTAGTATGTAGTTATTTTAAAAGGTATCTCATACTACATAAAGCTTTTCTTCAGATATAAGCAGTCACTGGAACCAGTTACTGCATATTTTGCCATTTAACTCACAGGTGCAACTATTTCATGTTTACAGCTGTTGGAGAGGCTCCCTGTTACAGGATAAGGGTAGGAAATATTGTGATAAGAAAAAGCAAGTGACTGTGCACTTCCCCTATCAGATTTACTTAGAGAAAACTTATAATACTCAAAGAAACCTGTTTATTGCTATTCATCTTTATTCTGGTGATTTACTTATTACTAAAATATACACCTTCTAGGGGAAGTGTTGCACTCACTGATGTTCTTTAATTAAGTTTGTAAGAAATAGAGATTCCAAAGGCCGCATCTTTGCGCCTTGTGTTCTGTATTGTCTTGGAAAGCATGGACACAGCAACCAGGACTACTAAAGGTCACTAGTAGTCATGGCAAATAACTTCTGTTCACAAACATTGTCTCTTAGTCTGCAGCTGGCTCTTCTCAAGGAGTCAAGGCAGCTTGACCACTAAAACACTGCCCTCCAAGTGCCTTTGGCAGGGAATTTCTAACATACAGCAACTTATTTAACATCAATCTTTAGCACTGGAGAAATTCATTAACCCTGTCCTCCCAAGTAAGATTGGTATTTGAGAGGTGACTGATGTCAAAGAAGCACATTTGCATGGGAGGGACAATATATACCAGTGCAGGCAGATAAAGTTTAGCACCTCTTAGAAAATACAAAACATCTCCAAATAGCTTTCATGTGAAATTCTCTTGTATTTGGCCAACCAATTTCATCTTATTTATTAAAATCCTTGGCTGCTACCAAAAGCATTCCCTGCTTTTTCTTCATATCATAAACATTAATAAATTTGCATTTCCCTTTACAGGATTTTCTCAAACGAGAAACTCTTAATGAGCTCAGTTTTCTGAGACAATCCGTAGATTTCAGCTCAAGAATTATATCCTGTTTCAAAAAGAAATACAATTCTCTGCTGAAACTGTAACAGGTAGTTCAGTAAGCCCACAAAAAAAATATAATTCAGTTAAGAGAATTATATACTAATGTTGGGTTTGGGTTTTTTTCCAGAAGCTTAGAAGCTTTATGCTTTTCTAACTTGTTTTTAATTGAAGACTACATACTGAAAAACAGTTCAACAATACAGTGCAACTAGTTCATCGAATAACAATTTTTATATCCCTTTATAAAGTAGGACATAAAAGAATGGAAAATACCTTCTAAGTCTTGTCTTTGAAGTCCTGCTCCTCAAGCTTTGCCTTTGCCTATGACGTCCTTGCTTGGAACTTTGGAAGACCACATACATTTAACCTTTTTTTTTTTCCCCAGTCAACTGCCTTTAAACTGTTTTTAAAGCCTTTACAAAATGGCTTTGCCCAAATTAAACCTGAATGGCCACTCTCCCCACACTCCTATCACTTCTTTCCCTTCCACCTTGCAGAAACTTCAAAACCATCAGGACTTAAAACCCTTTACAAATTCAAGATGTGCTTTCTTATGCACCTTGCGGGACAAAATCATAGTACTACTATGTTAGGCCACTACTGCATTTTTACTTGTCTCCTAAATAGCTTTCCTTCTCCTCTGATGAGATTTACAGCACCTTTGCCTCATTTCTGAGGGGTCAGAATATCACATACAGCCAGGTCAATGGGACCTAGTCTTGCTCCAGTTTTACGTGATGTTGGCATTGCCTGTGCTTTGCATATTTTTTCTGTCTTTCTGTTTCCACAGTGCCCAGGCTACCTGACACAGACAAGATCCTTCCAGCCAAGAGGAAGTGGGGACAACTCTTTTCAGAGTCTGCTCCCACTAATTCATTTGCTGGTCACGTTCCTCACAGGACACAAGACACTCTTTTCCCATCACGGGGCAAATCAGGGACATGCTGGTCTCTAGTCGGTGGTAACATTAAAGATTGAAACCATCAAAAGTGTTTTTTTCTAATCAGTTGGTCTTTTACCTCAAAACACCTACTTCTCCTGATTGGGATGTCAAAAGCCAGTCCCTCCAATACTTTCTACTGTAGGAAGTCTTTCTGCCAAGTCCTTGAAGGTACTTAACATTCAGAGGTTGATTGTAGTGAAAATTACAGGTGCTCAGTACCTTTCAGCATTTGACCTTTTATTGGGAAGGTCAGAGGACTTTTCGCTATCAGCAGAAGAGCCTAAACCTTTACTATAAATGAATGCCAGAAAACTGTTACTCTTTTTCTACTCCTAGAGTTGCTGTGGTTAGCTTTCTTCAAAAGTTAAGTGCCTAAAAGTTTGTAGGCAAAAGCCTAGTATGTCTTTGTCTTATAAAAAGCTTTTCTGAAGTTCATGGCTGTGAAGTACCAGTATGACTGTGCCTTTGCACAATACTGCTTCTGAGAAGTTGTTTGAAGAGCACCTGGTTGGCCTTGGTTTGATCTACCTCAGATGGTTTCAACTGCAGTCAGCTCTCACTACTGCCTCTTACCCAGTTTTTCCGTTCCCCATGGTGGTACAGTAAGTACAGACATACTGCAATTTGTTTCTTTTTTGCTTCAGATTCTAGTATTTTAAGATCTGATTTTGTCTGAGGGTTTTCTTTGCACAAAGTTCCCCCTGAGCTGTACCAGGTATTTGAACACATACAAAGGGACACAGAATGAGCCATTTGCTTAGTAATTAAGTAATTAAGAGATTAGATCTGGGTATAAGAAAGGAAAAAACATACCCAAATAAGAAGTTTTTTAATGTGATCCATAATAGGGGAGTTACTATCCTAAGCGCATCACATGCAGCAGCTCATAGAAATTATATCCTCCAAACATATCCTTTCACACGCAAGGGGTAGCTGTCTGTTAGTCTATATGGTGGCAATGGTTAACATTTACTACTGACTGATGCAGAAATCTCTACCAGCATTAATAAAGACTGCTGTCCAAAAATGATGGCATTGTATAGCTCCACTACTTTTTTAATCCAGCACAACATTAGATGCCCATTAAACCATAAGCATGTGCCTAAGTGCTTTGCTGGATCTAGGCCATACACAGACCCTTGAAATCAGACTGGAGAAGGGCCCCATAAATACAGCGTTGACTGACCAGAGTCTGAGCACCAAGAAATATGGTATTTCATGTGAAATTATCTAGAATCAAGCTTAATCGTGTTAACGTGGAGATGTTTTTTGGTCTGTTGCACGCTGATTATATGAACACACTCGACACAGAACACGGTGGTGCACCCTGCATGACCAGTGCTGTCCTTGGAGGTTTACATGGTAGAATATTCCTTTATAACATTTTGAAAATTAATAAGGACACCCTTACCCTGCAAAATTTATTTACATTTTTCCTTTTGAAAAGATAAAGCATGGAAGAAAATAAGAAGAGAGTTCCCTTGTCTGAAACAGAAGAAGAGCTGATAGAATGCTTCTGAGATGACAAATGTAATTACCATATTAATCATATTTAGCATAATATTATTATCTCACTTTGTCTACTTTACAAAAAAGCCTAAGCGAGAGACAGGGACGCTTCTCTTGGCAACATCAGTACTTATCTTTATGATGTCACAGACTCAGAAGTCTGCACATTGGCAACAGATTTCTTAAATTGGTCAGGAGTGCTATGAAAAGTAACCTGGGAGGATATAACTGAACTATGATAGCAACAGGATATAACAGAGAAGGAAAAACTATCAGAAAGCAGAATCAATATTCAGAGATCTTTCCCATAGTAAGGAGCAGAGACTAAGTTAAACAACCTTATTGATGTTATTTTCAAGCAATGGAAGTTAAGCTGTGATCTCCATATCTGTTATGAATAGTCATGAAATATGAACACACAAAAGCTACCTTTTTCTTCAAAGCACAGTGAAATGAAAGATTGAAAAATACCCATCTATTTTAACTGGAATGAAATTCACTCCTGACTTAATCTGTTGGTTTGGCTTTATAACATGTGAAAACCACTCAATTCTTGAAGAGCTTTAGCAACTCTCCCAACTTAAACAGTAAAAAAAAAAAAAAAAAAAAAAAATTTAATTAAGTTAAAAGTTAAATAAAATGGTAACTATAGTAAGATGATGTGATCTTAAGATACAAATTCATGGCCACTTTAATTATTTATGAGAAAGATAGCCCAGTTTGGTTTAAGTTGTTCGGATTATATTGGTGTCATGGTTTAATGTGCCAGGTTTTAATTCCCAGGGTATTGTAAGGCCACTGTGCCTGCCTTCCTCTTGACAACATTGTTTTTGAGACACTTGACAACATCATGCTGACACCCACTTCGGCTGCTGAAAGGTTTCCTTCACTTTGGAAATTCCTGAACCGACAGATGTCCCTCACATGGGAGGAAAGGTGGAGTGAACCCCTCACACCCTGACCTGTAGCCACATATTTTCATGCGCTCCCATTAGGTGGGAGACACAAGTTTGTAACTTGTCTGACAAGCAGCATTGCATCAACTGCCCCTTTTGTCCTCAGTTTTTCAGATTCCTATGCCATAGGGCGCTCCTGCTCATCATGCAGATGCATTAAAGCACTTTATTCCCTCCATGCACCGTGCAGTGATCCAAACTTGTACACAGCCTTCCTACAAATTGTTTCTACATACCTTCTGATCCCTCCAAGTCCACAAAAGAAATCCAGAGGATGTGAATGGCAGTTAAGTTTGGCCCTCACACACTTAAAGACCCCAAAGTTTAGTAAGGAGGATGTAAACATTTTCTCCCACCCGCTGCTAAGGAAAAGGTATGATCAATCTGTATACAAAAGGTAAGTGGGCTATAATCTACACAAGCTGTTTTCTTCCACCTGCTGCTAAGGAACAGAAAAGGGAGGAGAGGAGGAAAGGAGAGAGAAAGAGAAATTAGAGAAGTTTCAATACCAGTAAGAAGTACTTGGATACCATTGTTACAGGCACAACACATGAACTGGAATAAGTCAAATAAATCAGCATATGTAACTTGAGTCTGATCCGCCTGTTGACCAAATAATTATACAGAAACATTTCCTTTCACAACAGGATAAAAGTGCCCTACTCTCTTTAAGTCTAAAGAAAATGGAATGATTTAATTGCTGTTGGAGAGGCTCCAGATCTTGGCTAAATTGCAAAGAAAATAAAGTCTACTCTCTGCTTATGAGTGCATGTGTACAATTTCAGCTACTGCACAGGAAAATGAGAACATGATTTAAAATGTTCCTTTTCCAAGGGAGAGACCAGCTACCCCAGAGTCAATTTGTAATCACTAGTTGACTACAGCCAAGATGTGCTGATGATGTGGGTGATTAATTAAGAAACATGAATGCTACCTTTGTTATAATAAGGAAGTCCAATTGATCTTGCGTTAGTAAGATGCATCCATTTTACTGGCTGGCAATCAGCATTTCATTAACACAGCAAAAAATCCATTATGATGGATGAAAACCCCACCACCAGATTTACAGTCGGGAGAGTTTTTTTTCATTCCCCTAAGTCAGAGTAGTTGAGCCCATAGGAATTTTCCTCTGGGGAGCTGTATTTAACAAATTCCTGTTACTGCAAAGACACAGAGCACTGGGAAAGTGCTTAGGCTTTCTCAATGCCTTTCTGAATGTACTTTAGCTTTAGCCAGCTCTTTCAGTCTAGGTCTTTGAACAGGTTTGGTGATGGCATGTGAAGCACATTTTCTGTGAATGTGATAAACATTTACTATATGACTGCTGCAATTATACAAAGGTTTTTTTAATATTCCAGACCTCTTCCAGTCTTATGCTTCCATGATTTTAGATGACCTACTAATTAATAGAAATAAAGCATTCTTAACCTGTAAATAGTTAAGGTGTATGTGCTCATTTGATTTATCAGAGGACTGGCTTTAATGGAGCTGACATGCAGTTAGATTGTAAAGGAAATTTTGTCTCACATTGAATATTACTATTTTACTTCCTTCTTCCGTCTTGCTTTTCTTTTTTATTTGATTATTTCTTGAACTGGTGCCTGGTACTACTGCTATGATTACAGCTACACTGACATTTCCATTAAGAAGTTGCTTAGAATTTGACTGCTCTAATTTAAATTTTGCTAGATTAGGGAATACATCTTCTGCCCACCCACATTATTTTTTTTTGTTTGTACATTCACACCTTACATTTTAGCTCTTTATGGTAGCTCAAGCCTGTCAAATTGTCTCATCTTTCACTTTCAAATAATGACTTGTCATTCTCCTGTTTTGAAAAACAAACTAAAAATCACCTTCACTTAGAAAGCATTAATTGTGAAAATAGTGTTATATAGTAGATAGTTCCCTACAGGCTAAAACAGATCCTGTAATTGAACTCAAAAATACAATTAATACACATTTGTGTGAGCTATTTTTCAAAAGTGTTAGTTTACTAATCATCAGCAAGCCAAACTCTGAAATGTTTAATTGCCATGGGGACAAATTCTGGTTTCAGTTAGTTACATAAATCCAAAACAATTCCAGTGAAGCCCCATGTGGCCAAAAGCATAACCAAATCTATAATAGACATACTTCAAGTAAGTCTTGCAATCTATCATTGCTGAAGTCTCAAAATAATGACATGTCATCGTGAATTAATAGTTCCCGGTGCTATAATAACTGCTTTAGGAATGCAGCACCCAGAATTCCAAAGGCGGGTGATGTTCAAAGCTTTTGAAAAACTAGTCACAAGTTTGCAGTTAATAACCCTGACGAAAGAGGCCATCAATACACACCTTTCCACACCGGGAGTCTTAATGCAAAACTCCTAAGGTTGAGTTCTAATAGAAGAGCTAGGAATCCATACGCAGCCCAGAACTTGTGTTTTAAAGGTAGCTCTGGCACCTGCATCAAGGTCTGTACTAGTGACTTACTGACAGAAGTGATATCACCAGTTGAGATGGAAACACCGGTAGGGTAAATCACTATCCAGCATGAAGAAGGGCACCAGAGTAGTATGGGAACTGCTCAGGGTCATGCACCTCACCTTGGCATCTGGCAGAGGGTGTCGTACCAGACAGAAGGATCGCCTTTCATGTCTGAAGCAGAGAATCACAGCTTTCAGCCACCTGTGGTTGGCGGTTTGGTCTTAATGGTTGCCCCGGTTAGGAAATTGGTCAAGAGGCTTCACAGGTAAGCGCATTAAATGGACAAGATTATTTTGTCATTTACATGTAACTGCCTACACCAGAAGTACACCTGTAGAAGCTTGGCTTCATTTATTTACAGGAATATAATTCCAAAATTAGACCCATTGACTCAAAAAGCCTTCTGCCCCCAAACCAGAACAATCTCAAAGCCAGTGGTTGTAAACACAGAACTGGAATTTATCATCTGGAAAAGGGACATCCATTTCTTTCTAAAACCATGTGTGTGCTTTAACCAATAGGTTCAAAATTTAATTTATGCTTGAATATCTATTAAGTCCTCTTAGGCTGAAGGAGATGGAGACATTGAATTTCTTTCTCATGACTCCATTTCATTATTAGTTTGAAAGATCAAGTCAAGTGGGTTGTATATTTCAGTCTTAAAGTGGTCATATGTGGGATCGATTTCAGCTTGTTTGGAAAGGAGACAGGAATACTTTACCAAGAGATTTGTTTTCAGGAGCTACTACTTGTAGTCCTGAGACGATAGCAGTTGAACCATCAGTTCCAAAATGAACCTGGCCACTGGGGAACAACTGAAAAATCATCTTCTTGACTAACAATGTTTGTCTAAAATGACTTCTGTACCTGATGCCCTCATAGGGTTTTACAATGGCTCCTCAGAACCTTGCAAAATTTTCAGATACCCCATGACATTACTCTGTGTCTGCCAACTTCTACATTCCTGAAAAAACATCCCCCCACTGAGCTCAGTTCTCCTCGTAATGCTTCAACACTTCTACTATTAGTATCTGGAATATAACATTATCACCAATAGTATTCTATTTCTACTATCTTTTTGTTATTATATACTACTCCTTACTTGCAACATGAACACCAATATCCTCATTAGAACTGTATATATATGTCACCTAAGAACCTGATTCTTAAATAAGCACAGCAATGTACCCATAGTTTCATTATTGGCATGACTATTATTGGTATTATAGACCCATCACTCAGAATGCTTCTATTTATGAGACTTGTATGCAAAACATTATTGTTACACTTTTCCCACTACATTATTGTGTATTACATGATAATGTCTTCATTTTTTTTTGACCTATACTCTGCCATATCTTGCAATAAAAGAAACAAAATAATTTAGAAACAATATCTAACAGAATTTTGTGCAACAGCAACAGTTTATGAAAATACATACATAAATGCATAAAATAAATATGTGATGCTTTAATAATGTAAGTGATAGGGAGTGAGTAATCAGTCCACTTTTACTCTGCTATTCTTGTTGCTAATGATCATTTTTTTCCAGAGACTTTCTTTGATTGGTGTCAAGACTTCAATGGAAAAAGGTTTTGTGTATATCATAAATCATTGATTTGGTTTCATAAATCAACAGGGGTTTCCAGCAGAATGGTATGCTGACTCAACAAAGTATTCCTGGAACGTAGGAGAGAGAGATTCAAATGTCTCCTTCCTCAGAAGACATAAAGCTAAAACTGCACTATGAGAACTATCTTAAGAGATCAGACCTAATAATCAAAAACCTTGTGGTTTTAGTAAAAGGCTGAACAAAATGGCACTTGGAAGCACACTCTGTCAGGGGGCTTATTTAATATAAATTCCTAATGCTTTAACCTGAGGGGGCACATACTGTTTAAAGCAGATACTGTTTGCTATAGTGAGAAGTACGTGCATATACCTGTTCATCTTGCCCTTCTTTGCAAGATGTCTTCTCTCAAGCTAATAAATTCTAAGCTGAATTCTACTTCAATTTCTGATTAGTGTTTTTGCATTAGATTGAAATTTGGCCTCCAGTGCCTAATGGTTCCATTACTTGTTGTCCTTAGAAATATTAACCAGTATAACTACAGAAAGCAGACATTGCAAGGAAACTCCATAGGGAGGAATTACTCTGTTGTATCACTTTCTGTTCTTTACTGGGAATCATCAAGCCATGGAAGCTATGTTAGATAGCTTAGTATACCTCTAGCCATGCTTCAGAGCAAAGAGGGATTTTCCTTAATTATTAGGGTTGTGCTTTGGATGGGAGGAATACACTGAGGAGGACCATCCTAGGCAGTGTTATGAGACTTCAAACAGCACTGGAACATCCATTGCATTCTTAAATTAAACAAGTTTCTAAAGGGAGAAAAAGCAATGTCCTGATGTTTGGAATTCATTTGAAGAGAAAGAAAACACAGAACTGGATTAAAGCATGCCAGCCCCCTGTCAGCTTTGTGAGTTCATTCACTGTGCAACATAACTCTGAGCTTTTTAGCTTTGCCTGTTGCCTGTGAGATGACCTTGAATAAGTCATTTGGCTACTTTGCCTCCCTATCATCTGTCTATATTATTCTTCTAGAAGAGGATCTCCTCATCTATTTAAGCCTTGCAGGTAAAGATAAAAGACAATTTTTCTTTCCTTCTTTCTTTCCAGTCAGTTACACTTCAGTGCATTCAGTTGTACAAGTTCTGCTCTACTAGATATTTAAGTGTATTCACAGTATGCTAGCTGTTCACAAAACAGGGATAATTAACAAAAACCTAGATAGTTCTGCTACTTGGAAATTTTGAATTTTGCCTTCTTTTTCTCTTCCTCCCACTCCCTTCTGTTTATCTTTCTCTTCATGCGTTAATTTTGCTATATGAATTCTTCCTCTGCCTTTTCCTTTTCTTTCCTTCACCTCTTTGTTTTTGTTTTCTATCTTTTTTTTTTCTTTTCCTTTCCTTTCCCTTGACAAGACCTCATTCAATGGACTCTCAGGCTGTCATTGGCAAAACTGCTACTTATTTCAGGGCACACAGGACTGGGTCCTTTTCTCCACCTCATCATCACCATCCCTTTACTTGATTACCTGGCAGTCACATATTCTGTGTCTCCTCCTCTGCTTCTCTCAGGTCTCCCAGCTCTGCACTTTTTCTGTGCACACACATCCTTCCTCAGCCAGGGTTACAGGTTGACTTTGCCAGCCAGCCTCTGCACAACACAAGCTGTAAAGTCCCTGATTAAGAGCGCAAGGTTATCTTTTCAATCTACTATCAAGACTATGTCATTTTTTGCCCCCTCATAGCTAACATCATGTGCCAAGAGCTGTCAGAACTGTGTTGCTCCAATGCAGTTAAGTCTTGGATAATAAGTGATCTTAAACAAAGATAAAAGCACAGCTATGTAGCTTAGATATATATATTTACACACACAATGCATAACCATTTTCAGACTGAAAATGTGGACACTATTTTTAGAAGTTTAGTCTAATCACATGCTTATGCCCATACATACACACATCCTTCCCATACCATGGATTAAGAGAAGCAGTGCACTAAGCACCACAACAAGTAGCACTAACCTTTGTTCTCTCTTTTATTTGTTTTTCATCTTCAGTGTCACAGGTTACATGCTGTTCCCCAAGATTATAGTCTCCAGTTCTCTTTTGTATTGAGTAGAGGAGGAACAAAAAAAAAAAAAAAAAAAAAAAAAAAAGGGCATTTTCTTTCCTACTTTCATCAGAAGTGGATCTTAGTCTGCTTACATAGAGTCTACTCTAGCAGAGTTAGAAGTAACTTCATCAATAAGCTAAAATTGTGGTTCTGTTAATATGGGCATCATTTCAGCCTGCCTTACTGAGAATTTTCTGGCTATTTCTAATCTGAAAAGGCTTACATTGTTTCCATAGGATGGGCCAGCTAGCACCATGACTCTACAATACAGGGCCAGTTTTCAGTGGCTCAGCCAGAAAAATAATTATTCTTTCTCTGCCCCACCTTGAATTCTACACAGCTATCCAGAACCAGAGGTGGTAAAATCTTAACTGCCCCATCAATATTTGGCAGAAGCTAACTGTCAGATCCCTTTGACTTTTCATGCTCCAGAGGCTCCCTGCATTGACTGACCTGCCCAATATATGGGAGACAAGCAATGTTTTTCACATTTGTTATACATTGGAGGCAATATTCTCCACACATAACCTGATCAGTTACAACCATCTCAAATAAGGAGCTGGGGTTTCAGGAAGCTATTTTCTCATCTGTGATAATTTGCACAATAAGAAGCTTACCACACTACTGTAGCTGCTATTGCAGAAATGCCATGTGGCAGCACTGACGTACTGCAAGGGGAGGATTGGCAGAACGAGGAGAAAGCAGGAGCTAAAGAAATGCTGAGGGCCTCTATTCAGTGATTATACTCTTACTTCAACATGTCATTCTGAAGAAGACAGTGTAACTGCACAAGAAGGAGGAGGAAAAGGGCTGCAGACGAGTCTTGGGTTTTCTAAGGAAACACTGCCCTTAATCCCAAAGGGTTCTTGAAGCACTGAGAAATCAAGGAAAAAAAGACTGCTGGGTTTTGCCTATTTGTAAGTCTGTTGAGCTGGTCTGGAAAGGGTTATCAAAAGGCTTTTTCTACCCATTCCTAGAGGCTTAAACTATATAACAGCGTTTTTTCTAGTGTGGAACATAGAGGAGAGCATGCGTGGGAAAGTGGCATACCTGGGGAGCCTGGGCATTTTTTTCTTCTGTGCAAAGAAACCATCTGAAAGTGGCACTAAACACAGCC
Organism: Aquila chrysaetos chrysaetos; assembly: GCF_900496995.4. Classification (NCBI taxonomy): domain Eukaryota; kingdom Metazoa; phylum Chordata; class Aves; order Accipitriformes; family Accipitridae; genus Aquila; species Aquila chrysaetos. Next base: position 11,074,835 of record NC_044004.1, read on the forward strand.
TGTGCCAAAGAACTGCACATAGGGTCAGAATGCAGCATGTTTCCTGCAGAGAGAGCTCAAGCCAAACACCCTGCTAAGTTTGGGATAACGATGTTCCTGTATCCAGACTGAAAATAATGGCTGCATGCAAGTCTGCATCCTCACGAGGTGTGTAGGGAGAATATTCTTCCCACAACTTCTATTTATTAATCTCCCGGGTAATCTACAAGGCCCCTTTCCTGAAATGGATTTTGAGTAAATATTAAGAGATAAGACAAAAATAAAATAAGATCTGGGCAGTGATAGACAAAAAGATAATCAGATCTGGGCTGAGGGCAGAGGAAGGGAAGTGACAGAGTTAAGGAGAATGTTAGTTCTAATGGCAAACATTACTGAGATTGAGCATATGCGTTTCAGATTGTTCTTACACATTCGATTACTTGAACTTTGATACAATTATGTTATTACTTATCCATACTTAGAATGGAGTTGGAATAAGTCTGAGGAAATAATAAAATCAGTCAAGAAAATGTTTCTTTTAAGTTTATGAGCAGAGAAGCAAAACGTACTCGCTGGCCTTTTACCATAATGGATAAGGATGAGAAAACAATTATATTTTACTCACCTCACTGAAAAAAAAAAATGCTGAAAAGATGTGTGTGAATAGGATATTGCAAAAGTGAAATTAATAAATAAAAGAGTGTAATGTATGAATAGATGCTCTCTTTAATAATGCATGTTGTCTTTACTAAAAAAATAAGGGCTTGTTTTTATGTGTCTACAATATATGAAGCAAAGATAAATAATTTCTCAACCTGGAAAAGGAACTTCCTCTCCCCTCCCTGAAGGCTGGATTCTGCCCTGTCTCACGGTGATGTGCAGTTGGAAAAAGTTTAGCTGAAGTCGACCTAATTCAGAACATCTGTGAAAGTTACAGATACTGAAACCTGAGGTTTTCCTAGTGTTAAACACAATTGCAGCAGTTAGAATTAGTAACTAGAATTAGAGGGTATGTTTCCCTAGGAAAGGAGAATATTTTCATTTAAATCTCTGGCTGTGGAACTGTGCTTTCACCATTCTTCCTCCTGGTTATGGTAGGTAGCTTACTTGCTGTAACCTGTAAGTAACCTAGTACCAAGCTTCCCACATCCCCTGATGCCTGCTAGGAGAGTCTCTCCTGCATTTCACTTGCAGAGCCAAAATTACAGCTATCTAAAGGAATTCCTCAAAACTGCATTTAGCTTATACAGAAACACTTCACCCGAATTGAACATCATCCCTAGTTTTGTTCCTTGCTGTATCCCGCCAGCAGAAATGTATAGCATCAATCCTTTATCAACACACCATCTGTGAGAGCTCTACCAGTCATTCACTGACCCAGGCAGGACATGCGCAGGACACCAGCATCCACAGGCGCCAGTCCAATTAACAAAGGAAAAACAGAGGCGTTTTAATAGTTTCTCCTGGAAAGTGAAGCTATCTGACTTCCTTAAAGTCACAATGAAAATAAATTCAAGACTTTATACAACTCTGCTGTCATCAAAGGATCAAATCCAAGTACAGCCAGTGAAAGGTAAGCCCTCTGAGGCATTGCCCCAGCCATGCTCCTGAGCTGGCTGACAAACCATACCAATTTTATCCGATACTTTTCCACTGAGAAAATACCAGTGGGAAGTGCCAACGCATTAAAATAAAGTAGTTCAGTAGGTTGCTGTCTGTTGAATAGAATAACAGACACTGAAACCCTGTGTGTAACAAATTCATGTGAAAACCAACAAAAAACCCCAGCCAGAAAACAACCAAAACCAGAGATAGACTCTATCTGTAACGAAACACATAAACAGTATAAGATAAACTTAATACATTTTATTGGTCTGAAACCATACCTAAAGAATAAAGTCAGTCTCTTATGTCATAGAACCACAGAATCATAAAATCATAGAATCATTTAGGTTAGAAAAGACCTTCAAGATCATCAAGTCCAACCATTAACGTAACACTGCCAAGTCCACCACTAAACCACGTCCCTAAGTGCCACATCTACACGTCTTTTGAACACCTCCAGGGATGGTGACTCCACCACTTCCCTGGGCAGCCTGTTCCAATGCCTGACAACCCTTTCAGTGAAGAAATTTTTCCTAACACCCAATCTAAACCTCCCCTGGTGCAACTTGAGGCCATTTCCTCTCGTCCTGTCACTTGTTACTTGGGAAAAGAGACCAGCACCCACCTCACTACAACCTCCTTTCAGGTAGTTGTAGAGAGCAATAAGGCTAAACAACCCCAGCTCCCTCAGCCCCTCCTTGTAAGACTTGTGCTCCAGGCCCTTCACCAGCTTCATTGCCCTTCTTCGGATGCGCTTGTTTTACTTTTTCTACCATTAGATTTAAAATACAGAAAGTTTCAAGTATTTTTCACAAACAGGTACTGCATATACAGTGTTTTTACAGGATCATACAAGCTCTTTGGCAAAATATTCAAGGTCCGCAAAGTACGGCATAAATTTATTTGAATAAAATTTGATACCATAAATCCTCTGTTTATAATTTAGTATTTTTCTGACTTTGTTTTTCTGGAATTCAGAATTTCCAGTCATAGTCACTGAAGAGTTTTTTCAATAACATGCCACGAACACCTGATAGTCGAGTTCAATAATTTGCAAAGTACCCAAAGTCTGCAATTAGTCTGCTTGAACTATTCCGTGAATTACTTATGAATAATAAATACATTTGGAAAAAAAAGGATTTAGTGTATCTCTCTGTCCATGTATCTTCTAGCACTGAAACATGCAAGCATTCTTAAATAGATCACAGTTAGGAAAAAAACGTTTGCTAGATTAAGATATAGCAATTCAATTAGCTGTATCTGCAAATGAGTATTACAAGTTATTAAATAAAAGACAAAAATCAGTGCAAGTGTTCTTAAAAATTAATAAAGTATTTTGGCTAAACTCTTGAAAATTAATGTGCAAGTAGCATATTATGGGATGTTGAATGCAACTTGTTCATTTAAAAAGAAGATTTGATCAACTAATATCTAACTTCTTCTGTGAGACTTCAATATCCTGTTGCACCAAGACGACATACTGCACAGCTTCACATAGATGGGAAAAACACATGTAGTAAGTCAGTTTGGATATGGAAAAACACAATAAGCAAGTTACTAACCATGACTAACCATACCTTTTGCTCCTGGGAATATAGGGAGGGTGAGTTTTATATTGAGTACATGAATATGAATCTATGGTTTGAAGGATCAGAGAAGATCATTTGAGAAAAGACAGGATTTGGGTTTTGCAGGGGTTTGGTGGTTTGTGGGGTTTGGGGTTTTGTGGGTTTTGTTTGCATTTTTTTAAGAAAAGAGAATGATAATGGGAGCTCCTAGCTAGCTGTAATGCCAAGCAATTACATCTGCCACATGCCTCAGCCTGGATCCAGATACAAAAAGTCACAGCAATAATAAAATGACTTGTTTAGGGAAAGCTCTTTTTCAATGAATCAAATGCTTAGAGGTAGCGCCAGAATGACAGCAACTGAAATGACTTATTTTCTCCCAAAACAGATGTATGACAACCCATGCACAGTGCAATCTTACTCCCACCACCCTCCCAGGGCATTTTAGGTGGTGATGAGAAAGCTGTTACTAGTAAGCAAACCAGTAACCCCCCAACTTCTCATGCTTGATATCCCTTCTGGAGCCAGTGTTCAGCTGTACAAACAAACTCAGCTTAAATTTAGTTGTGGGGACTGTGAAACATTTGGTTCTGGTTGGCATCATTCTCCACTCACGCGTGTACATGCAGACACGCAGAGATCTGACTTGGACACTGTTACTTGAAGTAGGAGAAGAAAAGGTATCTCTACTGTCACATCAAGCTGCACCTAGCTCTGAAGAACTGTGAGTGCCTTTTCTTTTCAGATATAAAACCTGACTTCTGAGAAAATTTGAAAAAGCTTCAGATAAGCATGCAAACCCTGAAAGCTTGTTCCAGCCCATTTTGAATCTAAGCTGATACGGCAGTATGCCAGTCTTCATGTTGATTCACATCACTTGCATCCTGATATGCCATAGCAAAAAATTGAAGGGGCAAGTAGAGAGATTTAAGAATTGAATGCAAATTCATTTTAAATATTCTTTGGTGACAGGAGTTCAACTGCCTGCAGAGGCTGAAGAGGATCTTTCTTTCGTTGGATTAGTTTACAGTGTCAGATGCCATTTTATTTCCATTCCCAAGTACAAGGGAATGAGGCACCCTGACACCACCACGACCAATGAAATGAGGCCACACGGTCCCATTCCTTCAGAGAAGGAAAACTTAGGAGAGTGTCTTTCCACACACGATAGATGCATGAGCACATTTTCTTTTGCTTTCTCCTCAGTCTGACGTATCATTTCAAAAATGACAGGTTCAGATAGTATATTGCAAAACACATCAGATCTCTGCCTTGGTGAATATGATTTTAACACAAATATGCAGCATTTATGTCTGTATTAGTAGCATCATTGAATATCATTCTCCTAGATGGCAGGCATGCTGTTATTAAAGTATAATATCTAGGAAGGAAACAGCTCACAGGGTTTTCAGAAGGTATTTAATTTAACACCTCTTCACAATCCTCACATCACATTTGCTGAACTAAAGAAAAAAAATTATGAATGTTATTTCAGGATGCTTAACCTATAATTATGTTCCTGTTTCAATGGCATCGCTTCTAAGGAGACCTCACTAGCTGCTAAGCAAACCTCTTTCTTATTTAAATTTCACTCATCTCCATCCCTATGACTAACTAATTTGCAGGATTTCTTCCCAGCCAGCCCATGTTCCCCTCCTTCTCTTGAAGAAAACAGGTGACTAGGAACAAACATATAATTATTGGACTCCGGTTTGGAGGGGGGAGAGAGGTTCTTTTGCTTTGGCTTCATTTTTTAATTTACAACAACGTTTTCGTTTGCAATGTGAAGAATCATCTGTTAGCAAAGACTCTCACCGGATTCAGCGAGAGCTGGAACAGCCTCTAATTACTGAAGAACAGAAATAAGAACTAACAGGCAGGCTGAGCAGCGCTCTTCTTGCTGCTTCGTACTTTATTCCTTGGAGACCAACTAAAAACAGGCAGAAGTCACCATCCATGTGGGTACACACAGTCTTTTCCTAGGACCAGGAGCCTTTTCATGGTTTGGATCCTAGCGTGTCTTGCACACTCACGTTTCAATGTGCATTCTTACGACAGCATGCTTCCCAATTTAAATTCCACCTCTCCTATCAATCCTCTCTTTCCTAAAGCAAACTCACCTTTTCACTGTCCAACCTGCTCAGTGCTTCTAGGAAAACCTGTAAACACCACAAAAAAACCTGGGAAAACTTAATTTTCTCAATTATTTGTCCTTAATACGCTGAGGGGTTCTGAAGGGTCACAAATAACAATTTCAATTAATGCAGCAACTGAGCCTTTGCACTCACAAAAAAAACCTAGTCTAACCTAGGTTCTCACCTCTCTCCGAAAGACTTGCCAGGCTTGTAGACAGTCACAGCTGTGACAGCACTGTTATTACAAAAAACCCTGTTCCTTTCCTTCAGACTACAAGTTGCACCACTCCTACCAAATACATCTGCACTAAAATATTGCAGTTACAACCTAAGTCAAAAAAGTAAAACCCTAAAAGCAATCCCTCATGTATGAGGAGAAAGGGTTTATTATCAGGCAGTTCATAAGCAGACGTAACAAGTGGAGAACACAGCCGTGTTGTGTCACACAACGAGGTCCGTCCAGGTTGGCACCTTGTTTTCAGCACTGGCCACTGTTTAAGATGGCACGTAAGCAACAGAGAATTAATAGACTGGTCCTTTCCCCATCCCTTCCTGCTTCTAGCAATTGGCAACTTAAAAAGCTCCTTAGAGGTAGCTTCTGAACTGCTAAGCTGCATACTGCTATTGGATATATTTCTTTATTTCCCTTTATAACCTAATTTTACTTGTTGTATCCAACAGTGCAGGAGAAAAAAATAAAAGAAAGAAAATCCGTATTTGCTGTTGACTACAAGGACATTTGAAAGACTCCTTTAAAGCATTCTCCACCCTCTCAACCTTCAAGTCACAAGACTTCAGTGAATAGAAGTATATATTTAGGAGTTATAAACACTGAATTATTTCAGCTTCACAAAATATACAGAAAAGTGTGCCCTAAATATTTGTGTGACAAGCCAGTGCTAAGCAAGCCATGTCCTCGCCTGCCGTTAACTCATACCCATGCTGTGTTTCTCTGGAAGTTGCAAATTATGCTGTAGAAAGAGCACAATGAGAAGCCAAATCAATAGAGCTCAGAAAAGACTTCAGTTTTACCCTCCTGGAAAATAAACATATGCTCCTTTATAGAAAAACTGCTGGGACCTTTGTCTCTGAGTATATCTGTAACACATTACATTGATGCTGTACACCACTAATGAATTAATAAGTCTACACAGTGGGAGAAGAGAAACACAAATGAGAAGGGATAACAAAAGCTTACTTAGGGGAGTGCCAATAAAAGGTCTGAGATGCTCCTATAGTACACCACAAAACACTACATGGTAGGAAGTCAGATGAGTTGTTTGATGATGATAGACACAGTGATAGTGAAAAAAATCATGAGCATTACCTGGGAAAAAGAGCACATAATGAGTACACTTCAATCACGTGCTATTTGATTTGTGGGGTTTTTTTAAACATACCACATTGTAGTGTTTCACTGCTGGGTTTAGCATCACTAACCTGACCTAGAAAATAAGCTAACTATTTCTTGGAAAAAGTAATGAAAGCATCTCCAACTTGAATTATTTTTTCCTCAGCCAAAACCGTAATAGCTAATACTGACTGAGCCAGTGCTCCAACAGTTTTGCTCATTTTTGCTGCTAAATACAGATAATTTATCTAGTACATCTACTACCCAATAAACAATCATTTGAATTAGATGAAAAGAATTCTTACTTTCTCTAATTTCAGACCCATTCTAACATCTGCTTTAACTCATAGTGGAGTATGGTGAGGGTCAGCCTTTGCAGAAATTGCAGGAACAGAATCTTGACAGTGCAGACAGGGGGAGACATCCTAGACCGGGCACCTGAAGAGCAGGTAGGAAGAGAGAAGGAAATGAGAGATTAGAAGAAAAAAGAAAAAAAAAAAATCCTACAAAGAGAAAAAAAACCCACCCAAGCCTACACCTTAAGACATATTATTCATATTATTCTGAGTTCTTGTTCTTCATCTTTGTGATTATACCAGTCATTTGAAAGCTGATTTGGGGCCAGTAGGCACCTAATACATCTACTCGTCCCTCATGCTAAGGTTTTTCTATATTCCAACAGTCTACAATAGCAAAATACTTTGAAAAGTACTTGTGATATCAATTACCTCCACTTGAAGGCTTCTATCCACCAAAGCAGGGTCAAAAAACCCTATGGTAGATGAGAATCAATCTTCTGATACAGTCATTTAGCAGCTAATACTTTGTTAAGCACTTCAAGACTAAAGTACTGTGTGAGTGACTAGGCTACTGCTGTTATTCCATAAAGTATGTCCTAGTGGTAGTTCAGATTGGGGAGTGTTTTTCTTCTATTCCTAATTTAAAGGCAGTCCCTCGGTTAGGAAATATATGCCTGCTGATATAAACTTATTACCCTTGGAAGGCAATCCATATGACAGGGAAGTGGAGTCAATGATTTCAGCTTGGCATTGTGCACCATGAAGCTAATTTGCGAAGATGCAAACGGTTGAGTACCCTGAAGTTTATTCTTCTTGGTTTGGAAGTACCCAGCACCCCTTGACATCAAAAGGAATTACATCTGGCTCAGACTCATCTCAGTTTTGAACATTCAGGAGACCTGTAAATGCATTTATGGGCTCTGGATTATGCATTTAATTCTGAAATAAAATTAAAATCTTCAAAGTGCTGTGAAAGTCAGGAAGAGAAACTGCAGAAAATGATTGGAGTGTACTGCAGTTCCATTAAAGACCTAAAAAGCATAGCACAAAACACAGGCATCACATCTTTTGATGCTAATGAAAAAAAATTTTGAAAGCAAAGGAGAGCTCATTGAGATCTCTAAAAGCCAAGGCCATTCAGGGGCACTTTTGGCTTTGCTGTGTCATGATATCCTACAAAGCCTGTTAAGCACTATCAGAACATTGCAAAGCATCTGCAGGGCTTGAAAGTGCCCTGCCTGACATTCTGCTTCCCACAATCTATAAAATTTCACCCTAAATTTTCTATATGCTTTAAAATTCTAAAAATGGCCAAAAAAAATCTAGGAATGTTTTCTTCCTCAAAAAGGAAAATGCAGATCATCTGAAGAGAACCGATACCAGAATGATAAAATGAGCCTGACAAGGAGGGAGTCAAAACCTGAGACAATGTATGGAAATGCACTGGGAAATCAGACTATGTTGGGAGCAGGGGAGGGCTCTCTCTTTTAGCATAGCCTAGTGCTGAGCATAAACCATGCCAAGTGAAGAAGTTAAGGTGGGAGAGTAACCCACCAGCATCACAGATGCTCCCAGACTTGATAAGAAGGAACATGAAATCCCACCTAATTTGTGATGAAGGCAGCCAAAATTTTTATGTTAAAAAGGAAACAAATTGGACACTTGAGAGGCAGATTTCTAGCTGGTCTTGAAGACCCCATTCATGAAATCCAAGCAACTGAGGTTGGGAAAAAAAGAAAATGGTATCATGTCATTTCTTTGCTCTCCAACTCATTGCTGCCCACACCAGCCTCGGCTCTCTGATTACTGGAGTAGCAGCAGTAGCTCTCTGGTAAGTGCCCTGCAGTCGTAGAGACCCTGACTTAGAAGAACCTTCCTCTATTGGGTATGTACATGTACGTACATATAGATACTTCCCATCCCTGCATACTTTTCATTTAAACTCACAAGGAGCAAAAGCCAGGATGAACAAGCACAAGGATGGGAGGCTGCAGCAGCAGTGGTGTAGCAAGCAGCATGGCAGGGTTCTTCTCGTGCTAGATACATACAATAAGTATACATCTAATAAAGCTTAGAAGTTACATTTCTTTCCTTTTCTTCAACTCCTTCGCACTCATGGTCCAAGCTCTTCTATTTAAGATCTGAACAGTTCAGGGCAATAATTCAGAACGTACAAAAGTGATGGAATAACTACATATGCTAAACCAATCAGGAGAGTCAAAATTGGAAATGCAAACACATCTCCCTCTCTAGTCCTCCATCCACCCACCCCGCTGCCCTTTTTCTGTGAACGTTTCAGAGAGAATAAAAAACATTCTCTCATTTTGAGAAATCAAACGCCTCCTGGAATTTGAGACCATGGTACCCGCTCTCAGCACTTTATTTATTTTAGGTTTTCACAGAGGCACCTTTCCTGTGTCTTCCCAAGACAAAGAGAGACATTTATGAAGCACCTTTAGGAACGTTTGTAAAATGCACACCACCAGAGCAATGCAAGAGGCCTGGCAAAGGGCAGGCAGCTCTAACTTAGGCACATAATGTCAGTACCTAAGGCAGCTTCTTCAACTGCAGCATTTACCATAGCGTGGTGCAGAACTGCCTTTGAGGTTCTGTACCAGGCATGGGTTACTAAGGCTGGTGGTTGGTAGGTAGAGACTGTTCCGTGTCTGCTACTGAGTGCACTAGTGCTGTTCGGGTGCATTTTCCTATTTGTCTGAATGCAACCGTTACCTCCTATGTTTACACAGCCAATTTTGTGGGGGAAAATAAGGGTATTTTTGTTCTGTTTGTAGACAGCACAGTACACTAGGGACTGGGTCAGTTTTTATTTCTTAGTAACCTTTCAAAAAGGGCCTCAGATGGCATGCTTATTTTCCAGTGTGCTCTAAAGAAAGAGAAAAGTGGGTAATGGAACATTTTTATATTTCATTTGAAGGTTGAGTTTTGCAGTCTGCAAAAAAGCAGATAGTAAGACATTGTAGATTGCAATGAATAAGCTTTATTTCCTTGCGATGGGAACTGATTTTCTTTAGTTTCATTAAAATGTCTCAGCAGTCCTGCAAATATTTTTTCTTGCACCAGGTAGGAAGGATGTTGGTTTCCCACATTTCTCTGTAGCACAAAGTACGTGCCTGCTGCATCACCTGGCCATCCATTCAGTTCCCAAAGCTGCTGCTAACTCCAGAGTTAATACTGCTACTTAACAGCACCAGGAGCCAATAAACTATTGGTTTAGCTATAATAATCTACGGCCATAAGAGAGACAAAACTCATAGGAGGGAAAAAAGCTATTTCGTTAGACCAACCAATGTCGCCAGAGGTGAAAAATATAAACAAACAATAAAAAAGACAGACTTTCAAGCACACAAGCTTTTCCTCAGGCCTAAATCAGCAGTCATCTTGCTAAAGGCAAGCTGAGAACTGCTGCTGCCTGAAGTTTCTGTTTATAGCATATAATGGAACTTCTTAAGGAAGGAAGGGATTTGGTTAAGATGAGGTTCTGGTATGTTGAGGAAACTTAATGATCTGAAGCAATGAAGAGATTAAACAAGATAAGACAATAAACCCTTTGGCCTTTGAGGATGTGAAATGTGAGAGAGAATTCCAGAAGAAAAAGCTGATTTTTTTTGTTACTACATAAAAAAATTCAAGACTAATCCTTGAAAAAAAAAGACATCTAATTTATAAAAGCTCAAAAAGACAAAAAGCAGTTTTTTCCTCCTCCGTATTGTCATAAAAGAGATTGATAGCACAATTATAGCAAGCCTCAGAATTGGTAGCTTAGATGTAGAAAAAACAGACACATTTCTGGGCCTGATTCAAGATCCAAGGAAGAAGATAGCCTGAGATAGCCTCACATTAGCCTTACTTTTTATAAGGGGGAAAAAAAGAAAAAAGATGGTTTTACGCCTCGTTTTGTAGTTGGAATGAATATTCTGAAGATTTACATTCTTACTCATCCAAAGTCATGTGCAACACTGGTGAGGGAACAGGGCCAGAAAATTTGACAAGATGTCCAACATCAGAACCTATATTTAAGAAGGAAAAGAAAAATTATGTATTCATGCTGAGTTTTATTCCAGCCAGCAAAGACTGAATTTTGGTAGCAGTAAAATATATTTCCTTTAAGAGTCATGGTTTATGTATAGATGGGATTTGCAAGGATATAACTACACATAAAGAAAGGTGTGAATTTACAGAGCACTATGTTTTTTGCCTTGCTACTCAATGCAAATAAGCTTAACATGAACTAAGAATGACACCAAACAAGGTAACTCACTTTGAAAATGGAGTAAATGCAGAATAAATGCAAAGTTGCCAGGGCTTTTCACAGGGAAAGTTTGAACAGATGAACTAGCATGCTACAAAATCTGTGCCCTAAGTTTTATCTGTCCTCAGTGTCTAAGAATGCAAGGATGAGAGAATGGAAAACAGATACAGGCTTGGGGTTAAGCCTTTCTTTGGCCTTGTGGAGACTTGGGTCAAATTTTTCACTCCTTCACCACAATGGCAGAGTCTTGTCCACATGCATCATCAGGGGCTCAAGAGACTGGTGTTCAAAATCCTTCCCCTGTTGCAGGTTTCTCAGGAACAAAATAGTTAGGGCTAGATCCATGAAAGCACGCACATGTTCCCCGAGATGGTAAGTAGCTCACGGACAAGTAGGGAATGATGGGGATTGCAATGAGAATACCCAAGTGCAAACATATCTGTATTTTCAGGCTAGACGAGTGCCTGCCATTCTATGTATGCATGCACCCTGGCCCCTGGCTGCACAGCTCAGGTCCTCCCTTGGGACTACGTCAGGATACCCTGCCAGTTCCTCCATATGTTTGATCCCAAGGGCAGGATTTGGCGGATGCTGTGCAACAAGTTTAAATGATCTATGGAAGTTGTCTGTTTTCCCCCCAGAAGGCATGAACCCAAATGTAGTTTGGTGAATAAATTCCATCTTTTCCAGACATTCAAAGCCACATCTCTCACTGAAGGCACCCTGAAGACTGTAGCAAAAGGTTCTCTCTCCTTCCCTTTAGTAAATTTACTTCATGTAAAAAACAGTCAAACGACCACCCCTCATGGTCAGAACATATACTGCCTGGGGAATAAGATGGGTAGCAAAAAAATAAGAAAAGCATAGGAATTCCTACCTGTCTGTAGAAAAATATTCAGCATCAACATTAAGACCGAGCTGCTCTTGTTCCGGCCTTGAGCATGCTTTGAAAGCTGCAGGAATCTAAATCCCAAAGTATAAAACTCCCTTCCAGAAAAGGTGGGATTTAAGGTGCAATGTAGTCCAAGATGTAACTGACTTGAAATACTGAGGATGGGCAACTTGGAAACCTTATTTTGGCACCAGTGGGTGTACTGTGTTACAGTTTCCATTATTATGACTAAATCAAAGCCTTTTTTTGTGTAACAGAAAACAATGTGATATGAACGCATGTTTTTTACAATAAACTTGCTAACAATATTTTGACAGGAAGGTTGCCACTACAGAATTATCATGTCAGATTCAGTGCCTTATGTTCTCCTACTGTGAGCATGAAGCCAACTCTGTGGTCTGGCTAATTGGACAATCAGCTGTGTGCCCAGACATTAGAATCAGAAATTCCTAGGATAATTCAGGATGGAGGGAACCTCAGGATGTCTCTAGTCCAGTCTCCTGCTCATAGCACTATCGCCAATGAAATCAGACCAGGCTGTTCAGTGCCGTGTCCAGCTAGGGCATGAAAACCTCCAAGGAGGAAAATTGTACAACTTCACTAGGCAACCTGCTCCAGACTTGACTGTCGTCACAGTGAAAAAAAATTTCTCTTTATACTTATGTTCACTGTCTCTCATCCTTCTGCCATGCACCACTGTAAAGAGACTGGCTACATCTTCTCAATAACCTCCTCTTTGGAAGCCTGCTATTTAGTCTCCCTAAAGCCTTCTTTTCTCCACGCTGAACAACCTCACCCCTCTCAGCTTCAAAGATCAAAGACATAACACATGAGAGGTCCCAGGACAGATTGCTGCAGTATTCCATGTATCGCAGGCTCCAAGTTGAGTACAACTCCTTAACCACTACCCTCTGAGCCCAACCATCTAACCAGTTCTCAACACAGCTAGTTGTCCAACCATCCAGACTGTGATGTCCCAGCTTGGACACAAGAATATTGTGGGACACACTGCTAAAAGCATTATTAAAGTCCAGGTAAGTGACGTCCACTGCTCTCCCCTCATCCCCTAGTCATTTTATCACAGAAGGCAGTCAGGTTGGTCAAGCATGGCTTGCCCTTGGTCAATCCATTCCAGCTGTTCCAAATCACCATCATCTTCTCTCAATCATACTCGTAGCAGAAGACCCAGTGAGACACAGATCTGGCAGTGTTGACTATAAAGCCGTAATAACCAGCTCTCTGCTCAGGATCCTAAATTTCCCTATTTCCACCCTGAGAAGGCTAGCTGTCATTTATCATTTGAAAGAAATCTGATCTCTGACTCGGGATTGTGGAGCCTGCTGTGTGAATTGCCTTGGGCCATCTGGGTCACCTAGTCTCCCTGTGCCTCAGTTATTCATCCAGCAGCACTTCAAAACAGCTCATGAAGATGGACCGACGCATTCAGAGCTCTGATGCTGTCTGTCTGCAGCAGTAGTAGCAATACAAGGAAAGCAGAATCTTCCCTGACTGTATATGAAGATAATAGTAAAATATTTAAGTCCATTTCATTTTTAAATCCATCCACTTTCTGTTATGGTCCCTATGCATAAATATTAAGCTACCTTAAATAACTGGGTCTGCTTACCTTTGAGACTGTTTATTTGATATTTACTGTTACCCTCATTGTAAGCCCTTGCCCAGTTAGCACCAAACACCTGACTTACATAGACCAAAGCAGACAAGCTACGTTCAGGCTTTTGCTCTCCATTTGTTTTAAATTATTAGCTATTCTTCCACATGCCTCTGGATTTTACAAATTAGGTTGAGTTTTTCCATGGATCAATCTTCAATTCCTTGATATAGTAACCAAAAAATTAGATGACCTTCTCAACTAAAGGGTAGAAGAGTGTTAAAACACTTTATTTAAGAAGACAGAAAGTAGCACACACCTTTGTAACAGTACTTAATGTCTCTGTATTTGGGATAATGTTTGAGAATTGCTAATGCATCTCATTACTCAGGAAATACAAAATCAATCAAAGCTTAAAAGTCTAAGTTGGAAAATAGGGACCTGAAAAGTTTGGGAATTCTACCACAAGCACAGCATGTAGACAAAGGCCAATACTTAGCACCGGCAGAGGAGGAGAATGGAGATGTTGGGGACAGGCCGAAAACACACGGTGATTCCCAGCCCATGTTTTTATAGAAGCTGCAGTGAACAGGAATGACACTATTCCAGAGTAGGGGGAATTTAATGTCACTCTTTCAGTCTAAGGTAACATTTTATATATATGCATAAAAATCTCACACACGCACACACACATGCACATCAGTAGACCGTGAAGACCTTTAAGTAATAGGGTTATAGAAGAGAAATAGAGGCAACAAAAGATCAAATAAGCTGCCTGATTCAGAATATGTTGTAATATGAAAAGGGAGTATGTTGGTAAGCAAACAAAGAACCTATTACGATTGTCCAAACAAGGAATGCACTGAGACTGTAAATATGGCCTTTATTAAACAGGGCTGTGTTTGTGTTATTTAATGGAAGAAACTCTTTTCTCCCTTCATTAAAAAAAATATTTAGATGCTGCCTACAATCTTGGCCTTCAGCTGCAGAAAAGGCAAGAAGAGAGAAAAAGCCACACTTTTCAGAAGTGCTGCTAAGGGTTCAGTGAAGCAGGGTCGTCTTAATAGTTAATATCGCAACCACGCTTCTCTTGCAGCTAATTGTGAAATTAGATCATTATTTCTTGTATCTACTCAAGTGGCAATAAAATAAGGGTGTTATTTTAAAAGCTCAGCATCAAAGATGTTGGGAAGAAGTTACACTCTTGCTCAGGTTATCCCCTACAGCCATTGTGAATTTTAACTTGTGTCACCCAATTAAAGCTCTTCAGTTTTAATATTTTGAAAGCTGGAAGGGGTGGGAGCCAGAAATAATTTTATCATAACTTTAAAAAAAATAATAATATAGTGGAGAAATGGTAAAAGGGCAACTGGATTATCATTTTTAGTGTGTGAACAGCAAACTCTGTACCTCTTCCATGACACAGGGGAGATGAGGTGGTAGATCCTCTGTCTCAGAGCAGTCAGAAGAGCTCAGCTGTCCTGAAAGGCCCAGGAAACAAGGCATTCCCCACCAGAGGCAGCAATAGCAAGAAAGGGAGAGATCGAAGAACATAACATAAAGGAAAGCATTGTAAAGGGTAGCTTCTGGCAAGAGGTTGATTGCTCCAGATGCATAAAATGCTCAGTGAGGGGAGACTTGTCCCTCAGAGGTGTTCCAGAGCACTGAAATTAATCTTGTTCTCCAAATCATCTCCTAGAGCGTGCTCCCCCTCCAGTGACTGTTGTGAACCACGGCAGATGAGAATACATAGTCTAATGCTTGGGTTTGTTGACTCCTCTTACTGGGGGCTGTCCTCCAGCACAAGGTAAGACAGTCAATTACCCTCAAAAATAGGTGTCAGGAGGTATCTCTGACCTTTCCCTCCCTATGCATCTTTTATTTCTTTCCACATTGCCAGCCATGCGCAGTCAAAACTTGACCTGACAGATCTGTCAGCTGCCAGATGCCCTTACGAACAGAATCAGAAAATTCAAAGCAGAATTTTAGAGTTACTACTCAGAAGCAAGCAAGAGAAACGTAACCCCAGTTTTTAGGATAGAAATAAATTACCACCTTGCAGTCTAAAATACTATTTTCAGACTTCTTTTAAAGAAAGAAAACCACAGTTGCTGATGTGCAAAAAGCAAGCAAATTTAAATAAAAAAGCACACTTTGTTCGCCTTTTTTCTTATTGAACTATGACAAAACCTGTCAGACTATACTGACAGATAATGAAGACAGATAAAAACAAACCTTTCCGAAAGATCTCACCTGCTTTTCATTCTAAGAATATGGCCTAGTAATAATTTAACACATTCATATGAAAGGAAACAGCTAAAAAACATCATGACGATCCCCTCTTCAAGTTTTCCATTCATCATGCTTTATCACCACCGGACACAGGAACAATAAATCCAGGCACTCAGAAAATCTTATCCCTCTTGAGAGGTATACACATGGGAGCAGCATTACTTGAGTCAACATGCAGACAGAACTGGAGAGCAGCTTCCTGCAGCACCCCGATGTCAGTTCATCATCAAAGCTAGGAAAACACAAGTGCACGGAGGGCAAATCCCAAGGCGGTAGCTCTGGTGGACACTTGCCCACTGCTATTTCCTACCCTTTAAGCTGCATACAGTACTTAAAGAAAGATCATATTATGTGTCTCTCTTAATAAGCTCTGCACTGTCTAGATTAGAAAAAAAAAAATAATGAGGCAGAGAGGCTGGTGAAATGCTTTACTTTTAGTATTATTAATTTTTTTCAGAAGCCAAGCTCATTTACTCAAAGTCTCACTCAAAGTCTGCAGCTGAGGAAATTATTTGAGACAGGTCCCCCTTTAAACAGGCACGCTTACATGTACAGCATCTTTCCTTTAGGCCTGAAAGGAATTGATCCCTGGCAGTTATAATGACAGAAGTGCTCACTACGTGGAAACAAGAAATGCTCTCTGATTTCTGAAGATAGGAAAATCTTTTCATCTTCACAAGCCAATATAGCAGTTTTATTTCTTCCCTTTTAAAGTAGAACTGTGACAAGTTTTGCATTTTCAAAGCCAGAAAAGACCAACCAAGAATGTCTATATAAATGGGTGATAAAAGAATAATCCAGTATTTTCAGTGGCAGGAGTTCTTTTGCACCAGGTATTTGGTGGATGAGATTTATTTATACTGCCACACACAGATATAACGGTGGTACCAGAAAGGGCTCAAGGACAGAGGGAGCCAGGGAATGCAAAGCATCCTTTGGTCTTACTCTTCCCTTCTGGCATAATGTTAAACATTAATTGGAGTTTCTAGAGCATGAAGTTTCTGCCAAAATCTGAAGGGAATTTATTGTCTGAAATCCTATTGGAAAAACAACTAACAACATAGCGAAGAGGGGATGTCTTGCATGTGTTAGCTGCTATCTTTATTTACACAATGAATTAAACAAAAGGAACAAATAGACATTGAACAGCATAAACATTTCTTGAAAAAAGAATTGGTATCTATCTTATAGCTATTTATTCCATTTTGTTGTACTACAAATGCGAAGTAGTTCAACCAATTCTTAATGAAACCTAAATCAGACTGTTAAAATTGTTTCTCTACAGAAAACAGAACTGGGGGCTGGGGGATGACACCAAAACCATAACTGTTTATACAAATAAAATAAAGCAGGCACACCCCTAAAGAGCAGGAGTTTAAATGTAAAACATCTTCCACAGCAGTTCAGAAGCGCACATTAAGTATCACACTGATTTGCAGAGGTTTGCAGGAGAATTAGAACACAATTTACAACACTAACAAACCTGGTGGCTAAAACACTATTCTACAAATCTCTCTTCAAAGGAAGTGCTACTGATAATGTTACAGCTTAGACAAAGGATCAGAAAGGAGGTGGAGAGCGCTAAGACCTAGGAGAAGAAAGAAGCCAAGAAACCGTCTTAGTTACTGAGACCTCCATTCTCTAGCAGCAAAAAAAAAAAAAAAAATTGTAGAAGTGCCTTAATTTCTAGTTAATGTCAAAAAGGCAAGCATACTTCAATAATTTATTATACAGCTTGTTTTCTAGTGCACATCGGCGATTGGTCATATATGTATTTTCCTTTGTCACACAAGTTCTTTTTAAGGTCAATGCTGAAACATGCTGAATGCAGGTAATTATATCTTTCCTACTGAAATAAAGGATAAATAGAAGAATATATCTAAGACATGAGACACCATCTCTACATCTTTTTCAGCCAAAACCAGGAGCGGAGGGCATGGAATTGAGAACCACTGATCCAGCAAGCTGTCATAAAAACGTGCTCAGCTCCTTATTCTGGTAATTTAGAAAATTCTAGTAAGTGGGAGACATTCTGGTTTACAACCCCTACTCCAAGCACAGTGTCATACAAATCTGCAATACAAACAAGTAAAACAAAACAGCAACACATCTAAACCGCCAGCAACCAATATGTTCAAATAACTATGTTATCTGAAATTCTTCTACTGTTGCCTGTAAGTTGTTCATGAACTCCTCACTCCAGGTTTTCCATCAAATCCCCAGTTTCAAATGCTTACTGTTTGAGATGTCTGGCGACTATTAAAAAATTGACAGTTTTGTGAGAACATGTCACGTCTAACAACACTTGATGGAGAAATTGAAAGTGAGTCTATTTCCACTTTTATTGTGATTAGAACTGTTTGGAATTTTTCTGAGGAAAAAGGTTTACTATAATTTGATAAAGCTGAAGTGAGAAACAGGTTTCACAGGACCAAAGTCCGTTTCTTCCAGGCAAGCTACACATGAGTCACTATTGAGCTCAGACCCTCTAAATTCCAGCTCAGGCCAGGACTATGAAGCATTCATCAAGGCACAAAGGCTGCTCCAGAGCTCAGAACTGCATGGACGACACAATTAAAAGGCCTGGGAGTTCCTGTGGGAAATGTTACATAGGCAGTCATGGACATGGTGTTTGTTAAAAAAACCTAACCAACCTTCTGGGACCTTGGCATAGGATAAGACTAACGAGTGGGATCAAACTCTTGAACAGGATGGCTGGTTGCTGTCCAGACAGCAGCAGGAGTGTCTCTTGCAAGGATCTTTGACTAGATTGTGTGAGACTCCCTGAACCACTGTTTTCCTTAACTCTTGTAATCCAGCTGGCCTATGCTCCTACATGGCAACCCCAGCGTATAGTGGATCCATGGCTACAGATCATTGTAACTACATACAAAATCTGTTTGTGCTATATGACCATTTTTGCGTCTGCAAGAATACTGACCGTTTATAAGCATCTCTACCTTGATCAATGTTGCAGCAGGAGCCTCTAGTGGAATCTGTGGGAGGAAGGGTCACATTGTCCACCCAGGATGTTAATCAAAATGTTCAAGCACAGGAATTGGCTACTCACTGCTCCAGCCACTGGAGGGAAAATTACAAGTGGCGGCACAGTTAAGTTAGCTGTCCTAGGGACACAGCTCAGGATGTTTCCCTGCAATTAGTTTTTCCCATAGCCTGGCCAGGATGGCTTTGGTCTGTTCTGTGGTACCCAGCTTTGCTCAAGTACTACATAGGGAGTAACGGCATCTGCTGGCATTCCCCAAATGCCAAGGGTCTGCACGATCCCAGGGACATACGACGCAAAAAGCCACCAGTTGGAGAATCGTGTTTTGTGCAAGACCATTCAACCATTTCCAAGTTTTTACATCTTTATATAAAACCCTCCAACACATAAACCCCATGACAAGGTGGGACATCACAGGATCACTGGTTTACAGACCAGATTTTGGCTGCGGCCCCATGAAGACCAGATACGTCCACGTGGCTGCAGAGGCAATGGGCCTCTTCTTAGATAGCAGCCTGCGCCCTTGCTTGGCAAGGCAGTCCTGCTTCAAACCTTCCTGTACATCCAGTCCTCTGTGTTTCAGGTAGCATAAGCTGCTACTAGAGAAAAAGAGGAGGAAGCTGTTTATCTCAGCTCTAGAACTTTAAAGTCAGAGCTGCAGGACACAGTAAGGGAAGATCAGTCCTGCTGCTTGTGATCAAAGAGCGTTTAATCTTTTCTCCAGATGACTGCATGCTCTCCCTTCTCCCCCCCTCCCTTTGACTAACCTCATTCCCAAACCCAAAAAAGATTCTGAAATAGAAATATTTATCTATTTACACTGAGCATGCTCACATGGCTATCTATCTCCCTCAAACATTTAAGAGAACATAAAAAAAAATTCCTGTCTTTTAGGAAGATTCACAGCAAGAAGAAAGAAACGAAAAAGCAAATAGTGGTGATAAACTTACAGAAAATCCCCTATCGCATAATTGTTTATTCACCCAGCAGTCCACAGGAATTAGCATACTCAAAATCACATATTATCATACTTAAATCATAGTAGTTAAATAAACACTAGTTCGGGCAGATCTTCATTTCCCCTACTTTACATACATGAATAAACATGTTCAGATTGTGATAGGTTTCCCATGTAACAGAAGATGGGCTAAAATGACATTCGCTGCCTTCTCAATTTGCATTTCCTATAGTATTCTGCAATCTTCCTTGAGAGAGCAAGAAATCACTAGTCTCATTAAAATGAAGGCAAATTTATTATTAGTTCTAACAGACATTTTACTCATGTGTAAATGACAGGATAATAGAACTGTTGTTTGACAGCTTGCTGAGAAAATTGTAGCTTTCATCATCTTAGATGATAAATTTTTCCTAAAATAAAATGAACAGCCATGGAAAAAATTAGAATCAGGGTTTTAGACAGAGAAAAGAATATGACAACTATTACACTTAACTGAATCAGTTTCTGTGATCTCACAAGAGGCAAAAATACTTTGGTTCAGAACAAGCCAAATTCAGACATCACTTGGCAAGCTAAATATTAGAAGCGGGCAAAACACTTGGAGAATTTAAAAGGAGAAGTAGTAAACTCACTTTCAGATTCTTAAAGCTCATTAGTTTACTGAAAACAAGCAATTTTATACTTTTATTGTCCTCATTTCAGAAGTCTCACACAAATGTGGGGGTTTTTTAGCAGCTTGATAGCAAAAGCCTATCTTGATTGCAGCTTTATTGCAAAAGCAACTTATAGTATTTGTTACAGGATTTTGAGTCTTGGATCTGAAGAGGAATACTTTTCTCTTTAAAAAAAAGTTATATAGGTAGTTTTAAATATTTTTAATAGAGAGGACAAGGAAATGCCAAGACCTCCCAGAGGATTTGAAAAATAAAGTGCTAACCAACATGGGAAGTACAAGCTTCTCTTTGTGGGAAGAACGTTATTGGAAAGTTTTCTTTTCACATGTCAGTCTTGGCATAGAGAATAGAAAACATAAGCATTTTTACAGCTGCCAAAACCAAATTTGAGGCTGAAGTGTTTTGTTCACAGTAAAAAAAAAAAAAAGATTAGTTTGACCTTAAATAAATCATTACATTCCAAAACAAATGGTTATTTTGCATTTAAATTGAATAGGCTATGAAAAAGAATAGTTTCTGCAAGTACTCCACATCAACATCAATTCAATCTACTCAACTTTTCAATTTGCAAAGGTGGGGAAAATAAAACAGTTTCCCAAAACTAGCTTAGGGTCCTTAAAAAACAAAACCAAAACAAACCAAACCCTAAAAAAACCACCAAGACTTTATCCTGGTTTAGGAGCTTCTAAGTTGCTGTCAGCAAAATGACAACCTTTTCTTTCCCCAAGCTTTATCCCCAGGTACTACTTTATGGGAAAATGGGAAGTTAAGACATTTCCCAGACTTGTCAGAAATTTAGAACTTCTTTGAGATTCATTAAGACACTTCTATAATCACCAACCAATGAATCCAAAGAAGAACATCAAGCATTATTTTATGGTTTTTGTATTTTATTGTAGAATATTTATTTTAGTTCACATCAATTAAGCAACAAGTACTGATGTGTAAGATTATTATATCTTAAAACTTCAGGCCAAGTCTAGGACCCCAAGCCCATGTTCAATGGTTAGCCTTCTCCTTTTTTTCAGTTCCTCAGTTCTCTCAGTGATTACATTTTTGTCTTGGACCCCGCTCTGGACTCGCAGCTGCTCTGCTCCAGAAACCAAGCAGAGCAGGACCTAGGGCATAATAAGGATGTCATTTATCAGGTGCGACTCAGTATACCTACGCAAAGATAATCAGACCCTTCAGAAAATACAGTCACTGCTGCTTTCATTTTAAAACACAAATAGGAGGCACCTGCTGCTATTGTTTGTAGTCTGGTAAAGAGTCTAAATGGCATTTAGACCTGCTCCATCTGAATGAGATTAAGTTTTCATCATTATGTTCTTCCCAATTGATATCTGGACAAGACTCAAATTCTACCAAAAGGCAGGGGTTAGCTGAAACAACGCCTCTGTGACATTTTGCATCTGTTGCTGAATTTCAAAGTTTCATTCCACATCAGAATTGTAAAGCTGAAATTTCATGTTCCCACAGAACAAATTCCCAGAGACCTGAGTGAGAAATTGTATAGACCTTTCTTACTGAGCAACTTTGTATATGCTTTCAATGCTTTTCTACACCAGGGAAGCGGTTAATAATCCAGGGTGGGGGTGTAAAAAAATAAAGAACTAAGGAAAAAAAAAAAAAAAAAAAAGACAAAACAGAGTTAAAGAAAAATATGATACTGATCAAGTGAGTGAATTCAGAGGGAATGAACTGATGGGACAATTCTCACAAAAAGCAGAGAATATTCCCCCCCAGTATGCTCCCCACTCCCCCAAACACTGTAATTACCCTTCCTATTTGGGAGTACAAACACTTCATCTGTCACGTCTAATTTTGTCTTTTCTCCTATTGGCTTTGCTAACCAAGAATGTTACCCATTTCAAACAGTGGATATTTCTTCAACCTGTTAATTATTTCTGACTTGCAGATGGTCTATTACAGAGGCCAATTTCAGAATCTGCTAATGTTTGAAATTCAGTGCTATAATGGATGTTGCTTGGCACACCAAGGGACTCAGGGAAATACTGCATATATTTGTTTGTTTACTTGCAATATTAAAAAACCCACCCAGTTGTCTCCCAAAATCTGTGTTTAAACTGAGATATTTCAGATTTGAAGACATCTCAGACATTCGTAAATCTCATTCCAAGATGTGAGAGAGTATACTTTTTTCCTCTTGCCTTAGAATTGACAATCCAATTAAAGCCAGCCCTAAAGATAGCACTGTTGCAGCTACAGATTTAACTATGGGTAACTGGTCTGTAGTTACAGCAGTAAACAGCCTGGAGATACACGATCAGTACTTTCCTCCTCCTAGAGTAGGCAGGAGTCTTAACCTTGAACCAACTTGAGAGCTGTCTGCGCTGGGAGCCAGGTGACGATATGGCATTGCTATCAGCATCACACCACCCCTTTGAAACTCTGCTGGATGATATGCAGAAGAGTAGAGAAACACAGTCTCCATCCTAAATAACTTTGGAGGCTAAACAAACAGGTCTGAATACGAAGGGGGAAGGCAGTAGTTGAAGGCTGTGACTGTCCTTGGCTATAGTCTTATTCACACATTAACTGGTAAGAGATACTCATGTGCAGAAGCAACTTCTCCAGGTGTCATGGCACATCACTTTTGAAGGTGCCACTGTCCTAGTTACGTGCTGTGGTAAACCGGAATGCAGTTTTAAAAGAAGATGGGAAGTGCAAGCATCCAAATGGAGACATGCTTGAAAATGCAACTCACATTTTCATTCACCAAGTCAAATGACAAAAGATTCTGAACAGTAAAGGTTATTATAAGCAGGCCACTGTTCAAAAAGCCTTTTCAAATCAACAAGACATGGCTCCAAAACTATTTAACCTCAAAATCTCATAAACAACTTTGCTCAAATACAATTTATTTTCTTCAAACAGAAATTGGGCAAGAGTTTAAGAGACATGTATGGACAGTGCTGAAATGAAGGTTGCAACCTCTTTGATTTTGCAATAGATAGAAGTATTAGATGAATCCAGATTTCATGCTAATTTAAGTTATTTTTGGCTCAAAAATAATGTTTCCCTCAGAAGCTATCAGTAAGAACAGTATTCAGAGGCAAAAAAAGAAAAACAATTCGCACAGTAGCTGTGGCTACTTCCAGGAGGAGGGTAGGGAGGTGGAAAAATTCCCCAGACCCATAAGTCTGAAACAGCATTTTTATAATGAAACTTAGTTTCAAAGTAAGATATGAAGCTACAACTGACTGTCTAAGACTTCAAAATTAATTAGTTCACATGATGAGTAGCTCCATTTCAGAAAACAGAAAAATAAAGCAGAAAGCGATATTAAGGTGTTAAAAAAAGTGCCCTGTGTCCTTACTGGAACATTTACTGGGACATAACAAATACCAGAAGTTGAAGTACATTATGCTTCACTCTGATAGTACATCTGAAACACTATCACCCTGACATCATGGCTGATTCATCACAGCACTCCAACAATCTCTCTCTCTCTTGCCCAACTCCTTCCATATATGCAGTTATGCCCCATGGAGGTAATTATTTGAGTGGCCAGTTTCTACCAGTCTAATCCTCTGATCACAGAAGGTTACCTTCTAGTGTAAAAAGCACCATACATCGTTCCCTGGGCTTTCTTAGTATCCACAAAGCCTATCCTTGGATATTTAAACAGAAATGCCACCACATTTAAGAATCTGAAGACACATCACTGACATAACTGCTCAATAGAATATGGACAAATCAATAGCAGCTCTGGGAGGAAGATACTTGATTTGATACAGTTCCTCAGTACAGGGCAGATTGCATCTCCTGTGGTTGAAGTCTTTCTCGCTCCTTCTTTCCCCTAGGAGAATGAGATACTGGTTTTGTGTTCATATTCTCAAAAATAGGATCTGAACTATCATGTTAAATTCATTGGGGGCTGACATTTCAGAGTCTTCTGTTAGGGTCCACTAATCTGATAGACTTGCCTCTTAACAGAGACAATAAATACTAATATTCACTTAGATAGAAAATAAACTTACAGTTACACTGTTATTCGCCAGCCTTTAAGTTAACTGGTACGTCAGATTATATAAAATATTTTAGGTATTTTCAATATCATGAAACTTACTGCTATATGGTTGAATTCTGAAACTTGTATGTGATTTGTTACAACTGAATGCAATATGACTATCGAACATAACTTAGTGAAAACCATGGAGGTGGGTTATTCTAAAAGAATGCTGTAAGCATCCAGTATTATTTCAGTTAAGTAAAGGTAGCTCATTTCTGCATATACTTGCAGTATACCTGCAGAAAACTGGTGTTCAGTTACACTTATCACCTAGAAAACATTTCACTTGGACCAAGCAAATTACTCGTCAAAAATAAGTACCGAATATTCCAGTTAAATAGGTTAGAAGGTAACTCAGAAAACCCCCTGAACATTCCTGATGCTTTCTCCCAACAGACCAGTTACTCCACTGTCTCTTTTACACATCTGTGAGTGGTATGGGTATAGGTATTGGTATAGGTAAGTTCATCCGTCACTCAGTGTCAGTATGCCACTTCTCTGATGTATGAGTAGCAGCAGAAAACCAAACAAGTCTGAAGTTTTCTTGCTGATTCCCACACATGTCAAATGCTGTTTGGTAAGAATTATCACCACGAGGAACAGATGGAAAACAAGAATTCCATTAGGTAAGACAGCCTTATACTCACTTCCTTTATTCCAGACCATAGCAACTCCATCTTTTTAAAATGTTCACAAAACAAGGAAGACATTTTTCCTTATTAGTTAAACATTTACACCCCTGGCAAACTAGAGGCATGATTCTAGATTTCACATAGTTCGTTTTCCATTTCAGTCAAGGTTTTACATTGAGCCTAAATTCCTCCCTCCTGAAAGCTGCAAAAATACCCAGATATCAGATACATTCACTGTACATCAACATCCTCATAAGATCTCTTCTCTACACAAAGTCCACAAAGTTCCTTTCACCTAGTGAAGCATCATAATTATCTCAATTTTCCAGCACACATCTACACAATTCAGGTAAGAGTCTGAATATCACTTGAATCCATACATGTATCAATATAAGCTCCCAGTTGATATTTGCTAATGGGGGTAACAATTGTGCCTTTGTATATGAAAGCACAAAAGACAACAATTCTTCTGAACTACCCTTTCACGGTTGAATGATCTAGACTATAGGAGATCCCTAAGGCACACATCCCCCAAGCGTAAGAAATTTCTGTACCCTCCTCCTACACTGCAGGTTGATCAAATCAGATCAGATCAGAGTAAGAGGGAGAAGTGCTGCATCCATGTTTTCAGGGCTTCCTTGCCTTGTCCTACAAAAGTTGAGGCTGATCCACCACATGGAGAAAGCCCTGTTTCAGAGACAAGGCAACACTTTAGGTAGAATTAACTTGGCTGAAGTCAGTGTTTAGAAGCAGGTATCCTGGACAGGAGAAAGTATTCATACCATCCAACTCACTGCAGGAGCTTTACCACTTCAGAAAGAGCATGTCTCTGGTCTTCTGGAGAAGTGTCTTCCTCACCCTCAACTCTGGAAGACTAACTGACAGTGGCATGGCATGGCCACCAGTGCTTGCCTTAAATATCCTAGGCTGGATATCTCTTTCCTTCTTCTGGGTGCAGTGGATCCAGAGATCCTCCCTAGAAGTCTAAAATCATGGAAGACACTAGTCGGATGTCTAAAAGCAGTTTCCACATACATAAAGCTAATTCTGGACAGAACTATTAAAGAAAATTGGGGAGGGGAAAGCAGGGTAACTGGTTGGAAAATTAAGTCCTGTTATACATTAGGAACTGGTTAAAAGCCAGAGAAAAGAAAACAACAATTTTGTCCTGGGAAAATACTGCCAGTAAACATAGCTGTGAATAGACATTCAGATCAACATTGGTCTTGTTCAGTTCTGTGAAGTAAACAGAGGAGACACACGAGGCAGGGGAAAAATATACCATCCCGATGACAGAGGTCACAGTAGGGTTATGAAGAAAGCCAAAATAAACTGGGCAGTGAAAATTTAATACAAGGGAACAAAGAGTGGTAAGGAGAAAAAACAAGCCACATACAGACAATTTCCAATCAACATTTCACATTTCATTGAAAAGACTTGCATGCTATCATTCTGCAGCTCACTAAGGATGCCTGTTTAGTGCATAGCAGTCAAAAATAGGCTTCATTAAGAAGGGAAAAGAGAACTGAAAATGCAATGCCATTTACATAAAATCATGATAGTGAACACTACTTGAATATTATATTCAGTTCATTACTTCAAGTCCAAGAAAATTAATAAAATAAGGTCTAGGAAAGGGAGGTCTTGACACTGTTGGCTGGCAGGTCCAAAGTTCCTGTTTGAATACTCTAGTTCATAGGAAGCCTATAATAATACACATTATGTTTTCAGATAAAGGCGTTCATTAGCTTTCTCTGCTCCCCTTCTTCTCTCCTATTAAAATGTTAGGATCTTCTGAATACAGCAGGAATGCAACAAACGATGGAACCAATGTCAAAGCCACAAGGTAAAACAAGGAAAGACAATGTCTCTGTCTGAACTGGACAAATACTTCACTATGTTTATTCATAAAAGAGAAAATTAAATTTGCTTTGGCTATCTTTACAGCCATTTTCATTGCATGATCAGGCACATCAATGTATGGATATGAATGTTTACAGAAGGAATTATTTCAAAGAAGTTAAGCACTTGAAAGGAAAAAAAACAAGTATTTTGAATTCAGAAACATGAATGAACACACTTACTTTGAGAACTTTGCCCACTTGAAAAAGGCATTGGCTGAAGAGAAAAACAGGCAACCCTAACTGAAAATTCCTTTATCCAGTATCTGGACTCCAGGTGAATATTTTAGTTCTGAAATTCTTCTCTATACAAATTTTTTCATAAATTACTTCCCATACTTGGGGGGAGCAGGGAGAGGGCAGGGGAATCACTCCAGCAAACTCACTTTACTCAGTCAGCTGTCACCTCGGGGTGGGGGTGACGAAACAATCAAAACCAAACAAACAGGCAAAAAAAAACCCACAGCAAAAATGACAAAAAAACCCAATCCCTTGTATTATACTCAAGTTTGCTCAAAACACACCTTGTGGCTACATGTTCCTATCCCAGCAGGATGCTGGAATCTACTGAATAGCCCAGCAGTGTTTAGTATATCACACACTTGCATTAATTTCTGTCTTCAAACACATCGGCATCATCTCTGGTGGACATCCCAGATAGAACAGGCTATGAAAGCCTGCAGAAATTACCTTCTATCTTACCCCAGCTCAGGGGTAGGATATTTGATTACTCATTGTGCTGAGAGTAGGAGGGGAAGAACAAGTCTCTAAATATGTGTATTCACTTGGGAGACGATGGCTTGGTCTCAACAGTTATCATTCTGGGAGACAGGCAGCACAGATTCATGCATCCTTCAACAGGGGATGGAATGAAGTCCATGGCCAGTGACCAAACTGGCCTCACAATTACAAGCTGAATAAAATTTACTTCCCTCTTATTTCCTCGTTCTTCTGTTTAATATCATTAACCTTTTATAAAACTGTCCCGTCGCCCTTCTAAAAGGGTTTTGTTTAACCCTAAACATGAATTTCATACTTAGAAAAGGGAGGAAAAAATGCCTAGATCAGTATTACTTTTCTTCTTTTCCTCTGATTAACAGCTAAGCAGAGCTCTTTCCACGGGCCTTCTACTCACCAGCTGCTTTGTGACTCCCATTGCTGGCTTCAAACAAGCCTCATTAACTCCTATTTAATTTCCGAGAGCATAATCCATTCCACTGTTTCCTGGATGAGACTGGGGTCACGACAGAAGAACCAGTTGTCATTCAGCTGCTACCACCTCTCAAAAGTGCAGACAAAGAATAGGTGGGCTGTGTCAGGGGGTTGACACAAGCCAGCATTGCTCCATCAACTGAGCCTCAACACAGGTCTGATGAAGCTTCAAGTAAGGGGAAGCAGGGACTGAACTATGACCACGGGCATGTCTGAGCAATGTAGCAATACCCAAGGCTGTTAAACTTTTGGTACAGGAAACAGTCTAGCTACTGTCCCTATTTTCTAGCCAAAACTATTAGGAGAGTTTAAGAGAACATACGGATACTCCAGAGACCCAGAAGAACAGCTGGATCTGCTCTAAAAGGAAAGCTAAGCAAAAGTGTTGGCAGATTTAAAGTGGCTTCCAGCTCACAAGGAAGACAGCATACACTAGATTCTTATCTCAGACAGTGACTTGAGGAGGTCAGTCACAGAGTAGCTCTTCAGATTAAAAAAGCTCTTCCTAAAGAGACAGAAGTGCACTGCTGCTTGACTAGTGGGAGAGCAGTCTTTTTTTTTTTCTCATTGCTGGTATGTAGATAGACTTGCACTGTTACTGTGTTTAAAAATGAGAGACAGACCATTAAATTTTTCACTAATGTGACTGTGGCACTCACTGTCCAGGGTCATTGGAAAGCCTCATCAGGCAACAGTGAGAAGCAAAGTTAGCCCATGAAAAGCACCAAGTTCACATGGCCACCTGTTTCCATTTGACCTTGAACAGCTTTCCATAAACCTGCACTGGCCACAGCTACCTCTGTGTTGGTCTTATCCCTAACAAGTCTAAAATCTTCCCTTTGATTATATTGCAAAATGTTAATAACCAAAATGTAACAATAATTTTTTTTAAAATTGAAGACATTATATTTTCTAACACTATGTTAGCACTACAAGTGATGTGTTTTCAAAGTCCAAAGGAAAAGCATAAGCTGTTAAGAATTTGCCAGCAGAAGGATGCTTTTGAAGACATTAGCACTCCACTTAGCAGCTGTCTCCAGTGACAGCATCCCTCACCTTTCAGGCTGAACCTCGAGCTGCAAGCTGAGAAATTTAAGACAAATTTTGAGGCTCCCTCATGACAAAGAGTTAGCTCTCATTTTCTGGTAATTACTACCTGAGCCATTAATCCATTTGGATTAGGTTAAAAAAAACTCCAAAATATGTTTGCCACTGAACACCTGCTGGTCTGGAATAGGTGGAAGAAGTGCATTGGTCGAAATACATGCTAGATACATGAAGTTCTCAGCTGTCCTCCATTACCTACAATTTTATAATCCATTCTGATGCTGAACCCATTTTATAACACTTTAAAAATAAAAGTAACAATATGAGTGCAGGCCTAATCAATAGGATTTTAGTTGATTTTGACCTACTCAATGAAATACTTTTAGGAAAAGCTTACTGTGCTTAACTTTCCTCTCTTCCTTCATGAGCTAGGGAGATACAAACCTAAGGCAAAGATAGCATAAAAACACTGCTGTTCAGTTAAACAGCTGTTGACTGTTCACTGAAAAGAAAGCTTCAAGACAGAGCAGATCACTTTTATTGAGGACAGCAGGAGAGCAGCCAGGTGTTTACCCTAACTGTGCATGGGTTTTCAATGGATTAATACCAAGTAAGAGAAACCTGAAGTGCCATGCTGTAAGCAAAATTTCAGTTAGAAGAGCCACTCGGTCTCTCCCAGAGATGACAATATGTTTGTTTACAGCAAGCGTTAAAATGTTCTCTTCTCTGTCACTGCTACAAAAATAAAAAAGATTGACAAAAGTAGAAGGAAATTGAGCTTTCCTGTCTAGTAAAAAGATTTTTAGTTTTACAGATGAGCTACAAGCATTCATAAAATACTAAGTGTCTGAGATACAGTGGTATAAAGAGGCTCCCATTTCAAAGGTATAAACAAAACAAAACCAACAAAAACCCCAAAGAGCAAAGAATGAAGTCTCAGAGCTGGATAGCAATGTTTAGATTAATCAAGTGTAATATTAAATAGAAAATGTATAGGGAATGTCCTTTAAAATAGCTTTGAAGTTTTTCCGGCCTTTCATCCATCTGAGCTCCTCCCATGTCAAAAAGCGTGACTCCAGCCACACAATTCCTGACACATTTGGTATGTGTTAAACAGAAATCACACAAGCACAAGCCATGCTCCTTAAAGGCAGAGCAGATTACTCTGCAGAACTAAAACACTAAAACTTCTCATAAAAACAAAGCTATGGCACACAAGAACCTTAAGCACTCTGCTGCCTATATTCTGAACTTCAATCAACACTAGTAATAGAGTGTAAGAGCAACTTCAGAGCTCCAGAAAACAGCATGGGCCAAGATATCTTCTTACTTTCAGCACAGGAAACACACGCACGCCCATGTACTTGCACCCAGTGGAAGGTCAGTGTCATTTTCAGGATAAACATCACCTAACTTACTCCATCAAGGCAATAAACAAAGAAGGGTTATGTTTCAGTAAACAGTCTCACTGGTTACACCACAACACACACTTACATGTGTCTTCTTCAAACTTCAGAAGTTGTTTGTTTTTTAAATAAAAACATGTATGCACTGAGGCTGCAAAGTTGGGACTTTTCAAGAGGCTTTTAGTGTAAACTTAGCTCTGCAGATCTGTACATTAATCTGCTTACATAGGCAGCAGAAATTGGTCAAAGCACATAAACTAGGGAGTATGCCATGCAAAATGTAGGATATGATGTAGCATACTGATCTCTTCTTTCAACAAGAATTTAGTCATGCTGTGATCCGGAGGACCAGACCACAGACCTAACAAATAGGCAGTAATGGGATTATCTTCTGTAAAGGCAAACCACAGCAGCAGGAGTGACACCACACCACCAGCTAACACACAAGTTTGTCCTTCTGGCATTTAAAACTGATAGACACCCTGCCAGGTGTTGGAAGTCCCTGCACTTTGCAAGTCCTTACTGGGTAACAGAGACACAGGAATTCTAGTTAAATTTCCAGGTTTTCACTTGAGCATGCTCTCATTTAGCTCTCTTCCTCTCCTAAAGCCCCTTTCTCTCTTTTTTACCTGGTTTTAAACTCCATGTCCTCTTACCAACACAATTCAGCCTGGGGTAGTTCTGTTTCTTCTCCCCGGAAAAGAGCAGATATGGAGGGAAAACAGTGGTCCTTACACAGGCGGTAGGCTTTCTGAAATGTAGCAGTCTGTCCCTGAACTCTTTCGTTGACTACTCTCTTCCTAATAAACTCTGACCTCTGAAGTTCATTAACTGCTTATTGTAACTGAGACAAGCTTTAATATACTCTAGCTCTGCCCTAAGTAAAAGTTAGTGAATTCTCTACACCCAGTCCTCTCTTCTGATGCCAAGTGATGGCATTAACAGAGATGAATAATTCTATACCTGCTCGTACCCCCCAGTCTCAGACTAGACTACGCAGTCAGGCCAGCTCACGACAGCAGCATCAAAATGATGTGCTCAGCTGAAAGCAGTGGATATAAATGCTGCTGCTGTCCAGTGACCTGCACAAACTGTTCTGCCTTCCCCCAAGCAGGGCAGGGCAGGGGCAGCATGAAGCCTGGTAACTTGGCCATGCTTCAGCAGACTTTTATCCGGAAAAAAAGAGGTTCATCATTGCAATGCTCCCAAAGCTTAAAGTTCCTGCACCAAATCATGGCAGGACTATAGCATCCCAACAAAACAGCATCAATATTTACTGTGGATCATAACAGCAATGGGGAGCATTCCATCACACCAGCCAAATACGGCAGACTTAGGTAAGGGCTAGCTGGCCCTTTTTTTTGGGTGGGCTGGCTGTAACCCCTCTATCACACTAGTGTGGAAAAAAAATCCTAAATCAGTGCATAGTCTAGATACTGTTGTACATAATCGGCATGCCACTCCAGCCCATGATGGACACATCGTGCATAGCCTATGTTATCTGCTCCTCTAAAATTCATGGTGATACCCAACAGGCTTGAAAGAAGTGACAAGGCCTGTACTTTCAGCAAGAGGAAGACATGGAAGTGTCTCTGAAGCATTCATCACCTCATGAGAATCCAAACCAGTAGAGAAGAGGTTCTCATCTCCTTGTGTAGCCTTGTCATCTGAACTGTCACCAGTCAGGGAACAGCCAAGACTTACAGCAGCTGGATTGTGATGGGAGTCTGAGCAGCTGACATTCAAATCATTTGCTTGTAAGAGGGTTGTATAGGGTTAAACTAAAGGAGGGTAGAGTCAGACTAGAGATAAGGAAGAAATTTTTTTATGATGAGGGTGGTAAAACACTGGAACAGGTTGCCCAGAGAGGTGGTAGATGCCCCATCCCTGGAAACATTCAAGGTCAGGTTGGACGGGGCTTTGAGTAACCTGATCTGATTGAAGATGTCCCTGCTTATTGCCGGAGGGTTGGACTAGATGACCTTCAAAGGTCCCTTCCAACCCAAACCATTCTATGATTCTATGATTCTAAATTCTATCCTGATTTCTGATTATATCCTGAGTTTATCAAAACTGAAGGACTAGCTTAGCAATAAAAGCAGTCTGCTTGCTTCTAGCTCACTATTAAAATTGTAGGCAATAGGCTAACTCACTGTTCCATTCAAAAGACCCTGTGAAGCCTCATTTGATGTCTTTGTTGGGTCAGATATCAGATTAATTTTCTGGGCATGATTATCCAACTCGTTTGGCTTTTCACCCTGTAATTTAATTTACATGCATATTTGCGAAAATGTGATGCAAGGGAGTGGCAAAAGCTCTACTAATCTCAAAATGTGACATCTAATGCATCTCATTTATCCACTGGCCAATTACTCTGTCACAGAAGGGAACTGGGTTGAACAAATGGACCATGTTGGCAGCTACTCATCTCTTTGATGATTTTCCAGGAGCTTACAGATGGTTTGATTTTTTATCATTCCAGAATTTTTCTCTTCATTGAAGTTAAGCTGACAAGTCAATAATTTCACAAATTCCCTTTCCTTATAACCTGCTCTTTTCTTATTCTTTGATACTCCACCAGTTTTGTACACTGCCTCCAAGACATAAAGCTACAGGTCTGAGAATGGAGACTTAGAGATCCAGCTGAATAAGAGATAAAGCTCAGTAAGCCCAGACAAATTTGTTTATATTGACAAAAAGAGGGCCAAGGACCCTTGGGCTGCAAGGCCAAATGGCACAGACTGATTCATATCCAAAAGTCACCCCCAAAATACAGTCATTGCATCCAAGTTGCAAATTATTGGTAGCCAGCCCTGGCTCAGAGCAACTCTGGCATGCTTTGGCCCTCATTAATCCCCACAACCCCATAGGTGGTCCCACTCATTTCACGCCATTGATGAAGCAGACAGCAGGGTATGGAACCTTTCGGCACACCTTGTTCTGTGCTTGCGGGCTAGAAATCTGTGCTGGGCACCAAGTGTGACAACATCCTGCCGTCTGCCATGGACCTTCTGCCTCTTCCTGCATTTTCGCATTATGTTTGTCAGACATCTTTAGATGCCTTGTATGGCCCACCCGTAGTCCTGCCTCATTCTTCAGGCTGGAGCCAGGCAAGCTGCCCTCAGTTAGGGGCTCCATAGCTGATTAATTTCATTCATATCTGGAGTTCCCATGGGACTTTCTAATTTGGGACAATAGCAGTGCTCCTAAGACATGCTCTTCCTGCCAGGAATTAGAAGTAGCTGCTGGGAACACTGTCCGTATAATGTAAGACACAAAATGTTGCTTTCCCTCTCTGACCATAGGTCATAGGTCCAGTTTGCAACAACTACTGTCTCAGAGGAGCATGTGTGCAGCTGGTTGACCACAAGGTGGTGAACACTGAGGGGCAGCCTAGAAATTCATACCATCAACAGCGCTCGTAGTGCCATTGCCTGCTGCGCAACCCAAATGGCTCATCAGCATCCTCATGCAAGACAGAAGGATCGCAGCAGGGCTGGGCCCTCCAGTTGCCATACACACTGTCTGGCCTCACTGGCACAGATGGCCATGCACACTTGTCTGCCTCTTCTAATTCCAGAACTGGAGGTGGCAATTTGGAAGATGCATATTTCCATCAAAACCCTCATAAGCACTTAGCAGCATTCAGCCCCTCCCTCCTGAAACAGAACTCCTCCTCTGTCTGTGCCTTGCCTTCCCACAATGCTATAGGCATGGAATAGATTATATTCATGCTGACAGTCCCTACTGTTAACTCTTCTTTTTCATGAGTCATGCTGACCGCTGTTATAACTGAGGGTCTACATTCTTATCTCCTCTTCTCTATTCTTCACGTATAACCTGCTACTGCCTCTCCACTCATGCTACCCCTACACAGGCACCTGCCAGCATCCCACCAGCAACAGTCTCTGTAATTCCCCAGTTGAAAGGCTATGACAGCTTTTAGCAACTTCTCTTTGCAAATAATCTTTTGAAAATCTATTTCATCCACAAGGGAGGGAGGGGAAAACCCACATATTTAGCTGCTATTTAAGTAGATATCATCCAGGTGTGCATGGGGACAGGTAAATAAAAGGGAAGTATTCCATCCTTCTCAATTTCTATTTCAGCAGTCTTGAGCTTCAGTCCCACCTGGCCAAGTATACCAGCACTGCCCAGCTGGGAAAGCTGCTGATGGCTCAGGAGATGCCAACACCCACATATCTAACCAAACTGCTCTCTCCCAGAACAGCCAGTTCTCTTTGAGCAGAACCTGGTCATGTCACAGAGGTTGTCTGTGCCAGTATGAGCAGTACTTTCCCCATGGCTCTCCAGGAACGGAGCCAGGAGCTACTTCCCTCCTGTCAGTCCCTGGGGATACTTTCAGTCAGTGAGAGCAAGCACAGAAACCATCACGTCTCCCTGCAGCTCTGCTCAGGATTCTGCCTCTATGCTAGGTGGCACGGTCAGCACTGGTGACAGGAGCGCAGTCTTTCTCCTTGGTCCATCACCCAAACATTTTGGTAGGCAATTCTGAGATCCAAAACGGTTTTCTTGTTAGAGCTCCTAGCCTTGTAGAGCAGGGTTATGCACAGGGGTATTCTTCTGGCCAAGTAGCCATGAACTCAGAATAATTTGCAGAAGTTTGCAGATACAAGAACAATCAGCAATTATCTTCCTGCTGTGGTTTAAGCCCAGCCAGCAACAAAGCACCACAGGGCTGCTCTATCACTCCTCCTCCACGGTGGGATGGAGAGGAGAATATATAATGAAAAGCTTGTGGGTCGACACAAGGCATCTACTCCCCCGCTCCCCTCCATGGGCTGGGGGGGGGACAGCCTGCCTCACCACGGGCTGCAGGAGCATCCCCTCCTCCCCCTCCTTCTTCACTGACCTTCATATCTGCAGAGGGGTTCCTCTCGCATTCCACTCCTGTCTCCACTGCAGGTTTTTCCCTGCTTAAATACGTTCTCCCAGAGGCGCTACCACCATCACTGATGGGCTTGGCCTTGGCCAGAGGCAGATCCGACGTGGAGCCAGGGAAGCTTCTAGCAACTTCTCACAGAAGTCACCCCTGCAACCCCTCCCCCGCTACCAAAACCCCCACACACAAACGCAAAACTCTTCCCATACTTCAAGATATACCATTAAGCTGTGCGTTGTTCATCCTGGTCCTGAGAGGCCCACCAGCTATATGCAAAGCAGGGAGGCACTGGCAGAGAAAAGTACACCGGCTCCTGGGTCACGAAGGTTGTAGTGCCTCAGCTGTACTGTCACTCATCCAGAGCTGCTGGTTGCATATCTGTGAGCTCATATTTGAAACTATCAGTGAAAGAGATTTGCATGTGGAAGTTGTGCTGATGGCAGTCTGGGCTGCTTCAGGCCCCAGAGGATACCAGAGCTCGTGCTAACAAACTGAACGGTACTGACGGTTGTGATCCAGTGCTTACATCTCTGTCATGGGCTTGTGTTATTTAACAGTACAGGCATAGCCTGTGACTAACTCATTGCTCAACAAGACAGTACGCCAAGCACTAAGCTATCAATTAAGAAGCAGACCTAGTCTTTCTGCTAAAAACAGCTTCATTGCAGAAGCTGTGAATTATCTCTTGCAGACCAACTTAAACTGAGACTTAGAAAATCCATATGCAATTCTGGACATTAAATGGGATTTATTAATTTAATTAAACTGCTGGATCATTTAGGTAGGGCATGCATATCATTATCTAAATAGAAATAATTGCCAAAGAAAGATAAGATATTTTCTTAGAAAAAGAGTGATAAAATTGGAAGAGCTCCTATTTTAAAGGCTTGAAGCTACCAAGTATATTAGACCACTGACACAAACACACCAGTAGAGTCTACTGGAAAGAAGAGTCCATGGTGTAAGTAGAAAGAGCACAGCCATGAAAAATACTAAGGATTAGCCTCTCTGCTTGGCTTCTATGCTGACCAAAAGTGTAACTGCTACACCATGGTAATGACAAAAACTGAATACCAATTTGGAGAGTTAGAGTCTAAGCAGTCCTTCAACAAGTGTTTCGCATATACATTTGGCCCACTGACTTCAGGTCTCTTAACAGTAGAGAAAATCGTTTGCATTGTTATTCCTCACATGATGTGCAATCATCATGTAGACAAAAATAGAGAAGTTGCCACTGAAGTCCATTACTGCAGTACAGATTCCCCAGCATCATCATCTCAGTCAGGCCCTAGTTAAGCTAATTGAACTGTCAGAAGGTTTTGAATTGTCATAACTTGGGTTACAGGTAATGCAAAGGTCTTGACCATTAATGCTGAAGGTGTTTAGTGTCAGTAGCATAGAAATTTTACCCATATCAACTGCAGAGCCCATATGGGCCGGGTTCAGGATTTTGTCGCTTTTCCTTTTTTTAAAACAACTGCAAGACTGCCATTGCATCAAAGTACTGCCCAATAGCAGCTATACAGGCTTACGCATTGTTGCTGCTGCTTCTATACTACAACTGATTTTTTCAACATGGAAATTTAGGACTGTTGCCAGAATCAAGGAGCCTTCCTACCTGGGTATCCCTTGCAATGAATGACAACAGCAGTCATTACACCCCTTGGTATAAGCCATCACAGAGCAGGCGTGCCATGCCACACCTGCTAACAGCTGTGCTGTCAGACACACAAGGCACTGAGAGGCTCCTTTGCCAAAACTTTGTCAAGAACGTTTATCTAATACTACCTTTAGCTTCAGGTGTACATTCCTGGCACAGCTGATCCCACAGAATGCTGAGATATCTTCATATCTTTGTCAACTGCTAAACAAATGAAAAACTTAATGATGGAACTACCTTCACCAAGGAGTGAATATTAGGCATTTACTATCATTTGAGTTAGAGACCTCATCAAATGTGCATGCCCCTAGAATATGCCTTCCCTTGAACTAAGGCTGAAATGTGGTCAATTTTGCCAGAATTTCATTTTTTTCCACAGAAAATTCCAACTAGTGTGATGTTTTAAATTTTTTCCAGAATTATGTCTTTCACTTCTTTCAAAATACACCATTATTTATCCCCCAACAAAATCATTTCAAGTATAAAATGCATGATTCCCAGAGAAAACCCACACCAGATTGTCCTGCAGAGAATCTGGATGCTTTATCTTTGCTGGGATGCAGAATGACGCCAAGTTTCTCCCTCCCCCCCTCTGCAAAATACGCCCAAAAAATCCACCCAAACACCAAGCTGCCATCCTTTGTGGGTCTGTACTCTCAGTTCGTGTAGCACTCCCGAGAGTGGCCAACAGCAGATGGTCTGGTGGGGAGGGAATGAGTACAGAGATAGTCAATTTTTTTAAAAAGGCTTGCACAAAGTGCACTGTTGTGCTGACATATTTGGCAGTTAACTTACAGAGAAAATAAGCTCTGTGTTGTAGGTGAAGCAGGGCTCTTCTTGAAGGCTAGTCCTTCTGGAGCCTGCTACCACCTAGTTCTCAGAGGTGCTTGCATACAGGACATAAGCTTAACTTATTTCATTCAAAACTGAAGTCTCTCAAGACTTTCAGGAGATTGTATGTTCTATATACATTATTTTTACAGTGTATGTTTCCATGAAGTGCTCTTTTTAGCACAGATGGACAGACTAACGTCAGACACCTGGGCTTCACTAAAGCCTTTCTAATATGCTCAGGATATCTAGAACCCTGAGAATTTTTTCTATCAGGATGTGCAGTTAAAACTATGTGAATGAAATATTTTCAATTCAAAATAATTACACCTAAAGAAGGGTGGATATTCCTTCTGCCTTATAAGACAAAACCCCACTGAGCTAATTTCTGCCTGAAGACCACCAGTGGACCCTTCATTCTAGTAAAATAACTTAAAACATTTGGGTAGGTGAAAAAAGCCCTCAAATATGTTGTTCAGAATTGGCTTCTGTTTCAAGTGTGATAATTCATCTTTTAAAACTTTTGTTTTAATATACAGTAAGATTTCATCAGCTACATATGATCTAATAGGAAGTCAAAAATATTTTCCTTCCCACACTTCTGCTACTTTAAACAGTGCTGGCTTTTGTATAAGGCTGAATGGAACAAAGCAAGTGTTCACACCTCTAACATTTTATCCAAAGGAGGGGGAACTGGTGTGGTAAGAAACAAAGACCATTCAGATACCTATCCATTTTCATTACATTTGTAGTTTGCTTATTAATGAAAGTCTTTCAACCTTTCTCCTTTAGGATGCCAGAGTCAGCAAAAGCAAAACAGAAGAATTAAAATAAGTTTATCATTTCTGTCTTCCAAAAGGGCTTTTAATGTTTATTATGTTAGCCTTTGGAATAATCTTAGTCTTTCTGAGGAAGAAGGGACAAGATTGTTCTTTCTGTTTAGACATACCAGTCTTGCCTTGGATCAGCTTCCCAAAAACAAGTTCTTGTTAAAGTTTTGCTGTACTATAGTGAGAGCCCTTTAGCTCCAGATATATTCCCTCCATAAAGGCAGTTATATGTTGATTGTCTCTCAAGACTGGTTAAAACCATAGACATCTCCCCAGTGTTCCCCATAAGGCCACTTTTTCCAGTCACTGGAACATTTTTATAGTTTTATAGTTCTTGTCTGACCTATTCGAAGTTTCTGACATGCTTACAGAGCAGCAAGACCCACAGAGTTAATGAAATACTACTACTTTCTACTTTACAAATGGATCTTGGAAGTATTTGAACACTCTTCCTCCCCCATTTACTTTGATTCCTAAAGACAAATACAGCACAGAAAAACATAGCAAGAGTTTTAAAGAGCATTCTTTACCTTTTGATCTGCCATTTTATATTCAGACACATTTGCTTAGGCAATTAGTGCTGAGGCATCCATAATGTGAACAGAATTTAAGTTTTACCTGATGTTGGAAAGCTTATCAACAGCAGGAACAGAACTAGCATCTCCTGAACAGCATTGCGTCCTTTGCAGTTACAGAGGGATACAGGATGTATCCATATATTTCAGGACCACTTAAGTACAAGCAAATAGTCTCTTTCTCAGTTCCTGATACAGTATACAAGAAATGTGAATTCCTACAGCCAGTTTCCACTGAGGGAGGAAGCATCTTTTTAGCCTCATCTAAGAATTACTGTTCAGGCTTCATTACTTCCAAGAAAAACAAGGAAAGAATCATTGTGTTGTCTGGGACACAATCCCATCCTAGACACCAACAGGCGAGGCTGGAGCCTCTCTTCTATGAGAGAAGTACATTATGTTTCCTTTCTTGGCTGACACTCCCCAAAACTGGTTGCACAACCAGGGTCGAAGGAGACCCTCTGGCAGCCAGGCTTCTTGCTTGCTTGAGAGTCAAATTAGAGTGAGGTAAATTACTTGCGATTAAAAGTGCTTTGGTAGAAGAGGACAATACTTAAAGCAGTTTTAGAATACTTAAATATTTTAACCACTATTATGGAAATATAAAATAAGTTAAACATGTAAATTTCTATTACCTGATAAATAATATCAATACTTCAGTCACTGAAAATAGCAAGGACTCCAAAATGAGCGTTAAAGGAAGATTAAGACAAACTTTCAATGGCATTGTGGAAGTAATAGTCCATAAAAGGAGATTCAAACACTAGTTTTCAATATGATTTGAAAGATTTAAGAAGCACAATTGATTGTTCCAAATACTAATCTCTTACATTCCTTAGTAGCATTAGGACTAGCAAGAAGTATACCTTCCTAAGTTTTATTCCAATTGACTTGAATTCCTGCAATGTTCTTTTGCACCGTAGAATTATAAATGAGTATTCCTGTTTCATTAAGATGAAGAAGGTCCATTCCATGAAATAATCAGGCAGGTTGCTGTGGCTGCACAAGAAAGATCACCTCCCACTCTTTCTCATCATTTCCGAGTTAACTTCAGGATTGTTGGAACATAAAGTTACAGCAAATGAAGAAAATCCTTGGATACTGGCAAGCCACAATAGATAATGGAAATTGATTGGATTTGAAATTCTAATTCTCCTGAATTATTTGTCGCTTACACCTATTTTATGTGAACTTGAGGCATTTATCCTCCCTTCATTTATCCTAGCAAATCAATGTAGACAGCTGTTCTTTATATTCCACTGAACAGCATCAGACACATAGTAAATACATGGAGCAAGCATTCTTGAGGATTATACTGGTCAATATATTTTGGCTTTTGCAATATGATGCTGAATCATAACAACAGGCATTAGATTAAGGAAGATGTAGCAAGTATGCCTCATGCATTTCTGATTAATTCTGGATATCTGTTCATTCAGATAAGTAATGAAAACCAGACAATATTTCTTAACTTATTTACAGATGCCACAGCTGGGCACTTCTTTTGCTTATTAAATTCTTAAATCAAGTAGACTACAAGAGCTAATGATCAAAGTCAACACGGAATGACATACTGTAGCTTAAATGTTTATTAGCTTTGTCATTAGAGCTGTTCAGGGTTCTGATTGTTTTTCAAACAAAACCATGCAATAATTTCCCACACATCATTTATATTTGAAGTGATTACCATATTGGTTAGACAGACAGGGTGTCAATATAAAGCCTAATTGAACAAGACAAATTGCATGTCAGACCTGCTGACCTTTTCAGAGTTACCTTTGTAATCTAATGTTCCTACTGGCATTGTCATCTTCATAAATACCAAGACATACCAAAACTAATGAAAAACTTCCTGCAAACCAAGGAAATCTGCCTTTTAATCTGCTGGAATTCAGTTTTGAGACACAACAGCTGTATTGGGTTTGTGTGGCAAGGTTTTGGTAGCAGGGGTCTACAGGGGTGGCTTCTGTGAGAAGCTGCTGGAAGCTTCCCCTGTGTCCAACAGAGCCAATGCCAGCTGGCTCCAAGACAGACCCGCTGCTGGCCAAGGCCAAGCCCATCAGCGACAGTGGTAGCACCTCTGGGAGAACAGATTTAAGAAGAGAAAAAGTTGCTGCACAACAGAAACGGCAGCCAGAGAGAGGAGTGAGAACATGTGAGAGGAACAGCCCTGCAGACCCCCAGGTCAGTGCAGAAGGAGGGGAGGAGGTGCTCCAGGCGCCGGAGCAGAGATTCCCCTGCAGCCCGTGGGGAAGACCGTGGTGAGGCAGGCTGTCGCCCTGCAGCCCGGGGAGACAAGAGCCCACGCCAGAGCAGGTGGGTGCCCAAAGGAGACTGTGACCCTGTGGGAAGCCCACGCTGGAGCAGGCTCCTGGCAGGACCTGTGTCCCTGTGGAGAGAGGAGCCCACGCTGGAGCAGGTTTTCTGGCAGGACTTGTGACCCCGCAGGGGACCCACGCTGGAGCAGTCTGTGCCTGAAGGACTGCAGCCCGTGGAAGGGACCTACACTGGAACAGTTTGTGGAGAACTGCAGCCCGTAGGAAGGACTCACGTTGGAGAAGTTTGTGGAGGACTGTCTCCCGTGGGAGGGACCGCACACTGGAGCAGGGGAAGAGTGAGGAGTCCTGTCCCTGAGGAGGAAGGAGCGGCAGAGACAACGTGTGATGAACTGATCCCAAGCCCCATTCCCCATCCCCCTGCGCTGCTGGGGGAGGAGGTAGAGAAAATTGGGAGTAAAGCTGTGCCTGGGAAGAAGGGAGGGTGGGGGAAGGTGTTTCAAGATTTGGTTTTATTTCTCATTAGCCCACTCTGATTTGATTGGTAATAAATTAATTTTCCCCAAGTCGAGTCTGGTTTTTGCCTGTGCCGGTAATTGCTGAGTGAACTCTCCCTGTCCTTATCTCAACCCATGAGGCTTTTGTTATATTTTCTCTCCCATGTCCAGTTTAGGAGGGGCAGTGACAGAGCGGCTTTGGTGGGCACCAGGCACCCAGCCAGGGTCAACCCACCACAACAGCACAGCATCAAAATACATATATGAAAAGCAGTGCTACTAACAATTTTGTAGTCTTACAGGTCTCACCTATTAGCTGCCACATGTTCACACTTACATCTCTTCACTTATGATTAACTAGCTTAAACAATTTAAGTAATCACAACACCACAACAGTGGAAACCTGTCAAGCAAGCTATGCTTAACTCCATTCCTCTAACTACATTTGAGGTGCCTAAGTAAGCTAGTGTGGTTCTCCTCACACTGAACTGAACTCCTCTTCCACTCAGTAAGGTCTCAGGTTTATCCCCATGAAAAAACAGGGCTGTGGTTTGGTTTAAGTTTTATGAAAAACTTATGAAAAACTGCTCATCTCTTTAAAAAAAAAAAAAAAAAGAAAAATTTACTTTGGCCTAAAAGCATAACCACCCTCATAGACTGCCAGCAAGTAGGTATGAATAAGCAGCCAAAGAAGTAGTAGATGGACAAGAGGTAATTTAGAAGTATTTGGTCATTCAATGCTTACAGTTTGAGGTCACCGAGGGACTCATAACATATGAAATATTACCCAGAGAGACCAAGTGAATTCCTTGCTTCAGCATGCATGAAATAAAGTGGAAATCACATTGTAGAAATTGGAATGCATTTGCATCAAGGGACAATAACTGCTAGATTTTTCTATTCATAAAATTATATTCTGGTCAGCTTAAGTAATTATGAAGAAGTGCATCACCAAGTGGGTACTGGACTTAATTGAACAGAGTTCTGAAGTTATAAGGAGTAATGAGGAGGGATGAAGGAAACGCAAGGTACTTTTTTTGTCTGTTTTTTAACAGTATGCAGGTTGTCAGTTAAAAAACCTCCACTAAGGATCATTAAAAAAAATCATAATCAACTCATTGCTATTTAGTAGCATGCACACAATGAATCTGGCAATCTGCAGCAGCCCAACTGGTATTTGTGCCAGCTGAAATACTGTGGCCAGCCAGGCTGCCAGCACTTTCCTGGAATTCAC
Organism: Aquila chrysaetos chrysaetos; assembly: GCF_900496995.4. Classification (NCBI taxonomy): domain Eukaryota; kingdom Metazoa; phylum Chordata; class Aves; order Accipitriformes; family Accipitridae; genus Aquila; species Aquila chrysaetos. The sequence continues at coordinate 11,118,514 of NC_044004.1, forward strand.
CACAACAAACTGAAAGAGAGCAGCCTGTTAACTTCTCATTCTGGTAATGCTTCTGCTGCAGGTATCAACAAGTAGTTCTTCCTCGGTGTCATGCTGCTGGGTCTCTGGTACTAGAGCTGAACAGCTTTTCCTACCACATGAGCAAAGCCAATCCATCTGTACCCAGCTTTTTGTATTAATTACATTTGTAGAATGTGGTATTCTAGATAGCAATGAGAATTTAGAATAGAATAGTTCCATTGGAAGGGACCTACCATGATCATCTTGTCCAAATGCGTGACCAGTTCAGGGCTGACCAAAACTTAAAGCATGTTGTGAAGGGCATTGCCCAAATGCCTCTTAAACACTGACAGGCTTGGGGCATCAACCACCTCTCCAAGAAGCCTGTTCCAGTGTGTAACAGATATACCTCAGCTGGACCTTATTTGAAATAACTAGGGGTTGGGAAGGACAGGCAGCGGACCAAGCAGCATTTGCTTGAGTTCATAAGAAAATGAAAGGTTTCTGCTGAAAACAAAACAAAACAAAACAAAACAAAACAAACACTGAATTAAGCTTCTTGGAATTAATGACGAAGTTAAAGTCACTGCAGGCCTCAAATACACCTGTGTGCGTTAAACTCAGGCAGATAACATATACCATTTTTTCCATAAATTGTTGTAAATTTGCTCTAATGCACACTACCTAGGTTTAAGGCTTAAATTACATTTTATTAAAAAACCTATTTCCATTATTTGTCACAGAAACAAATAATGAAATTTTAAAAAAAAATCAGGTATATATTCGTGAAAGAACTAATCATCCATATTCATGTCTTGTCAGATACATAACAGTTAATTATTTAATTGATTTCTTTCCTTTGATGGAAATAAGCAAGCATCTTTCCTGTAAGTAATCATTTGTCCGTACAATAATTAGTCCAGAGTGAGGTTTTGGAAACAGTTCAGTAGAAGCGTAGTTAACACTAGTGAAAACTGCTTTTGAACAACCCAAGGTAAGTGTTCACTTCTCAAGGTTTGAGCACAAAGACTTGAATCGAAGTCAACGGTAAGTAATTCCAACACTCTTTGAGTGTTATTTAAGGTCAGTAAAGATAACTTTGTTTATACACCTTGAACACTGTATGTTAAACACTAACTCAAGAGGTCCTTGTATGTGCCGTCACTCTCTTTTATTGAGGACAGGTCCATCAGTAAGTAACACAACAGGAGCAGACTTGGACTTGAAATTCCTTAGAGTGGCCGAGAAAGAAAATGAACCGTTCCCTGTGCACACCCACACTATTTCTTGTAGTACTCCTTAAGCTTCTGTCTTTATCACTGCTGGGAGACAGACCATCAGTCAGATCCATAGTACTGCAGTCAAGTCTAAACCAACATTGCTGTCTAAGGTAAACCAAACAGGCTTACCTGTAAGACTGAGCGTAACATTAATCTGTAACCAGCATAACTAAGAAAATTCATATTAGGCAGAAGCTGCAAAATGCCACCTGGAAACCATATATGATAATGCCTCCGGTAATGGAGAGCTCCACAATATTGTTTTAAAGTCTCTATCTAATCAACTTTTACTATTTGTTCTCAAACAGATTTTTCTTTAAAACACAGCTTCTCTTTTATCTGGTGAGTCGAACATGGCCCTAATAGCTCTGCAGATGTGGTGACTTGGTAAATATTCACCAACGTGTTTTGACTAGTTTTAATTTGCATGATATTCCAGCTCTTTGAACAGTGTTATCAAACCAATTTACATTAGTAGTTGATTAATAAGTGTATAGCACCCCCCTTCAACATAACTTTTTTTTTCTGATAAAGAGTTCCATGAATAATTTTTTAATACATACCAAATACTTGCCTATAGGATCATCAATAATTAATACTCCAGTGAATCATAATGCCCCTGAACAACATCCAGGCACATGAAAACATTCATGAGTAAGTATTCTCTTTAATTAACTGGGTCTACTTAAAGACCTACAAACTCATTCTGGACTTGAAAGTCAAGTTCCAACCTTAAACCAGCATCAAGTGCAATAACTGAATCCCAACTACATAACTCAAGAATTCTGGAAATAATGCCCAAGGTCATGCATCAATACATATGTTGGTTTCATAGCACAAGGAACTGTCGGAAAGTGAAAGAACAATTTGGCCTTGCATGCAGTCTAATCATGGATATACAAAACTTATTTCTGTTCAAGAATCTCATTATGAATTTAAGCATGGGAAACAGCTGGCTAAGAGCAGTTCTTGAGGAGAAAGCCTGAAGGTCATGCTCATGATCTACAGGTCAGTGCCATGACATTATCTAAGAGAAGCACCACAATGGCATGCGTAAACAGGAACATATTCCACAATCATTTTGTTCAGTTAAGTTCTTCCCAGTGCAAAACTGGAGATCTATTACAGCATCATTCAATACATGTGAATGCTAGTGGGGCAGAGTCCCCAGAGTGCTGAATGATCAGAAGCCTAAAAAGCATAAGGGATGCGTGAAGGTTTGCTGTTACATAGCGTAAGGAGAAACAACAAAGAGACATCACAGCATTCTAGTAAGAAACAGCAGTTAGAAATAAAAGAACCAACCCCTTCCCCAGCCAACTGCTTTTGCTCATCATGAATAAGCTTAAAATTGTGTGTAATTTTTTTTTCCTTTCAAGTTGTTTACATTTGGAAATTCTTCTGTTGAATATAAAAAAAGTCTCTCAGACTTAGGCAGATAATATAAATCTATCTATAAACTTCCATAGTTATTCTACAGCCAGTCAGAAGTGACAAAGGCATAGTTAATCTTGTTTTGTATGGAGAGGGATCAAGTCTCAAGAGGGTTAGAGCCTAATTATTATTTTCTTTTAAATGCAATAGCTCATGAGACAAAGCAGTTCTGAAGAACAGAATCAGACCTACAAATTTCATTTGTTCACCTCTCCCAGCAGTCAGCTTCCCTACGCGGAAAGGGATCAATAAGTTTTCCAAAGTAAGCTATAGGCAGCACAGGGTAAAAATTGCAAAGGAACTGGTTGGCAATTGTTTCTCACCAAACATAGGTAAGTCCAAACTATTAGTGATTTATATTGAATACACAATTACCAAAAAAAGAATCTTGGGAGGAATAAACTCAGTTTCTAAATATTCCCAACAGCCTTTGGAGCTGTATAAATCGTTATGGAGAACAGCACACTGAGAACTACATCTCTTCTCTCCCTACCCCCATCAGTCTTCCAGCCAAATGAATATTCAGAGATTCCCTTTGACCTAAAGTTATATTCTAGTTACAAAACTAAAACAACAAGCCACAGTGGTTTTAGCAAGATACCAAGTAGACCATCATGGCATATCCATTAGCCCTCTAATTTGGGGCCTGTTGTTTAGGTTTCTTCCCAGAGGAACTGTGGAAGGGAAGGGATGGGACTTCATCACTTGTGGTTTAAGTGACCTTCTTAAACTGAAGTGTAGAGAAACAAAGGAAGACAATACTTTCATCTATTTTGTGAAAGGCTATAAATTCCCCTGCAAACTAAGCCTTTTCTTTGAAAGCCCTTTGGGCTTTACTGAAATAAGTGACCAAACAGGAAGCAGTTTAACCAGTTTTGTAGAGCATTGTCCTCTTACACAAGAGGTATCCTCTCCTCCTCAGTTTTTATTCAAACACCAAGAAAATTTGTAGAAACCCTTGTACAGCTGTATTCTTCATACTGTCCAGTTTGCTTTCACAATTTCTTCTCTCCTTTCCATTGCACCATAGCTATGCATGCTGCAGCCTGTGCCAGAACAACACACTTTTTTAATCAAAGAAAGATAGGAACTCAAGGGAGAGATGCAGAAGTCCTTACTATGTTTAGTTCCACTGCACTAAGCCCGTAAGTCCCATTTCCATTTTTATTCAGCCATTCCATTGGCTCCTTGTGGGCTTATACGTCAGCTCAACTTCACTCAAAAGGGTTTTGGGGTAAAAAGTTCAAGAGCAACTATTCTACTTAAGCCCCTTGAGTTCCCACTGACATTTAGGAATTGGCCATTGAGGGTGAGAGTCAGATCAGCCTATCGAATTAAACCTGTTCTCTTCTGCTTTCAAGAGCCCTTGCAAATGTTATAGAATATTTTCCCCTTAGGCACACCAATCTGTATTTTACATTAAAGGCTATTTTACTACTTCCCTACAGCAGTTTGCTACCTATGCTATGAAGTTTTGCTCTTTAATTTAAAAAAAAAATTAACCAATCCAATTACTGGATCACCCTAGTGTTGTTCAGCCTTGTAATGTATTCAGTTCTCTAAATCATACAATGATTAGACACTGAAAAGGTGAAAGTTAACACTGTTCTATTTCCGAGAATGATGCATTTAAGCAGCTTGTCTCAATGTACCCAAAGTTTAATAAAAGAAACCTTCTTCTTAGCTGCAGTTTTGGCTGTTAGCCCCATATTATGCCTCTGTAAGCTAAAGCCAAATGGTAATTTAGCAGCTAAATCCTAGACTGAGTAATCTAAATGTGAGTAAGTCTTGATATTACTTTAGCATTGCCTGACAGCATTTGTTGCTACTTCTACCTCTACCTGAGCAGTCACACTGAACTTTATGGCAGCACCTCTTTGTAAAAGCAATCAACTGGCTACCTTCTCCTCTCCCTTCAGAAGGCAGTCCTTCATGGAAAAGGAAGAGTCATTTTAAGGGAACAACCTGGTTTTGAGAAGAAATAGGAGACAGAACTCATTGTTCTCTCTGTCATCATCAAGAGAAACAGATGCAGCTACTCCCACTAAAGCCCCTAAGCCCCAAAACATCTGACATCCTAGCTGGTCATTCAGTGTTTTAAAAGAAAAATATCAAGAGACAGCAACATTGTTCTGACATTAGAGACTGTACTTGGACTATTTTACCTGTTATTTAAATAATAAGTACTTTATCTAGTCAGACCAAGAGCCCATCTAGTCTAAATACCCTCCTCTTCACCTAAAGCCACTGTTGAATGCAAGGGCAGTGTATTTCCCCAGCACTCCCAGCTTCCTACTATTTTCAGCTCAGCAACTTCCCGACTCAGATATTTTCATGCATTTAGCATCCCTTTGTGGATTTCTTTTCCATTAACTGGTCCAGCTTCCTTTCATGCCCTGAGTAAACTTTTAGCTTCTACTGCATCCTGTGGGAATGAGGTCCTGCAACAAATCAGATAAACAGAAATGAACATCCACAGTTGGCACCACATAAATTAGTTTCAGGCGTCCCTACCATCCATGTTAGAGCTGCACTTTTTGTCATTGGCTTTCATCTTCCTCAGAGACACCAGAGATGAGCTGAAAGAGGTGGCATACCTGTGTGCTCCTACAGGCACACCTGGCCAAAAATACCACCAAGAATGCTCAAGACATTTGCAGCACTTCAGTCCTGACAGTGGCATTAAAGAAAAGTTACTCCAGTTTGCAATCTGTGAGTGGAAGCCACAGAAAAAACACATAATACAGAAAAAGAACAGTTTGCGGAAAGAAGTACATAATCTCTGCTGCATGATTAATGGGGGCTGGAGGGGAGATCATCATGCACAAAATACTGTGGGATTAGGGGATTCGGAACATTGTTTGGATGACCACATTTCAGTCAGATAAGACTGAGCCAATTTACTACCTGCTGAAACGCAAGTGTTGTGATTAGTATTTCTACAGGCATACATTCAAATACAAGGAGAGAAGTATTATACAGCCACCTCCTCCTTACCTCCTGCCCATCACTCCATGTGTACTAAACAAGGTCCTGGCCTATAGACCTCACCCCAAGTGCTTTTCCAGTTTCCCAGAAGTTCATGTCGAAGAGGGGAAAACAAAGTTACAGAACAGCATTAAAGAAAGCAAGAATCCTGAAGCCTTTGATGGTGATTCAGGCACAGAAAGCAGTGATATGAAGAAAAGAGGATACCAAAAAAAAAAAAAAAAAAAAAATCAAAACTGAAAACAAAAGAACCCGCTCCTTTGTAACAATATCTGTTTAAAGAGTAACTGAAAAATTTAAGGAAGTGATTATCCTACAGGAACAAAGCCTACCTTTTTTTTTTTTAAAGAATGGTTCCTTTATCTCCCCAGCTGTAATAAAACATGAAAGAAAAGAAAAAAGCCACAAAAATGAGCCATACTGGAGTACACATCAGGCCGTCTTTTGAAATAACTTATGTTCATAAGAACTGCGAAGTGCAAACTATTGGAAAGAGCAACATCTTTGCAAAGACTAGTTGCTCATTGGAAGGGAACTGATACAAGAAATCCAGGTTCTTGTTCCATACTCATCACTTACACATGTGTTTTCACATTTGAAATGACACACCATACCTAAAACAGCTCCACAAGCCCATATCAAGATGAGTGGGATAGCAGTAGATGCCTCAGGTGGATTTCTTAGAGTCATCTCATGCCCTGCTGTCACAGGTGACGTAGTGCTGAGTTGAGGATATTCACTTAACTTACTGCCAGACAATACAAGTGCCTGGTAACTGGTTTAGATGTTGAGAAAATTAAGGACAGACATTTAAACAGGCACCAACATAAACACCTATCCTCCCCCTTCCTTAAGCTCAATTTCTCTTGGTTTTGCTATGGGTTACACTTAGACCAGCCAGACTCCTGAGGTTAAGGAGGCAACATGGGGCAAAGGAGGTTGGGGGTGGGATGGTGTCTTCGGCCATGGGAGGTTTAATGGCTTGCTTCCTGCTCTGATCCCTCAGCAGTGCAGGCTGCCATCCCCCCCTGACATGGGCCGTCATCCCCTCAGGGGCATCTCTGCCCTGGGGCACCGGCAGTTCCCTCAGGGACACCCTTCCTCTGGCGTGGGTTGCAGTCCCCTCAGGGTTGCCCCCACCCTGGACTTCCCGCTGTCACTTCAGCAACACCCCCTCTCTGGCCCCCCATTCCCTCCTTCCCACAACTAAACAGCATGGGACTCTAAAAGGCTGATATTGCCCCACCGAAGAGACGCTTCATCATTCCCATCATCTTCTGGTTCGGTAAAGCACAACGGCTCTGTCTTTCAAGCAGGATACCTCCTCAACCATTTTAAAATAGTAATACCATATACAACGGACCAGAGGAAAAGGGATTCATCTCCCACAGGTTATGAGAGCCATCCTGTGTTCATGTGGTAGCTTCGACGTGCATTGGGTGTCTGCACCAGCATGAGGGAGAGATTCCTGAAGAAACCACCAGTCCACACTGCAGAGTAAGCAACTGACTACGGCAAACCATCAAGTTATTGTTTGAAAAGGTAATTAATAGGAAAGAGAAAGAAGTGATGTATTCAAGATAAGATTTGACTAAGAGAAGTAAAACATTTCCAAACAGCACTTTCAGGTATTTCCAGTCTTTTCATTGAGCTTTCATGCTTCGTGCAGTAAACCTGACAGTAAGCATGGGGCAAGTTGGCTAAGTTTGCATTAGTGCAGCAGCCGGTGTAGTTGGGGCTCATTAGAGACTGTGGACAGCCAGTACCATTTAGTAAAGAGGCTTCATGCTTTGCTTTTTCCTCCTTCTCTTTGGATAACACTTGCTTCAGATGTTGATCTTTTGCTTAATTCAGAGATGGGACAAGCCTACTACAGGCAAGCACTTCACTCTTTTAGCTATCTGGTTACTTGAAGTATTTTTTTTCTTTATTAAAAAAAAAAAATCTCTTCCACCTCAGTTACAGCATTCTCTTTTCTCTGTTCAAAGCTCTGCTTACCAGCTTCAGGCTCCACAGAGCATGAGCCCCTCCACATCCTCAGTGCCTTTACGCTCCTCCCCACATGCATGTCTTGGGCAGTTTTCTGAGTTTGTTTCTCCAGCCCTGGCCTTCATCAAGGCATGAAAGCCTGTCTCATCAGTTCTCACCTGAAGAAAGGGCACTACTTGCAGCACTGTATTGCTTTTGGGGGCACTTCCCTCCCTCCGTAGTTGACTTCTGCAGCATGGCTTCTACCAGCCTCTTTTGGTGGTAGCCCATCCTCATCACGATCATTCCCCAATCTTCCACATGCTGGGATGGGTCTGCCTAGAAAGCAAGAAGGCAGAACCAGGAATGGGGCAGTTCTGCATTGCTTACTGCATTTTCTGCTCAAGCTTTGCTTTTTTATGTGGTTTGCTTGGTTTTTAAATCATCTCTTCACTTTATTTCATGGCATTTCTCTCCCTCCTGCTCCCCTCTCCCATTAACTGAAATAGTCTCGAGTGTTTTATTCCCTTACTGACAGGACTTGGCTCCCCAGCTTCTGTCCATGTACTTTAATTAACTTGGAGGGCTACCATGCGCCTGGCTTACCATGGCAGAGAAACAGGTTTTTGTGTCACTGGAAAGCTGCAGGTATTACTGCAGAGAGTTTCATTTGTTTTCTTATATAGATTTTTGTTCAGAAACTCTTCCTTCCTCTCTCCTTTCCCCCGTGTGGTACTCCACGTGCCTTCCAGTTCTGTTTTAGTTAGTACCCATAAAGCGCCTGCTGTCTTATCACACAGAAGTTAAAAACTAGCGTATTGCCTTCTCAACAGGAAGTTATAGCACAACGACTTTACGGTCACAGGGCAACAATAACCAGGAGGACTCATCTATATTTCTTTACATTAAAATGTTGATGGAGAATGTCTACATGGATATTTCTATGCTTCCAGAAAATTCAATTTACAAAAGATCAAGAGCCAAGAATACAGGTCTCAGAAGTCTTCCTGTTATTCTATCACCTCAGGCAACTCCTATCAGAATTTTTTTCCTCTGGTTTCTTCCCTCACATTAAGCTTTGTGGGAAGGGGCATGGTGCAAGTAAAAAAAAAAAAAAAAAAAAAAATCCTAACTCTGATACTGACTTCTGGTATCAGCTGAGGCCTTCAGACACACAGAGCAAGTAAACCAGGATACTCCCCAGGAAGGGCTCCTCTGTAGGAAAGGAAGCCAGGAGATATTACATACCCCCACACAAATAAACTAAAGCCATTACACCATTGATCTCAACTACTAATATTTTCACACAAGAAATGACACCATTATCAAGTATGTTCATGCATTAAATGGATTTTATGTCTGGTTACCTATTACTCATAAAGCTATTCGACCTGGAATCTACCTGCAGGTTTTTTTTCTCAGTTCCCCACTCTCCTTTAGATAAAAGTTAATGAGATTTAAGGTAGAGCAACCTAGAGGTTGTTCCGAGGTGGAGACTGGAACCAGTCACACAGCTGGGGGGTTAAAGTAGCAAGGAAATGGGAGCACAGAAACATGGATTCAGAACAGCTGCAGGACAACACATCTGAACAGACCAGTTCACACAGGTTTTCCTCCCACCCCCCCCCATCCCTGATGAAGTTAATGGGTCACAAAGAGCAGTCCAGCCCCTTAGAAGAAGGTATTACCATTAGGAGGATGCTCTTGGAGTTTTACTTTTCTATCCAAGGGATTCATCAACCAAATCAGGGAAGAAAAACAGCAGATTATTAAAACCATTCATATTGATCACTGTCCCTTTCCTTGCTTCCTATGAAGGTCCCTGCAATGGTTTAGGCAGGCAAGACTAGACTGACAGTGATTGATAGCTAGATGGGAGAAAAAGGAGGCTGTCTTGTGGACAGAAGACCCGAGTTCATTTCTTCCCACAAAAGTGCCTGTTTGTACTTTGGCAAGTCAATATATGCTTTGATTCCTCAACTGAAGGACAGTGATTATACTGCATCACTAAACCACAACAAGGCCAGAGAATTAAAGACTGTGAACTCCCTGTGCGTTAGTGGGAAGCATTTAAGAATCTTATACAGAGTAATTTCATGCCCATACATTGTCTTATCCTTCCAATTAGTCAGCAAGTCTCCCTCTTCCCTGCCGTGGACTGGATTCAACTGATGAGAGCTGGCTGCGCTGATCAGGTAGTGACCTGCTTTTCCTTGGTGTGCCCACACCCAGGCAATAACCAAGAGAAGCTGCCCAACTGGAACATCTCCATCCTCAGCTAACTGCAACAGAGGTCCAATTATACTTTATCAATGTTGGTTTTAACGCTCACAGATATCACGTGCTGCATGTCTTTATTACATTTATTAGCTGGATTCTTAGAAAATAGTTTGTGTGTTCCAAGTACAAGCCTATGCCAAAGACCAAGCTCTTTTCACCAAGATACATTCACACTGTTATTTGTAGTTTACCCAGTTAGTCACCTGCCTTTTCCATTCTTCCCCTTCAGAAAACTCCCTGGATATAGGACTACGTTGCCTCCTATGAGACCACATCTTAACACAACTGTAAAATCAGTCATGAGGCTTTGCACTAAAGACTTCTTAACCTGGCCACAGTATGATACTCAGAACTGAGAAGAAACAGCTGCACACAAGGAGCCACGCTCCATGCTCTGCTCAGTACAAGAGACTTGCTTAGACAAAATGCAATGCTGTACAGAGATCCCAGCTCTAGTTCCAGTTCGAGTCAGTCCTTAGACCAGGACAAAACAGCCTTTGTCAGGTCCCTCAGCTGCCTTATGTTCACACAAGTGCACACCTAGGCTTGCTCTACACAAATGATCTCAGAAAGCCTTACGCCTCTCTGACCCAGTTCAGATGCGTATATCCAGAGGGAAGGTGTTACAGTCCTCAGCTCTCAGTTCTTCTCAGTTTCAATGAAGCAAGGATTGAAGGCTGGTTTGCAGCATCTCACAGGCCCATGCAAATGTGGCCCCCTTAGCACTATTTGGTCAGTCTGAGAAATCACGGCCACAAGGCTTTAAAAGAAGTCTAGAAGTGAGATCATTGCTGAAAACTGCGGTGTCTTTAGGATCAAGTTAGTCGCTGAAAGCAGTTTTCCAAAGATCCCAGCTTGAATCGTGAAGCCTCATGTCCTTTTTTTATATATCCAAAGCTGACTGGGTCAGCACAAGAGCATCCTTGGTTTCCAGTTTCAGCCGTGCTGCACAGTGTAAGTGCTGAGCACCAGGCACCACACAGGGATAATACCATCAGCAGTAGGCACAAGGGAGTCAAGGTTACGATGTTGCTCTACAATAGATTGAGTAGAGTGAAAAACAGCTTTTATAGAAAGTAAGCAGCAATTAATCTTGGGAAAAATGCAGAGCATGTTATGGTCCTTAAATGAGTCAAGTAACTTTTTATTTTGGGCTGTATTTCACTTTCATCAGCTGTTGCTAATTCACACCTCTGTTTATCTATTCCAAGCTCTCTGCTGACAATAAAGTAACAGTAGAGTCTGACTATTTTTATTTTATATTAGCCAGGATTCTTAGTTCTGGATTCTTTCAGATACTGCTTCCCCTTCCACAAGGCTTTGGCCCTGTTAAAAGCAGGTAATATAATGATAGTATATAATATTAACGATAATGCAACTTTGAATTACGTTGTTGTGCACATCAGCACAGTCATCTCAACCCTACTGTGCTGAAACACACAGATAATCTCTGCAACGACTTATCTGGCTTCCTTAAGAAGGGATCTATCATTTTTTGCATGATCTCTAGTGGAAATCTTACCTCGAAGTAAAAAGATGCATGCACAGTTGCTAGGAGGTTTGAAGGAGGAAACATGATTCAGAAACCAAGAGATCCACAGAGCCTCTTGCGGGTCCTAGAAGAACTAGTGACAGTCCTTCTGCCTGTACATGTTATATAGCTTTCATGCAATGCACCTGCTTGAGCAGGGCTCAGACAGAAGAGTATTGGAATATTCAGAATAATTCCTATAAGGAGCTGAAAGAGTTAGATTAGGACTGAAATAGAAGAGGGGCATCTTGCAACTTGTCAGTCATTATAAAGAGCAAACACTAGAGCTTCCCGCAAGACTCAAGTAAGCCATCAAGCTTTTTGAATCTGCACTAACCTCTTATTCAGTAGCTACACTTACATTCATCAGAAAAAGTGCAGAACAACATCGGTCACCACTGGCCAGCTTGAGACCAGTGCACTCTCACACGTTACCTATGAGCTATCTATTTGCTTTTTTACACTCCTCCTGTATCACACATTTGCAGCACAAACCACAGCTTCTCTCCATGATCCTACAAGCAACTCAAGACCAGCTGTGGCAGTCAGCTGGTTTCAGTGGACACCTGATAGGAAAGAAACAACAGCGTCCCAGTGAGAGAGCTCTGCCTCTTTCAGCAATGCCCCCACCTGCAGTAGCACTTCATTGCAGAGAGCCTCACAAAGGACATGGAGACATCTGCAAACTGGGGAAATAATCCCCCCAAACAGCCTCTCCTTCATGCCAGAAGGGACCGCTCAGTTCCATATCCTTTACTATCTCTAGAAAAACAAAACCAAAACAAACAAAAAAAGGAAAATAGTGCTAAGCACACAGGAGTGTCACCCTCTTGAACCCCTGAGTCCTTGGCAAAAACTGTAAAACTAGAGCGATGTTCCTCCCATGAGGCACCACTACAGACACTTCACTCTGACCTTGGCAGATTTCCCCTTCCTTCCCTCCTCCAGATTCTCAACTCAAACCATTTCTTGACTTTTTTCATAAGGCAGGGGGAGGGAAGGCTCTTTCACTAAGTGAAGAGTGTCTCACCCAAAAAGGGGTGGGAGTTGTGGGTGTTCTTTTTTTTAGGTAGTTTTGTTTTGGTTGGCTGGGGGGGTCATGGATGTTTTTGAGTAGTTTTGTTTGTTTGTTTTGGGAGGTTTTTTTGAAGTTTGCTGTTGTCTCATGAAGAAGATCTCACAACAGAAATCTCCATTATCTTGGCTGTGGCTCTTGGTAGCAACAGAATCTGTTAGTCACACAGAGCTGAATACTTCAGATAGCTTTCAGCACATAATTCTGGGATTTACTCTTTAAAAGGCAGGCTTTTTATAGAAGATATTGAGGGGTTTTTTACCCAGGGCTTGTGACACGTTGTTCTAGACAGCACTGAAGTCCCATGCTGGAGTTGCTTTCAGCAGTGTGAAGTTAGTCATGTCACACATGACTCCAGGTTCCTTAGTCTACACAGGAGAGATCCAGATATTTGTTGCTTCTGCAGAGTTTGTGAGAAGCACCACAGTGTATTCCCAGCAGGCACAGACATTGGGAAAAAAAAGCAGAGGAGGGGAAGTCCTTTCTACTTGCTTTGACTGTGTTTGGATCCAACTCCACTACACCAGGCCTGCAGAGAGGAACCTTCGGAAAAAGCTAGACTAAAAAAATTCTGTCACTCTGTATACACTAACTTGAACACCCTGAGCCAGATCTCTGGAAGGTGACAATATCTTCACTCTTCCATTCCTGAGATCTCCAGAATAACAATACTGAAAACTATTTTCATTGTAGATCTTTATCTGTAAGAAAAATCTGTGAACAGTACAAAAGCCACAGCTTGCTTAGCCTCCTTTTCTTGCATACTCAAGAAATAATGGCTCCAGACCTTTAACCTGAAAGCTGAACTTTACTCATATGGTAGTCAATAACTTTGAAGTCAATAGCTTTACTCATGTGAGTAATTCTAGATACGTGCTCAAGTGCTTATATGCTCAAGGTCTAAATTAAGACAAAGTACTTTGGCACTGAACATAAGGTCTCAACTAAACTATAGTAGAGTGTAACTAATCATTTGTTCTACATTTGCTGCCAGAGAGAAAGGAGAGCTGAAGCACATTCTGTTACTCTGATCTTAACTTCTTGTTCTTTATCCTTGAAAACCTAGGTAATGAAGAGCAACAACCTGCAGATATAATGGGCTAAATTACTCAAAGTCATGCAAGTCTATACACAGATTTAAAGAGAAGTAGGAGCGGTGCTTCAAACTGCACGTACAAAGCACCTGCACCATAAACCACCAGCCTGGTGTGGTACCACCCAGACGTACATGTGATCAGAAAGGGATTGGGGTCAAAAGAAAAAGAGAAGGAAAAAAAAAAAAAAAGGCAGAACAGGGAGTTTTTAAATGCCAACAAATTTAAAAGGAAGTCAAAGATAATGAAATTGCATTGTAAATGGTGGAGTGCTTAGACATTTTCTCCTATGAGTGCTGAATAATCAAATATCTAGGCTGTAATTTTTTGCTATCCTTACTTTGTCTGACGAAACATTTATTTCAAGGTACGCTACTTAGAAGCCACTGAAGTGGTGTATCTGGCTAAGTAAATGCAGGATTAGGCCCTACCATGTATTGCACAGTACCAAATGCTCCTGCATTCATGCGATGTATCAGTCAGTGGGGATAATGTTATGCCCCTGTTTTACTCAGCTCTTTGTGAAAACTCAGTCTCTTCTCATACTCCTTACGCATCTACATAAGGTGCCTAGTTGCTGCAAGTACCAGGAAGCCATTTATGTCCTTACAAATAGAATATTCCAGGAATAGCCCAAACTCCTTCTAGCTCAGCTTTGCTAGATAAAGTGAGCTCCACTCCAGAAGCATGCTGCAGCTTCAGCTGACCAGAAGATGACAGCTCCTCTTTGAAACCTGCTTCTTTCTGCTCCACCACCCCAGTGAGCAGAGAGAGTAGGGTGTGCACAGCCCAGCTACACAACCACCCAAGCTGGGATGTAGGGGACCTGGATCCAAGATCTGGCTCAGATCTGGATGTATAGCCAGCCCCAAGAGCCTTACCACCAGTGCTCTCCCCTCTCTCCCTTTCCAGATGCTGTGTTGTAGAAGAGGATATATTTTAACTAGACCAAGACGGAACGCTAGCGATACCTGTTTCAGAAGAGATGTTCCTACCGTGTGTAACTATGGCTCTGGGTCTAGCTATGGCCAAACACCATCCGAGATGTCCGGAACTACGGGCAGTGCTACTTCAGTACCTTATTTTAACGGCATTGTATAGTTGAATAAATAACCATATCACTGACAAAGCGTACATCACAGTCAACCGGATAAGACATTTGCTAGCATTTTTGATAGCAGATCCTCAGGTTTTCCACATCAGCATAAGGACTGGTGGATGTATGATCCTCTCATATTCACACCAGAATTCCCCTCTCCTCCTACAGCTACTTTAAATGTGATTCTTCACTCTTCCACTGATTGAGTCTCTATTTCATCACATTTTCCAATTAAATAGGCTGTGCACCTGTCCTTTCTCCCTAGCACTACCATAATCCAAGTAGGCCTTTACCCATACACAATAGAGGAGAAAAGAATAGCAGGGATTCACTCTCCCTAGATCACCAACACAGACTGATGCACATTTAACACACAGTTCCTTAGATGGGGCAGAAACATCAGGAATCACATGGGAACTGCCTCAGCAGCCAGGACCCAAAGCACTATGCTCTCTATCAAGTGAGATGTGAGTCATCACAGTCAAAACAGCTAATCAGGTTAGCAGATTTTATGCTGAATACATTTAATATAATTTTTAAGTTTCTCTTCTAAAACTTCAGTTCCCTAGAGAATGATCATTTAAGTATCTGAGACATACGATTAAAAACATGAAATAGTTGACATATGATAAAACTCAAACATTAATATTCAAGAAAAAAAAACACAGGTATTTCTTAAAGCATACTCAAAGCTCCTCTTGGAATATCTTGGGATCATGATTTTATTTTACTTATTTCAGTCTTGCTGTGTTCCCCCTGCTCCCCAATAACTGAAAGCTACTAGCCATTAAAAAAAGAGTTAAATGCAAAAAGCCAAGCAGCAAACACAGGTACCTCGATGGTTTACCAGTTTGCCTTCGACATCATATACAGAGTCAACAATTCCCATACCAGTCTATCCATTTTAAGTGCAAAACACTTAAAATGGGTAAAACACTTCTGAGGCTGAGTTTCCTCAGCCTCAGAAACCCACGATATGAGGATCCAAGTTCACTCTTGAAATCATGAAAGAGAAAAATTAAATTAAAATTTTTACAGATACCCTGATAAAAGCTTTGCCTGTTGTAACTTAAGGTACCAAAACCTCATTAGAAAGACTTCCAGCTTCTTTGTATGACTTTAATCCACATAAATCAGGAACCTCAGATCAAATTGCCTAATAAAATAATTGCTTTTTACAGTGTCTTTACCTTAATAAAGCTAAAGCAAAACACAAGCTTACTCAGAGAACTCTTCACTTCTGCTTTCCTAGTCAAGAGAGAACACTTTGTGCTCATCTCCCTTTATTTTAAGAGACTAACTTTTGTTAAGTGCTGCTGTACTTGATCATTTCAGCTGGTTCAACTAGGACTTTCCATCACCTGCTGGGACTTAACCCTCCCACTCTTCAGCTAGGAAGGACCTTTCACCAGGAAATCTCTCATGATTAGTTTATAAATACTCCTCCTTCAGCAACACTACAGTTAGAGGAATTTCTTTGTGTTTATAGTATGCAGCAATGCATTGCCTTTCAACAGATCTTGGCTCCACTTTGGGTAAAGGAGCATCACTAGCAGCTATTACCTTTGCCAGATTTGGAAGTTATGCGATTGCTACGATCCTGCTTTTCAGAGACCTCAGTGGCAAAGCTGAATCAGTTGCTGTGCAGCCTCACCCAAACACATCAACTTAATGTACTTCCCAAATGTTGGCTTCCTTCTTTCTCCATGTCTTATTGAGCTCTTGGGGGTTTTGCCTGTTAAAGTTTCATTTCATTTGCTTTCTATTCCTAGAGACTGTTTAAACACTTGTTTCCAGGTATGTTTCTTATTGTTCTTATGTTGTTTTGCCAGGATTATCTTTATGGGTTGCTGTCCAGTTTGTCTAAAACTTACATTGTTTTCTTGCATGTTAATTAGGCTGAAGAAAGGTCAAGAAGGTTCTCTGGGCATGCTGAGGGATGTAGCCCTCTCCTTTAACAGCACAGAGATGGGAACGGGAGACAAACAGGGATAAAGCCTGCTAAGAAGCCTTTGCTGCATTTTCTTGTCTCTTGTTTCAAAGAACATAGCAAAATTCTTAGAGAGGGGTGAGTTTGGAACCTGTCATATAAGCTTACTTTTAGAATAAAGTAAGAATGAGACCATCTTCTATGCCTGTGGTGAATTGAATAGAGAATAATAAACCTAGCTCTGCAATATATTTCCTTGGGGATATCCTGTCAGAGTATCTTCAGCATTTTCAACATCACTAGCTTTTGCAATGGATTTTTAAAGCTGCTGTTAAACAACTGGTGCACTGGAGCAATAGTCTACGGCACGTTAGTGGTATCAGTAGGGACAAAATCAAGCCACATGCTTGATATGGGTTTTGTGCAAGGAGAATGAGAAGAAAATAAGAAATCCTTCTATGTAAGTGATGTGGGCCTTCTTAAGATGCCTGCCAGGAGGGCGCAACTGAATAGATAAATACAAGTCATTAAAATGCTTTAATGAAGGAAGGGGGGGGGGGGGGGGGGGGGGGAAGACAAAAACCTGCAGCAGATAGAAGTACTTAGATTTGTTGCTTTTTTTCTTCCTCCTAAGCTGCTGCTTAAATACATAAGGATATATTATTTTCAATGTTCTGGTCTTTAATTCTGTGTCATTGTCATTAAAAAAAAATCTAATTAAAAGATAATACTTAAGCTATAGGAATGAGTAAGCACACACAAGGATAGGCTTGTCATGATGTTAAGGTGCCTAGATAGATCCAAAATCTGCTTTTTTCACAGCCTAACTTACAGATATCTAATGGTTTGGTGAGAGGAAGGGTGGTTTATAAATAATTAAATGGAGAATTGTCCTTGTATGTATTATTTTTGTTTTAATATATACAGTATAGTCTCC
Source organism: Aquila chrysaetos chrysaetos (assembly GCF_900496995.4). Lineage (NCBI taxonomy): Eukaryota > Metazoa > Chordata > Aves > Accipitriformes > Accipitridae > Aquila > Aquila chrysaetos. Next base: position 11,136,130 of record NC_044004.1, read on the forward strand.
ACCATTATTTTTGAACTTATACACATTTTTACTTCTATCCATTTTTACTTCTATCCATTTAAGTATTTAAATTAGTCTCTTAAGTCTTTCAATACCATGCATTTTCTTCTGTTCTGATTGGCAAATTCAAGCCTATTACACTAGCAGCTAACACTTTTCCTGAGCTACGGTGAGATCAAACTTCAGTTTTATCAAGACACAGAGAGAACAGGGACAGTAGATAAATATTGAATTATTAATGCAGTGATGTTCCAAATAAATACAATTCAGTAAAGAGGTAAACTTACCTTATTTGAACGGTTTTGTTAGTTTGTTTTTCTCAAATCATTTCTACAATCTCATGTAGGACAAAATCAGAAAAGCAGTTTCCCAAGGATGTTGATTGTGTTCCTGAAACCTTCATCTGCAGATATTTAATGCCTCTTAAACATAAACTTATTTCCCAGTGAGGAAAAGAAAAGATTCTGACTCTGAAGAAGTCTTAGCCTTTCTTTTGAAGAAAACTAAGTTTATACAATCCAATCTGTCAGATCTATCTTCCACCCCCTAGAAAATAGGTTTGGGATGTTTTGGGTGTTTAAACATGTTGCCTAATTTCAGCAGATTTTGACTGAGTGCTAAACAATTCAAAGGTTTTAATTTTCTCCAGATTTCATTTAAGTAGGCAGGCAGTTGGATAGAAAGAAAAGAAAAAAAAAAAAAAAAGAAAAGAAAAAAAACACAAAACAACTGTTATAACTTCTACTGAGTGAAAGAATAAAGCAGGAACTCCTTCCCTAGTATACATCAAAGAAACTGGTTTTGGCATTTACCAACCACAGGGAAATCTTCGATTTGCACTACATCAGATACAGAGAATCCAAGCCCAGGAACTCCGCATGAAACCAAGGTTTATTTATTCTGTTGTTTATAGAACTCTTGTGTAAAATGTTCCCCTCTGCCCCACATAAGACTTCAGGGACAGGCAACCTTGGATCTAGTCGGAAGCAGAGAGGAATTACCATTTAAGCAACTGACTGTGGCTGAGCTGGAGATGGGGACTTGTGCTGGGGCTGGGAGGTATGGATACCGCACAGGAGTAGGCTTCTCAGTTGAGTCCAAAAACCATGCAAAAAGATTAATATTTCTCAAAACTGAACATAAACTCCCAGAACTCCTCCCATACTTTCACTCTGTCCTGGTTTCAGGAATCTATGTTTAAAGCAAAGCAGATACTTTTATCAAACTGAATTTTCATTAAGCAGAAATTAAGCATGTTGGGAAGTGCTCTGTTGAATTGGAGCCTTTATACTTAATCAGCTAAGGACTGCTGATGTACCAGGACACTTAAGAACTTGCTGAGTTAACAGTGGATACTTTCTAAATCATGTATTTCCCTATTTGCTTTTTGAATCCAAGTAATATAATTGTTCCTACACTTTTCTTAATCGAATCTCTTAAATCTATTGCACCCCTGCATTTTACAAGGAATTTGCTGCCCTCTATTGGTCAGTTGTAGTAAACATGCCACATGAAACAACTTTCAGTCAAGAACTTTGCTAAGGGCATGTATAGGTGTTTGGATATTTATTTCTTAAGCTTTGAAATCTTATAGTGCAACTCTATGATGTATGTCTTGTATTTCAATAATACTGGCTAAAGAGGATACAGCTATTGTTATTGTGAAAAGCCTGGAGCTGTGCACACCCTATTATTTGTTACCTTCTCTTTATAGAAAGCAATAAAATGAGTGTATGCATTTGGTAATGATGTGTAATATTATTCATTATGTCTGTAGTGTTTCCTATAACAGCACTCTGTTCCTATAGGGGCTTATGCAATATGGATGGCAAATAACATTGTTTTGAACTAATGCTGCCTAATTTTGTCGTATTGAAGAACATGAGTGAATACCCTCACCACTGGATTTTGCTTTTCATGAACTGGGAAGCAAAATCATGCAACTAAAAGCTTTTTAGTAATTAATTAAGTACATAATACACATACTGCCTCTAGGAGCCAGAAAACCTCCTGCTGACGTCTCAGAAAGCACAAACTGGAAGCCTACAGCAACTTCGTAGTTAAGGCAGAAAGAGACTCTCTTTCATCACCCTTTTTATGAGTGTCACCAATCTGTCTTGAAATATAAATAGGACCAGTTGTTTACAATACTGAATTGCAAAGTATTGTTTGGCAAAAAATTCTTCTAGTTAAAGTCTCTGTCAAAGCAAGAATATGTCCTGGCATGGTAGATGATAGGTGAACAATTAGCAAGGCCTGCGTTTAACAGATGGATTCAATATTTATGTAGCTGCTGCTGGAAAGCAGAGAGACATTATTGAGACTGCAGCATGTGTGAGCTTACTGAAAAAAAGCAGTGGTTAAAGAGCTGGTTTTTTATTTTCTACAACAGCTCCTGAAATCCACAAAGAGCTTCCTTAAATATCCACCCATAGCTGTTCACATCTTAATCCAAAGGGTTTGCTGCTGTTTTGCAGTTAACACACTGAAACCTTTGATCCTGGTGGGAGTGTGACTCTGATTCGGTATTGCATCTGTGGCTGAGGGGACGTGCAAGTTCTGCACTCGCACGAAGAGCCTGAAGTTTCTGCCTGGCACAAGTCAGTTCTTGAGCAGAATCTGAACAGGTCTGGATGATGAAAGCTGACACTAGTTTCAACGGCAAGGTGAAAAAAGCGCCTTTAAGGAGATTACTCTATGCTCATCTTTGTGCCTCCCTTAAAACAGGATTTCAGTGGTGATAGTGATGCTCAGTTTGATAGCAATAACATGGGATTAGGTATTCAGTCTTTAGGTGCTTAACAGCAGCTTATCTTCCCAGAGATAGGACTCTAATGCAAAAATTGAAAATCCATGTAAATATTATTGTTGTTTTCAATGTTCAGCAGCTCCTCCTCAGATACTTTCTACGATGGTTTATCAGACCATGTTTAGGTAGAAAACAGGTAGCAGCAAAGTTTGTGCTGTTGCTACCAATGCGGTCGTATATTCTGCTTTCTCCTCAAGGAAGAAACACAGAATCATCTACAGATGATTCTATGATCTATAGAATCATCGATATAAACTTGAAAAGTACCGAGTTTTGTGGCTTACTGTTCAATTTACTCACTGGGCAGTATGTATAATCCTTAAATAATCTCTTGGCCTCTAGAATTTATGAAATCAATGTAACCGATCTGTAATTAATAGAAACGCTCCTGTCTGGGCAGATCAAACATACTTTTTTAATTGCTCAGAAGGAATTAGTTTGATTCTTTTTTAAAAAAGAAAAAATCCTGTCACCTACTTAATTGCTTTTTTCACTGAAGTCTTTAAATAGGTGTCATTGAAATCTTTCCCCCTCACAAGCCTGTAATTCTGCAGAGAGAAAAAGACTAGAAATGACTGGGGATTAACATATTAAAAATTTATTTCCAAACACAAGAGGAAAACCAAAGTATAGAAAATTGAGAAATCTAAAACCAGTTTTAAACCAAATGGCCTATCTGTTTATTAAGGCCATACTTTCCTGCGGTAAGAAGAACCTGAAAATTGTGGTTTGTCTGATGTCAACTTCAGGTACCTGGGTCCAGCATCAATCAGTGCTGCTTAAAGCAGCAGTAATCCAGAGGATTTCCACCAAATGCACCACACAAAGCACCTCTGGGCACAGTACCTTCAGCTCTTCATCCTCTGCGCTTCACAAGCATCCACGTGCAGTCCCATGAAAGGACTTTCTGTGGGCGTCTGGATGAGAGCGTGCTGGACGCTGAGGGCTCTTTGCTTAGCTGCAGAAAACAATTCCTCCAGTCTATGGTCACTACTTCTTAGAAATAGGCCCATGTGTGGGTGCCACTTGCCTTGTGCTTGTCTGGATGGTGCAATATATGATACAGCTACTGGAGGGTCACTATCAGATATCTAATCAGAGACTGCTTTGTCATTGCTCTATATTAAACCCTTGTATCTGTCCTTTACCAGAGCTCATTAATTACTCTCCCTCTGAATAGCCATATTTTTTGTGTTACCTTCTCGGTTTAAAAGCAGATTTTCATTCTCTGGCCCCTTGTGAAGATGCTTATGGCACTACAGGGACTAAGAACTCCAGCTTTCAGGTTCTGGATTTTATTCTGCATGAGGACAATAACTTCTTTGTCATGCTAAACTAAATGTATTCTGAGCCATCTGCCGTTCTGAAAGTGTAATCTCCATAACTAGTTGAATATACGAAAACACATCTCAGTGTTTTTCTTCACCTTTTTAATCACCTCTTGCTACTTCTGTTGTTATCTGCATGCTGTGATGATTAAAATTTCAGTTGTATTGTACAACTGCCCTTGACCAAAGTCTCAGTTCACCCTTTCCCTGTAAAACCAGTCCTCAACACTTCAGCTAGTCGTGAAGATTTTAAGCATAAGTAAAAACCAAGAGGATTGATTTTTTTGTGTGTGTGTCAGGTTCTTGTGCTTCCTGTTTCTTCTTGTGTGCAAAACAAAAGCAGAAAACTGTAAGAAGGACCCAGAAGCAGCCGGAACTTGCTTAATAAATACTCAACCTGCTCCATAGCTTTCTTTGACCTGTGGATGTTTGTTTGCACAGTTTGAGTAGCACGACCTTCCTGTGGGCTTTGGCATTAGAGACCTATTTATCAAATTAGGCAACAGGCACATATTTCAGCTGGTAAAGAGTAGGTACTGTGCTCCTCAGCAGTTGCTTCCTCCTCAGCCAAGACCCTTTTTGGCTGTGTATGGTTTAAAATCATTGGTTTGAACTTAGGCTGCAAGTGAACAGAAGAAGAGTATTCCCAATGCCAGAAATTACCAAGAAGTAGCAAATAACAATACAGTATCCTTAGATGAGGCAAGCATTTAACCTTGGAAAACAATAGAAGAGTATGTGTGTGTGTATATATATGTATATATATATATATATATATGAGCACTGTGCATATACCTGAATTAATAGAGGAAAAAGTAGTGCACAATACAGTGAAAACCTTGCAGGGCTTATGCGTTCACCCAATATTCCTGCACTGTTCTAGATAGAAATTTCAGATCAGTGAGCCAAAACTGGGGCAAATCAGAACTAAGGCAATTAACCCAAGGGCTGGGTTGCATAGAAGGGCAAAGATATCAGGCAATCCAAAAAGGCAGCCATAAAGAATGCAGCTTTAGTTCTCTGCATCCTTGGCCACAGAAGCATGTTCATGCACTGAAATGTTGACTTCAAGGGAAGCTGCAGCATCTAATGTTTGTCTGTTTAGCCAGTCTTTAATTTTGCTTGGAATGGCTTTTCATGTGTTACACAAGCAACCCAAGGACGAAAGACAAGAAAATGTGTCTGAGAAAATATACTCTTATTACTGTTACTGGAGACCATAGTAGTAGTAATAAGAATTTTAAAAAAAAGCAGGTCACAGTTTTACATACTTTCAACAGTAACATTTTTACAAGGTTCTGTTAGCATAAACCATTTTCTACTGGCTCATTTATAGAAGCAAGCAGGGTGTTAAAACCTGACTGAACTTGCCCCATCACATTGCTGCAACTACTGCAGAAGACTCCCAGCACCTTTTGCATTTCTAATGAGCACCTGTCTGCCTGATTGATTAAGCTCCTTATAGCCTCCATCAATAAATTAACTGAGCTGAGTCTGTTTGGGCTCTGGAGCCCTTCTTGAAAACGAACTCATATTAAGGATAAATACTCAGTAAATTTTAAGTATAGTACAAGCAACCAGAAAGTGTACTAGCTAAGCTCTGGAGATGGGCTCAGGCTAGGAATACAGGTAGAAATAAATATCCACCTCCTTGTCATCCAGGGTAACAAGTGTTACACAAGGAGGTGTGATATGGGAGTTGTCACTGTGCAGTATAGTTAGTGTATCTGCTGCTACTTTTATGTGATTACAGGAGTTGGCTACTGCACTAAAAGCTTTGGATACAACTTCCTACATGTTCCTTACCTCCCACCATTTGAATCTTAACATATTGTGTATAAGCAAATTGTTTCCAAAAAAATTGCTTAATAATTCAATTTGCTTTGCTTTAATGGTAGAACAGCAAGTCTTATGGAGAAGAAAGAAGTAGTAGTGGGACAAGTAGTGGGCCAAAATCACAACAAGAAGTTAGGAGTGATCTCTATTATTTAAGGTGATTTCATGCAAAACTGAAGTCATCCCATAACACCAAATTCTCTTTCTCAATAAATGAGTAGTCATCATCTAGAAGTTGCTTCCAAGTGTAACATGTTTCACTTTTACTAACAGAGATTGCAGTACCACTGACCCAAGTGCTGACTCCTGTCTAGCCTGCTCTGCAAGACTCCTCTTTAAATACAGCAATGAGGTACAGTCTGTGCAGAATTGGTCTATATTACTTCAACTCTAATTCCTCTTTTGCCCAGGGCTTATATTGTCTGATCACTTTTTCCTCCTCTTTTATCTCTTGTCTAAAAATAATACCATTTACTACTCATACACCTGTCAAGAAATTAAAAAATATTGTCCTCACACTTTGATTAGAGAACTGGGTGAAGCTTCTGCCAGTAAATGCATTTTGAAGAGCTGGGGCGGGGGCAGGAGAAATACAAGGGTATAAATCTAAGAGGCAGCCTTGCAGAAGACCTGGGTCACAACTTGCTCATGGGCAGAGGACCCCAGAGACAGCTCTACTGCTGCACATTTAACTGCTGTGGAGAGATGCTGACGCTGGTTGTTTGGAAGCAGCAGTACTTTCTAGTCTGAAATTCCCTGCTTACGCCTTATCTACGGTCACGTAACAAGAGGAACTTGCTCTAAGCATTTAAATCAGGCTGGGAAGGCTCAGAGCGATTCTACTTCAGCAGTTTGCAAGTTGTTGTACATGAGCTAATAATGATGGATGAGTTTAATATTCCACTGTTCTGCTTTACAACAATTTATTGGGGGTAGTAGCTGAACCAGTAAAGCTGGAGAACTGTTGTTCTCCTTTGGTCATCAATTAGGTTAGTGATCATTGCTGTACTGGGCACATAAAATGATCCTATTAGTCTTTCAGAGTTCAAAATCAAACAGCAGTTTTTGAATCTCTTCAAAGAGTTCTGTTAGATCTATGTATTAAGATCATGCTTCCTTTTTCTTTCCTAGACATATGTGGCTTTTGCAAATGTTCTAGAAAAAAGTAGTTTTTGAATTTCAACTGGTGCTAGCAGCTTGTTCTTGAGGAATATATTCTGACTATTCAGTTAGAGTTGCTACCTATAAAAACATAACAGAGCAATCCAAAAAATAGCTGTTGTATTCAGTATTAGCTTCAGTGAAGTCCAGCTGAAACTAAGGTTTCCTACTTCATGGAGAACTATGATGTTCTGAAATGTTTCTTTCATCCCAACTGAAAATTTAAAGTCAACATTATCAACAAATTGTAATTCCCCAAAAAATGGGAATATCATCATCACAGTTTCCCCTTTACTGCTGCAACATTTAGAAATTATATGATATATAGTTTTTTAAACTATTTTGGGGTCAAACTTGGGTGAAAATTATTCACTTTCAGTCACTAATTTCAGTCAAAGCAGTATTTCCCAAGAGAACATAATCTATCCGAAAACTTTGAGCCAGTATAGTCAGCACCTTGAAGGGATTGCCCCACTACGTTATTTTCCTCCCCCTCATACTTTTATCTATCTATCTATGACTCTTGACTTATGTACTGTGACTGTAGCAAGGATAGGGCAAGAGAGATGCTCCCTTGAGGGGGATGCCGAATAAGGGCATTATGTCCAGGCTCAGTGCTGCTGAAGGATCTTGGACGGCAGCAGATGCAGTGCAATAAGCAAGAGGAGCCCTTGAGAAGATGGGCTCCAGAGACCAACCTCCTACTTGGACTCTGTGGTGTAGGTCGGCCTTTCATTGCTGGCAGGGTACCTCCCCTGTCCTAGTCTGTGGCTGGGCTTCCCAGGCACTGCTTCTGTTTTAATAGCAAGAACATCCATACGCAGGAGTAAGGAAATTACTTCCACAGTGTAACTTAGAAAGGAGGTAAAAAGATATTCGGCTGGAATAGCAAAGATAAATTACACGGGCTCTCCTTCTAAATTTATTCACAGTAAATGAGTAAAGAAGGGCTTTAGTGCAAGCCACTGGACCTGATATGGCCCCTCTATCTCTGCTTATCACAGCATCACACTTGACTCCCTGCCCAGGACTGTCAGAGACAGAAGAGATGCTTGGCAATATCAGCAGGGTAATTCTAAGTGAAGCAGACATCTCTGCTATGATTAGATGGTCCGTCCCCCCTCCTCTTTCTCCTTTCTCTCCCTCCATCCCCTTGGAGCTCCTATAGCTTTCGTAGAAGATTTGGAAAGCTCAGTGAGAAATCTTTGGGTTTAGCTGGGAGCTCAAAGTCCTCAATTCATTCTTCGCTTGTTTTTATAGGGATTGAGTTATTCTTCAGTAAGACAGATTTTGATGTTCAGGAGATTGTACCACTTGATCGTGAATGAGGGAACTGCACTGTCTTAAACTCTCTGTGTATTGTTTCTTCTTCCCAAGTTATGAATTTCTTTGACATTATCTGTCTAAAAATACAGCACATGGTGTGGTAACTGCAGTTTTGGGAGAGCCGTTGTGGCCAGGTCGGCGTGGAAAACTGCAGTGAGAGCTTTTCGTAGTTTGGGAAGAAGTGCCTACAAATATTTGGTGAAACAGATAGGATTTTTTTTTTTCCTTTCTTATTTATTTATTTATTTATTTCATAACTTTGTGAAGGATCTGAGTCAGCCGCTAGATGTCATTGGTGTTACAGCGAAGGGGAATGGTTCAGGGCGGCAGCGGGGCTGCGGGCTTTCCCCGCGTACGTTACCCTGTAAAAACCCCGGAGGTGTTGGAGACAGTCTGAAATCTGGGAATCCAAGCACTTCTGTTACTTTTCATTATCAAGACTTGCATCCGAGAGATTAGGTGGAAACAACGATGAAGTCATGAAAACTCGCGAGAGTCTTACAAAAGGTAGTTTTAGTATTTTCATCATTAAATGGCAGTTTTTCACTAAGAGAAATGCAAATACAGGAGTGAAAGTAAAGAGCAAGGCTTTTTTAATGGATTTGTTATTTCTTCTGCTATTAGCTAACAGTAAGGACATTGAAGATTTTCAGATTAATTCCACTGAGGTTTTCATTTATCTGATAATCATTATCTGATACACACAAATAAGTAAATAAATAAGCAGCCTATTACCTGTTAATTCCCAAATCCTTTAAAGTGAGGGCAAGTTTTCCACTGATGAAAAGGGAATTTAGATTCCTTTTTTTAGAGTGGTAGCAGTTATTTGGAGTTGCATTGGCAACGCTTACTTATAGGACAGTGGGAAAATACACATTTTCATCCCTGTAAGGACTGGACAAGCAATTGCATTTGAGTTTTAGTAAATGTTATCCTCTTTCCCATTTCACCTGTATTAAGGCACAGAGTACAATGTGTTTCAGTGCCATTCTGCAAGAAATACTGAGCCTGATCCCAGGGCTGCCTCTCTCCTAAGCTTTGCTGAAAGTAGGGCTGGTCATCAGCACTGTGCTAATATTTGGGGATGCCTGGTTTTATAGGGAAAATGGCATCTTCCAGGCGGCCTTAAATTGTATATAACTGGAAATCAAGGACATTCAAGAGTCTTCATTTCCTCACAAACACACACTGACTGCCCAGGAATCCAGTTTCTGTTTCCTGGGGAATAATGCACCTACATTAGAGCAGCGACACGACAGGGACCCCACCGGTTTCCTCCCAAGCTCCCAAAGTGCATGGATCTGTGTTGTGGTTGTGTGCACTCACCTACAGAGAAGAACATCTTGGGGTTAGGAAACCATCCCAGCAAGCAACTTCTGTCTTCAAACGATTAACTATATGACCATAAATCCGTAAGTCCTCTGCAAATTTTATAGGAGTTTCATAGTTCATGGAAATTGTAGTGTCCTTCTGCTTAGGAGAATGGTAGAAGCAAAGTGGACCACAATTTGTGTTTTAACATGCAAATCAGTTTAAATGAGTTGAAAAAGAAAATTAGCATTGCAAAAACTGCTTTAAAAAAAAAAGAGGAAAACAAGCCCACTGCTTTTCTTCCTGTAACTTCTGTCAATAAAAATTCAGAAACTTTTTTAGGAAAATGGGAAGGTGTTCACAAAAATAGATCTTCTTTCTTGAAATGTAACTCAGAAACAAACCTAGCGTGGCAATAAGCATCACGGAGTAAATACAAGTTACAGAGAGAGACATTTGTGCTGGCAAGCATCAATTCACACTAGTCAGGAGACTGCAGACAACTCAGGAGTTCAGCTATAACAGATTGGTCACAGCTAAATATGCCCTTAATCCATTGCTAAGAGTCCCTGGAATGCAGTAAGGTCAAGATGTAAAAAAAAAAAAAAAAAAAAAAAGGATACCCAAAGTTAAGAGCTTTAGGGCAAGATTTTCAGAGGAACAAACAGACAAACAGACAAGCCATGTCTTTAGGACCTTAGTAGCTTATACCCTTAATATTTTTTTAAGCTAAATCAATATTTTCTGCCCTAGTCTGAAAAACTGCAGAGCACACAGGAGCATCCCTAACTTTAGTGGGTCTTTAGTGGTGGCCCACCACTTAAAAATCAGGCTGTTTAGTTAGTGATCTTAGTATTTGTTTATGTCTCCATGTATTTCTGTCTGCCTTTCCCTTTTTTTTCTTTTTTTTCTTTTTTTTTAAACTTACTTCCCCATTACCTGTGGAGCTGAGCGTGGAGCTGGCTCTACCTTTCCAGAATCATACAGAAAAATATCTTCCACCTTCTCCTATAGCACACAAACCGACTGGTGCCAAGAACAGTGCATGAGCCTTAGCTTCAGGGGTTTACACACAATTAGAAATCAGATTTCCACTGATTACTGTGAAATTTGAGGTGGCGTTCCCACAGTGCATAAGTATTCTATCATTATTTGTATTTTATAGTGTATCAAATTAAAATTAAGCCACATATGCAAAGCAGAAGTGGCTTTTATGAGTAGCATCTGAATACTTTTGTTCCCCAGAATATTATCCATGACAAAACATTAGACAAACCCTGCCTATGGTTTAGGACAGGAGGTGGACAAATATCTCTCTTCACACCCAGTTTTCTATGATTTTGTGCTGCATGGAATGAAAGCCCTACTGGTCTAAGGAGAGCCACCAATATATCATTTCCCCTAATATCTACAGGGTTTTCTGCACAGTTACCTGCCTGCACACATTTTACACCACAGTGGGGAATGCAGCACCAGTTCAGGGAGCTCTGCAGCCACAGGGGCATTTTCCTTCCTCTCTCCACAGCACAGTGACAGCACACTGCACTTCATTATGCTGCAATCTTAGTCTGAGACCAATCTTTTCAAGCACAATGAGATGTATTACTGTATTTTCCTTGGCAAAAATATCACAGTGCCTTTTCCTTTCTTCTCCTCAGCTTTTCAGACCCTCTCTCGCTTTTGTTCTTGCTTTGGATCTAACCTATTTCTGTACATAATCGATCAATTCAATGCAAGGTAATTCCACCTAGCATGTGATTCACTCTCTTCAGAAAGGAAGCTGTGAAGTGCTGAGACTTTGAGACTCTCCATGTTTTTTAGCAACCATTGAGTTAAGACTTCACCACGTGTAAAGTACCAGCGAGGTTCCCTCTCTTTAGGTTTTGGGATTAAGACAGGACAGAAACATGGACATCTGCAGTTATAGGGTTTGTATTTCCTCTGAGGAGGATTCATTGTGATGACAATAGAAGTCCTGCTACAAGGCATAGAACTTCTCTTCCCTCTGTCAGCATCCCCACCTCATCCCCTGATGTCACCTTTCCCTGTGTTAAGTCATAATGCTCTGAAAAACTGTGCCCACATGGCCCTATTGGGGACCTCATGGGTTGGGTGACATGAAGTCATTTTCCCCATTTCAGTGCTTCATGAGAAAACGTCAGTCATTCAGGCTTGGAGGGCAGAGGCAAAAGTGTGCAAAGTTTGTTCTGAGAGAAATGATAGCTTAATTCCTGAGGAAACCAAGGTAGAATTCAGGTGATGGTAAATGATGCTGGCTGCTTTTGAAAACCTTGGTGACAATCTTTTGATACCAACATCCATTACTGCAAATATGTCCTGTTTATATATTACAATAGTAAGATGATACTGTCTTATTGTATCATTATGCAGATCATGGTTAGTAAAACTACAAAAGAATAGTAGCAAGAGACCATGAAAGCTGTTGTTATGAGCTGCCTCTTAGATTAAGCTCTTTCAAGCATACATGTAAAGAGACACTCTTACATGTACATTAAGATCAAGAGTGAAGTAATACATTTGACAATGTCACCTTCAGTGGTCTGCAACCATTTGCACACTTGCAAAACGTAGAAGTTGTCCATCTGCATTGGGCTGACAAAGGTAGAGAGCCAAATGGGAATCATGCAGCAGGCAGGCGTGTCACTCCATGGAGGTCCCAGCGGGATCCACCGTCTGGCTGGTTTGTACACACTGGTCTATAGTGCCCCTTACAAATAAAATTGCAGATGATGCTGTGACTTCTATTTGCTTAAACAACTTATATCCCGAGTGGGGAATTTTTCTGGATATAACCTTGAATATTACTTCTTAAGAAATAAATAAAACATTTAACCAGCAAACAAAAAAATAATGGCTTTGCCTACAATACCTGGTTACACATAGATAGGCATTATTGTAAAAGTCCATTTAACAACAGATGCGTGGGATTTGATTTTGGTATGTATAATGCTGTAGGGTAGACAGTGATACTGCTTTGCAAATCCAGTACTGGAAAAAAGAAAAAATATGGTACCTGTTATATTTCTTCACCTTTTATTCGTTTACTGAAAGCATTTTGGATGTTGCTGTTTGCCCAGCCTGCCAATGACAATATGTTCCCCCTGCATAATCTACAACATCTGCATGCTTCTTCTCTATCACCCAAAGCGTTTGAAAGCCAGGATGTTCTGCTGCTTTTATTTACATACGGTAGTGAAGCACTGCAGGTCCAAGGGCCAGGTTTCAACAGGAGTCTGGCATGAACTCTTGTAGAAATGAGTGACTGATACGTTTCTTTGTAACAGTAAAGTTCCAGGTATGAGATGTATTTGAGTAGTGTATTAATGATGAAGTTTCATTACTCCACTTCCATGGGCTTTACCAAAGCACAGCCTTACAATAATGATTTTTCTATGAAAAAAACAAGTCTTTGCATTTAATAAGTCCACTCCTCTTTGCCGACTGTAAGTGTGGTAATAAAATGGCAGAAATGTGCATAACACAAGTAGAACTCAAGTGCACAGCTCCTCAACTCTACAGACACCTCACTTTTAACATCCAAGTGCCTAAACAGCTGAGCTTCTCCATCTGTGCTCAGTCAGACTCATTTCAGCCTTCACAGGACTGGCCACCTTAGCTTCTGCCTAAACTCAGTCAAAACTGTAAAGTAGCCGTTCCTCAGCCTATCCCGCTCAAAAAGGGTTTGATGTAGTAAGACACAGCAGGACACGAAATAGCATACACACAGCAGTAGTTAATAGGGGTTAAGGCTCTCATGCTGGAAGAAGGAGATCCACATCCCATTCCTTCAACTGCTTGAGGAAATTCAAACCACATTTCTTCCCTTGTGTATGGATTTCTAACCATAGTCTGTGGGCTTTTCCCAACACCAGCAGAAATTATAGAACAGGTCAATACAATAAATGGTGACAAATCTCTAGGACAGAAGGTGTTCCCCAGAGTCCCAAAGAAATGTTGATTTGAAACTCCTAAATCGGTTATTAAAATCAGCCTCATGATCAGAGGAAGGGAGAAAGGTTCACGTGACACCCAGTTTTCAAAGGTTCTGTTGCATGCCTGGAGAACCAGCGATGGGTATGTCTGATTTCTGTCTCAAGCATTGGTAGAAATAGAGTTGAAATGGCTTTCATAGAGAGAAGTTATGTCTCCTAAGTGTAGTAAAGTTCTTCAAAGCAGAAAATATGCCTGTGGATAAAGGTCACATACTTGATGTAATGTTCTTAGATTTCTAAAAAGCTTTTGATGAGGTCAGTTATCAGAACCATTTAAAGTAGATAGGATTTAATGGGATAAGAGAGAAGATCCTCCTGTGGATTAATAACTGCTCTAAAGATTTGTAACAAAAAGTAGTGATAAATGGTAGAAGGTAATTGCTAACGAAGTCCCACAGGCATCCAGATGTTCAACATATTTGTGAATGGTCTGGAAAGAAGGTGCGTAGTGAGGTAGCAGGTTTTTTTAATGATGAGAAGTTGTCTGGAGTGGTCAGAATTAAAACCATCTATGAAACATTTCAGAAGTATCTTTTGATACAAAATGGACAAAAAAAAGGCAAATTCAATACCGAAGAATAAAAAGCCATGCACATAGCCAATAATGAAACTCTCTCTATATACACACACATACATAAATAAAGGCGTATCTGCATGTATATGTACACAGTGCTGGACTCTCACTCAGCTATCACCATCTGCAAAGGAATGATGATTCAATTTGCATAAATCTTTGAAAGAATCATTTCAGTGGTCAGCTGTGGTGAAAAAGAAAAATAGGGTGTTAGGAAATGTTAGGGAAGGAAGAGGAACCAATATACAAACGATGCTACTTTAATAAACCCATCGTGCATACACACTCCTTGAATACTTTATGCAACTACCTCACCTCAGAAAAGATTTATTAAACAAGATACATGAAAGTTCAAGACAGACCGTTGCATATCCACAACGACTCCCATATGAGGACAGATTAGAGAACAAGAACTTGCATTTGAAAAAGAACTAACCTCCTGGTCCCTGCATTTCACATACTCAAGTATAATTGCTAAGCTTAATACAAGTATATCTCAAAAAGAAGTACTTCAGAAGTACTGGAAGTAGTTTACAAGCAGGAGATTACAGTGTCTACTTAGAGACACCCTAGGACTGGATGAGATGAGGACATAGCTGGGGATGCTGTATAGGAAGTCAAGTCACCCAGTTTACAGCTCTGGATTGCACTTTCTAAATCTGAGACTTTGCTAGCAAGGATGGTGCCAAATCAGGAAGAACTAGTTGCAGTCTTAGCTGGAGTTTTTAGAGCTGCAAATTAACAGTGGGAAGGAAAACCTTTAGACATTAAAATTCAGCATGCGTTTAGCAACAAAGCGGAAGTACCTCTGAAAACATTATGTTAGGGAGCCATGTTTCACATATGTATTATCTATTTAAAAATAAATAGAATTTTCAGCTTATTATGACATAAACCATAGAGAGCATCCCAGTTTGTTTCTGGTACCTAATAATCATCTCATGCCAACCTTCTACAAAGAATTATGTCAAGACCTTCATGTAAAAGGGAAGTCATAAATTACTGTAGAGACCCAGGGCGGCCTAATAGAGGCACCTTACCAATAGAGCTGTATCACTGCAGATGATCAGGCTCAAACTGAAGGGCAGCAGTATGTGCCTGTTTAATCCTGATCAGGAGACAAGGTAGAAGGCACGACATTTTCTGACTCATCATTAGATGCTTCTGGTTATGAGAGGATTATGGCAGTAGTACCAAAACTCCTAAAAATCTCTCAGTGTTATTGGAATTCCTTCTGTCAGCTGGATCCAGTCGCTGTGACTACACGGCAAACTAGTAGATCGAAAAATAAACCTTAACAAATCTGGTGAAAAAAGAAACTACTAGCCTTCTGAAAGGATATGGGGGAAAAAAAGCTAGAAAAAGAGCAAAATAAGTGGATTTATCAGTTATGCCAACCAGTGAGTGCCAATTACAATTCCAAGTTTAAACAACTCTGTATAAATAAATCCTGTTGAGCAAATGATCTGCAGCGGATAGCTGGTTTCCTTCTACTCGCACACACATGTATATTCCATATATTTTTCTCTCCACTTATAAAACTCAGTGAGAGGTAATGAAATTTTCTTTTAAAAGAAGGTTTAAATTCACCTAGCCTTTTTTAAAAATTGTATTTTGTTGTATTTTCATAGAAATGGAAGAGTGTTAGAAGTACATAACACTATCAGTGCATTAAATGTATCACACACTCAGTAACCTATCTGAAACTAAAAATAGAGGCATGCTGGGAAGGATTAAATTCTGGCTTCACTAATCAATAGCAAATTGATATAGAACTGGAAATCTTTCCTCATATTAAGGCCCATTGCCGATTGATGTATTTGGTTGATCGAGGTATTGCTGCAAGATTTACAGCACAACTTTCAAAGTTATCTAAAGGAGTTAAGACAGACATTGACTATAAATGGGGTCTAAATCCCGTAACTTCCTTTTCCTCCTTACAAAGATTTGACCGACATTTACATTGTGGTGCAAAAAGATTTTATTCTTCAGAAGAGTTTTCAGGATCTTTTTTTTTTTTTGCACATTTCTTTTTCTTACCTGTTGAACGCTTTTCAGTGTGTGATAGCTGCCTGGCTGCTGCCAGCTAAGTGCAAACACAAGGTTCCTAAGAGTGATGGTAGTGATATTTTTGCCACTATAAATTATTCTTACAGTTACGGTTATTGTTGTTGTTATTTCTGAAATATTTCTGGGAGCTACATCACGACTGCAGGTTCTGCCCAGAAGATGTAGTTACTTCATTGCAGCAATCATTTGGTCATTTGTAGTAATCCTCACCGTTTATAATGATATCCAACACATTCTGTTTTCCCTGCCAAAAATATTCCTCTCTCTCTATGTCAAGTAAATTCAGGCCAAAGTTCTAAGCATCAGGTCACAGGGTTGTCTAAAA
The DNA here is from genome assembly GCF_900496995.4 of Aquila chrysaetos chrysaetos. Lineage (NCBI taxonomy): Eukaryota > Metazoa > Chordata > Aves > Accipitriformes > Accipitridae > Aquila > Aquila chrysaetos. Next base: position 11,152,883 of record NC_044004.1, read on the forward strand.
ATGGGAAATGTCAGGCAAACTTAGTCTTCATATCCATTCAGCCTGGGGTTTCTTCTTCTTAAAGCATCTGCACAGCAGCCGAGCGCAGCTCTCCTTTTGCCTCAGCCAGTCCCACTAACACCTAATCCTGGCCTAGCACACTTGTGATCCTGAGTAAGGTTGACTTTACCCATGTGCTGAATATCAAAAGCCAAGCTTGGAAATTGCCAGCCCAATTCTGGATTTTCTCCGTATGGTCTGAATAACGAGCCTGCTCATACGCTGGGATTTTCTTCAGACCGTCCCGCTGGCACTGATGAAAAGCTTGAAAGGCAACGGGCAGTGTATGTGAAGAAGGATGTCAAAATCCAGATTTCCATGAATTCCCTAAGCAGAAGAACGGCACATATCGAAGCAAATTAATGTCACATTTCTTCTAAGCACAGCTCTTAATAATATTTGTGTTTCCAGGTGGAGTTTGGCTTCTGGCACCCTGCTCGGCCGAGGCAGCTGAGTGATGCTCGCCTGGGGGAGGCCTGCAAAGAGGCTGTTTGCTCAGAGGCTCTGAGCTGGAATCTGCTCTGTGGGGGCTCGCTGGCCTCTTGGCTCCTCAGTACCAGGCATACCAGTCTGAAAAACCCAGGAGGACAGGATCAGGCCCTGAACAGTCCTTTAATCCTATCTTACAGGTCTCAGCGAGGAAAATCCATATTATCTTGTTGCCTAATACTGTTCATGGGATACAAGAAATCAGCTTAACAAAAAAATCCTCTGTAGGATAAGTGCAAAACATTCCTTTTGCTTTTAAGTTAAAAAAGTATCCACCGGGAGGTAGAGGGTAAAAGGAGGAAAGGAATTTCTGCTTGAAATCAATAAAATTTGATCATATAATTATTTTTTTTAAGTTGATTAACATACCAGATACTAATCCAGTCATTAAAGAGAATGTCATGTCTGAAATTTGGATGTTTATTTTACATGTTTGGTTTTTTTTATTAAGAAAGTAAATGCCCATTCTTTTAGGAAAATAATATACTTGGAGCTGTCTTATTTCCTGCTGTTGATTAGTTATGAGTGGCTGGTATGACTTTAGCAATGAAATCACAGGCAGAGACTTCAGTGAAATCCTGGCTTCACTGCAGCTGGTGAGGGTTTTACCATGGCGCTCCCCAGCAACGTGTTACACAAGCAGTTCTGCTTTTAAACAATCATAATGCTTTGAAACTCCTCAGGTGTATTTTTCACAGTGCAATGTTGTATAGTGGAAGTTGGTTTTATGCTTCCCTGGATAGTAAGCAAATCTGAGATGAAACCTTTCTGGAAGCCCTAAGACCAGACACACTTTCCTGAGTCACAGTCTGTGCAAAATATTCCCTCTCAAAACACAAGCAAGGGTCTGGGCAGAGCCCTGCAGATGTAAATGTGAACAGTTAGAAACCAGCTCTGAACAGGGGCTGGCTTAAAACATAAATACCATAGGTTACAGCCTTGGCACCTGCAGTCATACGACCATATCAGTCCCTAGCTTTGGGGGTTTTTTGTTTACTTTTTAGACTGTGAGGATGCAAGAAAAGTTTGGGGTGGGGGGCGAAGCTGAAGATAATGGAGCAGGTTCAGGCAGGTGGAGTCTGGAGCTCTGAATTTGGGGCTCGTCTCTTCGCACATCAATTCCAAAGTTTGGGGTGTACTAAATAAGGCAGAATAGGGCGAGCAACAAAACATAACCCCACAGAGCAACAGCCTGGCCTGTCTGCGCAAGCTTCATTTCTGCCCTGGCTGAGCCTGAGGCAAAAAATGTCTTCCTGATGTTCTAGTAGGGAAATGGGCTCTTTGCAGACCGAGAAGCCCGACTGGCTTTACAATGGGAGTTCATTTATGAAATGCGATTGATTTGGGGGAGATGATAGATCTAAACAGCAGGGGATGGACTTACGTAAGCCTCCCTGGGTTGGGGGAAAGTGTGGCTCTTCCAGGCCGGGGGGAACATCCCAGTGCCTCAGCCTGACCACAGCACGTCACCACACGCTGGCATGAGCCGGCCACAGCCTGTCACTCCCAGGCCTGCTGGAGACCATCCCATCAATCTGTGCTTTCCATTCAGCTCTCCTATTGACGCAGCTGCCACTGCTTTCCCTGAATCCTTGGGAGATGCCCTCAAATCCCAGGCTCAGATGCGCACGTCTCCTTCGCTTCCAGGCAGCCTATCGTAAATCCAGCGGATTCCCCCTGAAAACACACTCCAGCCTGCGGGTCTGCAAGGCAGGATCCGGCCCCGGGCCATGAGCAGCTCCCTGAGCTCAGAGCCTGATGCAAAGGTCCTGATGCAGTCCCATTGAGGTCGATGGCGAAGCGCCCGTCCATCCTGGGGAGAACAAAAGGGTTGGGCTTGGCAAATCATTTCCGTTAATGTAGCAGACAATTACTGATGCCTCTTTGCAAATTGCTGTTCTTTGACATTTTTATAACTCAGTAATTTCCAGTTGTGTTCCCATGTTTGCCTCTTTTGTGTATAGTTTTCCTATTTTTGAGTGCATGGTTCAGAACATTTAAACAAGAACTAACAACAAATTACCTGCTCAACTGGGTTCTGTGAAAAGGGGCCCTGAAACTTATTTACAAATTAAGCGGACTGGGGCAGGGAGGGAGTAGTCAGCGGGAGCGAGTTGCGGGTGTGCTGCAAATCACGCATGGTTTTCTAGCCAGAAAAGCCCTGCATTTGGGGAGGGGGGAGGGCCCGGGAGTAGAACTCTGTGTCTTTTACCCAAGACCTTCTTTCACCGGGAAAAAATCACCTGATTTTTTTTTTTTTTTTTTTTTTTTTTCCTGTTGATAAGTCTCTGGAGAAATGATCCATCAGAGAAGTAAATCAATACACGAACAACCCCGCACCCGACTAATTTGTTTTCCCGTTTAAAGAATTAGGTCTACTCTGTATTTGCTTGTTTATTTCTCTCCGACTGTAAGAAAATAAATATCGCATATTTACGACCTAAAAATTCACATCTCAGTTTAAAACGCATTCATGACACGATCCAAATTTCTCAGCCCTCCATAACTCTCTGCCAGACGTTTTTTAACATGGAAATGATCACTCCAAATGCGATTTCTCCTATCCTCACTTGAAACACATAATCGTTAAGAGGGGAAGCAACTGCGTCCTTTGCTTTGTTTTGTTTTGTATTTTTATTCCTCTAAATCTCCGCAGGATTTTCCTGCACGGCGGTTTTGATGTATTTCGACTCGGGCTGATATTAGATCTCCTGCACCCCAGCGTCTTTGGCTAACACTGTTCTCCCATTTCGATCGCTTAATTTTGTTACTGTTGTAAAGAAAACTCATGACGCGCTTTCTACATTATTTTAGAGAAATGAACAGAGCACAGATTGTTTTTAAAGCTGCCGACCTCTTAAGCAAGTGGTTGTGTACCGACCGACTTTAAAATTCAGCTGCACGTCCGTTTAGATGACTTTTTATCGCCATACCAATACCCTGACAATTGTTTATGCCTCGGGTTTTCGCTGCTAGCGATTGCAGCTGTTCTCGTTGGTCCCGGCATTTCGTGTTCCCCTTTGCCCGAAAGATAATCTTGGACCCCTCAAAATTTGCAATCGGATTTGGTTGTCTTCTTCCGGCGCTGCATTTCGAGACACCTTTAACATGGCCCCGAACAGTTTAGCATTTAAAAGGTCCTGTTGGACAGAAAAGCACCGACATTCACGCCTTGCTCTGCAAGAAGGAATTTTAAATCGCAGTAGATCTCTGCTTTTTTTGTTTGGCTGTGGGCTTTTATTATTATTATCATCGTTCTTTTCTGCGCTAATAAAACTACGAGGTTTAAATCGTATTTATGAGCTGTCTGAATTGCAGGTGCAGCGTGAGGATCGGGACCCTATCTTCCTTTCTTTTCCCCGCCTTCCTTGCGGCGGGGAGCCACGGCAGGGCCGCGGGCCGCCTTCCCCGGCCCCGGAGCGGAGGACGGCGGCTCCTGCTGCCCGGAGGCACCGGCAGCACCGGGACGGGGCCGACCCGCCCGGCCGCCGCCAGCCCTCGCCTCCCGCTTTGTACGGGGCAGACACCCCCTTGGCAGGGATTTCCCCCCCCCCCCCCCCCCGTGAAGTCCCCGCAGGTCGCAGCCCTCCTTTCCTCGCTGCCCCCCGATCACCTCCCCGGGGTTTTCCCGCTTTGCACCGGTGCGTCGGGGGCGGGCAGAGCTGCGGGCCGGGCGGGTTTCTCCGCTAAGCCCCGAGGGGCGATAAGTTAAAAAAAAAAAAAAAAAGGGGGGGGGGGAACCTAAAAATTCCTTTTCGGTGTCGTTGGAAGAAGCATCTCCGGGGCAGGATCGGGAGAAGGGTCCCGGGGGAGGCGGCGGGGAGTTTGCGTGACCCAGGGGAGGAAGGAGGAGGGCAGCTGTCCTCGGGCACTCGAGTCGAGCAAGCCTCTTTCATCTTTTCTGTCGCTTTGGCTTAATTTACCTCTGCCCTCCAACGCCCTGTGAGTTTAATCACATCGGATCTCCTTCAAGCCAGAGCCAACGACTGGAAAGAACGAAAGAATGAGAGAGAAAGAGGATGAAGAAGTGGAAGGGAGAGAGAAAGGAGGAAGAGAAGGACGGAGGGAAGGAAGGAAGGAAGGAAAGGAGGGAAGGAGGAAGGGAGGGGAGAGAGAAAGGAAGAGAGAGAAAGGAAGAAGGAAAGAAAGCAAATGAAAAAGAAAGGAAGGGAGGGCGGGAGAGAAAAACTAGAAATAGAAATACGAAATTAAATAGTTCCCTTCTCTTAGGACTAAGCAGGTGGTCGAACGGTTTCTGGCGACGTTGGCAGCACCAGCAGAGATGCTGTCACCGTTTCCCCGGGCGGGCAGCGCAGCCGCGGCCGCCCAAGCGCGACCCGCGGGACGGGCGCGGCTCCGCGGGCGGAGGTTGCAGCTCCTCCGTGGGCCCGAGCGGGGACTTCGCCACCTTCTTCTCACATCTGTGTGCGTGAGAAACCATTCGTAGCATTGACATGCCACAAACGCGTCCCTGTGAGAGCCCGCTCGTCCCCGGGTACCTTTGAAATCTAGGGCTGATTGGGGGTTTGTTTTCTTTTGGTCTGGGGGTTTTTTTGTTGGTAGGGTGGGGTTGATTGTTTCGGGAAGGGGGAGAAGCGTTGCAGTTCTCGGCGTTCTCCCGAAACGAACAGAGGAAGGGTTTGGTTTGTTGGTTTTGTACGAATGCCGTCATGCCGGCTTGCAATCTTTTCCTCGCGTTTGCTCTGCTGTTCGGTTGCAAAAGGAGAAAGAGGAGGATTCACACCGTTTCCTGGAAGCCTTGGTTAATGGGCGCTTATTGATTAGTTGTCAGGCAGGGCCGTGCCTCTGCGCCTTCCCCCCGGTCACCGCGGCGGGGAAGCGCCGGCGGGTTTCCCGGTAGCTTTCCCGGTATGTTTCCCGGCGGCTCCTCCTGCAGCCATCGCTCCCCGCACACTTTTCCAGCGCTGCAGGGCGAGAGGAGGAGACGCTGCCTCGGCGGCCGCGACAGCCCGCGGCGAGCTGGATGCGAGTCATCAATTCCACCCAAGCCTTGCGTTTGTCTGTTTGTTTGTTTGTTTTTGTTTGTTTATGGCTCTGTCTCTGTCCCTCGGTCAGCCCTCTCCCCAGCCGGCACCGTGCAAGCGCCGCAGTGCCCAGCGCTCCCGCCCGCCGCACGTTGCAGCCGAAGGGGGAAAGCCAACAGGGCTGGAGCCTTCCACCCGCAGGCAGCAGCCGGAGGCCGGGGAGCCTCTCACCGCGGCTCCCGGGCTGCCCTTGCCCCGGGGCCGGTCCCGGAGCCCCGCCGGGGCCACCCCCGCCCCAAGGGGGACCACCTGCGGGGATCCCTGGATGAACCCGCGGCCGGGGGAGACCACCCCCCCCCCAGCGAAACAGAGGGCTCGGATCAGCGGGTTGACGGACTTATGTCACCTTTGAAGCCTTTTTAATGAGCAAATGTTCTCCCTTCCAACCCCCCTTTCTGCCCCATCTACTCTGTTCAGCCTCACGCGGGTCGGCTCGGGGGGGGTGTGGGGCAAAGGGGCGGTTTCCCTCGCAGGCTGGGGGGAAGGGGAGCTGCCTCTTGCAGGACCCCAGCGCGCAGCAATGCTCCCGCTTTGCAAACCCGGCAAACCCCGCGTTCCCGGCTATTTTTCAGGGATGAACAAGCCGTGTCCCTTGTCGTGTCCCCCCCTCCTTTCTCTCGGTCACCGAAAAGCGGCCACCCCTCGGGCAGTGCCGTGCGTGCTCACCGAGAGGGAAGCGACTAGCAGAGATTCAGGCCGACCTGGGTCTCCCCTCCCAGGGGACAGGACGAAGGGACACCCGCTGACAGTCACGGCCAGTGACAGTCCGGACAGTCCCGGGGGGGGAACCACGGTCCCAGGAGGAGGAACCAGGGTCGCCCCTAGGAAGTCCTAAGCCTCCCGGGGGACGGCAGGGAGAGGACCAGTGGCTGTTGCTTGTAGATGGGTAAAATGGGAAATTTTTCGGGCCGCCGCAGCCCTCGGCCGTGCTGCAAGATGTACCGACCCGGGAGAGGCGGCCCGGCCGTGACAGGCTCCCCAAAGCCCTCGGGGAAATGCCGCTCGGATGCTCAAACCAGGTAGCAGGTAAAACCAAGCAAACAACAACCCTCTATCTCAGTGAAGGCGGTGGATAAGAGCTAAAAGAAAAGAGGGACCCAGCTCGGATGGACAATTGTCGCTTCTCTTTGCTATTAGTTCACTTTCCAAATGACATTCAGGTATACCGTCGACAGCGGTGGTAAGTCCTCCTTCATAACCTTCCTGACACTTTCCTACTGGTCAGTACAATTTAGGCACTCATTCTTCCTAAAAGAAAAAAAAAAAAACCCCAAATGTATGGAATTAAGGCTCTACCAGGATTTACGCTTTCATATCACCATCGGACAACATCCCGGTATCGAGAAGACCTACAACAGTGAGTGCTAGTAGCTACTTTTCCAAAGGGCACCTTTTCCTTCTTGGGAGAAGCAGGCTTGTAGCTTAAAGGTTTGTGAAGCCACATGCAGTTTAAAATAGACATCACCGTTAACAAGCACAAACGCCGAGCTAATAGCCCTTAAATACCGCGCTAATAGCCCCCACGTGGAAAGAAATCCCCAAGTGTTACAAATTCAGTTTAACGACCAGAAAGCCGCCTGGGCAGCGGCGAAATACGAAAACTCTCTTCTCCGGGTTCTCTGCCTTTGATTTATTTTTAACTACAGGCTCATGGGAACGCAGCGCTGGAAAATCACGACCAGATGTACCTAAAGAGGCGCTTTCCCTACTAAAATGCCCTCTTTTAAAGTAAAAGGAAAATATCTTCGAAATAGTTTGATTTTGGATTTTAGCACGGATGCAATTGCAAAAAGACGGGGCAAAGCGGCGGCTGTGCTCCGGACAGAAGCGCGCAGCGGGGAGGGAGCAGCTCTGAAAATAGAGCGCAAAGGAGCCGCGCTCCTCCGGGGCAGCGCTGTACCGGGGTAAGGGGAGGCGGGGGGGGGGGGGAGAGACAATCCAGGGCTGTTGCTTTCCTTTTTATACGGCGGGAATATACAACATACTCGGGTTTGGCCCGGAGTCGGACGGGCAGCGGCGTTGGCTCTGTGCCGGGCCGGGCTGGGCGCAGGGGGTGCCGGTGACCCTGCGCCCCAGCTCGCTGCTCTTTCGGAAAAATACCAAAGAGACCAACCCTGAGAAACGAAGGGGCTTTTTCCAGGTAAGAAATCCTTTGCCTGACCCTGAATAGGGATATGTTAGTGCCTTGAAATTTTTTGAAAGAAAAACATCTATTTCAGATATGTTTCATAGAGTTTATTAGTAATTTTTTTTTTTTCCTTGAGAACTACATCTGGAATGGAATTAGGAAAGGGAAACAAACATGGCTGTGTTCGCTGCTTGCTCTCATTTGTGACTTTATTCCTCGATGCTGTCTAATATTTCATGTAACAACAGCAAATAATGACGGACCGTTCGTTTCCTTTCGATTATACAGTGCTGGATTCTTCTAGCACGGTAATTTGCTCCTGGATGTACCTGCATAGATTCATTTTAAGATTTCCTTTTCCTTCCTGATGAGAGATTAACACATTGCCTGAGCAGTCGCCTGTAAGGAGAGTAAAAATCTGTCTGTCCACGCCTTAGTATTGGTATTAGAATTCAAATCCAACCCTTTTCACCTTGTATTATTGGAAAAGGTTATTGGGAGCTGGCTTTTGTTGCAGGAAATCCCATTTTAAAATTGCTTTATAGGCCGTTTGCTGCAATCCTCGACATTGATCTCATTACAGCTCCCTCTTGCTGCTGTTTATAAATCCTGGTATTTACCAGCCCTTGGCTGCGATGCCTGGTGGCATTGCTTGTTGGGAGGAGGTTAGGAAATGGAGGTTAGGTGCCAGTTTCTGGGTAGTTTTGTCTGGAGGAAGCATTATTATTTATCGAAACAGTCGGCTAAAAGTAAATCTTGTGTAATGACTCATCCGGTGTAATCTCTTAAACCTCGGGGCTGTCCGTTTTGTAGAGGACATGAGTTTCTGTGCTGGAGCCTTCTCACACAACTGCCTAATTCAGCCAGGTGGGGAGAAGCACCCCTCTAAGTGATGGGTTAATTGTCAGATTTAATAGTCTCAGGAAATAGGAAAAGGTAAATTAACAGAATTAATCTTGGTTTTAAACTGGCCATTTAAAAAAAAAATCTGAAGAGATACTCTTCTGGAATTTATCTTGGGGCAGCACTGTGTGCTTGCAACTGTGTTTAGCTAGCTGATAAACTGGAGCATCTTTTGGGTATTAGCAGCTGTACCAATAAAGGGAAGAGTTAGACCTTAATGCTCGACTTTGTCTTGAAACGCAAGTTGCAAAACACATGTTGGACAGAGGTGGAACAAAATGCAGTGATGAGTGCACTTTTCATTTCTGTACTACCAGGTAAGACCACAAATCAAAAACAGGCTGAATGCTCTCCTAAAACTTCTACATTTTTTTAATGGCAGCTGAGTCTAAAACCAGGGAAATATGTGGCTATATTTGACTTCTGAAATAGATGGTACTATGAAGATTTTAAGCCCATTTCTGAATAATAATGGGATTATCCCAATGGCTACATTCAAAATTTTTCTGTTAAATTCGTGTAAGGACAGAGCTGGTAAGCAGAATAACTCGTTTTGTCTCCTTAGGGAGTACCTGTTCCTGATGCCTAAGTCCTCAGTGGGATTTGCCTGGTACAGTGCTGCCAAGTTGGTTTGGGGTTAGGTATCTTCAGAGTAGTGGGAGAGTCTCAATTTCCCCAGCCAGCACCCAGGAAAAAGAACAGACTTTCGGGAAGAGTAACAAACTGAGCAGGGAGATGCCGCCATCTTCTATTTACAAGATTGCAGGAGAAAGCCAGGCCTGACAATCGCTATCATACGGGATATCTCTAGGGGCTCCTTTATCTTAGTGTGTCATGTCTGACACAGCTGATGTATTTTACACAGTTGCTCAGCAATTAAAGCATGCTTTGAAGGTCTGGAAGACCAATTCTCCTGTTTGAATTGAAGCACAGGCCTGGAGTGAATGCTCTTGCATCCCCTGCTAACTATGGGGTTGTCTTTGGTGAGGATTTCTTGTTAGCACTGTTTCACTTTAAGAGGATAACTAAAGGCAAAAAAAAAATCAGGCAAGACTGGAGCCAAGATCTCCCAAGTGTGAAGTCTGTCATTGGGTTGTAGAAATTTTCTCTGCATTTTCAATTCGTCTGGTTTGTTCCTTTTATTTTTCCCCTGGCGCTTACTTCTTACACTGATTTCTAATGCATGTTAATGACACTCCCTATCAGATTAAATATTCCTGTATTATTATAAGTTTCTCTAGGGATTGTCTGGTCCAGCTCCCCTGCTCAGAGCAGGATCAGCTAGAATAAGTTGTGGAATAGTTAAACGGATTTTTCTGTATTTCAGTTTGTGCCCATTGCCTCCTGTCCTTTCATTGGATACTACTGAGTGCAGCTCCATCTTCTTTATTCCCTTTCCTCACAGGAGTGTCACTTACACATATTGATAAGATCCCCTGAGTCTTCTTCAGGCTGAACACTCCAGCTCTTTCAGCCTTTCCTCATATGACCAGTGCTTCAGTCCTTTAATTGTCTTTGTGGCCATTCACCAGACTCATGCCGGTAAGGCCATGTCTCTCATCCTGGGGAGCCCAGAACTGGACCCAGCACTCCAGCTGTGTCCTGCTACTTAATGCCTTGCTGTGTTTATAGAGAGCAGAGGGGAAGGATCATCTCGCTTGACCTGCTGGCAAATTCAACTTCAGGTGGGAGTTGCTCCCACTCCTGCATGCTCAGACAGTATCTCTATATACCTCCTGGGTCATCTGTCCTTGCTTCTTTTTTTCTGTTTGAATTTCTTTAGGAGCTCCTTGTTCACCCGTTCAGGCCTCCTGGAGCTTTTGCTTGATTTCCTGCACATTGGGATGGACAGTTCTTGTGATTGGAGGAGGTTAAAAATCAGCCAGCTCTCCTGGGCCACTTTTCTTTCCAGGACAATATCCCATGGGATTCTGCCAAGTCGGTCCCTGTATGGTCCAAAGTCTGTTGGGTTGTGGTCCTGCCATTTGCTCTTTTCCTTCCTCTCAAGATCCCCAACTTCACAATTTCATGGTCACTGCAGTCAAGGCTGCCTCCAACCCTCTCATCCCTAAGCAGTCCTTCCTCATTTTCAAGGATAAGGTCTGGAAGGGTGTCTCCTCCCATCGGCTCCTTCACCAAGAAGGTGTTAGGAAGTTACCATTAATGCACCTTGGAAACAGCCAGGATCCATTGTATCCTGTTGTGTTGCCCTTCCAGCAGGTATTGCAGTAGTTAAAGCCCAAGGTGAGCACTTTATAAGAATAAATTATTAAATAAAACTGTTGTAAGAATAAATTATTAAATAAAACCATCGAGCAAAAACATGGTCCTTATTCGAACTGATGTTTTAAGTTTCAACTTGCCTACCTAAGTATGTAACGAACTACTAAATGGAAATCACCATGTTTTTCTTGGTGAAAAATAGACCCCATTCAAATGAAAGCTGTACCTTCTATAAAACACTGTGTCCTAGAACTGTGGAACATGCCAGAGAGCTGTCATGTTACAGAGGGTGTTCTAGTTAGGGACCCAATTTGGGGTTCCTGGACTAAGAGTGGACACATTTGGAGAATCAAGGTCTGTGGTGGGTTGACCCTGGCTGGCAGGTGAGCCCTAACCCAGCCTCTCGCTCACTCCCCCTCAACAGGATGGGGGAGAGAATCAGAAGGGCGAGAAAACTTACGGGTTGAGATAAAGGCAGTTTAATAAATGAAGGAGAAGCAAACAAAAAAACCCAAGTGATGTAAACATAGTCCCTCACTATCAGCAGACCCGTGCCCAGCCAGTCCTCAAGCAACAGCTTCTTTGGAAAAACTACCCCGCAGTAGTATTGCTGAGCATGACGTTATATGGTGTGGAATATCTTTTTGGTCAATGTGGGTCAGTTGTCCAGCTGTGTCCTCTCCCAATCCCTTGCTCACCCTCTGCCTGCTTCTTGGAGGGGCAGAATGAAAAGCAGAGGAGGCCTTGACACTGTGTGAGCACTTTTCAACAATACCTACAACATTGGTGTGTCAGCCACGCTGTTTTGGTCATAAATACAAAACAGAGCATCATACAAGCTGCTGTGAAGAAAATTAACCCCACCTCAGCCAGACCCAGTGCGAGGCCTGACATTGAGTTTTGGGGAAAAAAAAGTGAAAAGCTGGCCTGAACATCACAGATGTTATTTTTTATTTTGTAAGGAAAAAGTTATGGTGAATTCTCTGAATGGTTTCTTCATGGAAAGTTAGATGACAGATGAGAGTAATGATATCTGATAGAAAGCAAACTATGACTTGACTTCAGTAGCACCTTCTACCTGATTGGGAACCTAGGAATTAGGACTCAAGGTGTGGAGGAGAAGAAATCATCCTGTTCCTGGTGCAGGATCTCTCCAGGTGCATTTGGCTGGGATGGGATGTAAGTGATAGGATTCATATGGGAAGGGTCCAAGGCAGGCCAGTTTGGTAAGACCTGATGTACTCATTTAAATGCATTTTCTTCTAGACACTGTGAGTCAGAGGTGCAGGTAAAAGTGGCTCCTGATAGAAGTATAATGCCTAGAAATCTTTTTCTAGTCTGCCCTCTATGTATTCATGGCCAGCTAATGCTTTTGTTCCTGTACCTAAAGAATTTCTTTGGCTTAAGTATTTGTCTCCAATACTTAATGCCTTGCTGTGTTTATAGAGAGCATCCCTTTCTTTCTGAGCTGCTGCTTTTCCAGGCTTTCTGTTCCCTGGTAAACTCAGGACAAATCCTCAGCTTCACACAATCATATATCACAGTAGCTTTATGCATGTGAAGAGTCCCACTGGAATCATGCACAAAATATTTTACCAAGAGGCTGGCTGTGAGTTCATAGCTGGCTGATAAATGGCCTCCATGGCATTTAAAACGTCTGGGAATTATTTCATTTTCTTTCTGTCCTGTTAGTGTTGTTTTACATTATCTGTTATCCTAGTTTACCTTTCACTATTCAGAAACTGAATCTTGTTGAATCTCTGAGTCTCAGCTTCAGTGGCATTACCAGTGCTTTATGGTATTACTGAAATGACAGAAGAGATCTGATAAAGTTGTGTTTAAATTGCATGGAAAATTATGCAGGTTTGTACTTTCATTTCAAGACATTTTACATGAGTATGAAATTTTAGTAGGAATTATTTTTATCTGAAGGTAAAAAACATTCTCAGACTTTAGTTTAAATCATAATCATTAAAAAGTTGAGTTTTTTTTCTTTGAAATTAAGCTCTTGTTTGTTAGTAACTGGGTATTTATACACTGATTTGGGGAATATTCTGGGTTTTTTTCTGTGAAGGGAGAAAATGCCCATTGATGTGTTATTCTGGAAAGATTGAAATGTGTTGCAAATGGCTTTTCCTTTTAATGGGTGTACTTTATACATTCCTAGCTAAGAGTCTTGTTTAGTGGGATGAAGCAAACGGAGCTAATGCAATAGCTTTCACTGAAAGATATTCTGATCTTTTTTTATTCACTATTTTTAAAAGACGTTAACATCTATCCAAACACAGAATAAAAAGACAGTTTATTCCCTCAGCAACTTACAATTTAAATAATTCCAGAGTTCTCAGCAGAATCTGAAATCTCTGTAGCCCTTCAAATCACTGTCTGGATGGTTGGTATTTCAGCAGTAATGTAGCACTGCTCCCAGTGCATGATGCAATGGGAGCCACTTCAGTTTATAAATAAGGTCATTAAAGTGAAGCTGTAATATTGATTTAGAAGCAGTATTACAGAAACTCCACACAAGTCCACAATCCATAGCACCATAGTCCGGCAGTCTGCAGCGGCCGCTGCGTCTCACCTCAACCTTTGCCTCAAGCGTGTCCAGCGCCTGAAGACACTCGGTTGCCTAATGGCTGACCTGGTTGCTCTGTGGTTTGCAGAGAGAGGTCTGAAGGTTTTCCTTGGCATGTTGACAGAAATACTTTACGGGTAGTGGGAATGGACCTCAGGAAGAGGGAACGCTGAATAGTTCTTATACCAAAGTAACAATTGGGGTTTGTGGCTTCCAGAGGATATCTGCTACTCCTGGGCTCAAGTCTGGCTTACAGGAGTAAGGGGCTTTTATGTCCCAAGCTGGCACCCAAGCGTATGCGTGGCTGTACCTCCAAGAAAGTGGCTGCTTTAGGAGCAGACACAGCACCTGCCCGCAGCTGCTCACCACCTGGGGAAAGCACACACATGAGCAATCTCATGGGCGAGATAGAGATACTGATGGTTGGGGCTCTTCTGGCTCTGCTGAGGGATGCTGCCCGGCGTCATCCTGGAGCCGGCCAGACCTACCTTGTGGATGCTAAGAGCTGCAGAAGGCATTTCCCAAACGCCACGAGCTGTTGGCAACCTGAAGGCCAGAGGGTCTCGCTCAGCAAACTGAGGTTCCTGCCTCTGGCTTGATTTCTCTCATGAGCCCCTTCATTAAAAACCAGGAAAATTCTGATTTCTTGTAGTATAAATACAGCTACTTCTAGTCCATTACTGAACCCGCACCCAGCACAGCAGAGTTTTATTTGTGAGTACGAAGCATTAACATTGGTGCATCTGCCCTCGACCAACTCAGCATTTCTCAGCAATTTAGGTAAAGCTGAGGATAATCTCACCTATTTTATACTGATGCTCCCCCAGGCACTATCTAGCAATGACCCCCTCTTCCTATGGGCACTGTTGTCCTCATGGGGCAGAGGGTGAGCGTTTGGGGTTGGTGCTACTGCCCCATCAGCCTGCCCACAGCAACTGCAAGCTCTGCCCAGGCCTAAAGGAGATGTTATTTTAGGAGGTGTCATGACCCAGCCAGGATGAGAAAGCACCCATTTCAGGAAGCAAACAACGTTTAAAGTGCTGCGTCCTTATACGTGCAATAAGCGTGTGCATGAATCATCTACAGAAAAAAAAAGACTGGTTTAGCAAGATTACGTCCTGCGTGATTAGGAACAGCAATACAGTGTTAGCAACAACAGATCAAGAGCTAGTGCCAGTGTAGATGGTAAGAAAATGTCTATTCCAAGACATGATTTACCAAGAATCTTACAGCCAGCGTTATTTTTTAAGTTCATCAGCAATACAGTATATTATATGTATATGTTACAAAGTCACTGACCTGATAGTACATGTAAGAAAAAAATGGGTGGGATTTTTTAATGTGTGAGAGCAAGAAAAATGCCTGCTTTAGTAACCTCATCTGTGGGCACTCCCTTTCTCGGTAGCTGAGCACTCAGTGTGTTTCTTCCTCCCCTTCAGTGTGCGTACCAAAGCAGTGCCCTGTCTGTTAGAAGGGCACTACTGTACAAGGATGCAAACTTCATAAATTTGGGTGGGAGGCTTGCAGGTGTTTTTCCTTTCAAATCATTGGGCTCACAGTCTTTGAACCTGTATTCTGCATCACTTGTTTTGTATATCCTGTTACTATTATTATTACTATCCCTTGCTTTTCTGTCCTGTTAAACTGTCTTTACCTCAACCTGTGAGTTTTACTTTTTTTCCCAATTCTCTACCCGATCCCACTGAGCTGGGGGGGGGGGAGTGAGTGAGCAGCTGCGTGCTTAGTTGCCGGCTGGGGTTAAATCATGACAGAACCATAGTTATTTCATGACCAGCAGGCTCATAAGAGGAATATTGAGATAACGTTTATACCTTGCCATGTGGAAAGCCATTGGCACTAGGGCTTGGTAGATAAGAGTCCAGCTCAGATTTAGAGAGGAATGATATGTCTGAAAGGATCAGAGTGGTACAGGGAGATATTTTATTCTGCTGGGCTGCGGAGGGGACTCTCTAGAGGGTGAACCACTGCAGAAGGCTGTGAGAAGCAACCTTCAGTGGCTGGGACAGGGTTAGGTGAGACAAAAGGTGGAGAAATGCCACCAAACCTTCTTGTGCCTGGATGCCTGTGGGAATTTAGCAGATTGTTTTCTACTAGCAGCCTTTCTGCTGATGAGAGATACCAATCCAGGAAGGAAAAACTAGCCCTGGATTCTGGGATCCTTCCCAATCCCACTGGATGCTGTTGTCAGTGCTCTCGGTTTTGTCTCCAGTCCATCACTCTCCACTACTTCTCTTAGGAGATTTTAGCCTCTGTTCAGGGATGGTATTAAGCGAGACTTGAGTAATACTTCTTAGATCTTTGTACATAATATTATATTTCAGTCAAAATCAAGTGATTGACAAAAAGAGAATTATAAAAGCAAAAGTCTTTTTTTTTTTTTTTTTTTTCCCCGAAGCCTTGCCTCATTTCTGCTGACCAAAATGCATCAGAAATCTCAAGGGCCAGATTTGTCTCCACAGCTCTCCCAGGCAGGCTGAGCTCTGTGCTCCACAGCAGGGAGAGCTGGGGCTTGACCAGGGACATCAGCACAGACGATTGCCCTGAAAGGAAACCCTCCTGCTTTTCAACTGATTTATGTCAAGGAAGTGCTAAAAGGAATTTTCCAGCTGTTGCTCCTAAATGCCAAAACTCACTGAGCTGAATTTATTCATCTACCTGACTGTATCTGAGAGCAAAACTGATCTGTCATTTCTGATCTTGCCTTTGCATATGATCCACACATTAGGGCCATGGGTCAGGGAAAGAAAAACCAAATGAGCAGCATTTTTCAAAACCAGTTTCCCTGCCAAGAGAGTTGTTCAAGAATGATGCCTTAGGCTGGCTACCTACTTCTCTGGCTGAGCAGCTGAAAACTGTGTTTGGGGTCCCTCACCTTTGTTGTCTGGCATCTGTGTTTGTTCCTTCACTGCCTCATGCTGGACAAGAGACCCAGATGCTGGTGTCCTCTTTTAAACGCGGCTGATTTCTGACAAGTCTGTAACGGAGCTGTCGGCTTCCTCCTGTGCCCAAACCAAGTGGTTTCCCATCAGAGAAGCTTATATGCTCCTTCAGTCTTCAGCTCACCGTGAATCAATGACAGTTAGGTGTTTGGAAAGTGTTTAGGAAGAATTTAAAAGAAATTGGAACCCAGCTTCAGTACTGACATAAAGCTTAAATGGGGTCTTCTTAAACTGATCATCAAGAAAAAAAACTTTAAGAGCATTTACAAAGAAAGCATGAGGTGTTGCTAAGATCAGTAGCAATATCTCTGACTATATTTTTATCCAGCAAGGTGTTCTTCATGGATAAAAGCACTGCAAGGAAATGCAATACTTACCTCTACGTCAAGTGTCCAGCACCCAAAGGTAAAATTCTCTCCTCCAGTGGTGGCAAAACTTTTTGGCTTTAACGGGAGCAGGTGAGGTCTGCTGTATTTTCCTTTTAAAGAACCCCAAATGGTACAATGGTTACTTTCTGGCAACAGCAAAATGAGTCACTTGTCTCAGTCTATCAATCAAGTTCCTAATAGACACGTGTCCACGTATAAAAAAATCCCAATTAGCGTTAATTGGCATCCTTGCCTGCAGTTTCTGTGGAAAATTCTGTAATGGGCATGGGAGCAGAACTCCCTCCATTTCACCCCAAGAAACGTTCCCTCCCCAGCAGACCGATAGGCTCTTGGTCTTGGCACTGGGAAGCTTCGTTACCATTATAGTTGCGATGTACAGGACCTTGGCTCTTAGGGCTGGTGCTAGGGTCTCATGGAGAACAAAAAAACCCCCTTGTGCTGTTGGCTCTTCACAGGCTGGTGTTTCCAGTTGGCCCTGGAGAGTGAGGGACGTCTGGGGACGGTGCTGGGGGCAGCTGCCTGGGCACAGCATGCTGCCCTTAGACAACCTATGGCAGGAGAAAAGTGTTTCTTCCCTGAAATAGGAAGGTGAAAAGCAGAACAAGGTCTGTAGATCTTCCCTGCGTGCCAACCCTTCACCACGTATTGGCTCACAGGAATCAAAAAGACTGTATCGCTAGTAATCACACTGTGTTTATTTACCCATGTTTGGTTGGCTGTTTGCTTCCTTTAAAAGGTTATTGTCCCCTTGACAGCCGTGAGCTTAATTTAAGACTGTGGTCTGAAAAACATGAGCGTTACAGACACAGACTTAGCAGAAGAGTGAGCTTAAAGCGTCCTTCTCTGGGAAAAAGACCATAGGGCAACAAAGAGCCTATGTCAACAGCTGAAAAGCTATTTTCAGGATTGTCACAGGGACCAGCAGAGGCTCTTAAGTAACTTCTGAAAGTCAAGAGGAATGGTGCTTTTCCATCATTTGGATGATGCCTTTACATTTTCAAAAGCTTTATAAAGAGGTAGAGCAGAGAAAACTGCATGAACAGTTTTCCATAGAGCCAAACACCTTTTTCTTTCAGACACAACTGTGGCACTGATTCACTTAATCGCTTAACTTTAAGCATATGATTAAGTGAAACAGGGCGGGAGGACTAGAAGCAGACCCTCACATCACGCCCGCTGATCCCCCTTTGCTTTCTGGCTGCCAGCCGACTCCGATCCCTCCGACTCCGAAGGCAGCAATGCCAGAGAGGGGGAAGATGAGAGAAAATGTGTCCCTTCCTCCCTGGCTTTGGCTGCATCCTGGAAACAGCCATGGTCTTTGCTTTTCTTTTGCCTTTATTTTTTTTTTTTTTACTCTCCTGCCTTATATATTTTTTTGTTTTATTACCTTCCAATTTGCTTCTTCGGTCAACCACTACCGGTTTGTGTCCGTCAGTGGCACTGCTAGTGCAGAGCAGCCACACGAGCTAAAACTAGCACACGTGTGTAAGTTTGGAGTGACCGGTCAGATTATGGATCGGACTCATTTCTCCAGCAGTGGCTGATGAGTGAAAGATGCAATGAGAGGCAGAAGCTGAAATTTTATTCTTCTCCCACCATCTTTATGTTTGCATTTACTTGTCTTATGAGAAACAGAAAATCTGGCTTCAATAGCAACGGAAGGTCTCAGGCAGAGTTTTCTTCTTCCTGCCCATAAATGAGAGTTAACATTGATTTAATAGGACATCAGCAGTCTGTCAAACCGGACCAAAGAGGAGAAGATTAACATAAATGTCACTTAAACTTTAAGTGATTTATTGTGCTTCCTTTTGATTTGTACTTCCTGAAAAAGCCCCATCTCACGCTGCCTTATTTAATGTGTTAAATGTTGTCACAGTGAAATTTATACGGTTTTATCTTTCCTCTTGCGCCAAGAAAATGATAGCTTAGAATTGCCAGTTAAATACAGTTGTTGTAACATGTTTGTAAATACCTTCCTGTACATTGATATAATTTATAGTTATACCATAACTGCTACCCAGATATACAAATGAACACATATAAAACAATGCAGGTCCAAGACATTTATAACTAATTCAGTAAAAGAGAAAATAAAGTTAATTTCCCCTCATGGAGTCTGCCTGGTAATTTACATTAGTGATTACAAAAATAAATTACTATATTAAAATAATTCAGAAATAACCAAAATTCACCTTAGTTTTCTGAACTTCTGTGACTGTGAGTCAAAGTGGGAATTCAACTGGGCTTGTGGCTTTCCTCTCTTCTGCGTTGCAGTTGGGATATGTGGAGTTTCTGACAGTTTTGTCCAAAGCGGTGGTTGGTAACAGTATCACGATGTACAGACAATCTCTGCTGATTTGGTTCTTGTTTTCAGGAAACCTCTGCTCCACGGCTCTACAAAAGAAGCAGTAAAATCCATTTGGGCCTTGGGACTATTGTTTCACATCGCCAGACTGAACTTTCAGTGAGGCATTCATCTATCTGTGGAATATGATCTTCATAACAAAACACACATTAATTCTTTTTGTTTGAAGCCAAAAAGAGTGTCTCTAATCATCAATGTTGTCTATGAGTGTACCGATTCATTAATTCTTATCTCTTGTCAATGTACTTACAGTGGTGAGATTAAATTTAGGCTCAGAAAATATTCCACTAATGCAGCTGCAATCAATGTTATAGCAATGGTGATAATAAGAAACATACAAACGACCCAGTGCTTTTATACTATCAATACCGCACAAATGCTTATATAAAAGAGAATTTCAGAAGCAGAAATATTAATTTAAAACCACAAATCTCTTCTAACTGGAGCTAGTTCAGAAATGTTTGGTAGGATTCCTTCTCAGGAGGTTTTTAAAGGATCTGAAAAATGGTTTTGACATAAATCGGAATATATAATTTTTTTTTTTTTAACAGCAATCTTCCCAGAACACCCTAGGTTGAACAAAACATCTTGATTCAGTCATTTAGAGTAATATCATTATTTACCTTTACTATTTAAAAATGAAAAGCTAGTATTAACTGAAATATGAAAATAAAAATTCTATCACATTAAAAATCCAAACCTTTTCTATTTTATGTATAGGTACACTGGAAATTCTCCCACATAAAAATTTGTTTTTTGTTGAATTCATGTTTTTGACTGATTAAATATTTCATTAAGTAACTTGGTTAGCTTTTGACTGAGCAATAATCAGAATTAGACATGTGTTAAAAATTAAAGCTCTTGATTTTGGGGACAGAAGACTTTTACTAAGATGTGTTCAGATATACGTGAATCTGAATTACTGGATGAATTCTTTGGGTCTGTGCTCTGCAGTAGATAAGATTACAATAATGGCCCTTCTGGCTTGGAAATTGATTGACCGCATCACTTCATATAAAATCATCTGGTACTTTCTATGCTGAATTGCAAAAGATAGAAGACTCCAGCTCCAAATCAAATACTTGAATAAATACCTGAAAGTGCTCAGAATGTTTTTATTTATTCTCAGTGGGAGCACTGGGCAATCAGGATTTCTAAGAAACTTCAGGAAGTTGATGAAAGAAGCTAGGTGCATTGGAAAAAATCTGATACTGCAGATTGTCAATGCCTTACCCGTAAGAATAATACACCCAAGGGTATCACAGCTTCCAGGCACCACTTTTGGTGCACTGATGCGTCGGGCTTACACACGCTGAAGTCAATGCATCTTAAACGTCATGGATAAATTTTCACCACGTTCCTGCCGAGTCACTTTGTTGATTTTCCCTGGACATGGGTTTTCTCTCTGTTACACTCTCTCAAAGCTTCTGATTTTTTTGAGCATTCCAAGGCTGGTGGTGGTCTCTTTAGTGTGCTAGTTGAGACTGACACATCTAGGTTTATTGAGCTTTTAAATACTGTAGTCCCTGAATCTGGGCAGAGAGAACGAATACATAATGTTCAGCAACAAAAAAGGAAAGAGCGTTTTTCTTCCTCAGTTTTCTCACCACCTGTAGATTTTTCAGGGTTAAGTCAGTGTTTGGGGGGATGTAACATTGCCCTCCTGAATGTTTTTTTGGTTTTTTTTTCAAATCTTAGCATTTCAACTGACCTAAATGGTTTTTCATTTACCTTGGCTGGTCCAACAGTCACAAATAGTCTCTTCCACAAAAGCACATCTGCTGCTTTTTTTATTTTCTTGCCTGAAGTTTTCTTTCCCTCTGTGTCCCTCTTGGCACTTAGGGTTTTTTTTCTTGGTATTGCTGTACAGGTAACTCTAACCTTGAAATCCCAGCCTGTACTGACAAACTTGCCTTTTGCTAGTGAGGAACACCATGGTCCCTAAATGCTCCTCCCTGTGTGAGTGTATCAAGGTTTAACAATCTTCTGGTGTTCCTGGCCAGGGACTTACACAGCACAGGTCTGCCATCACATGCTGGTTCTCAGTTACGCAGGAATGTTCCACATACTCATAATAAAGCAAATTCAGAAAATCACTGAATGGGAATTCACAAATCAGACATAGATTGCCTAAATTCTCTTGTCACCTTTCTTCCTTGGGGACAAGTGGATAGGAGTGTTTGTCTTGGATCCTAATCATTGAGAGAATTAAGGGAAAAAATTAAAAGATTTTACCAAAAAGTACAAAAGTTCTTTATGAACATGATGTTGGATGTGATGATCCTTGAGGTCTCTTCCAACCTGGTATTCTGTGATTCTATGATTTTTTTCATAAATAATTGTCATCGTAGCAGAGTCCCTCAAAGCAAATTCTTCGCTTTGTCCTTCCTGAAGCATGGGGAAGTCTTCTCCAAGTCTCCTAATATCCAAAGACAGACATGACTCACTACCATGGTGATAGGGGAGGGTACATTTAGTTTTCCTTCCTGAGACAGCTTCCCTTTGTAGTACTAACAGAACAGGGTAGAAACCCAGTCACACTCACTCCAGTGTGCCTCTTGAGGTTTTTCTTCCATTTACAGTCTAAGATCCATAAGAGTGTATTCTAATTGGAAATCAGGAAAAATGAGTGAGGCATATTATAAGGAAATTCTGCTAGTAAAGTGCTGTAAAAGTGCAAAGTATTCCTGGCCTCATGCAGTGACAATGGTAGAAATAAAATTTTCACCAACTTCCTTTGTTGCTCACTAGACCAAACTTTCTCCAGTGGAAACACGAACATAATTTATGAAAATGTTATTTGTCTTTGCTTTGTTTTATAGCCACGCTCATGCTCTTTTCTTTTTCAAGGATATCGGAGATGACAGATGCAAAACAAACTGACAGCCACTCTACAACTCTCTGCTGGTTTCACAGTCTCAAATTCAGGCAAGTTCAGTCCAGACATAGAGGTAACAAAGACGTGGGCAACCACTGTAAGGGTCACAATGCAGTAAAAAATATAAAGTCGTCTTTTCTGTTGCTGTCATTTCAGTCTGAGTGTTGAACCACAAGCTCGTAGCAAACCGCAGTCAGATTTTTCTAATGAGCATGGGTGGTGATACTCTAATATAAATCCTACCCAAATGCATGAGAGAGGTATTATCCCTTTTGACCGAGGAGCAGTGAAATAAAAATTGGGGTATGTTTTGTATCTCTATGTAGGGTGCTGAAATCAATAAAAACAACCTGTGTCCAGAGTTGGTTTTTAGAGTTTAAAGAGTTCTGAAAAGTAGGAGGCGGTAGAAAACAAGGGAAGGGAAAAAGGGAAAAAGAGCATGAAAAGAATAACAAACAAAAAAATGTCTAGCAACTGAAAATGAAGCCAGACAAACTCAAATTGCAAAGAAAACAGGTTTTAACCATCATGGTGATTCAGCAGGGGAAAGTCCTACCACGGGCAGCCATGTGAGGTCCATCTTTTATGTCCTTGATTGAAGACAGCTTGTCTTTCTCCAAGAGGCACATCTGCCCCATAGAAACTGTGCCTCATCCAAGCACAAGCTAATCGGTTTGGCAGGACAGAAAGCAAATGAGTGAAGTTTGCAGAGGTATGATAGACTGACCAGAGTCCCTGACCTAAACCTCCTTGTACTTCTGCATTTAAAAGCTAATAGAAACCACCACCTCCAACTGGAAAAAAAAAAAAAAATCATAGTTGTCCTTGGCTGTCAGTCACTGTTGGCAAACAGGGGGTAGATTTCCCTGGACAGAATTTCCAGTCCCTGCTGGTTTCATCCAAGAGTTTTCCTGCTCTGGCAGAATAATATCCATCTTACTTTGAATGGCCTTTTTCCACTTAGAACAATATATCTTGGTTAAGATAGGTGGAGGATAGTCTTTGGATCTTAAGGCAGAAAAAAAGAAAAGAAAAAGAAATAGTTCTTTTGATTCATGGGAACCAAGAAGGAAAGTTGCTCTTGTAAAACCGAGGACTGCAATAACTGTGTATTTTTCAAGAGCATTTGGCAGGTTAGCTGGTGCTGAATAGTGATGACAAAATGTTCAACAAACCAAAAATATTCCATCTGTTCTCTAAAAAATGGGATTCTGTGAAGCAGGACAAATAACAGGAAATACAGAATTGTTCCCCTCCTCAAGATATTTCGACACTGACATCTCAACCCAGCCACTTAACTAGTATTAAAAATCACGAAACCCGGTCTTTGAAACCAATTACATCTAGCCCAAGCCTCAGCAGAGGGGAGGTGAGCGGGGAGGGCAGGACATCAGAAGGGCTGTTCCCAGGAGACTTGGCTAAAAGCGGGGCTGACTCTCCTCCTCCGTGAGCCCTGCGTCCCCGCGGGGATTTCAGCACAGTAGGCAATACTGCTGCAGGGCATCTTCCATCTCTGGAGGCGAGAGGAGTTTTACTTGTGAAGAAACTCAAGCTGTTTGGGGAGGACTGGCTGTGTGGGCTCCACTGGGTTTTTCCTTCCACCGCTCTTCTCCCCACCTTCCCGTGCTTGCTCAGATGGGAGGCTCCGCAGAGGGATGGTGTACAACAGGAGAGAAAATGGGCTGTTTACTCAACGATACCACTTCATGGCTGGTTTTGACAGCAACACTTGCAAAGGGTGTGAAAAATTCCCTCTGGTGAATTAATCTGGGACTTCCTTGAAGAAAAATTGGGTAAACCAGACCTTTTTGAGATGCCTGTCACCTCTCGACCTGTGAGCTCCTGACATGTCAGACCTGGGGACAAGCATTAGCTGTCTTTGGGCAGATCATGCAGAAATGCCTAGCCTTTGAGCTGTTTGTGCTGCTAGATTATTTTACCAGGCAAATGTTTCACAAGCCTGGTTTGAGTAAAATCAGTAATTTTCTTTGGCGTACATTGTCCTTGGAGCACATTGTGTCCCCTCGAGGAGAAGGGCGGAGGACTACAGTCCCTGTTTCTGTGATGTTTCTCTCTTTTTTTTTTTTTTTTTTTTTTTTCCCCCAGGTAGACCTTACCCCTCTTGTTTTCTCGTCTTTCAAGCCCTTCAGCTGCTCCTAGGGTGGACACAAAAACATCTTTCAGCTTCAGCCTTACTCTGCCTCTCCCTGTACATGTATCTGGGCAAGCGTTTAGACTATTTCAAAGTAAGGCTGATGAGGATTATCTTCACTGAGCAATGCAGGAGAGCACTGCTTGGTATAATCACATTTGCATAATTCATTATAAATATATATAAAATGTGCATTGTCAGATTATTATTACTGTAACTCTAATTAGAAAATCATTTTATAGAAAGAGAACAAAAGGAAACAATCTTCCCTGGTTTGATTTCACATCTCTGCCTGTGGTCCTGCTTTAATGCTAGTAGTTTTAAGCACACACATGCAAGCGCACAGCCGGTGTGCTATGTATTGCCATGCCCTTCTAAAACCTCCCTTGCCGCTAGCCTAGATCCTATCTCATACTACTTCTCAGCAAAGACAGTTCCAATTTATACCCGTTTCCAACCATTTCAAACTGACACTTTTAATTCATCTCACTGTAGTTACCAAGGGCTTAGCAGAGAAATAAAGAAAAAGGGAAGAAAAAGAATGGATACTGCAGTTTCTGAAGTATTAGGCTCCTGTGACTGCTTTGAGCTGTCTAACCCCAACAGATATTAATGGCATTTCTTGTATTTACAGGTAAATAGATTTCCTTTCTCCTAGGAAAGTAAAGAAAATATGAGTCTGAAGATTCACCTGCTGCAGTATTTGAGAATATATTTGATTGCAGTAACCAGGTTTAGAACAATTTACACGGACAGCAAAGGGGACCGAGCCAAGGAAGGCAGAGTCACAGTGACTGCTGGTGTCTGAGTTTGATGATGATGAGGAGGAGGATCAGCTGTCTTCTGACACAAAGTACTACACAGCTGCACACAGCTACAGCAAAGTTGGTAACTCACTTAAAAAGCCAGATTCAGGCACCAAGGCTTTGAAAGATGTATGGAAATATTAAAATCAAGTGACTTTAAAGTAATGATTTTCAGGATAAAATCATAACTGGCCCAAACAATTGACCCCGTCCCTCTGGCAGATGCTGTTTTTCCTCCGGGAGGGACACCAAACCTCTCCTGAGTCATTCCACCCAGCTTTGGGCTCACGAAACCTCCTGCCCAGGTAGGACATCACTCTTCCAGGTGCTGCATCATCCCTCAGCAGGGTGTGATGATGTCACCTTTTATGCCACATCAGCCAAAGCTCTTCAGGTAGCAAGAGCTGGTTCTAAATCACTATAGGGTTGCGCTTTTTTTGTTATCTTGGACTCAGAAAGGAGTGTCAAAAAAGGAAACTCTGGGGAAAATCTCCTCATCCCTTCTCTGAACGAAATTAAAGGGAAGTTTCACAAACGACAAGTCACTGGAACATAATTCTGTGATGCTGCCAATTATTTGTTCACATTGTGAACCACTCGGAAAAATACCCTGAGATGCTACATGCAGACAAAAGCAGAATTTTAGCTAGTATAAATGCATTACTCTCAATGCTACAACGCTACCTTTTATCCTTAAAAAAAAATATATATTTTTAAGGAGAGATTATAGTTTAAGCAAGGTACTTTTCCCTAACATCTGCATAGAGGTGTCTCTCTTGGGATAAGATCTTGTTTATAAATGGGGCAAGCATTCTTAGCAGGCAGGAACAAAGAAAAGCGTTTTTATTAGCAGCAGGAACCACATGAACAGCTTTGACCTCAATTTAGGATTTAGCTTATCATTTCACACAGAGGCTTGCATCAAGAATTTGACACTGGTGCCCTTTTCTAATTTGTAAAGCAAACTAAAAGGAAAATAATGGAGTACGGATAAGTGCTGTTCATGAACCACTGAGCAGGCTCTATTCCATTCTGCCCAAATTACTCCACAATCAGTCAGAAATCTCACGACAGACTAGGTTGTCTTTTTGTTGTTTTTATTCCTCTAGAAAAAAAAAAAAAAGGCAAATTAAACCGCCGGGCCTGTCTGTCCCTATCCTGCTGGCGATCAGGAGTATTGTGGAATTGACATTCCTTGCGCTCATCGCTGCGTCCGCGGAGGGAAGCGCGGCCGGGGCGTGGGGGGAATATTCGCCTGCGAATGTTAGAGCTGTGGTCCTGTGATCGCAGAGCTACCTAAGGTTAGGTCTTAAGCATGGTAAAGCCCTCACAGCTTTGCTCCAATTGGCTCCATGACATTCCCCGCTCGGCCGTGATCCTAATGGCTTGAGACTGGCTGAATTCTTCTAACCCCAGCAATTAGTTCTTTCATTTTCTAGAACTCCGCTCACTTGAAGTGTTATTTTTGCACACAGAGGGCACGCTGGAGCTGGGGCTTAACCAACCCGAATGCGCTCGCTATGTGAATCGTCTTTCAGGCAAAGCCACAATGACCTACACCCCCGCAAGCTGACTCAGCCAGATTTTTGTCCCTGACAGCAACAAAAAAAAGATTCACAAATTTCATTAGATTTTCCTGAACAAAAGAGTTGTGCAAGAGCAAAAACATACAAATGTTCTTACCAGATACATGGTATCAACATCTCAGCAAGGGAGAATTTTAGTCTTTCTCTTCTCTAGCTGACAGATGGCACGAGGCAAGCCCAGACGGCATTATTTGTGTTTCCCCCACCCCCAGTGAAGACACCACCCGTTTACACACCAATATCCCATTCCTGTGTTCCAGAGCAGCCTCGCAAATTAAAACTCCTTTCTAGTCACAAATACATGGGCAACCCTTCCCCAGCCCTGTACTCTCCTGGCAGCCACTGCTGAAATAGGGATGAATTTCCTAAACAAAGGCATACATCTACATTGCTCAAAATAAAATATATGTATATTATATGGGAGCTGCTGAGTGGCTTTTCTTCACGTTAGTGAGAAGCACATATTTCCTCTGTACATTTCATAACACCGGGCGTGTGGCCCCAATCCAGTGAGTTACCGAAGGGTTTGCTATGTGTGATTTTACGGAGCACAGTGGGACTAAGGGCTCCTCAGGAGCTCTGCTTTCAGCATGCATTACCCCGGTAGGAGGGAAGAGTGAAGGGTGCGCAACATGTCTCTTTGAATCAATTTGTGGATGTACGGAAAACACATGAAAACACACAAACAGCCATCTGTTTACATGGGTTTGTATCATCTGTGGCAAAAGGAAGCGTAAGGAGAGAGGTTTAGGCTCTGGCTGCTGCTGGGGAAAGCTGGATATAGGACAGGAGGAGAAAGTGAAGACAAAGAAAAACCCCAAGCGGGGCATGGCACAGGCCTAGAGGGGAAAGAAATATAAATGAGTGAATAAGGAGAAAATATACACTATCACTGTCTCCTGGCTGTGTCTGCCGCTCAGTCTGGTGTCCAGCTCTGCTGGTCTACTTGGTGCTCAACACCTTTGCGAGTCCCAGGCTTCCCTGTCACGCTGCCTTGGCATGACACATCTGGAAAAGTGTGTACAACACACTATTCATGCTCTGGAAGTGCCAGCCTCATGCCACCAAACATTGGGGTGCGCCTCTGGCTTCACCTGTGAAGCTCAGCTCTCTCTGAGCTCAAGCACAATTTGAATGCTGATTTTTCAAGAGAGTTATCCTCTCTTTGATCTTCTTGTCATATGTAACGTTTTGGAAGTGATGTTGTCTGTGACAACCCATCATAAAGACTACTTCTGAAGGGTACCTTGGAGCACTGGGACAAGACACTTGCATTGCCCACAGACCTGACCAAACTGAAACGGCATCACTGGCAACCTGAGCAACAGCTTGAAGTGCCTTTTGAAGCCAAAGCAGTGCACTTCAAATTAAATAATGTGTGGTTAAATCTAGTCCTCGTCCTTGACTCAACATTAGCATTAGGAAGGTTTGCTCTGGGAACTCCTCCCAAGCAATAGATCAGCGTGACGGGACATTGGGGAATCCTTAGCTTGCAGACATCACCCAGGAGTTCAGAAAGAGAGAAGATGAGATTGGAGGGTGACTGAAACTAGTCAAGTTCAAAAAGCCTTCTTGCTAATTTAGTATGCAAACAACACACAGGTAAAGGCATAAAATAAATATGGTTTTCCCAGCTACAGCCTGCCAGATCCATGCCCTGAGCATGGCTGAGGAATCCTGTGCAATGCGAATCGGGGATGACAGGGAAAGTCTGAGTCCTTCGGCAGCCAAGCAGGTCTCATGATGGCCAGTACACACAGCGCGAGGTGCTGCAGGGCCATGACAAGAGGCTGTGGCTGAAATGATACTTTAGCCATATGTCTCCCACCCCCGGCGGTAGTTGCGATACCATTTGCATTTCCAGGCCCTTTCACAGCGCTTCTCCAAGCTTAGCTTAAACACACTCAGCAAAGGTAACTCATTCTGCAGCTAGAAGGAAAGGATCAGAAAATGCTCCCAGCCATTTTGGTGTGTCTGTGAAATGACGCTTTTGATCTGATTCTTCTTGACTCATCGCTTCCCTGCTATCCTTCCTGCCGACAAGCTCTGGTAGACAAGGCTGAGTCCCACCGCAGAAAAAAAAGGGTAAAAACCATGGCTCAGCAAGTTTGGCCTGAAGTGGTATAACCAAGTGATAAATTAAGCAAGATGGTGCTTAACAAATTGCCCTTTCCTGAAGTCAGAAGGACTACCCGTGCCTGTGCTTTCACCTCCACCTGCCAGCATGGCTGACCGAAGAGGCGATGTTCCTGTCGCGTTAGCTCTTTCCCATCATTGACTCCCCAGGCTTAATCTTCGTTCTGCAGCAGGTAGGAGTTAATTTTACAATTGGGCAAGACAGTATAAACAACAGAGATGGGTTTCTAGTATTCGAGGTGGGAATTGAGGAGTGTGGAGTTGGATGTGTCTCAGCACCATGTCTGCAGCCCCTGGCCAGGATTAGGAAATTCAGAGAGGAGAAAGCGATATGCTCACAGCCCATCCAGGGCATTAAGTCAAGGGGACATGTCTTGTAGCTGGCAGAATCAGGCATCTCCAGGGGATGACATGGAGCCCCTGCGCTGAACTGCAGCCTGGAGGGTCTTAAATCTCTTCATTATTTACCTATGGGGAGACTCACTTCCCACCCAGACACCTAAATATAAAGCCCAGACTTAGCATGAATATCCCTCATGTTCGCCATTAGATTTTGTCAGAAACAAAGGATGTCTAAGAAATGTTGGGGGGGGGTAGTACTTTTTAATAGGAAAATTAAAAAAAAAAAACCTTTGAAAACAAAATATACAGAGCTGCAATGATATTGCAAAGTGACAGAAAAGCTGCGATTTCTAGACAAAATGTCTCATTTTATTTATTTATTTATTTTGGAAATACACAATGTTTTGACCCGTCTTATTTTGAAGTGACAATAAATACCCACATTTCCCAAAAGAAAGTCTGTTAGGAGAAATGCAGCAACACACTGGCAGAATGGAAGATTTATAGCCAATTATCTGTGGTAAATAGGTTAAACCTTCCTCACTTTTTCCTATGCAATCCCATTATTGGATTTCTGGTGCAGTTGCAAATAACAGTTGTTCTTTAATTTTTTGTGCCTGTTATAAGCAAAAAAATGCTAAGAAAATGTTTGCTGAGACAGTTCAGGACCATGTGAGACAAGGAGGGATTCTTCCTAGAGGACACTTCCCATTCCACTTAGACCTTGATAGGCTACAGAAATACCTGAGTAGTATCTTTTCTGGCTCAGCACATTTTTTAAAAACCCTTCAGTTGTGCTTTCTTTTAAAAATCTGCATTAGCTATAAAAACCTTACTGGATGGCCTAGTTTCCTGTGAAATTATAAAAAAACCCAAGATGTGCCTTGGGCAGGATGACCTTATTCTTTGCATTCTTATTCCCTGCAGCTCTTCCTTATGCTTTTTACTGCTGTGATACATTGGATTGTGTTTTGCATCAGTCAGTGGATAAAGTAAGGAACTGGACGTGGAAGCAGTAGCCATGTGGGAGACAAGACCTTTCCAAGACAAAAGCTCCCATCAGTAGGCACATGGTCTTTCCTACCCATCCGACTTCATCTGTGCAGCTTTCTCACCAACTTGAGCAGAAGCAGCAGCGTGTGCCCTGGCAGCTGCAGAGTCTCCTGGGAGATGCAGGTTCTGCGCAGGTCTTCTCCTTCCTAGGTGACTATTTTTAATCATTAGGCAAATATATCAAGGGTGGCCATCAACATCATCAGCTGTAAAAGAAAATTTGTAGGTGGCTACCCGTTAGAGATGGGAAAGGTGAGAAGACAGGAGCTGCCTCGCACCGTCTCAGGACTCTGCAGGATGGGAGCACCCAGTCAACGCAACCCCTTCTCTCACATACCGACGGCTTTTGTCCATGGGGACTCAAACGCTGGTGGAAGAATAGATGGGCCACTGAGGTACAGAGCTTTTGCAAGGTGCCTGGCTTTCAATCCCTCCCGTTGGAGCTGCTTCACTTTGTATAGGCGATTAAATATTCATTGGGCCAGGGAGAGAAAAGCAA
The DNA here is from genome assembly GCF_900496995.4 of Aquila chrysaetos chrysaetos. Lineage (NCBI taxonomy): Eukaryota > Metazoa > Chordata > Aves > Accipitriformes > Accipitridae > Aquila > Aquila chrysaetos. The sequence continues at coordinate 11,183,451 of NC_044004.1, forward strand.
GAGATTGATTCTATTGCCCAGTTGTTCGGGTGCTCACCTGGGATGCGAGAGATGCAGGGTCAAGTCCTCGCTCCGAAGATGATTTAATTATTTATACAAAGTGGAACAGCTCCAGCGAGAAGGACGTACGTGCCGGCAAGCCTGATGGCCCTCTCCTGCACGGCACAAAACCTCTTCCCTTTTAACGCGGGGGGTGACTTGATGCAGGTTTTCTCCTTGCCAAGTAAATGGCTCCTGTTTGAATCGTGATTTGTTAACTTCTCGTTCTTGCTCCCTGAGCCAGGGCTAGCTTGGGCACCGTGCTCCATGGCAGGGTTCAGGGCTGAGGCTCCTCGCCAAGGGAGGCAGGGCCCCTTGCCCACCAACGACTCATTTCTCACGAGGGTCAAGGATTATTACCCTTTTACTAAACCGTGTACCTACCTCGCTCCCTGGCATCTTGGCTCTCTTCGCCATCCATCCACGCTGCGGAGGAAGCCCCAGCAGCTGCAGCAAGGGCCGGGCCCTGAGAGGCAGCAGGGAACCCGAATTTCCACAGTGATTTCCAGGGCTCACAGGGGCTGCTGAGAACACAGGGGCAGTGAAAAGAAGGAACTTCCCCTGTAATAAGGAAGCCTGTAAAATTCTCTCCTGTTGGTTTCTCCTTAAGTGTTTCGATGCGGATTATTTATTTTACTACCCTAATGTCAGTGCTGCTATTGTTATTTTTTCTTCCAGCTGACACCATTATCTAAAATTAATTGAGATGGGGAGCTAATATTTTCCCCTTGCAAGGGCTGCTGGGAATGGCCTGTGCCACGTTATCCTCAACACACGAACAATCCTAATTTCAGTAGCGTCCCACAAACTTTAAAAGTGTCTGGATTAAAACAGTGACTAAATAACCTAGTCTGCTTTACAGAAAGGATTTTTAAGCACCTGGCTACTAACACAGCCGGTTTTCCATGGGGCATTTCAATTGAGTTAAATTAACTTTCAGCTTACGAGGCTGTTTCCATTGCTGTTCTGCAGCTAATGTCATTAGGTAGAAAACCAAAATTATCAGTATGGTGTCTGAATTTACACACACAGTTCTAATGGTGATGTGAGCTCATCCATCTCCTCATTTTACACATGGTTTGTTTTGCTGCTGCTGATTTTTTCAGTATTCACAAACAAAGAAAAAGTTCCTTATAAGGACAATCACTGAGCACAATAAAATACAGTAGAAATATGACTATTCTTTACAAGAATTATTTTTTTAAAAAGCAAAGCCAAACAAAACAAGATTAAAAAAATAGCTGTTATAAAAGAAAATATGTAGTGCTTATACTTGCTATCAAAATCTGGTTCTGTTGATTTTGACTAATGGCTTACACACTCAACGGAGATGGCCTTGTTTACTTTCTTACCCAAGTTTACATTTATTATTAGTGCTAAGTTTTGTGTTAGCGCACACTGTTTTAAATTAAATGAATATCCAAATACTGGTTTGAAGTTGCTAATGACACCATGTGTGCTGCATTAGCTTGCACACTATTTAAAGAAAAAGTCTTAATTGTACTACCATCGCCTGAGGATAGTTTTGTGGTAAGCAATTAAGATTCGTTTTCGTGTTCATGTAGAAAATCACTTCATGAAAATATTGGAATATAATAGCTTTTGTCCAATGTATGCATTTTTGCTTTGATCATTTGGATTAAGGGAAAAGAGAACTATCATTTAAAATCTGAGTATCTTGATAAGCATTTAATGGTTTTTTTCTAACTGAACGGTTCCTACCCTATCCATAAAATAAAGAATGTAACAAGATTTACACAACCTAGTACCATTTACTTCTAAACTTCACTAGTGAGTCTATTTGTCCTCTGGTTTCACTGCTAAGTGGTCCACAAAAGGTTTAAAATAGGCAACAGAAACCCAAAAGTTGGCTGAAAGATTTAGCATCAGGGGAAAAAAAGAACGACTTCATAAGTGCATCTAATATTTGGGAAATACTGGAGGCGAGAGCCCTCACTTTTAGCAGGGAGGTGAATCGCAGGCTGCCCCGGCAATGTGTCACATCTGTGCCACCAGCACAGCCACCCACGCCCGGTCCTCTTTTCGGGGGGGGGGTCCAAAACTCACAGCTGCTGCTCGAAGCTGTGGGACCGGTGGGATGCAGAAAAGGGTCCTTGTTCCTCGCCAGGGCTGCACCCATCCCTGGATGTGTAACGGCAGAGGAGAAAGAGGCTGGGAGCCACTCCGCCAGTCCCACACTTCGACATTGTTTCGCAGTGATTTGTTCTTCATGACAGGGTCAAGCTGCTGTGAAAAGGTTAAACAAACGGACTTTGTAAGCTCCTTTTAGGGGAAAGCTGGTCAGAAGGCCCCTTTAATCACCAATCCCCTTTAGCCCTGGGAAAAGGCATCAGCCAGACTCACTTGTGCGGCTACGGGGAGCCAGGGTGAGGGTGGGGTGGAGGGTCTCTGCCCTCCTGCAGCCGCCTTCGGCTGGAAAAAAAGAAATCCTACAAGGGAAGGTGTTTGGCTGGAAGTGCTGGTGTGCCTCCCCCTGCGCCGAGATGCCGCTGCAGAGGAGGAGGAGGAGGAGGAGGAGGACATTCCTCTGGGACCGGTGTGTAGCCCAGCGTCCCTAATGCTGTCTGCACCCATCCTGTCAGGAGGGTAATGAGGGGAAAGTTCCCAGACGAAAATGAAAAGCACCTCGGTCTTCAGCGGGGGCTCAGAGGATGCTTGTCGTAGCAGCCTCCACCTTCCCTCCGCCGTGGCTTCAGGTCTGGCTCTCTGCTGGGAGAGGAACGCTGGTGGGTTAATCCCCGCAGACAGGCGGCTTTTAGTCCAGCTTCTCCTGCCCCATTTTGAGGTGTGACCGGATACCCAGTGCATTATGCACCTGAACTGCACCTTCTTGGAGATGCCCTAGGGCAGGGATGGTTCCTCCCGCCACGTTATTCACAGGGCGGCTAATAAATAGTACTGGCTCTGCTCCCCTCCCAGTGAGAGCGGCAGCAGCAGTGAGGCTTCTTGGCCCAACGTGGTGTATGGAAAGGGTGCGAAGATGCATGGTGAGAGCTGAGCTGGGCAGCAAGGGTCACAGACACTGCTCGCTCTGTCCTCAGAGCTCCCCTGCCCTTCGCTGTTGAGTAATTTGTTAACTTGGGCCCTCGTCTCCTTCCTGCTCGTCCCCATTAAGCATCCTCCTTCCCCACCCTCCACTCCCAAGCCTTAGCTGTGAATTGCCCAACATCCACACGCAGACATGGGCTTTCATTCCAAGAGCAACATTTGCAGGAAAGCCCAGGGGTTGTCATGAGCAAACCCTGCTGTGTCCCTGTGCCAATTCCAGCCGTGCCAGGACCATGTCTCTGCCTGTTTCCTCCCTTAGAGCCTTACATCCCTCACGCTATTCTCTTCAGCTGCTTTATTCTCACTACAGGCTACTTTGGTAGTGATTTTCCACAGTGACCCCAAACCTATTTGGTTCCTGCTCTCCAACCTGCCACTGTTTCATCCTCCTCTCCTTACTGCATCCGCCCTCCTAAATTCCTTTTCCTCTCTCCACCTGACTGTCCACCCATCCCACCATATTCTGCTGCATGTACACTCTCCCCCTTACTTTGCAGACAAATACGAAATAAAAAAGTTCCCACCTCCCTCCTGTTTATTGCCATGCCCCATCAGAGATGCTGTAATTGCTTGTATGAGCACGCCGCATCTATTCCAGTGCAAAATAAAACAAATCAATTCACCCAAAAAATAAAGCTGAGTTCCCCCCGTTGCCATGAAAGGGACTGGCTGTTACAGAGTTCCAGCAATAGGACCAGCCGAGGACCATCACTCAGTTGTTCCAGCTGGATCCTTAAGTGCATGAGTGCATAAAATGGGTGTCAGTGGTGAGGGTCCCCTAACCATGCTGCTAGACAGCAGGGGCTTTTCTTTCCCCTCTGAATCAGGATTTTTCTAGATCTTCCTACTTTTCTGAAAATCGCCAGGAATCAGCAGGCAGGTTAATAACTGGAGAACAGCTCTGGGAGATTTGTTCATGAGGAACGTCCTTAAGTCCGTTCAAACTTTGCCTAAAACATCTTCTGCCCCTATGTTACCCATCATATCATTTTTGTTTGTATATGCAATAAGTGTCCTCCATGACTAACATTTAGAAAGACAATACAGTGCTTCCTACTTTAAGTTCTTCTCCAAGTAATCTTCTTAATGATTGAAATAAAAATGCAGGTCTTCTTCCTGTAAGCAGGTCAATTTTGCATCCTTTCGACACTACTGAGGCCATTTCTCAGGCAATAACTTCAGTACCCAAGATCTGGATTAAGATTATTCAAATAAAACAATGAAGGGGAGAATGAAAAGGTTGATACTTCCATTTAGTAACATAGTTGTGAACTTAATAGCCTAACCACCTTCTGCACTCCTCTGATCTCTGAGTGTCACACAGCTCACTCTGAAATAGCCATCATATTTCACAAACGCGGAATGGATTTGGTAAGAGACCAATCTTGCAATACTTCTTCAAAACATAGCAAAATGGACAGGGTAGTTACTGCCAGCTAAGGACCTAGTGCTGAGCTACTGAAGTCAGCAGCGGCTTTGCCAGCGATTTGGGTGTGAATTAAGAGCCTGAATTCCAGATGAAACAACATATTTCTACCACCATAGTCAGTCTTCAGCTGAAATTAATCTCCATCCTGCATCAGCTGTCAGCCAGCTGAATAGTTGCCTTGCCTGCGGGGATGATAGCTTTGTAGCAATGAAGCACTGAAAGAGAATTCAAGAAATCATCCAGGCTACTCTCCCACCATCCCACCCCCTGCATGGAAATTAAGTAAATCACTTTAGATAATCTCTTATGGATATTTCTTCTAACCTGCATTTCTGTAGCACAAGTGCTGGGATTTCTAGCAAAACCTTTTCTTGGATAACACCTTAAGAGACAGGCTGTGTTTCTAATATTTATCCTGGTTTTCTTTGCTGTAAATTTAAGTGATTTCTCTTTCTTCTTCAGTTGGTCACAAATGACCGCCAGCAACATTTTACATATAGAAAGCTGTTGTCCCCCTACTCTTTTTTTTCCAGTTTAAACAAAGCCACATCTTTCACCCCTCATGTTTTCCAGATTTCCGTTATCCCGTAGACTCTTTCCTGTTGATCAGTGTGAGGGCAGTCAAGCTTCCCAACTCTGCAAGCAGCATGCCAAAATGCCATTAGGCTGGGAGCTGCGAGGCACGTACCTTGGAAAGATGAGCAGGGAGGGAACCAGTGCTCTGGAAATGAGTTGCAGTGCAAAAGGATGTGGTTCCTGTGAAAAGTGGTTCCTATGAAAATCTGGAATTCCTACAAAAATCTGAGAATCTGGGGCAGCTATTCCCCAGAGTGACTCAGTAAGTGTGATCACACCACAGCTCAAGACACCTTGTTTTCTCTATATTGGGAATTTGGATTATTCAGCAGCCCCCAGGCAAGTAAAGACTGATGTGATATGGCCCAGGTAGCAGAGATGCACTTGGACTGTTCAAGAGCAAGAGTGTGGCCATCCCTGCTTAAAGCATCTGCATATCAAATCTCTTAAAAGAAAGAGAAATTATTTCTTGGCCAGAAATAATGTTGCCACACACATCGTATAGACATTTTCATCCAGATGAGTGATACAAATGTTTTTGCATTAAGCTTAATTTTCTCTTCCTCATCAAAAAGATGCAGATACCACAAACATGCAGTTCTACTAGTGAGGCATGGAATTGTTCCTGTATGTTATCCATAATTACATAGAGAACCAGATCTGAATTAACTCAGCTTGATGTTCAAACCTAGACCATGAAAACATGTGGTTTGTGTTCTGGAGTACCGAAGTCTGGGCAATGAGTTCAGTCTTCTCTAACTTTTTCATGTGTTCTTAACACTAATTGCTTGTAGGTCTGAGTTTCCAAAAACATGATCATAAAGAGCAAATTTGCAAAGTTAATTACAGCATTTCCTCACTCTGATGAACTTTGTAGGTAAGATTTCACCCTAATATTGATGAGTTCCTAAGCAACCAAAATTGATTTCAGAGAGTAATAAAATTTGGCTTAAACATCTTGCAGAACTGGAAAAGCTCCAAAATGCAAAACCTCGGAGATGTTGAGAGTATGAACAGATTTGCATCTCCCTAATACCAAAGTCCATTAACAACATACCACATTGCCAGGAGACAGCCAGAGGTTACAGCCTACCTGAAAAGTGACCTTTGGTTTGTATCTATCTGTCTCACAAAGTTGTGCAAGCACAGGCAAGTGTTAATCTTTGGCAGTAGTGATATTCTAGATTTGGCACAGAAGAGTCAGGTTAACATCTCTGTTGCTACAGAAGTTATAGTTAGGTCCTTGTTTTTTATGGCGCAGGAAATTCTGTCAGCAACATACTGATACAAATGCTGAGACCCCTGATAACTTAAATACCAGCTCAGAACAATATCTTACAGAGTCCAGAAGTCCAAGAAGGGCAAAAGACAGAGCTCACCTTCAAGAACAGAAGGATCTGGTATATGTTGTATTCCAGTTATCTTTTATACATTTTATTTAAACCTGCCTTTTTAAAGATATTGTCGATGTGACAATATTATAAGACAGAACAGAGTTCAGAAACAGCCACCAGCATCTTCTGGGTAAGAAGAAAAAAATCTGGAGGAGCGATGTGAAGGGCAATGAGAGTCGGGTAAATCAGCGTAAAAGCAAAACATGGATTAGCAACAACACGTTTGGCCGGAGAAGGGTTCTGCAGAGCCCCGGTGGTGAGGAAAGAGGATGAAGGTGTGGGTGCAGAAGTGAGAGGAGAAAATCTGCTGCAAACTGTGTGTGCAGAAAGTCAGCCCTCATTGGCATTTCATGGGGAGTTGTGTGTCCATGCCCAGACGCTGTTAGCACAGCTCACGGGGAGCATGACATATCTCTGTGGGATTTTTTCCCAGAGAAAAATACTTGTTCTGCTATTGATTTCCACAAAAAAATGAAGGTAGAAGTTTCCTATGTGATGGATCTGAGCAAGGCTTCAGAGCAAGGAAATGACTGAGGATGCACACACTAGAGAAACATCAAAACTTATTTTAAAAGACCTTTGCCATCGTAAAGTCAAACGTGGAAAAGATTAGGGAAAGCCAGGACTCAGGGGCTTCCGTCATGACACCTGTGTAGCTGGGTATGTATCTTTCATCTTGGACAGTCACCTATTTTTTGTGTGTTAATTTAAGACCAGACCCTCTTTGGTCCAGTCCCAGGGAGCCGCTAGCCAAACAAATAGTATAGGATCTTTAGCTGAACGATACCAAATACTCTGGAAGTGTTCTCTTTTTCTTTTTCCGTTTTCCAAACAACCAATAAAGACAGCAACACCTCTAAAAAAAAAATAAATTTAAAAAAAAAAAAACCGCGAACAAAAAGACCAAAACATCTCCCTCCTTTGGGATAAAGCCAAAGGAGGGAAGAGGCAGATTCCTGAAGAAAAATTATTGGGAAGGTCCTACAGATCCTCTCGCCCTGCATCGTGCTTTGTTCTGCGTTCGCCTTCCAAATTCACGGGGTTATCATTATTTTATTAGGGGACGAGGGGAAGCGATCGAATAAACAACCCCCGGCCGATGGGGACTCGGTTCCTCTTGACCCAGAAGCCGCCGCTCGGGTACCGCACGCCGGCTGGGACGCGGGGTCCCGCCGGGAAGGGTGTCCCTGGGGCGGGCGGCGGGCGCTGGGCGCTCAACGAATTCACCTCCCAGTTGGGCAGAGAAGCTGCTTTTGGAGGGGGGCAGAAATTTATTCCCCTGTCTCCCAGCCCTCCCTGCCCCTCCGCTGAGGACCCTGGCTCCGCAGGGCTGCGCCGGTCCGGCTTTGCCAACGGGACTGCCTGCCCGGGCGCTGCTTGCCCCGGCTCCGCGCTGGGGACCCCAAAGGCATCGGGAGGGGTGCAACCACCTCCTTACTTTTTCCTCCCCCCCGTGAAACCCGGGGATCCGGTGCCGAGAGGGTCTGACAAAAAGAAATTAACTTGAAAAATGGATTTCCCTCAAAAAATGAGGGAGGAGAGGAGAGGAGAGGAGAGGAGAGAGAGGAGAGGAGAGGAGAGGGAGGAGAGGAGAGGAGAGGAGAGGAGAGAGAGAGAAAGAGAGAGAGAGAAGAGAAGAGAAGAGAAGAGAAGAGAAGAAGAGAGGAGAGAGAAGAGAGAGAGAAGAGAAGAGAAGAGAAGAGAAGAGAAGAGAAGAGAAAAGAGAAGAGAATCCTTTCCTCTCCCCTGATTATTCCCCTGGGTGGAAATGGGCGCCGGGCGCAGCACCCCCGGTCCCCGGGGCCGCTGGAGGAGCGATGGGGAGCTGCAGGCGCTTCGGGGCCGGTTATGGCTCCGGACTATAGGGGACGGCTTCAAAATCTCTCCTGCGCTCCCACCCGAAGGCAGCTCCGCTAGGGGCCGGGGGAAGGAAGGACGGGACACGTGGAGACTCAGCCGTGGGGACCCCCTGCTCTGACCCCCAGCACGGCCCCGGAGACGATATTGCAGGAGCTGCGGGACCTGCGGCTCCCGTGCGAGCCGGGCCTGATGGACGGGGCGGAGGCAGACACGGGTGGCATTCCCCTTCCCCAGAAGCGGCCGGGAAGGGTTTGGGGCTGGGCTGAGCATCAGCCTGCAGTCGCGGGGTCGTGGGGGGCTCTGCGCTGCCCCTCTCCCCGCGGCCGGCCCCTCCAGCGTGCCTCGGTGCTTTCCGAGCCTTCCCCTCCCCTCCCGGCCGGTACCGCAGCCTCCTCCGTCTCCTTAAATTAACCCACAAAGGGGTTCTCTCCCAGAAGTAGGGCACAGGGAAATTTAGGGCGGTGGACCCGGAAGATTTTTGTCTTTGGCAGCCAGACATCAAAAAGCCCCTTCATTACCAACAGCCCTGTTCCTATCCAGGGCGGGGGACCAGGGCTTTGGCGCCAGGTACTTCATCCCTCTGCGCACCCCTTTTCCCCATAACCTCGCCCCCCGGGGCTAAGGGGGCGAGACACGGCGGTCCGGCCCGGCTCGGCTCTGCGCCGCAGCCTCGGGGGCGGCTCGCCCGGCCTCGGCCCTCCCCACGGCCCGGGGCTCTCCGGGGCCGAGTCGCTTCCCCGTCTCACCCCCTACCCACCCCCACGCACCCCTCCCCCGGGGAAAAGCAGCGCTCCCCGCCCGGACCCCCTGCGCCCCGTCCCGCGGGGGCGGCTCTGGGGGTGGGAGGAGGTAAAGCAGGGGTGAGTAATAACCCCCTTTCCTTGAGAGAAAAGCAATGTCTGACGAGATACATGTCTGGATTCCGCCCCCCCCCGCCCAACAGGAGCCGGGGGCCCCGTCCAGGACCTCTCGCCCCCCTCGGACGGCGGGGGCCCAGGACAGGACTGCCCGGATGGCATTTGCTCTCTCTTTCATTTGGCGATCGTTTCACTCCGGGGCTGTGAACCACAAGAGCATGCGTTAAAATGCACGCTGAAATCTGTAACATACTGCCTACTGCAATATTTCCTACAGATGCCGTGCAGAGGTTAACCATAATTTTGATGAGAACCCTTCAATTAAATTATCTTCTTGCTGAAAAACTCCATGTACTGAAAATTGGCAAATCTAGCAGTTTTAGTACCGAAGAATTTTTCTTTCCCAAATAAAGACTAACGAAAACCTCAAGTGTCAGCACGTTGTTGGTCTATCTAATGATGCAAAGGCAGGAGAACGTGTGCTTTCCCATCGGTGCTGCAAGATATCCAATGAAGAGATAAATGGATATGAATGGAAGAGATCCAGTGGATTCGGGGGAAACTTGGTAGAGGAAGCAACGGATGTGGAGACCCTCCCTAAAGTTAAGCATCATCCTTCTCTTTGCAACGAGAGGGCAGGAAAGAACTGCATCTTTTCGCCGTTTATTACCTGGCAAACAAAGGGCAGAAAGAGTTATTGTGTTTCTTAGAGGGTAAACATGCTCATAAAGAACTTAAAGTCGCTTTACAACCCACCTTGCACAAAGACCATGGGTGGGCGGTATAAGGGGATGAGGCTCTGCCTGTCTCCACCTCCCAATAGCTCCAGAAAACTACAAAATAACTGAACACAGATCTGCTGTGCGTGCGGGTCTTTGCTCTTGATTTGTCTGTAGTCCATAAAAAAAAATATTTGGGGAATAACCAAACCATCCAAATGACATTTCGTTAGGGGAAATAGCAGTAGGTGGTTACGATGACATTATAAAGTGTACTGAGTATTTCTCGTTGCATTTTATTGTGACTTTAACGCTCACCAAGCCCAGATTTTTATCTGGTTTACATATGAAACAAAGACGATTGCTAGAGCCTACTAATTCATGTATTTCTTTTGACTTCGCTAGATTTTGCTTGTGTTAAAAACATCTATTCAAGTCAAGTAGATCATGAAATATAATTGATCTAGAAAGCTCTTTGTCCCTCTCAAGGTTAAAAAACAGAGACTTGAAATACACTGGTTGAACCTAGTAATGAAAATAACCTAGGTCTTTCTGTCAGGGAGATAGGGGGAAAAAAATAAAAGAAACAAACAGTATGAACCAGGTATAATGGTGAAACAGTTAAGGAAAAATTAAGAGTTCATTTGAGGAAGGATTTGAACATACACAGACACAGAGGGTGCAGCTGGACGAGGTTGGTAGTCACATTTTAAGTTAATAGCTTAATTTTAACAAGTGTCAAGACTTAAAGACAATGCCCGGGGGGGGGGGGGGGGGGGGGACACCCAAACAAACAGGAGAAGAACTGCAATTTCAGCACGAGCAAAAGAGCATTCCCAGTGTGAGGAACGGCTAGGTCCCGGCTAGGTCCCAGCTAGGTAATTGATAGCTTTCAAAAAGTGCCTGAAGATGGTGCTGTTTAGATGGCAGAAGCAAGGTCTCGGACAGCTGCAGTAAAATGCTACATTACGAAGAAAAATTTGCTCACCCAGAGTTGTGTAACAGCAGATTGCTCCAGCTCTCATTCCAAAAATCTAAACAGCGGAGATGCATTGAGAAAAGACTTAACAAGCAACTGAATTTGAGAATAATTTCACTGTGATAAAACAATTTCTAGTAAGGTGAAATTTCAGTCCTGGTGCCTATCAGCAGGTCTCAGTCTCCCACTTCAGCCTGGCTGCAGTCTGTCTGCTCACCCCCCCTGACACCCCACCCTGAGCACAGCCTTTATAAACTTGCATCTGTGCACGGAGTGCCCTAAGGAAAAGAGAAGTTGAAGGGAAATACTCATGGTTGATTTTTTTTATTCAACAGATGGTAAAGGAATTTAACGTGGAATTTCCCACTACATACAAGCTTTAATGTTATTAAGCTTGATTTTAATGTGAATGCAAAGTGATCTGCTATATTTATGACAGTCAATTCTACTCTCTTGGCCAGACTGGGAACCAGATTTTCTTCTGATGGTTTTAATAAAGTAATTTTTAAAAGGGCACCAGGACCTGGACTGGTAGATTCAAAAAGAAATGTGCTGGCATATGTAAGACACTTCCCTGCAATTAGCAGTAAATAATCCGAGGGGAAAGCTAGCTTTCTGGCCAAACGTGGTTCTTGCAGAATTTATGTTCTCTCCTAAATTGCACAACGCTTTTTAACACCATATGCCAATCTGGGAATCTCAAGCGTAGTAATTAGCTTTGAGTTTTTGGAACACTTCATAAGGCCTGGATTAATCCCAACTGTATTATCTGGTGTCAGTTACTGTAAATTGGAGACGCAGCATACCGAGTTACCAGCCAGTGAATTGTGCAATAATGACCATATGCTGTATGCTATTTTGTGTCTTTCCTGTATATATATTCTACCTATAACTTGTGCTAGATCCAATTAAGGAGAAAGCCATGTGTGCTCCTGATACAAAGCAAAGCACGCTGCATTTTGCATAAAGCGGATGTCTCCCAAATGGCAGACTTTAAGTCAACCCCCTGCTGAGCCATTGTACTGAAATCCATGTTGCTTTTTAGAACTTTAGATTTACTTCCTCCCGAGAAAAATATTATCCCAGCACTATCTAATGACCAGCCATAGGATCCTAGCAGCTTGTAGGGTCACAGTCTTGAATGGAAGTGCAACCTTGGCACTGATTAAGACATAGGAAACCCTTCCTACCGCCTGTTGCTATCTCCTGTGCTCCCTCACTGTAACAACTTTGGCTTTGCCTCTCCCGTCAAAGTCCCTGGTCTGTGCTGCCCTGTGTGAAGAAGTCCTCAGAGCTGGGTCAGTGATCTACATTAGTCTTGCAGCGAAGTCTCCACTTCAGAGGAGTCAAGAGCACCTGAGAAGTTTGCATAGGAGCCTGCCTGTGCAAGTCTTTGTCTTCCGATAATCTCATTATCTTTCTTACTTTTGCCACAGAACCAAGTTCAAGGTGGCCTTCTAAGTGTCACTAGAGGGACTGTAAATAGATAGCTAATGCAACTGAATTGCTCTATGACGGTTATTTGCTTTCTTGATCCATAGCAGGAACATGAGCCGTCACCCCAGGGACCTTCTGACCACAGGGCTTACATCCAGCAGGCAGAATCAAATCCAGAGTGCATAGTTGCCTATGATTTGATTAATCACTTTGCTTTTCAGTGTGTCCTCTGAACAAAATACGGACATTAATGATGGCATTTGTCTCATTGTCTTTGCAGGTGGGAATGAGTTGCCAAAGCAACGTGTCTAGTGTCATTTGAGCCACATAGCATTAAAAGGTCCTGCTCTGGCACTGTGTGAGTCTCCCAGAGGTCCCGTGTCATACCTGAAGTCCTGGATGTCCTGGATGAAGTCTTGGATGTCTTTGGGAATATCAAAGGGCACTAAGTATCCACACTTAAGCAACCTAACAATGTTCTAGATGTGTACCTTAGCCAGTCACCATGGGCTCTCCTCACTGTCAGTGGAGGGTATTAGGAACTTTAAGGGCACAGTGCATCTGATAAATGTGTCCTGTGGATGAGACAGACTACGTGCTAGGTTCATATGTTTCTGTGCAGTTTAGGGTGTTTAGGCTAGCTGTAAATGGCTAAATTATAGATTAGATTATTTGCACTCCAAATAACCTAGGTTCTGTTTTTCTGCTTTATGTAGTAATAAAAATGGAAGTGATGCTGGCGGACCCAGAACATCTGTGTTTCTCATTCTCCAAAGGCCTCACAGATTCTGGTTGGGAGGGAGAAAATAGCTTTTCCAAAGAAGTCATGAGAATGCTTCCCAAGAATGTGATGATGTCTCCAAGACATTAAAATGGGGGGAAAAAACCAAAACCTAAGGAGGAACACAAACTCATTGTTTCAAAACAAGAACCTCACCAGGACTGTCCATATAGAGCAGCTTGTTCTGTGTTGTGGTGGGGTTTCTATTTTAGTCTCAAGGCTAAGCACCCAGTGAGACCAAGTCCCATATCAGAAAGATGGTGACCTAAGTTAAGACAACACTAAAAGAGGGAAACATATGAGGCTCAGTTTTCAGGCAGTGGTGGAACAAGGCAAGCTAAATATTTATTAGTCCAGAGTCAGAGGTGGTCTCAGGTAGGGTCAGAACTTGAACATGGGATTCATCTGTGCTGGTCTGATTTTCTTAGCCAAATGACTTGTCTTTATCTTTGTAGGGACATGTGGGTTTGGCAATGTACCGTGTAGGATTTTTTCAGCTAGATGTGAAATTTGAGGCAGGCTTTATAGGAAATTCTGTAGGTTGGGGGTTTGGGTTTTTCTTTTCCTTTTTTTTTTTTTTTTTTTTTTGCTTTTTTTAATAGGCAGAAAGACTGTGTGGCTCATGAAAAAAATCAACACTTGGAAACACTGCTCTTTGAGTTTGGTTATTAACTGCTAAATCCTTTTTAAACCAGGTCTGCTTCCTATTTTTTCCATTTCCAAATATAAAATATGTCACTATTTTGTCTTGTGTGTTAAGATGTTAGATCAATATCTGAATAATTAAATGCAGCAGGACAATGTTTAATTAGCCTTGAAGTTTTCAGGGTATTAACTATTAAAACTAAATAGGAAAATTGGCTTGTTCTGAAGCCTTTTATTTATAAATTGCAACTTGGCAAAAGTACAGATCTAAGTTTATTATGCATTTGGATTGTGCAATGCAGAACTGCTAGGAAAAATCTTAATCCATCTAGACCACAGCAATCATTTTTGTTTGAGATCGGTTACATGCACTATGCTCTCGCAACATCTGTGAACATCCCGATGGGTTCTGAAGTAGCAGGACCGTTTTGGAGCCGTTTAACACCACGGACCTCACCTGTGTTTCGCCTCGACTGAACTTTTAGTAAGAGAAATGAGAGAAATGCAAGGTTTGGTGAGGGTTGAAAGCCCTTTGCAGAGGTCCGTGCTTGCTCGGGGGAGGGATGCGGCCTCGAGGTGGCACTGCGATAAGCCCGACCGGCTCTTCAGTTACACGAACTCAGCCAGGTAGCTCTCTGCCCTGGTATTTAAGCAATTAAAACACATATACACATCATATCTGTGGGCGAGGGTGCACAAAGGTGTTCTTCTATGTCGTCTTATTTTCACTTATGTTTCGCTTACATTCATATTTGCATTTTCTTCCATGCAAGTAAATACAGCACACATTTTGAAAGCAGATTAAAACACCCTGATAGAGGAATCCAGTACAAGAAGAGGAAACTAAAGGGGGTGGGGGTGGGGGGGGGGTGGAAGGAGATTTTAATCTCTTTCAAAATAAGTGCAGAGTCATCAGACACTTTTTTTTGTTGACTTGGTTTACACAAGGAAAAGATGCAAAATGCTGATTTTTGCTAGCAAAAATATTTTCCCGTGATTGCTTCACAGGTGTACTGTTTCATACCAAGGAAGTCTGGCTAAATGTGCACTGGAGAGGAACGTCAGATAAGACTGCAGAATACAAGTAAGTCAAGTCCAGAACAAAGACCGCGGGGCCTGTGGTCAGAGATCGCTGTCTTGAAATAGGTCAGATCCAGACACTTACTCAGAACATTCCCAGTTCAGGGAAAGGCACAGATTTTGGATTACTTTCCTCAGAGCTCATCCAGATCCAAACTACTCTTGCTAATGAAAGCCATATATAAACTCACACACCAGCTAATAATTTCCCCAGATTCAGACTCTGTGAAAGACAACCTTAGGATTTTTATACTTCTTTTCTTAAACATACTGATTATAGTAAAATTTGGAACAGTCTGTGTCTACATATCCTGCTTAATTACTGATTATGTACAGATATTATCTTCAGGTTTTATTAGTGTTTGCAAAACTGGTAGTGGTGATCTAATCTAGAATATTAATCTGACTTTGAATTGAATCTAAAGAACCTATAGGTCCTCATTAGGTGTCAACAAGGCTCCCAAAGCTCTCTAAATAACACTGGGGGTTACTAAAGATCAGCAAGATGTAAGTACTGATTAAATCCTCATTAATCCTTCCCATGCCTTCTGCAAACTGTAGATTTGGACCTTACAGAAAGAACTTCAGATTCCCCAGACTCAAGTTTCTCAAGGATAATCCACACTAAAATTTGTACCTTGTAAGGCTAAGGTAGCTTTTTTTGAGCCAAATCTCAGTGGATTTCAGATTTTTTTAAACTGGCCTTAGTAGATATATTAAAAGGGAAATCCTTTATGTGGGAACACCTGGAATATCAGCACAGGACAGAAAGCAACAACCCAAGATCAGACAAAAACATGCTTGCTGTCTCTGACTCAGAATCAAAGTCTCTTTTTAATCCACTCTTGATCCTAGAGGTGCCCACAAGACTTCACTGACCATCACAAAGTCCAAGGAAATATTTCATTGTCACTTCATTTTATTTTTTTTCTGAATCGAATGCGAGGTTAAGATACATATAACCAAACATAGTTAATTCAGAATAATATAATTGTTGTGCTTAATAAAACAATTAAAATTATGCTAGAAATGAAGAGTTCCAGATGAATCAATTGTTTTTTATCCCTGTGGACTAAAATAACAACAAATCTAAGCAAACACTGTGGGTTTTATCCTCAACTGAACTTGACTTTGACTTCACTGTACCGTGTAATAATTTGGTCACAAACACACAAAACTTGCCATTTTATGTAAGGAAATGGCTGCCATGCACCTTTGTGTGGCATAGTTTTGAGGTTATATGCATACATTTTTAAGGATAAGCAGAAGGTGGAGTGATGAGTCAGGTCCTTAGTCCGCTTCTGCTGTTCTTTGCACTAAAAGGCTAAAAGGAGGAAGGGGAAAGGATTATTCCAGCTAGACAAGCTAGAAGCAGCCAGAAAATGATGAAATAAAGGTAGGCTTCATTTCAACCAGTGTCAACCAGCTAGAAGTTAGGTGCTTAATGTCATTGTCCTCCACAGTGACCTTTGGCAGCACTTGCAGTAGCGTTCATCCCTGCCAAGTAGGGGTGCACGGTGAAGGGAGATGGGTCACCCTCTGCAGGTGCCCCTCTCGCCCCTCTGCACAGAAAAAGTCAAGATAAACTCATCAGACTTGACATCTGACTTTTGGCTGGCTCCTGCCCCAAGTGGGGATCATGGCGTGCTAGAAACGTGCTTGCTGCTGTGGATAGCCACCTTGTTTAACGCATGCGTCCTCCATCCCGGCTGAATCCTGCGGAGACCTGGCGGTGTTCGGGCCTTTGGTCTGACAACCCAAAAATACCGATAAGGTCTCGCTCAGTCTGAATATCCTGATTGTCAAACGTTCGGGAGTCATGTGAAAGCGAAGGCTATGCTTGGCATCTTAGAGAGCAATTGCAAGCAGATGGTGGACATGTTTCTCTCTTGCTAAATATAAGAGGACAGCTTCTTAGGCCTGAGCAAGCCTGGATGACCCGTCGGGGCTGCTGAGGGGATTGAAACCGCCTCACCCTAAGCAAGGAGCAAGGCAGGGTCAGGCGAGCTCTGCAAAAGGTGGAGACAGAGCACGTAATGTTTCAGCAGCTCTGAGATATACGACAGAGTGTGTTACCTGCTGACAGCTCTGGAGCGGAGGCACGCAAAAAGACCCCGAGCTCCCGCTGCAGAGGGGTGCCAAAAGCCCAGAGTGCTGGCATCATTCCAGCTACTCCCCCTCGGTTGTTTTCCCTGCTGACCTGTGCAGGCAGTGAGACAGTAGAAGTGAACGAGGGAAAGGCTTCTTAGCTCATCTGATTTACTTCTTTGACAAGACAGATATATTCCCTCCATTTTCTGCATGGGGACAGTCAGCTCTGTGAGGAAGCACCACTTCAGATCACCTGGAATGAGCTTCCAAAAGGTTCCTCTCATACACCTCAACAGCACAGTTGGTGTGAAGAAGAAAAGTAGGTATTTGCAAAAAAGTGGCTTTGGGATACAAGGGACTTAAGCGTCAACCCCCTGACCCCAACTTGCCAAATGTTGTTCTCCTTTACTGCACGGAAGCCCCGTTAAAGCACAAGCCTTGTTTGCTTATTTATTAAGTACATATGTTTTATGGAGTCTATGATCTGCAGAAAACATTCCAGCTTTTGGACCCAAGGGCAAAATCCTTCTTTCCAATCTGTACAGCCAATCTTCGTGCTGATATTTTGCTCTTCCTAAGGGATTTCCGTGCAGTGGGGGGAAAAGAAATATCAGAGCTCAAATCCACCAGGTGTATCTGAAAGGAAAAACCTGCTTTGTTGTCCTCCTCATTGCCTCCCTCAGCAAAAGGAGAAATGCAAAAAGGAAAATGCAATAGAAAAGATGATGGGTGATATCGCTGGTATTTAATAAACTGACTGTTCATTAAACTGGTGGCATTTTGCAATAAAATGTCAGTTCCATCAGCATTAGCAGGACTTCATAGCTCAACAAAGGAATGGAGATACTTCTCTCACACTCAGCTTAGGCATTTTCTGTGAGAAAGAGCAACATTTTGGAAAAGGCTTCCTTCCCACTCTTTAGATGTGTGTGATCTTGGATCACCCCTCTAGTTTCTCTTCCTTTTTTTTTCACCAAGTGTAGTCATTTCCAATAAGGTTCATGAAAGGTTTCTGCTTTTGAAGGTCCCAAATGGCTTAAATCACTCCTAGCACAAATGCACTCTCTATTGTGGAAACCGAAACCTGCCACACCATAAGGTGATCTGTATATTAGAACCAGATATCCCTTCACATCTGCATTTCCAAGCAGCAGTGTGGTATGTTTTGAGTTAGCCTACTTTTAGAGAGTGGCTCATCAGATAGAGATATAGCTATAAATACTGCTAAAGGGCTGGTGTTTGCCAGGCTTTTGCAAGGATGCTGGCTGGGGAGAGGAGGACGTGTAGGCAAGAGTTACTCTCCTTTGCAAAACACGCATCACCTGCCCAAACTACCATTAACTGCACACCATGATGACAAGGCACATTTTTCTTCCTATTATCTGAGGAAACCACTGTTGCTTGCTAGATGAATGAAGCATTTTAGATGCTTCAGGTTGGCCTGAAGCTGGCCCCGTCCTCTAGTCCTAAGAGCAAGTGACATGACACGGCTTGAGTCCACAGACTACATGCTCTCCCACTCCAAAACAGGGTGGTCTGATACCTATCAGGAGCAGTTCATGGACTTTATTATCCTATAAATGCCCTGACATGGTCTGGTAGAGGACTCATAAGCCAAAATCTACCAGGGAGTAAGATTACAGTGAAGGCTATGGACAGGTATTTGCCTAAGCCTGCTCCATGATCCTTTTTAGCTTGCCCATACACACTCAGCCAAGAAGGCCAAGCCACATGAAGTGTTTGAGCAGGACAAGGGAAGACCAAGTCATCTGTGACTCGGAGCGGAAAGGCTACACCGTCACAGTGTGCTCGCTAAAGAGAGCAGTCCCATCTCCCACTGAGTGCCTTCCCCTTATAAAATGCAGTTAATCTCATCTTCTCTGCAGGGCTGCCCTTCACCCATCTGCACCATGGTATGTATTGTCATGAAATGGCAAGAAAGCCTCCCTGAGTCCAGACAGTTAGAAGAAGACGTGAAAAGTGATTCATCTGACTTTTTTTATATGACAGTACCCCCTGAACGCGTGGAAAGTATTGGCTAGATATGCTTTGTCTTTAAGAGGAGCATAGGATGAAAAGGTTAGATGTAGGTGTCTCCACCTGGTTTGATTAATCCTCCCGAGTAGATGTGGGAGGAGAACTTTGTGTGAGAGAAGGAGATAAAAGGGACATGGGTACCTTTTCCTAATTAGTTGGTAGGACATACAATGAAGGTGCACCGTCAGCTCTTCTCACCCATCTCTCTAGTACTCTCCCCGTTTAAAGCAAGACTTTAGCTTCCTCTGGGTAAGACATGGATTTACAAAGCGTGATATGGAAATTTTCCTGCAGCAAGTCCACTTATCGCTCCAGTTTCAGATAACTGCAATGTAGATTTTATTATTCATAGCCAGAGGCCTGTGTAAATTTCTGGGTTGACTTCTCATGTCCTCGCAAGAGCAGAATGTGGGCCGTGGTGTTCAGGTTTCATGAGGAATTACTGTGGGAACTGGCTTACACTGTCCTAACACAACTCGAGGAGTTTGTTAAGTCAAAGGGGAATCTTATGAGAAGGAGCTGATACAGTTGGGTTTCCTGCTGAGCCCCACGGAGATCCTGGGGAAGATAGCACATCTCAGTGCCGCTTGCCGAGAGAAAGCAAAGAGCTTTACCATCGAGTTCACTCAGTGTTTGACCCAGCCTTCCTACTGCTTCAGGGTTTTCTAGGACTAATCAGACTTGATAACAAAATAATTCAGAACAAGAAAGTGAATGCATTTGGGGTTTCCATGGATTTACATTAGGATCTCAGTTCATTACAATATTAATTTTGACTAAGTCTAGTCCTTTCTAAAGGCTTTTCAACACTACTTTCATGCTATGTGAAAATTTAATTTTTGTATACCATAATAAAAATATTTGTATGTGTGTAACTGTATATATCTCCAGATACATATCTCCACAAATGCTGGAGCATTGCAAAACCAGTTATAATACATTACAGAACCATTTGAAAACTACATTCATCCCCAGATTTTAATGATTCAGGTAAACTCTAACTACTCATTGATTTCTATAAAGATTACTTCTGAACTCACTCAAAAATTCATGGTTTTGCATTTGTGTATATATATCATTGGTGACAGATGTTTTTTTGGGAGAAATCTATATGCCTCACTCAAATATGATTTGCAAAAGTATAATTTTCACATGACAATGAAAAATACTTTCCTTGATCTAATGGCAGTTTTAAAGCTTGATATGTTGTCCTCTTTTGGCCAGTGGAAAGGAGATGCTTTCTGTTTTCTATCTTGCTTCTTATTAATAAACCCCACAAATATAGGTGATTTTTTAATATAATAAAGCTCCATGTAATTTTCACAAGTTTCTTAAACCTTTCCCTTAGAATACACACAGTTTGAATCATTTTACTATCAAAGTGCAAAAGCTAGTATAATTTTTACTCCAATGTTAATGTTATTTGGGGGCTAACTTTGATCCACACATCAATTTTCCTTTTACACAACTGTAAAAATACAAAGGATGTTTTGTACTGTAAGTTCTTAATACTTTCTTTGATTGAATTTGGCTCTATCCTGGAATTAATCTAAAACTCCTGAGTCAATCAGATTTAAGAAGGTATGAGTTTTTACTAAATTCACTAAGCTCTAACTGTTTTTGAAGTTTGGTCTAAGAATGTGATGTATCAACACATGGGGAAGTTCATTACAGTCCTTGACAATGGTTTAATTCTCCACTAAAATCATTCAAAATTGGATGAGGGAAGGAGAAGAGCATTTTAATGAATTTTTACTTCAGAATCCTCAACTTCAATTTCTGGCAGAAGATCTTCAGATTCAAACTGTAGGTACATACCAACTAGAGATAAAGTCTACCTTGTTAATTAAACAATAGTTTGATTTTCTTACTTTACATAACACAAAAATCAAATGTTAAATGTTATTTCAAAATTTAAACAGTTATATTCTGTTGTGACAATGCAATTTTTTTTTCCCCCTAGATCTTTTGTTTTAGGCAAAATCAAGAGTTGTGTGCAGTGTTTCATTTCAAGAGACCTTCATTTTCTGAGGGAAAATAATTCCAAAAGTCTTACGGATAATAGGTTAATGTTCAATAGCTCTGAAAAGTCACTTTTTTTTACTGTGTCTCTGTATTTTCCAACTTGATTGTTAACAGAACAAAATATCCATGGTTAGGTCTGGTAAGGATCTCTTTCCATAATGCTCTTTTGTCTGTATAACAATAATAAAAGCTTTATTGGCACCTATTTCACATGACCTCCATAATTCTCCTGTGGCTGACCCTAACCAGTACCAATAAAACCATGCATTCTCTCACTGTACATACAAAAAAAAAAAAAAAAAAAAAAAAAAAAAAAAGTCATGTTAAAATTGTACGAGGAAACCAATGCCAAAGACCTTTCTGGAAAAGTCACTTCAAAACAGGACTGTATTCTAATTGTTAGCTCATTTCAGTGGGGACTACCTTTTTTTAAAGATATCATATAATTTGCT
Source organism: Aquila chrysaetos chrysaetos (assembly GCF_900496995.4). Classification (NCBI taxonomy): domain Eukaryota; kingdom Metazoa; phylum Chordata; class Aves; order Accipitriformes; family Accipitridae; genus Aquila; species Aquila chrysaetos. Next base: position 11,204,921 of record NC_044004.1, read on the forward strand.
GATGATCTATTTTCTCCCTGTCTCCCCATTTCCAGTCAGACAATTAATATTTCTGAAAGGGCTCTGGAATTTTAACACATGGGAATAGATATTCCCCAAAATCATTCTCGAAGTGTTTTCTTCATTAATGTATCCACGTACCCAAGGATATTGCCCAGCCTGGTAATTTATCATGGGTTAAAATACCCCTCACCTAGCAAGGAAACAGCACTTAAGTGATGCAATTCATGCTCCCAATTGTATGACATCTATAACGAGCAATAAATAGGCATCACGGACAGCCAGGACATGCTACGGGCTGGAAGTTTCCTTCCAAAGCACTTAGTGACTGTCTGTAAATAATGAATACATGCATGGGAATCAGCATGGGTCATGCAGCGTCCTTGAAAGGGGAAAAGTTCTCTGCCAATATCACTGATGGTGAAGAATTCAGTAGGGTTGGGTTTATAGAGATAATTTACTGAAAAAAGTCCAAACCGTAATTATCAGTTTCTCCCTTTCCCCACCTTGTGGGACCGCTTAAAATTTACTGCAAATTCAGAAAGCAATTCCACAAAGCGTTGCTGCACTTAAGTGCTATTTAACCCACATTTGAAGGGGTTTAGGGTTTTCCACCTACAGGAAAAAAGGGGCTCTCACTGCCGTGGTGTCCTTGTCCTTGGCGGGTCCCCCGCCGGAAAGGTCACCCGAAATGGGGTATCCCCGTGAGATGCGCACAGGACCCTCACCCCGGGGGGGACACGGGGGACGGCACACTGGCTGGGACACCCCTCTGAAACGGCCCCTCCGCTTGTCCCAGCAAGGCCCAGCGGGACGGGACCCCCCCCGACTACCACCACCTCCCCCGGGTCCTGCTCCGCATCCGCGGCTTTTTGAGGGCGGCGGAGCCGGAGCAGAGACCTGGCGAACTCCATGCAGGGACGGGAGGTGCCCCGGGGGGAGAGGTTTGGGAGGCTCCCCCGAGAGCTGAGCGGACCCCCTGCCCCCAGCACTCCCCGGGAGGAGGAAGAAGATGTTACACAGAGGTTTAGAGGCGGTGCAACCATCTTCTGGTTGATCTTTTCTTTTATGTCTTTTTAGAGTAGGCATCCAAACCATCCCACCACCACCTCTGCTCCTCTAGAGAAGCGCCAGACCCGAAAAACGCTGCTTTTGCATCGCTGTACCTGCTTTTGCTTTTCGGTGGCTCCCGACGGTTTACTGAAGATGGGAATACGGTCTTTATTTGGTTTATTTTTCGTAGCTAAACCGAACCTGGCCGAAAAACTCTTTTTATTTGTAAGTATATACATACGTACACACATATATGTATCTCAATATATCAACCAGAGGCAGATGTTGGCCAAGAATCTCCTTACCCGCAGCGCTGCCGTCTGGTCTGTTAGGAGGGTGATGGGAACGGAGCGATCTCTTCAGCGCCGCTTTTTTGGCATGGAGAAGGGAGAGATGATTCCCCTTCCCAGAAAGCCATCTCTGCCCGCAGCGCTGGGGCTTAAACGCCTCCTGCAAAACTCCGGGCTCCAAACGTACCGCGGGCCCTTAAAAGCAGAGAGGAGCAGAGGTTAGGTAGCGAGCGCTAAAGCCTGTCTTTCATTTCATTTCTATTTTACGACACATCGAGGCAGTGCTGGTGGGGGGAGAGCAAGGGGAGACATCAAACACCGGCCGGGTAATTGCATTCACATTGCAGGCAGGCCCGCTCCAGGCACTGCGGGAGGCGTCAGGGCAGCGGCCGGCCGGCATCACCGTGGCTCACTGGAGGCACTTGTCACACTCACACACACGTTTTCGGCCCCAAATGTAACCTTCCGTCTGCTGATTCCCTCCGGAGCCCGGCCCCAAATCCCCACTTCTCCCTGCCCCCCGTGCTTTGTACCCACGTCGAGCAAACCCTGCCAAAGGCTCAGGGGCCGTCGGAGATGATTACGGGGGGAGGGAGAATATCCCACGGGCGTCCCACGCCAGTGATGGGAACGGACTGGGAGCCAGGACTGCTCGGCAGGAGAGACCCCGCCGGTACCGGCGCTGGGGCCCCAGGCCGGAGCTGCCCCGCATCTGGAGATCTCCAAAGTCTCGGAGAAAAAGATGTACCTGGGAGAGAAACAGAGCCAGAGACGGAAAAAATAAGGGGCCCGCCACCTATAGTCTAAATCTGGACTCAAAGCCACTTCTGCCGAAAACGCGGGGAAATCCCTTCTGACCCGCCGGGGGCGGGCAGGCTTGCTGCCCAGGGAAAGCCTCTCCACTCAGCAGCCTGCGAAAAAATAAAGGTTTACCGTGCTGCAAGGAGACGGCTGTGGCAGAGAAGGTGGTTTGGAATTGTCCTGCCTCGCCACGGCCACCCTGAGTCCCGCTGAGGTGGCCCGGGAGCCGCGCCGGCCGGGCCCTTGCCCGACGGGGGGGTTAGCCCGGGGTGATGGCAATGAGGGGACGCCCCCCTCCCCCGCCCCGCGTTACACCCGGGCAAGTGTCACCGAAAGGAGCTAGGGCAGGGGCCCAGGATGTCATTCTGACATTAAATTACGAAAATACCCTCACTGGTTGCTTTTTCTGCTCCCTACACGGAGCCCTGCTGGGTGGCTGCAGGGAGACATCTAGTAAACACACGCCCTTTTTCTCCTCCTCATCATAATAAGCGCAAAGAGTATTAAGGACAAACAGTTAGTAGTCATGTCACTATAGCAATGTAAAAGGTACTTAAACATAACTACAAGCTTAAAAAAATGCCCCTTACACACGGACATGTATGTGCAAGTGTTGTATTTGCAGGTGGAGAATTACATTCATCCTGATTTTGTGTCTCAGGAATATGTCTGAGTGTACATGACTTTTCACAAACACAGTTCAGCATTATTGGCACACCAAACAGTTAAACGTTATGCTAAAGAAATACAGAGGAAAGAAAAGCAAGAGCAAGTTTACTTTTATTGATTTTATTATACTATTTCTAAGTGGAAAGCAAATAATATTACATAAGTTGCATGAGCGCACTGTAGGAACACTTTATAAAATATGGGTACGGGATACACGCATATCGTTTCCCACATTGTATATAAAATGCATAGAAGTAACCAGGGTGCATATTCTTCTCTTTATTCGGGAAAGTACCCTTGTATTTTCTGAGTCTGCCAGTCAAACAGAGCAGACGGTTTACGGATGCTTAAGACGTATCAGCCAAACTCACATTTCCTATCCAGCAACACGCACCAAGATGCGCAGAGCACGAAAGCAACGTTCGTGAACATTACTCCCGTGCAACAAGTGCCGCACGCACTTTCGCCCGGTTTACAATTCACCGGATTGCTCCTCAGTCTCTGCACAGGTAGGACCGAAAGCCGAACATGCCCATGTATATTCCTGCTTTTCCAGAGTCCATTTCAGAGCTCTGGCTGTTTGCATTTTTGCAAGGAGACCTTGGAAGAGGAATTATTCTTTCTTTTTTCTTCTTCTTTTTTCTTTCTTTCCTAAATAGGCCCTGACCTTAAAGGTCCCCACAGCCACTCCGGGAAAAGGAGCGGGACCGTTCCGTGCCGGCGAGGCCGGCTCCGCAGCCGGCTGCGCCCCGGCCCCGCCGGACACTCCCGCCGGGCAGCAACCGGTGTCCCCGTTCCAAAGCGGGAGGGGGAGGCGGGGCTTGGGAAAGGGGTGCTTGTCCTGGAGTACCGTAAAGGGGAACAAGTCGGGCGATCCCGGCAGAGGAGGCAGAGCAGGAGCAGAGAGCTGACCCGCAGGTGAACATCGCATGGGCATCTGTGTACTCACCCAAAACTCCACGGGTCTCCGACGTGCGCTCCGGATCGACTCGTCCCTCTACAAACCCGGCCCGCCTGCTCCCAAGGATACAGGCAGAGGATTTAACTCTCCTGCCCCGGCACCCTGCAGCGAGGGGGAGTTTTGTGGGCTTGCCGGGGGTCCCCGTCCCGAGGCGGGCGGATCCAGAAGGCTCGGGAAAAGGGGACAGGCGGAGGGTGGCTTTACGGCTTTCCATGAAGTGGACTTACAACAGGAATAATAAGAAAAAAGTCGGGCTGAGGAGGGGTAACGCCAGGAGCCACGGGCTGCGCGCTGGAACGGGCAGCGCTTCGCCGCCGCCTCCCCGCCCGGGGCGGCGGGAGCCGGGCTGTCGTGGACGGCCCCGTCTTCGACGAGCGGGGGCCGGCTGGCTGTCTACACAAACTAGACAGACAGAATAGGTATACATATGTAAACATGCATCTATATGTATATACATATATATATGTAAAGGAAAAGGTTAAATGTCATCACCCGGGACTCGAGAGACCCTAGAGACGTGGGTCCCCCGCCCTCCCGTGCCGGTCACCCTCTCCTCCATCGGCGGGACACTCGCGGCCGCGGACACTGCCTGGTCACGGGGGCAGACGTCCCTCCGCCGCCCCGTCCCGTGTCCCGTCCCCGTCCCCCCCCCGTTCAGGTGTCCCAACCCGGGGGCTCCGGGAGGTGGGGGGCACCCTCACCGCTCGGCCGGCAGCCCGCGGCGGTGGCCGCCGGGCCCGCGGGGCCGGAGCAGGCTCTGCGGGCGGCGGAGGGCGCATCTCCTCCGTCCATCGCCGCCGCCGCAGACATGAAAGCGCTCGGCGGGGGCCTGGAGGGGGGGGTGATTATTATTAATGATATTAATATAACTGCGATATCCGGGGCGTGGATTGGTTGGCTGGGCTGCCCGCTGAGCCCGCTGCAACCAATGGGAGGGCAGGGACGTAGAGCGGTAAATCCCCCCCCCCCCCCCCCCCCCCCCCCCCCCCCCCCCCCCCCAGGCTGCGGCCCGTGTGCCGGGGCCGGCACCGCCGCTCCCCCCGCGCCGGGATTTGCTCCCTAATTGACCTAAATAAGGAGCTCGTGAGTGGCAGCCCCAGGGCGGCGCGCGCACACGCACACCCCGCACTGCACACACACACACACACACACGCACACGCACACACACACACGCGCGCTCACAGACACGCACACACAGACACGCACACACGCACGCCCAGGCACCGGCAGCGCCCGGCCCCGCCGCGCTCCGCGCCCGGCGCTTCCCCTGCGGAACTCCCATTTGCCGCGGCGCTCCTCCAATCGCAGGATTCCCCCTCTCGCGTCCGGCGTTTAACTCGCATGACATTTTTATTTCGTTATTATCGTTTTCGCGCAGAATCTGGCGCCTCCGATGGGTTGCCGGGTTGGCTTTTTTTTTTTTCTCCTTCCCCGTTCCCTTCCCCTCCTCCCCCTCCCCCCTCCCCTCCTAGCTCGCAGGAAATGATGGCAAACCGCGATCTGAAATGATTACTCCGGAAAAAAACCCTTTTATACCAGGAGAGCATCCACGGGGCTAGGCAGAGGCAGGAGGCGGCCGCGGGGCAGCGGGGAGCCGAGGAGCCAGCCGCCGGCGGAGCAGGGACCCCCCCCCCCCCCCCCGGCAGTTCTCTCCGACGATGCCGGACGAAGCCACGGAAAACGCCGGCTCCACCTCCGCCCGCGTCTCGTCCTTCTTCATCGAGGACCTGCTGGGCACCGAGGGCACGGCGGGCGGCGGGGCGCGGCGGGCGGCGGCGGGCGGCGGCGGCCGCGGGGGGCCGCGCTGCGGGCCGCGCTCCCCGCTGCGCCTCGGAGCCCCGGGCTGCCCCCTCCGCGACGCCGCCGTCGGCTGGTACCGCCGAGCGCACGCCGCTTTCCTGGGCTGCGCCAGCCCCGACAGTAAGTCGCCTTTCCCTACCCTTCATCGCCGGGCCCGGCTGGGGCTGGGGGGCGGGGGGGAGGCGGTGGGGAGGGGGGTGTCTCTGCTCCCCCCACCCCGGGTCCCGCCGCGGCCCCTGGGGGCAGGAGCGGAGGGGGATGCGCGGAGTGTCCCCGCAGCCCTCGCCCTGCCTCCCCGTTTTCGGCCGCCCGGGGCAAATCTCCGGAAACGCTCCCGGTGTGTCAGGCACCTGGAGCCTCCGCCCCGCCGCCCAGAATGTAAACAGGGGTTGTTCGCCTGCTCGGGGATTTTTTTTTTTTTTCCTTCCCTTTTTCTGCCCCTCTCCCTTTTTCTTCCTTCTCTTTTTTTTGTAAGAGGGAGGCCTGGCTTTTTTTTGACGCCCCAGCGAGCCGGCAAGCTGGGAGCAGCGTCCCCAGCAGCGCAGCGGAGAGTTTGGCAAGCCGGGGGAGCAGCTGGGCTCGGGCCCCCGCGGCCCGGCCGCCCCTTCCCGCGGAGCCGGCCCCGCTGCTCCCCTCCTTCCGCAGCACGGCAGGGGCAGGCGGCGGCCTGGCCTTACGGGGACTCGGCTGGAAAGGGCGCTGGAGGAAAAGCCCGGGTTCAGGGGCAGAAATGAACAGCTGAAAAAGTTTACGGGCTGCCATCGGGGGTTATTTTTATCCTGATAGAAAAAATACTGCCCTTCGGTGCATCTCTGTGATCCTGTACGAGCCTGTGGAGTTCTCACGGTTGCTCGATAAGGAAGAGGCGTGATTTGTAATCCAAAGAGTTTCTTTTTACAGTGATAGATTTATTAATATTTTACATTTCTCTCAAAAGTACATCTAGAAACAGAAAACGACTCCAGAAACAACAGCTGCCTTGTTTTTCTCGCTTTTTTTCCCTGTTATTTTCTTCCCCTGTTAAGAGTAGGATGTATTTTTTCTCCCCTTTAAAACTGCAAATGGAAACCACAAGATTGGAAACTCCACGGAGACTTGCGGGGAGACAATGTCCCGATAGTGGAGTAGCTGACCCGATCCATTTGGTTTATCAAGTTCAGAATAACGTGAAGTGAAAATCTTTCTTTCTTACCTCCCTTTATCTATACACACGCACCACGATTCTTACCCCTCTTATCTTACACACAGCAATATACTTGCATATGTATTTGTAAGTATATATGTGTGTAAATACGTTTGTGTATACATATGTGTGTAAATACATACGTGTGTGTGTATAAATAAGTTCACGTGTATTCGTACGTGTGCAGACGTATACAAGAAGTAGATGCATACTTCTGTGCATATATACGCGTGTGTATACAAATACGTGCACGCTTGCATTTATGTGTACAAAACGCAGCTAGAACTATACGCACCTTATACCCAGGCGTCTGTGTGCGTTTAGGTACGTGCGTACACTTAGCCGCGTAATACACATACGCCCACGTATGAGTATGTCCGCAGACGAGTATATGTACGTACACACGGAATATAATTTCTGTGTTAGTATGCTTGCGCGTGCGTGTACGTACGGGCCAGTATTTGGGGGTTTATCGCAAGAGACAGAGCAGCGGCAGAGGCCTTTGCCCGGGCTCCTCGCCCCCCCCAGGCGCCCTCGGCAGCCCGGCCTCGCTCTCCCCGCAGCCGCCTGCCTGCCTGCCTTCCTCGCCCGCCGAGCGGAGCGAGGGGCAGGCGCTGCCGCTGGGTCAGCAGGGGGGCGGCGGGGCGATGGCCCTCTCCCCCGGGCCCGGCTCCCCGGAGCAGCGGCCCCGCTTCCCAGCCCTCTGCCTTTTCTCCGCAGCCAGCGACCGGGATTCGCCCGAGCTGCCCGAGGAGCCGGCGGAGCGGGCGGGCGGCGGCGGCGGCGGCGGGCGGGCGGCGGCGCGGGGCCCGGCGGGCGGGCGGCCGGGGCCGGGCGGCCGTGAGGAGGAGGAGGAGCGCGGCGAGGAGCCGGGAGAGCCGGAGCAACGCGCCGCCGGCCGCAAGAAGAAGACGCGCACGGTGTTCAGCCGCAGCCAGGTCTTCCAGCTGGAGTCCACCTTCGACGTGAAGCGCTACCTGAGCAGCTCGGAGCGGGCCGGGCTGGCCGCCTCGCTGCACCTCACCGAGACGCAGGTGAAGATCTGGTTCCAGAACCGCCGCAACAAGTGGAAGCGGCAGCTGGCCGCCGACCTGGAGGCGGCCAACCTCTCCCACGCCGCCCAAAGGATAGTGCGGGTCCCCATTTTGTACCACGAGAACTCGCCGGCGAGCGCCTTGGGCTTCACCCTGCCCCACATGTCGCCCCCCTTGGTGGGCTTCTCCAGCGGCGTCAGCTACCCCCTGGGCACCTTCCCCGCCGCCTCCCTCCCTTTCCTACGGTCGCAGATGACAGGACTCGTCTGAGCGCCCACCTGCGCCGGGACCGCGGCCCCCTCGCCCCCTCCCCCGGCTTCCAGCTCCACCCCCCTTCCTCCCCGGACTTTTTATTGCCAACTTACACGTTTCTCGATTTTCTGCTTTGTGACTTTTTTTTTTTTTTTTTTTTTTAAACGTGCAATAAACTTGCTTTTGGGGTAAACTCGGAGCGACGCGCAGCAGCCGGAGGGAACCGAAAGGACTACGAGGACCCCAGCCATGAGCCGGGAGCGGGTCGGCGGGGCTCCCCCCGCCGCGCATCCAAAGAAAATGCAGCCCCGTGGCAGCGGCAAAGCCCTCGCCGCCGCCTCGGCCCCGGGGTGACGCAGAGCGGCGTTTTCCGGGGGCGGCAGCAGCCCCCCAGACCCTTCCCCACCGCCCCCCGCAGAGCTGCCGAGCGTGAGACGAATGTACGGAACCGCCGGGGCCGGGGGGCCCTTCCCGGCCCCGCCGCCGCCCCCGCCCCACGGACGGCGAAGCCCCGGGGCCCCCGCCGCGGCCAGGGGCCCTTCCCCGTGTCCTCCGCTGCCCCGGGCCGGCGCTCCTGCCGGGGGAACCTTTCATTTTCCCCGCTGCCCCGGCTGCTTTCCGTGCAGAGCCGGGGGAGCCTGCGGATCCTCGCCTCCAGCAGCTTCTCCAGGGCCCTTTGTTTTAGCCACTTAATTCGTACAGATTTCTGCCCCCCTCCCTCCATGGTTACTCTCGTTTTCATACGATCGATACCCAAGCATGTGCTGATGCCCCCTGGTCCTTCTCGATGCAGGCTTTTTGATTTGAAACAACTCGAAGAAGGCAAATCGTTGGAATGAATTCGCCCCGCTGAAGTCCGAGCTGTGAGGATTTGGCTTCTTGGTTTTCGTTTTATTTTCCCTGACAAACTATCGGCTAAAATACGCGGTTAAATACATACAAATATATATATAATTCAACATACTGTATGTTACCAGTGGGTTTGCCACTTATTTCGGTATCCTGAGGAGGCTGAGGAAAACGCACCTCGGCTTGTCTGTTTCTTACGGGATCGGTTTGTGTAATCGATTAGGAGTTTGCACTGGCAATTAAAAAGGAAGGAAAGAAAAATAATCAGATGGGGACAGACTGGGGAGCTGTATGGCTAGTTATGCAACCTAACCTGTAATGTGATATTATATGAAGTATTATGCATGCCAAGCTATTTTTTTTTTCCTTTAATAACTGTTTTCTTTCCCCCTGTCTACCCGCTGCTAAAATGAATATGGGGTCCATCATTGTTTCTAAAGGTTTGAATTGCTTTTTCCGAATATTAAGGGGGAAATGACCTTATAAAACTCAGCCTTGGTGGAAGGTCAAGCTTTGATCGTACATTTTAGGGCATAATCAGACGTAATTGAACCGACCAGCTCGAAGCACTCGGTGTCCCCGCAGGGAAAGCCGGGTCCTGGATCTATTGGCGTATGTGCATGCGGACCTGTCTCCAGTGAAGGAAGAGCGATCTAATTCTTACTATTTCCTACGTTTTATATTATATTTGGAGCAATCTCACGGTTTCTTGTTATGAAATCGATCGGCGAGATGCGGCGGAGCTTCAGCTTTGATACGAAACCTGAGAAGAAGGGTCAGGGGCGGATTATAACCTCTCCACCGCTTTTTTTTTTTTTCTTTCTTTCTTTTTTTTTTTTTTTTCTTTTTCCGCTTTGGCCTGAAACACGGCTCTGGGCATCAGCCTGCACAGTTGAAGTCAGGACGCTGGAAGTCTCAAAACCACTCGAGAATGAAATAAATATATATAATCCGGGTTCCTGAGAAAAGTGCTAACTTGCCGGGGTGCTCGTTTCGATTTGAGCCCCGTTTCTGGAAGCTGTTGGGGTTTTTTAAATTATTTCCCCCCCCCCCCCAACTGCTCTGAAATCCCTCGTCTCACTCCGGGAGATCTTCGCCAGCTGTTTTCTTTGCATATCCGTCAAACACCCGAATTCGGGGCGAAAACTTCTAAAGCCTGGTCCCCGAGCAGTGTAAGAAGGACGGGGAGGCGGCGGGGTTGGGGGTGCCGGTGCCCCGGACGGGACCCGCCGGCCGCGGGGGGAGAGGCTGGGGCGGACTTCAGCCTTTTCCTGCGCAGAGGAGGTGACTCGGAGCGATGTTTCTTCCTCGGGGCGCAACCACTTGATTTGATGCCGTTCAGAGCCTGGCTAGCCCTGGAAGAAAGCGGCCAGACCGTTTCCCCCGTCATACCCAGCTCCCCAGCTCTCCCAGTGTTACCTACTGGAGCAAAATCCTGACTCACTACAGTCATATCAGAGTAGATTGTAATCCAACGCGAAACTTAACACGCCTGCCACTCTCCACATGCCTTTTCTTTGGAGTAACATGAGATTATTATACTTCTGATTCTACTAAATATTCTTTTCTTGAAGTTAAGGAACTGGCAGGGCTAAATGATCAATCGGATTTTTAAAATGTGTTTTGACATTAGTTTGTTTGTTTTTTAAAGACGTGCTGATTATATCAATAAACAGATTTTTTTTCATACACTGTATTTGTAACTTATGATCATAGTAAAATATTAAAAGGTGCAAGACGTGAATTCATCAAGAAAAAGTGCTTACTTATGCCTTGTTCTGTACGTGCAGGAACTGCTTTATAGTGGCTTATTAAAAGTATGTGCTGAAAGTAGGAACATATACACCTCAGGTTTCTTTACCTCCTAGCTTTTTTAATGACGTTTTTCATTGTACCTGATGGCAAGAAATTTCTGCAGGATGCAAAGAAACAGCTAGCAGAAGACGTAGTCCCTGATGTATGTGCACTGACGATTTGAAAACAGGAAAAAAAAAACCCAAACCCAACCGAACAAACAAAAGACCGAAGCCCACCCCTCAAATCAGGACAGCAGGTTCCTTGCATTTTTCTTCCCTATGTATATTTTTTATTAAACAAACCGGAGAGGTAAGAGTCACGCTTTGTGCTGCTCCTGCTATAAGAAAACTGTTGGCGGACTGTAAAGCTCAAAGTAGTTTCGCAAAGGCTGTTTGCGACATATAGAGACATACGTTGCTGCTTTATAGATCAAAGCAACCTCAGAATAGCTTTAAAATAAATCCAGTTATACTACAGCTGTAATATTATTATGCAGCATAAATCCTTGTCTGTTGACATTTATTTAATGAATGTTGCTACAACAGCTTAGCTAGATGGCACTCCAGAGGCGAGGCAAAGGAAAACCTTGCCAGACTACTCACAAAGATAACTTGTGTTTATTGGACGCTACTAAAAATAATTAGTGAAAAGATTTATTTTTTATTTTAAGCAAAGCAAAGGAAGATCAAAATAGGGTCTGAACTGACCTTCTGAAATATATTCCTGGTGTAGTTGCCGTAGGATGTTATTATTAATTACACTTTAAATGAAAATGATCGATATGCTGAGAAGCACCTTGTTAAATGGCTACTTTGCAAATGGTACATTGCTCACCGGCTTAAGATGGCCTATAACTTTTCTCGTAGGCATGGGTCTAAAATATTCATGCAAATCAATACTTGATAAATCTCATAGGTGCGCGCTGGCTCCACTGGTGAACAATATATTTGGATCGATTTTTTTTTTTTTTCTTTTATACTGCATTATCTTGGACTAGCCTGTCTTTGCCCCTGCGAACGTGGCAGGCGGGCGGGGTGCGCGCCCCGCTCTCACCATCGATCCGAGGGAGTCTCGCTCCAGACTTCGGCGGACTCGCAGTATTTAGTGCTCTCAGCCTCAAATTAGGTCCAGGCAATTTTCTTACGTTTCCCTTTCCCATTCCCGATGACTCTAAGTTTATGGCGGATTTCTTAATGCTTCATTTAACTATCTTGAGTTTCTCAACTCTTCTTACGGATCCCACGTTTTAATTTCTAAGTAGTGAGATACATGAATGTCTATTAAAAAAGATATTAATGAAAATCTAGATGTGCACCTAAAATTTAAAGCTTTCCTTTTTCTTTTCTTTTCTTTTCTTTTCTTTTCTTTTCTTTTCTTTTTCTTTTCTTTGATTTGTTATTTTATTTGATTTTCTCTTCTGCTTTTCGTTCTTTCTTCTTTTCTTCGCTGCTTAGTTTCGGTCGCTTTTATGTCTCTGTTTATCTTTTCTTTTCTCTTTCTCGTTCTTGTATTGCTCTTCTATTCTCGCTTCTTCTCTGTCTGCCTTCTCTTCTCTTCTCTTCTCTTCTCTTCTCTCTCTACCTTCTTTCTCCTTTTATCTTTAGCAATTCCAGTCTACTGAACAGCCGAGAATTACTAGCTTTATTCGGAAATCCCCTCTAGGATTTTACCACACGCCTCTCGTATCAAGCGCTGAGGTTGCAGGAAGGCGATTTAATTGAGGATTTTGAACTGACCTCCGAGGGAAACAAAAGGCTTCGAAAAAGGATGCTCTGTCCCGGGGTCACATCATGGCCCGATCCGCCTCTGTCCCGCACCTCTGGGTTGAAGGAGTCAGCTTAGCTCCCCTGAAAAGCCTGTTTATGTGTGACACTTGTAGCTGCCTTCCTGTGGGACTCCAGGGAGAGCTGCTTTCCAGCTAGTGAAACCGTTTTCTCTCCCCTCCCTCCCCGCCCGCGGTGCCCGGCGCAGGGGAGCGATGTCCCCGCTGCCCCCAGCCGCTGCCTGGGCCCGGGGGCCGGGGACACCACAACCGCAATTTACACCCAGCTACGACTGAACCGCAAAATCGAGTTGATTTTAGGGACCTGCAGCGCTAAGGTAGCCAAAGCCGCCTGCTTATTTTAGTGAACTTTTCAGACAGGGCTTCCCTTTTGGACCCACTCACCCGGGCTGTGTCCCGGGTGGGCAGCGGGGACGCCTTAGAGACCGCTGCACGGTGCCAGTGTGTCCGAAATTACCGGGGTCTTGTTTGCAAGGGGACCTGAAATCCAGATAGGGCCCGTTTTACCCTCGAGTATCTCGGGGGATAAACCAAGCCCGATTCCATAAGCCAAGCAAAACCGGACCCTTTGGTGTTTCTGTTGAAGCTAATCAGGTTTAATTTCCATCAGTTTAGATTTAGCGTAGGAGACTTTTTGTGCTCTGAGCTAAAATGGAAATAAAGATATGTGTGCCCGGTGATTTCTGGTAAAAAGCTTTCTCAGGTAAAAGGTTTCCACTCAGCACGACGTTAGCTTCTAATACAGGAATATATTATTCAAAGAAAAAGGTTCGCTCTTCCTGCGCTGCCGCTGTGCGGTACCGGCCTCCATGTCACGACACGTCCCAGACGACAGGATTTCTCCCAGAGAAAATACAAATGAAGCGCGGGATTAAAAAGTACCGGTGTCGGAAAATCTCTACCTATTGTAAGGAAAATTGTTGCTTTTAAACGGAGCGATTGTGCACCTTGGCCGACGGCCTTTCGGAGCCTGGACAGTGAATTGCGATGCTGCGGAGCGGTGCTGCGGGGGAAGAGCCGAACTGGACCCCCCCCCCCCCCGCCTTGGGCAGCGAGACCCCCTTTGCTGGCTCAGCCCCGAGCAGCCGATCCCCGCAGAAAGCGGAGACTTCGGCCAAAGCCGCCCCCTCCCCTGGCCGCCCTCACCCCCGCCTCTGTCCGGGGCTGCCCTCCCCACGCCCCGGGAACCAGTCGCTCGGAAAAGCCTCTGACTTTTGGCAAGGTCTCTCGCCCCGCCGCCCCGTCGGACACCGCTCCCTCCCCTCGCCCCCAGCAGCTCGGGGCCAAATGCGGGAGGGCCGGGGCTCGAAGCGGGGGTTGCTGGGGGCCTGGAGGGGGTCCGGGGGGCTCCTCCGCCCTACCCTGCGGCAGTCCCGCTGCAGGGCGGAGGATCCCTCCGTGGGGGTGGGCTTTGCAGGCGGTTGTCTGGGGTTTGCAGGGTACGGCTTTACCTGTCGGCATGCAAAGCCAAGTCTTTACTCCCCCCTGAAGATAAGGGGGACCCTAGCAGAGGGCATGAGGAGCCCTGTACGGATCTGGCTTGTAGGACTCGCTGCAGGGGGCACTCCGGAGGCCCCTCCCATCCTCTTGTTGCCGGTGAATTTCTTTCAACCTGCCTCAGCGGCTGGGGAGATCCGGCACTGTAGTGTGCTCCCTCACGGCACAGAGTTTGTCAGGGGAAAAAAAAATAAAAAAATCGTTTTTGTAAAGCGGCCAAATGGGGCTGGGAAAGGAGGACAGACCTTTCCCGGCGGGATGTTACCGGGCCGGGTGTCCCAGGGCTGGGCTTGGGCTGCTCGGGGAGTGGAGGCAGCCTCGGTTGAAAAAAAATAAAAAAGGAGGTAAAACTTATGTCTCCTTCTTCAATTTCCTTCTTACTTTCTGCCTTCTTCAATTTTTCCCTTTTCTTCCAAGAAAATGTCTTCTAGGAAAACACACATTGAGTCAATGCATTTGCTTTTTAAGATGGATTTTTTGCCGGACTAAAAGGGAAATGGTTTGCAGCAAGAACAGATGTCAGCACCTGGGACGTGCCTCGCTCACAGACAGCGGGAAGGGAGGCCGAGACAGAAGCGCAGGGGCAAAGACCGACCCGACCTGCCATCCAAGTCCCACATACTCCAAGTTTTACCAGCTCACACGGAATTTCTTAATTTATCTTTTCAGCCGCTTCTTCGCATGTTGTACCACTGTTCCCTGTCCCTTCTGTCGCCCTACCACTCTCTCTGAGTGGGACATTTCGCTCCACCAGAACAACCAGCTTATACAGGAGATTGCAAGGCAAATGCAATGAATTGGGCATTTGGCCAATAATCGTGTTGATGGAAGACAGATATATAGATATATATTCTTTTTTTTTTTCGGCTGGTGGAAAACATACAGCTCTCCAGCAGACGGCTGCGTTAAAATCTGGGTGCGTTTATAAAGTGGAACAAATTTTAATGAAAAAGAGCTGAAACTCGCTCTCCCAAGAGTCAGTGCGTTAAACATTAACGCAGTCCAAAGTCTTAAGATGCCCTGATTTTAGCTCACGGAATCTCTGGCATCACAATATCTAAGAGCCTGTCAGCACTTCTATTGTCAACTCTTTTTCAAGGGCTTCTCGCTTGCCTTCAGCAGTGTTCGTGGTGGAAACCTCGAGATTCGGAGTAAAAGGCCTCTTAAAAGCCGGTTGGAAACATTTCCCTGGCTTTACAGAGGGGCGCAGGGAGGGAGAGGGTTCTCTGCGATCCACAACTGATGGCGGCTCTCCCGTAGCTGGACGCCCTGCCGTGAGTAGTGCAAATCGCTTTTAAAACGTCGCAGTGCTGGTAGGTGGTGGGGAGCAAAACTTCTCCAGATAGTACAGAAACACACCGATCCTTCCACAAGTCCTACAGCATCTCCCACAGCACAGGCGAGCGCTTCTCCATCCTCCAGAAGGCACACCTTGGCCGTATGCACACCGGCCAGCACTTTTTCACCATTCCAGTACCCAGTGCAGGATCTCATACAACTTTTAGCTCTTGAAAACTATGGAAGAGCTCTGCAGAGCCGCGGGGGTGGGTGGATTTCGGGGTGGCCTGACACCACGGGGCTCCTCGGGAGGAAGGGGGATCCCTTTCTCCCCAGAGGAACTCTGCGTACTTAGCTTGAGGGTCTGCAGGTGGAAGGACTACAGGCAAGGGACTCGGGCTGTACGAATTACTCTTCCCCAGGGACCCGCACCCCCTTACAACGGCATCGCTAATCTGCAGCAAATGCCCTGAGCAGACTGTCTGGGGTCGTGCCAGGCGCTGTACAAACACACGGAAAGGGGTTCGCCGGCTCCCAGCTTTCCCCCTCCCTCCTGCCCTCTCTCACTGTCATCACTGCCTTCCTTTCTTTGTCGCACTCCACCCCGTTGCCCTATCTCATTTCCAATCCTTTCCCTCCATCCTTCTCCTTCACTCCAGAGATCTCCATCCCGCCATCCCACCTCCTCTCCGCCTTTCCCGTGGGTTCTTTTGGGCCTGGCTCTGCCCCCCCCCCCCCCCCCCCCCCCCCCCCCCGAAGGGCCTGGGCAGGAGAACAGCCAGCCCTGCCCTGCCCTGGCTACCCAGGGCACCCTTTCGGGGCGCACCTCATCGGCAGCGAGGCAAGGGGCACCTTGGCGTGCCCCCCCATCCCTTCGTCCCCGCTTCCCTCCAGCTCCCGCTCCTTTTCCTTCTTCGCTCCCTCTCTTCCCTGCCGCCTCCCCTCCGTCCCTCCCTCCCCTGCACCGCTCCCCCCGTTCTCAGCCCTTTGGCTCCCTCTAGCTCCATCCCCTCCCTCCACCGCCCCGACCCCTCCTCCCTCCCCCCCCGGCCCATCCTTCCCTCCGCCCCGGCTGCCGCTGCCGCCCTCCCGCCGCAGCCAGTTCTGCGGCGCAGCAAGGCTCGGCTCGGCTCGGCTCGGCTCGGCACGCCATGGTGCAGCTCGGGGGCGACCGCCGAGCCCCACCGCCGGCCCCGGCCGCGCCGCCGGCCTTCAGCATCGACAGCATCCTGCAGGCCGGCCCCCGCCGCCCGGCCCGGGAGCAGGGCAGAGCCCGCTGCGCGCTGCCGGAGGAGGAGGAGGAGGAGGAGGAGGAAGAGGAAGAGGGGCCTGCGGAGCAAGACCCCAGTAAAGGCTCCAGCAACTCGGGTACGGAGCCGGCAGCCCGCCTCAGGCTGTCTCGCACGTCGGGTCGCAGCCCGGCCCCCACGCAGGCGGTGGCCCCGGCCCGACCCCGCAGCCCGGCCCCCGGCGGGGGTCTGCCCCGGGCCTTCCCAGCGCCGCCGGGCCGGGACCGCGCACACGCACAGGCACACGCAGACATGCACACACATACACACACGCCCACGCAGCCGCGGCGCCCACGCAGCCGGAGGAGGAGGCGAGGCTCCGCGGACGGACGGGAGGAGATGCCACCGGCACACGCACACGCACCGACCTGCTTCCGGGGGCTTTTCCTGGGTGTTTTACCCCCCTCCCGGCCTCCTCGGTTGGCCGTCCCGTGTCCAGGAGCCCCCGACTGCTCTGCCATACAGACGGCAGAGAGATCTCCTTAGATCCTTCCTGGAAGCTCCCCACCCTTCCTCTCCCCTCTGGAGGGTGGGGGGGGCCGTGGCCAGCTCTCGGCAACCCCCTCCCCATCCTATCCCCCCCCCCCCCCGGGCCTCGGCCCCGCTCCCTAGCGCTCAGCCGGGCCGTGCGTGCGTGCGGGGCGGGGGCGCGGGCGGCGGCGGGGGGCTGATGCTGTGCTTTGCCGTTGCAGGCAGCGAGCCCCGCCGGCTCCGGGCGGAGAGGACGAGCCGTGGGCTCCGGGCGGAGGCCGCGGGCGGCCGCAGCGGTGCGGGCTCCCCGCTCCCCGCCGAGGGGCTGCGCGGCCCCCGGCAGCCGCCGCCGCCGCGGGAGGCCGGGGGCTGCGGCGGGGAGAGCGGCAGGTCGCCGGCGGCGGGCGGCAGGAAGAAGACGCGGACCATCTTCTCCAAGAGCCAGGTCTTCCAGCTGGAGTCCACCTTCGACGTGAAGCGCTACCTGAGCAGCGCCGAGCGGGCCGGCCTGGCCGCCGC
This sequence comes from Aquila chrysaetos chrysaetos, assembly GCF_900496995.4. NCBI lineage: Eukaryota > Metazoa > Chordata > Aves > Accipitriformes > Accipitridae > Aquila > Aquila chrysaetos. The sequence continues at coordinate 11,222,447 of NC_044004.1, forward strand.
GCTGCACCTCACCGAGACGCAGGTGAAGATCTGGTTCCAGAACCGCCGCAACAAGCTCAAGAGACAGATGTCGGCCGAGCCCGAGGGCCCGGGGCCGGCGGAGCCCCCCGGGGAGCCGCCGCCCCCCGCCGCCGCCGCGGCTCTCTCCTTGCCGGCCCTTTACAAGGACAGCACCCTGCTCAGCCGCTGCCTGCTGCCGCTGCCCTTGCCCCTGCTCTACCCGGGCAGCGCCATCCCCTACCTCTGCCTCCCCGGGCCGGGCAAGCACTTCAGCCTGGTGGACGGGGACGTATAGCCGCTCCCCCCCGGCCCCCGACCTCCCTCTTGCCGGGGGCCGCCCCGATGTTATTTACGCCCCCCGCCGTGTCGGTGGGGTGTCCGCCTCCGCCGCGGCCGGCGGCAGCCGCCCCCCGGCCCACGGAGGGACCGCCCGGGCTCCCCCCCTACGCGCGTCCGTGGGCCGCCGACGCGTTGTCAAAGCTCGAAAGGGGTGCTGCCAGCCCGCCCTCGCTCTTGCAGCGCTTTTTCTCTGGGCAGGAGGGACGAGAGAACACGGAGCCACCAAAGAAACCGGGATGTGTTCTGGCTCCTTCCCTCTCTCCCTCCCTCCCTCCATCCCTCCCAAGTTATCCCGTGCCCGTATTCCAGGGGAGCCGATGCTCTGCCTCAGGCGGCGGGGACCGCGTCCCCGTGTCTGCCCCAGTGCCGTGGCCGTGGCTGTACCGTGAACCGAGTCACTTTTAATACAGCTTGCTACACGCCAAGGCCGCCGTGTGCTCCTCTATCTCAAACTCTCCCCCTCTAATATCCCGCAGATTAACTTCTCCCCGTCTTTGACGTTATTGAAATGTAGACACCCTTCCTCAGATCTGGTTCTTAAACTGTGGCTTCTCTGAACTTTTTTTCCCCTCCCGAAAAAATCCAAGCGCGCTCTCACACTTTTTGTGCTAACTCACAAACTGTTCTCAAACTGTGGCTCGTCTGATGTTTTTTGCAGAACAAGACAAGCTGTCTCTCATACTTCTTGTGCTAACCCCGCCCCCCGAAATCTCGTGGGACAATTTTATCTGCTATCCTAAAGTAAAGAAGTGTTGAGTTTTGATTTATTTTTTTTTTTTTCATAGATTTCCAAACGCTTTTGTCGCCCTTTGGTTTCCAAGTTCACACGCTTTATATTCAAAGGTTGGAAATAAACCTTTTCAGAAAGCTGAAATGCATGCCTTTTTAATAGTTACTACTAGGCAGTATCAAACGAAAGAGAGTGCCTAGAGTGCATCGATGGTTTTAATTTGGAAAATAAAGGTTAAGAGCACAATCGTGGCATTACGAAATTCACCCGTGTGTGCGAAAACGGGCAACTTGTCGAGTTTCCCAGAGGTAAAAATAGCGATAGGTGTTTCGGCTAGATAAGAACGTATTTTTTCTTTCCTTTCCCCACTCTTGTTCCATTTGTCTTTCCGTGGGCAATTAATACAGATGTGCGACGAGCCTGCGCGCAGATGCGTGCGCCAGCCCGGCGAGGAGACCCCGGGGCAAGCGGGAGCCCGGCGGCTCAAAGCCGCTTTTGTCATTTACTTCCCAGCCGGGAAGGGGCTGCTGCGGGGACTGGCGGCGGGTGTAACGCAGCCGGGGAGCCGGTGCCAAGGCAGTCCCTGCGCCAGCCGAGCTCTGCAAAGCGGCTCCAGCGGCTCTGCAAAGTTTTCTCACGGTTGCGATGATGTGGGAGCGTTGTTTGACCTCTCCTCTCGCTTTTTAATCGGTCTCGAATTAGTGTCAAGTAGCAGGAGGAGTCTCACAGGGTGCCCTTGCGCTGGAAAAAAACCCAGTGTTATCGAGGCTGTTGCAAGGGTAGTCTAATGCAGTGGACACGCCGAAGGGGACCTGCCGGCTGCCCTTCTCAGCTCAGGTTCCCCCAAACTGCAGCTCCCGGGAAGGTGCAGGAGACGAATGAACAGTTTGGGCCACACGACCGACCCTTCTTTTGTGACCTGACTTCATAATGGTAGTTAAAGAAATTAAGGTCCTCTGAGTCCGCGAGTTACTCCGTGGTTAAAACCTTTGGAGATGTATATAAGCGGTGATGTCCTTATTTCCAAGGGTGATGTGATGTGGTTCGTGTTTGCCTATATTTGCATAACTGATGATCTATATCGGAACCTCCCTTCGGTTGTTACTTCTAATTTTTCCGATGTCGATACACTCTTACTTGATTACTGCCACGAGATTAATCAATACTGATAGAGGCAAATCCGGCTTTTTCAAAATCCCTACCAATGGAATTTTGACCAGATGCGGCAGCTATACACTAAGGTCCCTTTCTTCAATTGTTTAACACGGAACTAAAATTCACTTAAAGCAACTGCTCTTCCACATAATTGCAGCCTTAGATGTCTCCGTGGTGAAAGGTAATTATATAGGAAGTTGCTATTCAGCAATTAATCTACTTTTCACCTCCTTTATCAAACCATTTTCAGTCTTATCTTTCTCTCCGTTTTATCAATTTGCTGTCCGAATTGCTTCTGGAGTTACAGAGGCAAGTGAAGGAAAATACGGACCCCCAAAGAGGAGTGAGTTATTTTATAACAAAAACAACAGAAAGAGATTTTCTGCATGCCGTAGTTCCAGTGCATAGTCCGATTTCACAACTTGCTGCCGACCAACTCCAAAGCTACAATCATTAGAAGTTAATGTTGCCATCGGTGAACGTCTCAAACACCCGGGTAGCTGGAGAAAGTAAATAACCATCCCGAAATATTCGTTCCCCATCAAGATATAACTGCTGGTTTTGAGTTCATTGTCTAAAAATATTAACCAAACTGTTGCTACTCAGTGTAACACGGCCAGTGGCAAGGTGGCTTTCTCTGAAGAAAACCAAGTTCACGATATATCAGGATTCCCAGCTGAGCAGTCAATGCTGATCACACTGAATATTACTGACATTTTTTTTAGAGCTTAAAACAATTGCATTTGCAGTTATAAATCGCTCCTTACTACAACAGATCGCTATTCGCCACTGTACAGCAGTCGATTAGTAGTGGCTAACCAGCAGATAGGTTAGAAAGATGGGATACTTTAAAAAAATGAAACAAACTGGAACAAAACTAAACAAAAAACCTTCCGTAAGAGCTTGCAAATGGTTTGAGAAAAAAAAAAACCAAACAAACAAAAACCAAAGCCAAAAAACCGCAAACCAAAACCCAAACAGTGCTAGAACTAATCAGTTGCTGGAGCTGAGATTTAAAAACGTGCTATTAAGGGTTGACATGGTGAAAAGAGATAGTACAGCTGGGTGAGAAGCGGGTGGAAGACACAACGTGCCTCTATATGGAAGGGATTCTCTATTAAAAGCTCATATACAGTGCTGCAGTGGTTGTTTTTTTTTTTTTTTTTTCCTTAGAAGAATAGCTAGAGGCCCTACCTGTGCAGGGAGATCCCTTGTGTTAGGTGTGGCACATACATAATGACAGGCTACCCCAGAATACTCTATGAACTGAATAGAAAAGAAAGAGACAGCTAAGAACTGGCCCCTGAACCTTCCAAAAGAAAGATCATAATCAAACACAACCTTTCTCAACAGGAAAATACATTTGAAAAGCTGTTGGATATATACATAAATGGACTGGATACATACATAAATGCGTTGCTTATGAAACAGTGCAATGCAAGGGCTTAAAAGAGCCGCTCCATCTCTCTCTCCTCCATCTCTTTGTAAAAGCCCCACATGGCTGATCCTAAGTGCAGCAGCTCCAGGCAACTTGATTTGCATCTCACCTGTGATGTTATGAAATTCCCTGGGATTAGGATGATCAATCACACTGTTGCATGCGGCAGCTTTTCTTGTTGAAGAGCATGCCAAGAATTAGAAGACCCAATTATTTCTGCTGGAGAGTAAGCCGCCTCACTTGTCTGCTCTGTTGGAAGGTTTTACAGAACTCCCCTGGGACTGGTTTCCCCCTGGAGTCTCCTGCTCAGGAGGCTGAACCAGGCATTTGCTACCGTTTTGTTTTGCTTTGCTGTTCTCTGATCACTGTGTACCTAGACAGCTTTATGGACCAGCACAAGGATGTTGTGCCAGCCCTTCTTGTCAACAACCCTGCTAATGGGCCTTCTGCTCCTTATCAAGCTGGTGCTCACCTCCACAAGGTGAGGGAAGGTATGGTACAGACTATAGGGAGAAAAGTTACTCAGCACAGCTCTTTGGCCTTGCCAGGGGTTAATCTAGAGTCCAGAAAATTCTTCTGCTTCTTCTCCCCTGCTCCTGGATTTGCTATTTTTTCTTTTTTATTTGGTTAACCTGAAATGGTAGCTTGTCTTTTCTTTCCTTTTTAAGGAAAGGCTTGAACTTACTACACATTTTGTATGTTCATAAGCAGAAGTAGGGCTTCATCTGCCTAGAGGAAGGCTTGCAGCATTACCCTAAAATGTAGTAATTTTTCATGTTCTGCATTAGTGGCATTAGGCAGAGAAAGAAGAGTCACAGCCTTATCTCGCAGGGGAGACTCCTTTGAACCTAGGTAAGCTTAATAAAATTTAAGGAAGATAAAAATTCATCACAGGATCATAGAAAAGGCACAACATTGATCATCCAAAATCACCATGAAAAAGAAAAAATCAGTTTGGAGGGAGACACAGCAAAAACGCTTTCTGTACATCTTCTGTACAGTGGGGTCCAGCTGCACTTTTTTCTTGAAAGCCAGTAGTGTCTCTTCTCTACCTCCTCATGTGAATGTATGCATTGGGCTTATTTTGCAGGTTACACCTGGGCTGGGCCTGATTCTGCTTTCCCTTACAAACACATGATTAGAAGGCAAGGATGTGACCTCTAGAATATGTTTGACTTAAAGCTGGATTTGTCAGATTGAGTCCTTAAGATCTTTTCCTTTTTAAAGTATGTGAAGTAGTAATATCCTCATACTTACAATGTGAAATAGTAACCATATTGAAAAAATGGGATATGGATTTACTGGAAAGGCTTGGAAAAGGGTGAAACCCACTGTTCCATGCATCTACTTTTGCCCTGACACTGACGTTGAACACACTCTTACATCATGAGATGTGATTGCCAACCAGTCCATCTGTCACTTTAAAGTAAAGATCATACATAAATTGCTTAAAATAAAAACCTGGAAACTGTCTATTACTAAAAATAAAGGCCACCAAACAGTATAGGATCAGGAATATTTATCTTATGTCCCATTCTGTGTTGAAGTACCTGGGAAATGCTCTTCCCCTAAAAGCAGGAAGCCTTTTACTTCGGAGAAGAACTTAACTCTAGAGAAGACAGTGTGTTCTGGAATGGGAAATGGTGACTGAAATATAATCAGTGCACAGAGGGAAGAATCATACCTGCCCCTTCTCTGTTCTCAACAAATCAATTACATTGGTACTGGTCTTCATATAAAATCCAACAGAGACGGGAAAACATTACCAGACATTCTAAGAAAAATTAGACGTAAAGGAATGTCCAGTGTGAAACAGCACAACATTCCCAGCTGTATCATCAAAATCAAGTTATTTTGCACAAAAAGCAATTGAGAATATACAAGCAGAGGAACTCTGCAAGATCAGAAAATCTGCAGTAAACTAGAAGGTACAAAGCAGGAGAGGAAGACACAGACATGCCTAAAGGGGGCTCTAAAGAGGGCTGAAACACAGCAGTGGGTACAGACTTTCAAGTAAAATTTTGTGCCCAGCTGTGAGCCTTTTAGGACCTAGTGGACAATGGAGGCTGCTTTTACAAGCAGGTATGTGGTCAGAGGGTCAGGAGCTATATCTGGAGTCAGCAACCCAATATACCAGCTACAAATGTATTGGCTTTGTGTGGCAAGGTTTTGCTAGCTGGGGGGGTTACAGGGGTGGCTTCTGTAAAAGGCTGCTGGAAGCTTCCCCTGTCTCTGACAGAGCCAATGCCAGCCGGCTCCAAGACGGACCCACCACCGGCCAAGGCCGAGCCAATCAGCGATAGTGGTAACGCCTCTGTGATAACATTTTTAAGAAGGAAAAAAAGTTGGGACAGACAGAAAACAGCAGCCAGAGAGAGGAGTGAGAACATGTGAGAGGAACAGCCCTGCAGACCCCCAGGTCAGTGCAGAAGGAGGGGGAGGAGATGCTCCAGGCGCCGGAGCAGAGATTCCCCTGCAGCCCGTGGGGAAGACCACGGTGAGGCAGGCTGTTCCCCTGCAGCCCACGGAGGTCCACGGTGGAGCAGATCTCCACCTGCAGCCCGGGGAGGACCCCACGCAGGAGCAGGGGGATGCCCGAAGGAGGCTGTGACCCCGTGGGAAGCCCATGCTGGAGCAGGCTCCTGGCAGGACCTGTGGATCTGTGGAGAGAGGAGCCCACACTGGAGCAGGTTTTCTGGCAGGACTTGTGACCCCGTGGGGGACCCACGCTGGAGCAGTCTGTGCCTGAAGGACTGCACGCCGTGGAAAGGACCCACGCTGGAGCAGTTCATGAAGAACTGCAGCCCGTGGGAAGGGCCCACGTTGGAGAAGTTTGTGGAGGACTGTCTCCTATGGGAGGGACCCCACGCTGGAGCAGGGAAGAGTGTGAGGAGTCCTGCCCCTGAGGAGGATGAAGCGGCAGAAAATAACGTGTGATGAACTGACCATAAACCCCATTCCCTGTCCCCCTGTGCCGCTGGGGGTGTGTGGTAGAGAATCCGGGAGTGAAGTTGTGCCCGGGAATAAGGGAGGGGTGGAGGGAAGGTGTTCTGAGATTTGGTTTTATTTCTCATTACCCTACTCTGGTTGATTTGTAATAAATTGAGTTAATTTTCCCCAAGCTGAGTCTGTTTTGCCCGTGACGGTAATTGGTGAGTGATCTCTCCTGTCCTTATCTCGACCCACAAGCTCTTTGTTGTATTTTCTCTCCCCTGTCCAGCTGAGGAGGGGGAGTGATAGAACGGCTTTGGTGGGCACCTGGCAACCAGCCAGGGTTAACCCACCACAGCTACCCACAGAGCCAACACAACTGGAAAGTTTGGTGTGAATTCTAGTTCTTTCTAACCATCATGAATGGAATATTTTACTGAAAAAAATCCCTACATGCAATTATTATGTCTTTATAAAGCAACACTGAAACTCAAATCGGAAGGGAGATTTGGCTACCAGTTAACCATAATGTTCCCTGAGTTCCAGCCCTCTAGGAGATGTGTATCAATATACACATGTAGAGACTATACTCAGTACAAAATATATACTTCCTTAAGTTACTCCTGACAATATAAACATTCCCTATTTCTCATTTTTGTAAGCAAGTGACAATTTTGGATCTATTTTGCAAATAAATATCTAGTACCCATGGACAAATGTCATTTATTCTTTCCTTAGGATTGCAATGTCTGCAGAATCTTTCACTGTCTGTTACTGAGTTGGAGTGAATCCTTTGTGCAAACAAAGATCTGAACATCCCTATGTTCTTTCATGCAGACTGAGATTTATAACATCTTTACACTGATTCCTAGCTACCAGCTGAGTAAATTACTGATGCTCATGTATTTTCAGATATATTTATATGTGTACATAATGGTACACTGAAAAATGCTAAATGGTTAAAAAAGTTTTCTTTAAAGCAGTCTAATATTTTGTACATGTAGGATTGTTTGACAACTTCTCTGATGCATACAGTGACATAACTATCTCTCTGCGTTGTTGTACAACACAAGTGAACCAGTCTGGAGCTGTTATGGTATATTACTGTGTAATTTCAATGTTTGCTTAGAGAGTCATTAATGTGAAATTATAGATGCAAAGAACTCTAATTACGCTGTAGGAAATGTTATGTGGTAGGATGTGCATGTGTTTTTAAAAGACCCTGTAATTTGTGGATTTGTAACCAAATATCTGCATTCAATTTCCATTATTAGATAATTGCTTCACATATGTGTCTGCTTCCCCAGACTCCTAAACCTGACTTTTTAATGGATAAGGAGAACAGCACTAGTTTACATATCCTTGTGTCAACAAGCTTTTAATACCCATGTGGTAAAAGTTGTAAAATTGGGATCCAGGCAAAATAGATGAAAAGATAGAAGCTAAATTAAAAAAGAAGCATGCTTAGCATCGTGAACTTACAGATTGCATCATGAAGTCTGTGAAAAAGTACATGGGAAATGAAGTTATATCTTCATATTAAGGAGCTTACAGAACTAAAAACATATCAAGCAACAACTGTTTCTTAATGTTTCCATGGTGTTATTTTGCTAGATGAATTTTATCCTAAAAGAATAATTATTTTCTTGAAAAGAAGATTTCTGATTTAGAAATGCGAAATAGTTTGAAAATATGTATTAAGACTAGCAACTCAGTTATTAAGACAAACCTCACCTTTAATGAAGTCTCCCAATAACAGAAACTCAATCTCAGTCATTCGCATGTCTCGAGAGAGAGAGAGAATCTATAAGCATTGCTATCAGAAACAGCAGATGGCTGATACAGTTAGGACATCAGTCCCCTTTGCCATGTCATTGGACTCTGATCAAAATCAATGGGGAAATGTCCCTAATATGTCTACTTGTCCCTTTATTGTATAATCTTTTGCCCTGGGTCAGATGCCAGGATCAATGGATTCTCATGTTTTCTGTTGAATTCACTGACTTCATATTATGAAAGGGGCTACTTAGGACGGTGACAGTAGTAGCGGGGGACTGCACTTGATGAACTGAAGGCGCCTTCCACCGTAAGTCTGCCCGGGGATTACTGTAAGCAAACACCAAGAAACATTGTAAGTGAAAGCAATTTGGGGAGAGGCTCTGGGAACTTCTGAAGGGCATGCATTTTTAAACACACGGCTTTTCTCTCCAAAGCTGTATTTTGGCAAAGTGCTATTGTCAGACTTGATTAGATTACTCTAAGCCTTACTCTAAGCCTCACAGATCTGCTTGGAAGCCGAGAAACACATCTAGCAAACCCACGGGGGTATGATACCAAAGTAAGTCAAGTGGCTTGGAAAGAGTCTCTTTGGATGAGGTCTTTTCTGAAAGAGAATCTGGGTGCCCCTCTCAATAAAAATGGCAAGAAAACCGTGACTTAACTTACTGGAGACAAGACCTGAGATGTGTCATACAGCAGGCTCTTAGAAATGGCTAAAGAAAATGAGAAGCTCTCGCATCTTGTGAAAGGTTATGTGCGCTAATTTTCCACTGCTGTTTTTGCTTTCTGCTACAAGGCCCAGAGGAATATGCTGTTTATATTCTCAGATTATTTTATATACTCAGATTATTCCAAGGTCTTTTTAATGAACATGCAAAAAACTACCATAACATGCCAGATTCACAAATCGAACATAACACTCTCCCAATTTGAATGAAATGAAGGAGCAGGGACTTATCTTCAGCAGATGTTGTAGGTCAAGTCCTTTTCCAATGTTGCACGGCATCAACTTTGCAAAAATTAAAATTAACACAATAATATATAGTTCTGTGAAGTGGGGTTGAGTCTCATTCCTAAATAGAATATATATGGCTTTTGGCTGTGTTTGAGAGTATGTACATTCCAGTTCATTTTTTAATAAAGTTAATACTTGCACCTGGCACCACCGTTTTCTAATGGCGGTGGAACAGATCTATAATTGCAATTATTCTCCTCCTGGGTGATTTAGTTCAACTCCCTGCATCATGCAGGATATTCCCTACATTATTTCTACTACTTATCTAATCTATTATTGAATAGTTCTGGTGATGGTGCCTCAATTACCTCCATTACCTCTCTCCCGATGCTTAACTGCTCTGGCTGATACGATTCCCTCCTGCCCAGCAGTGAATGGCTTGGATTGTACGACCTGTAGTTTTAGGCTGTATTGCTTGGTTTGATCACTTTCACGTTGTTTGAAACCTCCACTTTGAAGAGGTTTACAGTGTCATCAGGGTTTGTGGAATCTCTTCCATCCTCAGGCTTATGAACTGGGATCCTGTCCAATCCTTCTACCATTGATGTGGCTTTTCTTTATCCTTTCCTGAAGTATTTATTGTGTGTGTTCTGCTTTGCTTTCTTCCCAAATGCATAGACCAGAAATGCTCATAGTACAGTGAACTAGTACTAAACTGGTGATGTACAATCAAAGTTTTAAAAAATTTGCTATATCCCCTTTTCTCCATATTTCAGTGACAAAATACACTGCAACACAATGACAATTTTCAGTATTATATTTGTTCAGGGTCAGTGTTTTAATATGTTGTTTAGTTTTATTTACAGAATAAATCCTTTTATCTACCCTACTATCCACCTATCTGTCTGTCTGTTGATATATCTTTCTTACTTCCACTTCCACTATGCAATTTAACTACAGTATATCGATAACACCACATATTTTGCTCACAGAAGGAGATCTATGGCTCTTACCCTTATTTTCAAGTAAGCAACACCTCTCTCATGAGCATTTACCAGTGACCCCCCTGCCCTAAATATTATGTCCAAGGGAAAATGGCAAAGAAGAAATATAATTAATTATGTATATAGCATAGCAAAATGGGACCCATCTTGGCTATGATCTTAAGGCTGACAAATACAAGTGCGTCACACATCAGCGATGATGCTGATGGTGTGGTTAGAGAACCTCTGCTGAGTAAACATGAGGTAAATTGAAATCTACTCCAGCTTTCTCACTGTGTGTGTGCTGGATAACAGAGTCCAGCTAGGGAGACCCTGGACATCACCAAATACAGATAAGCAAAACAGAAACATCTTCTATCAGTGAAGATTTCTATGGTTACGTATGTAATCTCTATTACATCTGCCTGTAGCACATGCATGAGCATTTTGCCTGTGCATCTTTGTTATGCGTGAACAGATGGGAATGACTGGAAAAGCAGCCTAATTCCTTAGGGCAGAAGGCAGAAGATAGATGTGAGGGGAACATACGTACCATGAGGGCTGGCTAATCTCTAGGAAAAGTGTACTGTGGACTCAGATTTGTGCCAATTTCCTTGTATCACTGCTGTGGGAGAAATGGGCTGTCAAATGTAAAGTGTATAACCTGTTCACCACTCTAGTAGGTTTTCAAAGCTGGTGCTGGTGTCCTCCCGCCACTATTGCTTCTGACCAGCAGATCTAATTGTCCCTGCCAGGATGTGAGGGTGCTTTAGTGGCTAATTCGGCTATGTCTTGCCTTGCTGTGCATTTGGTAGGTAATATTGACCCAAGGATGAAAAAACTGGAAAAGGGACAATTGAAGGAGAGGGATAACTAGGCAAGCAGTTCAGGGTTATGTGGGTAATCTGTGACAGGGTGAGGATGAGACCTCAGGCCTACAGAAATTTGATATGCCCACAGGTGAAAGACAATCTCAATGGCTCTCATAACTAGAATCTCAAAGTTCATGTTTTCATTTTATTATTTCCCCTCAGACAGGAATACTGGCTGTAGATCTGGTAAGAAATTTTTCAGCAAAATATTTCTTTAATCATAAATGCTGATTCATCCAAAACCCATTATGGAAAAGGGAGTATTTGGCTGAAATAATTGGCTCTTGGGCATTTTGGAAACACTGCAAAATCATCAGAATTTTTAGATGCAACGTTTTCAAAATGACAAGTGATAACTTTGTCATTTGAAATAATGCACTTTTTTTTCCCCTAAAAGAGGAAAAAGAATTACAGGTCAACTGAATAAATTTCCAAATGTCTGAAGTAGAAATGAAATATTGACAAACTAGAGAAACTGATTTTTAAATACTTGTGATTTTTTTTCCATTTTTTTGACAGCTTTATTTGGAATAGGAACATTTTTAAAATCATAATATTCGCGAGGCTGCAAAATTATTTCATTAACAGATTAAAAAAGTCAATAAGGATTAGAGGGGAGCAAAATTCAGATCTTTCTGAGTGTTTTTCACTAATTTCACTATTCAAAAGTGTGTTCAGTTCTTGGATTTAAGGCTGGCTTCTTGTCATGCTAGAGGCCAAGCCCACCCAAAGTCATGCTTTGGGCTCTGAAGACACCTGGGTATCCACAAAATCCAGATCCCCCAGCCCTATTCTATTGCACAAGTCAATGCACGCAGACTGTTCAAGCAGTATTTCCGACGACAACATGGTGAAATCAATATTGATTTTAATTATATTTTGGAAGTACTCCATGGATTAGTTCACAAACAAAAAGTTGAGGAGGAGTGCAACATTACATGTGCAAGTGTAACAAATGGAGTCTGACATGACGAGCAAGAATTAGTTCTGAATAGCCCAGCTTTGTGCACTTTGACAGACTTCCACGACTGCTCTCTGGAGCATGAAATAAAAGTCTAAAGTGTCACTGCAACTCTGCTAACTGTGTGCATGTTTCACTGTACTTTCTTTATCATTCCCTGAAAGAAGTGAGAAATCCTGCCCTTTCTCCATGACTTATGCAACCCTGTTGAAGAAGTAACACACACTTGCATTTTTTATGAATAGTTGAGGTAATGTAAACTCTTGAGAACTTGGAATACAGAAGCTGAACCAAGCTGAAGCTGTCACACTCCTGGGGAGGAGACTGAAGCCTGTTTCAAAATGTTTTGGAATCTATAAATATCAGATTGAGTACTATCTAAGTTCAATTTGTAGATCCTGAGAAGACAACACATTGCAGTTGGAAACCAGATTCCTTTCCTAATTAAAGGCTCAATTCTGCAAGCTCTCAGGATGGAAAGGTCTTGTTGAAGTCATGCTGAGAAAAATCTTCCAGAATTGGGGCCCCACTTGCCTATAAAGCAAAATAAGGCGTACCAATGACATGAGAAGTTACTATCAACAGTAAAGTAGTGATTACACCAGGAACCAAGGAAATAATTGAGCCTTGAAAAAGAAGTCAAAAATTCACATTTTTGATTGGCTTCGTAAGAATGGAAAGAGAACCCAAAGTAGGGGAACAGCATAATTATACTATTTGGAGAATAAGGATTCAGTGAATGTTACCAGTCTGCAGAATTATTAGTGACTTTTGTCTCTTGCTAGATTAAAACGTGTTTAATTTATATTATAACCTATGTATTGGATATTACTAGTGGTGAGATTCTGGTTTTCAATGAATGTGATCAAAATGAGTTCATTAAACCAGAACCAGAATAGATCTTTGTGCAGAAAGTGTGGAGCAGGTCAAGCCGGCTGAAAATGCATGGATTAAAGATGATCTCTTCTCAGTGTAGTGGATGACTACTTACGATCAGGTGCAAGGATATAAAGCTGTGATAACTTTAGTTAAGCCAATGTGTCTGTTCCTGAGTTATGGCAGAAGGATTTGCACCAGATTCTGGAACTGCAGAAGGCTCAAACTTCATTTCTTCAGGGCTCATGAACAAACGACAGAGGTATGAACTGGATTCTGTGTAAATGATTAAGCTTTAGTGATAGCTTAGAAAATTTGTGACGATAGTTACAGATAATTTAGTGTCTATAATCTAATCTGATTTACTAATGAACTCTTGATTTAACATCTCTTGTGATTTGATATGTCTGTCTGCATAATTTTAAGATATCTGCTGAAGAAAGGACGAACAGAAAAAATTCTGTTGCTTGTCTTACAGGCAAACAATATAAACAGCCCCTAGACTCAGACCTAATTCTTGCTGTAGAAAAGAGACCTTAAAGGTAATTTCATTGCCTGTCTGAGGACTTTCTGGTGAAAAAAAGATGTGGTCTGACTTTGTCCTTCAACATGCTCCACCTCTTTGAAGTCTGAACTCAATAGAAAAACAGCCTTGAGGCTTCTCTAAGTAACACTGCTGGAGAACTAGTCCTTTGTCACTTTTTGACTTATGTCAGTGAGGGCATAAGATTGACTAACGCAGGTCCTGTTCTGCACAGGACTTGCCTATGTCCAAAAATCTAGTTCTGTCAAAATACGTCTGATAAGATTCCTAGCTGAACCTTGCATTTGTGCAATTCATTCATAAATCAACCAAGTAATATATATATATATATATATACACACACACATATATATATGTGTGTTTCTACAATTTATCCTTATAAAAGTATTCAGTAAGTACTTACAGGGAAAAAAACCCTGCTGAGCTAGTTAATCATTATTTTGAGAGCAAAGAAAAAAAGAGAGCTAAACTGTAATTATAACCTTGGTGATAATGTATGTAGGAATCTTTCTTAATCCAGGCTAATCTTGTTCCATGTTCTTACCTACTATAAAAATCTGAATGATTTTTGACAAGATCCAAAGTTTTGTCAGTTGTTAAGAATTAATTGAAAAAATTACTAGAGCACAGCAGCCATTTCAAAGGGACTGACCCAGAACCAATTAGAATTTTGTAACAATTGACCATTCACCACAAAACAGTTATCATGAGCTTTGGCCTCTGAAGTGTGGTGTTGGGGGTGGGGGAGAATCAGATTAAAGAAACTTTAATTTTTTTCCCCCTTTAACTAAAATATCGTTAGTAGCAGCTTTCTCAACACAACTATCAATCAACTTATCTGGGTTTTAAAGGCTATGCTCAGCTTGCAGGAACAGCAGTACAGAGTATAATGGATGATTATCCCCTGGCTTTAGATGATACACAATATAGGTTACTATCTTGAAAAAACAGGTCAGACATAGGAACATTCTTTATCAAATTGCTGTTGACAGCCCAAACAAGAGATTGAAGAATACCACAAAAAGGTTCTTTCATCTAAAGACAACAGAGTTTATAATTGGTCATTCTTTCCTCCTTCATCCTCTCCTTCTCAGCAGAAAAAAGAAAATTCCTAGTGCAGTTTCTTGAACATAGTCAGCATGAGGGTAGGCTGGTGTACACTGAGAAATAGATTCAGCATTCAGTCTTTCCTCTTAATGTTTAAACTACTGAGGGGGCAGGAAAAGCCAACAGTGGTCTTAAATGTTAAAAACAAATGAAAGTAAGGTAGAACTTTGTGCTGGATTATCAATATTTTGGGACAGCAAATATGTAGTTGCTTTGAAAGAGGAAAGAAAAATCAAAGGGATAAATATTTACCAGATTGCTCTATAATATGTGCAATATTCTGTCTCTTACCTTCAGTCCGAAGCAAATATATGTAGTAGGTACATAACTATGTAGAAATATGTGTGTTATCACATCATATATTTGATTATATACTGCATAGATGTGCAGATATAGGTATAAAAGCATAAAGATATTAGATAGATTGAAAAGGATGCTAGAGTCCAATATTTAGTGTTGAAGATTTTTTCCAGAAGACCGCTACGTTTAAGATGAAAAAGAGTACTTTGTTAGTCCAATTTTCTGCCTGTTTCAGGCTGTTATATTTCACCCAGTTACCTCTCAGTTAAGTTGCCTTGGGCTGGTGTAGCGTATTTCCAGGAGACGCTTGCAAGCTTAATTTGAAAATACCAGAGCTTGAAAATTTACTATCCCCTTTGGTGGTTTCCTCTAGCAGTCAATCCTTCATGAAGAACAGCTAAAAAAAAATTGAGATCAGAGCAATTAAATCACTGTCCCACAAACACTTATGCTTTTGCTTACCCTGACACATGTGAGTAGCTCCACTGAACTCAATATAAAGAGAAATCAATAGAACTGCTCATGTGTATCAAGTTAAAATATATGAATAAGTGTTTTTAGATTTGCAGCCTGAAATTGCCTTGGAAAAAGACTACAATAAGCTTTTTACAGATTTTATAAATGAACTTCATCCCGAAGAAGATTCATCCAGGAGACTCATAGCATGCATGAACTGATCCAACCGTTATCCTACAAAAATACTCAACTCTGTTCATGTTTCTTTAGCTCTGGCCCAGTGTTCTGACTGACAATAGCAGAAAAAAGCCCCAAACTGCACAAGACAAAGCTTCATATAGATCCTCTATGCATGCTTCCTGAAAGAAGCAGCAACCATAATTGCTAAATGTCTGCAACAAAGGCAAAGCCCCTACAAATTGGTTTATACATCTACATCCTAAACTACCTCTTCAGGGACTGAGTAGCATTTGTAGTAGCCATATAGTAAAAACACTTATTCCAATATTTAGAGAGGGGGAAAGGCTGTTGTGTGCTTTTTAGTGAAGTATGAAGGTCTTTGCTGACAGGGGCCTTTGTAGGGAACCTTCCTAGGTAGGACGCATAGGACTGTACAGTCTTGTCATTTTTGAGAGGTGAGCAAAGCCAAGTGCTGGATGATGGGAAGTTTGCTGATGTAGAGCCTTGCTGAAGGTGAGTTATAGTGTGAGGTCTTTCAATCTCTTGGCTGGAGGGTCCTTCATGCACTCATGATGTTGGTGAAGTGCTACTTTGAAATAGCTGAAAGAAGAAAGTTTGTGACAAAGCAAGGAGTCTAAACGTGCTTTACTTCTTCAGGTTTCTTGCATAAGACTCAAAGAGCTTTTGGGCTGTGTTCTATGTTGTTTTACTGTACATGGCTTTGAGTAAAATCCATTCTAAGAGAGTAACGAATCCTGTTATCTCCTTCCTCTGAAATTCAGGGTGTTCAAAGGCAGGAGAGGAGATGAAGTCCCCTTTGAAGAATACACTTTGGTCATGCTTAGTGGCATAGTACTGCCCAAACCCCCTAATGGGGCAGGGAAAAAGAAGACCTGCAGAACAAGGACTTCTTGGCTTCCCTGCTTGTGCAAAGAGACTATGTGGGAGTCTCACTCGAGCTTGGTTTCTAGACAAGTGTAATTCCAGTCACTTCAGTGGATTTATTTCCAATTCATTTAATGTCACTGTGAAAAAAAACAGACACGAAGTTTGCTTTGGCGCTGCACATTGTGTTGCGTCACTGTCTAGCAAGCTTCCCATTGCACATTTTTTCAAATGGATGCATCTGCCAGCCCAATACAAACAAAAATAACTTGCATGTGTCTTATGTTAAAGCTGAATGAGAAAAGTGATGCCACATCATTGCTGCCCACTCACCAGTTAAAGTCCTAATGCCTCATTAAAGACTTCAGAGAAAGTGTATGCATATTTTTTTCTTTCACTCTTAACATGTAAAGGGTGGGATCAAGTCCTAAACAGCTTCCATTCAGATAATTTTTAGGAGTCCCTATATTTTTGGATGGCATTGAGATCCTTTTGTGCCATTTTATCATACTCCTCTGTATAACATGATCAGTCTTGGAACCATTTCTGGCCTTATTTTCATGGTCACAACTCAGCAGTAACCTAATGAGACAAGTCCTGAAAATCTCAGTTCACATGGGATCTGGAAAATCTGCAATGCTCCAGAGGTTGCACAAACTCTCTAGAGATCTTAATATGACTTAGATGCTCGTTTCCCCTTCTCTTTCTTTCTGTCTGATCTGATTCACGCCTTTATCCGCTGACTAAATGTTCGTTTTTGTGTTGTTCTGCCCTTCCTGTGTCTTAAAGCCATTAAATGCTCTTCCACATTGACTCCCAGTCAGGTTTCCTAGAAAAATTTCTTTTGTGACCCGATGGTGAAAGCAGAGTGCAGTTTACAGGACTCCCTGGTTTTGCTCTCAGCCTATTCAGTGCAGCCCTGTTAGTCCTGTCTTGAGCTCACCCTCCCTCCGTGTGCACTGGACTGTGCCCTCCGAGGCAGGCCAGGAGTTGCTTCCATACAAGTGTTTCAACTGGAAAATTGACTCAAAACTCAACCTACCACAATAAAGTGTGTTTTGTTTGGTTAATTTGTCTTCTGTGGAGATATCAATGAAGTGATAGCTTGGTGGCAGGCACCACTTCTGTCTTTCTCTTAATATTTTGTTCTTTGTACAATGAAAATAACACTTACAAATAACACAAAAAATAACAGCAAATTGGTTGCAGGCCTGCTATTGCTCCCGGAAGATGTTTCAGACAACAGCTACTGTTTGCTGAGTTTTGGTTTTTTTTCCCCCCACAGTTGCATATAGAGTTTGCTTTTTTTTTTATTATTAAAACACAGCAATGTATTTGTATTATAGCATATCTAAAGGTACTAGCCAGCCCAAGAGATCCATTGTGTGGCTTTGTGCTCACAGTATAAAACAGATTTTACTGCTCATCACTGTCGATCTAAACAAGTGAGACAAATGGTGAGTTTGCCTTAATCCTTTAGCAGGGGGGAACAAAGCAAATTTCTACCAAAACTAAGAGTTGAAACAAGCCCAGTGAATACCAAGCTGTGCCTTAATCCCCAGCCCACCCTTATTCTTATGTTTGTCATTTATAGGTGGCTTTTTGCTTTTCATGAATGCAGGACAATACTCTTCATTTGGATTCCCCATCCTCTCTCAGCTGCCTTTTGCTGATGTTTAATATTCACCAGAAAGCTGAGAGGCTGTGATGGTCTGTGTAACACACATTTCAGCTGACATTGTTCTGGCCTCTCACTATGTCACACTTCGAGTCAAGGAGAAGATAAGAGCATGAAGGAACACAAGGTAGTTTATTCGTAACAGAAAAGTTACAGTCTACGTCTCATATTATCATGTTCTTATCCACCTAGCAGCTTTTCCTGGTGCTAGTTTTTTACTGGGGATAGACGAGTCAAGCTATTAGCAGAGTTGTTCAATAAGAGGTCAGTTTTTTCTCATGTTTGCCAGCCAAGACCGATATTTTACCCCCTTCATCAACTTCTCTCAATGACAGACCTTCTCTCTGTGATGCTGACCATAATAGCAATAGCAGCAGTGAATGAAATACGTATTTCTTACTGTGTTATGCTAAGGAAGTAATAAAACAGACAAAGCTTGTGGGTTGATGCAACTTGTAGCTGCCATTACTGCTTTCCTTTTATAGTGTTCCCTTTTACTGTGATTAATACTGAGTTTATACAATTTAGCAGTGCATGATAGAAAATTTTTCCCATCTGTCTCTGCTTCTGCAGGTTTGAATTATGGAATGAAGGTGCAATGTGCTTTTACCACAATGTCCTCTTGATGTACTTCCAATTATAGCAGAGAGCAACTCAAATAACTCATGAGAGTTTACCATCTTTTTCCTTTAAGAGGAATGTCTAGAAAGAGACCATGATTTCCTCAATATTCATCGTAAAAAATCTACTATTCCCATCTAAATAAACAGGGTTTGGAGGTTTTTAGTTCATGCATTCTGTTCAGTCCACACGCACACTATAATTCTCCACGGGAGCTGTGTGATCAGTGGTAATTGCTCAGGTGAGTAATGTAATATTGAGCCCATGGTTGTGTATGCCGGTGAAGATTTATGAATGCAAATAGAAAACTTGGCTCCCACAAGCACTCATGGGGAGTCTCAGCATTTGTTTCCCCAGAGTGTCTCTGCTTATGAAACCTGAAAGTATAGATCAATTCTGAAATAGTTGGACATAAGCATATATTAATTTCCTACAGTGCGAGTGAATTCAGTGCAGTGACTGGAGTCATAGTAGAGCAATGAAGATCCAGCTTGGATGGTAAACTGCAGAGGAAACATTGCTGCTGGAGAGATGATAGCTAGACCAAAATCTTTTGATCATACTGTGGATTTTAAGCCTCTTCAGAACCAAAGGAAATGGTAGTAGGAAAATGATGAAATACTACCGCCGAGGAAAGGAAATACAATACCAAGCAGAAATACCAAGAAATACCAAATAACAAGCAGAAAGGGAGCTAACAGGTAAGCACAGAGATACCCAGAATATGAAACATTCTGAGGCTGCAGAATAACTGTAAAGCTGTGGTGTGAAGCATGGATGCTGCTAAGAATAGTTTGAAATAGCTGAAGGTAGGAATTAAAAGTCAGAAGGCTAAATTTGACAGCATGCTGAGACATCTGCAAAGATGCTGAGCACTCTTAGCTCTTAATCTGACTTACTCAAACTGCCCCAGGGCATTTATGGCCTCTCTGCCTCAGGATTCCATAAAGACCATAGTCAACTCATTGTCACCAAATGTGTGGTAGAGGTATAGACAGAAGATGAAAGAGCAAGTTTGGATATAAGAAACAAATCTGAGGGGGTTTTCTCTGAATTGTTTTTCTTTACCCATGGTAAATATGAACACTGAATATTTTGAAGACTTTTGGTGTCACGAGGAAGAAAGGTGTAACTTTGGTAGCTGGCAGAGAGCTCTGGAGGTGAGAGGCTGGAGACAAGTTCTGGCTTCACTGCTGACTCGCTGCCCGCTGTGGGGAAAGAGGATGAATTGCTCAGGTCCTCACCTGCCTGTCTATGGGTGAATAGGCACCCCATGGCAGTCCTCTGAAGTGCCCCTCAGTCACTGGGGACAAGCTTTCTGAAGAGCTTGGACCTCTGAACATGCTACCTTCCTGCCTTCAGTCTGAATAGTTGGTGTGAAATATCCCTTATGTGCATTATGGCTAGACTATAATTGTACAAATGTACCACAAAGTGACCATGTTTGCTTCAAATTGCCTTTGATCTTGTGGTGGGTTGGCCCTGGCTGGATGCCAGGTGCCCACCAAAGCCGCTCTATCACTCCCCGCCTCAGCTGGACAGGGGAGAGAAAATATAACGAAAGGCTCATGGGTCGAGATAAGGACAGGGAGAGATCATTCACCAATTATGGTTATAGGCGAAAACCAGACTCGACTTGGGGAAAATTAATTTATTTCTAATCAAATCAGAGTAGGGTAATGAAAAATAAAGCCAAATCTTAAAACACCTTCCCTCCACCCCTCCCTTCTTCCCAGGCGCAGCTTCCCTCCCAAATTCTCTACCTCCTCCACGCCAGCGGTGCAGGGGGATGGGGAATGGGGGTTGGGGTCAGTTCATCACATGTTGTCTCTGCTGCTCCTTCCTCTTCAGGGGGAGGACTCTTCACTCCTCCCCTGCTCCAGTGTGGGGTCCCTCCCATAGGAGACAGTCCTCCACGAACTTCTCCAATGTGAGTCCTTCCCATGGGCTGCAGTTCTTCATGAACTGCTCCGGCGTGGGTCCCTTCCACTCGGTGCAGTCCTTCAGGCACAGACTGCTCCAGCGTGGGTCCCCTGCAGGGTCACAAGTCCTGCCAGAAAACCTGCTCCAGCGTGGGCTACTCTCTCCACAGATCCACAGGTCCTGCCAGGAGCCTGCTCCAGCGCGGGCTTCCCACAGGGTCACAGCCTCCTTCGGGCATCCCCCTGCTCTGGCGTGGGGTCCTCCCCGGGCTGCAGGTGGAGATCTGCTCCCCCGTGGACCTCCCTGCAGGGCTGCAGGGGGACAGCCTGCCTCACCATGGTCTTCCCCACGGGCTGCAGGGGAATCTCTGCTCCGGCGCCTGGAGCACCTCCTCCCCCTCCTTCTGCACTGACCTGGGGGTCTGCAGGGCTGTTCCTCTCACATCCCACTCCTCTCTCCAGCTGCAGTTTCTGTGCCCCAGCAACTTTTTCCCCCTTCTTAAGTATGTTATCCCAGAGGCAATACCACCATCACTGATGGGCTCAGCCTTGGCCAGCGGCGGGTCCGTCTTGGAGCCGGCTGGCATTGGCTCTGTCGGAGACAGGGGAAGCTTCCAGCAGCTTCTCACAGAAGCCACCCCTGTAGCCCCCCTGCTACCAGAAGCTTGCCATGCAAATCCAATACAGATCTAAACTTAAGTTAGAAGCTATGACAACAAACAGGTTAGAGGGAGCAACCAAAAAGGTGAGTTTGAACAGCTAGAATACAATGAATGTTGCACATTTTCATTGCTTTCAGCAACTGCAGATTGTTTCTCACTGCATTTAATGACAGCAGCTGTCTGACATGCCCCTTGGTTTCTTAAGCATCATTTTAACAGATTGCTTTCTTGGATTGGGTTAATATTGGTCAAGAAATAAGTCTTTACCTTGGCTAAGATACTGAGCGTAAGACACACTGTTTTGGGGTAACAAAGCAATTTCCAGTTATACATTATATGAGCATCAACTTTCTGTCTGAAATACATTGATATTGATTGGTTTATTAAAAGGGAAATGGTAAAACAGAAATGGAGAGGCCATGCACAGCAGAACAGTCATGTTACCTTTCCCTTCAAGAGTTTACTTAGATTTGACCTGATAGTTGAAAGCTGAGGTATGAAGTTTTGGATGAAAAATGCACACAGCATTGTTTTGAGTATTTTGGAAGGAATTACCACTCCTGCATGTGTAGGATGTGGTAACGATTCATCCCAACGCTCGGCTGTGTGTCTCCATGGCCACCGACACAGTGATTCAGGTGTGCAGTTATGGAGCTGCATGGAAGAAAGAAAAGGCAGGAGAACACGTGGGCAACCTGGAAGTTAGAAAGTGAGGACAAATGTTAAAAGGAGAAGATCAAAATAGATTCTATTCAATGACACAGTGATTTCCAGGTGAAAACATTAGACAGTTTGAAACTCAATTCATCTTCCCTGTATTATTCCTCAAAAAAGTGAGTTTTCTGCACTGTAAATAAGAGGACAGGATTCTGTAATTCCTTTTTATTTTTGATACAAGTAAAATGAGGAAGTTTGGGTTGAATGACTTCAAGAAAATATTTTTCCATTCAACCTGGATTTCTGCAGAAAGAAAAAAAAACCTTAGCACTTTTTTCCCCGAGAAACACTTGCTTCAGTCAAGAAAACAGATTGAAAATTTGGTATGTCACTGACATAAACCAAGAAATTGTTATCTTAGAAATTCAGTTTCAGAAGGTGACTCAACTGTATTTTCCACAACCAAATTAAAATCTTCTGTGGCACCTTTGTTTCTTTCTTTGCTTGGCACAAAGGGCATAACTGTAAGCACTATGGCAACATAAATAAAGCAAATTATGCATCTGTCATGTCATAGTTTGGAAATCTACTTCTGGATATAACCAGAGCATTTAGCATCAAGTCTAGGCTGAAGGGTTTGCTGACGATTAGGAGAGTTGTAAAAAGGCTGAGTTGCCTTGCATGATGCAGCAGTTTCAGAAAGTAAAACATTTTATTAATATCATAAGAAAAAGCAGCTGATCCCCCACCCCCACCAATTATTTTTTGCATAAAGAAGAACAGCGTCTGGGTACGTGTGTAGCTGCAGTTTTGGCTGTCCTTGGGGCAGCTCTCCAACGTGACGTGGCAGCCGGAGCATCTCTCACACGCCTCGCTCCCAGGAGGGCAGCTGAAACCAATGTGCCGCATCTCTGACTTGCAGTCAAATGTTGAACAGTTATAAATACCTTTGACGTGCTTCTATGAGTCTTTTGGAGCTTGTGGCTTTCTGGAAGCTCCAATGACCCTGCCCCTGGAGCCTGCACTGGCTCTGAAGGGGCCAGGGGCCTCCGCTCCTGAGGAATGTCCATTGCTGCTCCTTTCAACAGTCCTAGAAACCTAGCCTTTGGGATGCTCTGGGCATTAAAGAAGCCTTTCGTATTGTATTGCAGCTACTTTCTCCAGTTTCTCCTTCATCAGGAATATGTTAAAAGGCACATACATGGATAACAAGTTGGAAAAAAACCCGAAACCAAATACAAATGCTTGTTAGGAACATTTTTACAGACCATGAACTTGCACATTTGTAGGCTGTCTGGGCAGCACATGGATGGTGAAAAATGCAGACTTGCTCCCACATTTTCTCATTGTGTCTTAACCAGGCAACATAACTTGCTGAAGTGAATTTTCTTGTCACTTCCCCAGCTTTGTGTTACCTGCTGCTTTTTCCTTTTACATGTTTATTTCTATTTAGCTGGTATATGGTCAGGCAGGATGAGTTCAAGCACAGGTGAAGGCAATGCAAAAAACCCAGCTATATGGTTACACGACATTACTAGTTTCCAGTTTTCTTGAATGTGTCAGAGCTATGACAGCTTTGAACTCTCAAACTAATGTGCCAATGGCTACCAGCAAAGAGGGCTTCAGGAAGCAAAGGCTCCCTTCAGTACTGTGGCTTGAACTAACATCATTATATTCTGGATTTATCTTCCTTTTCTAAATAAACTAGTTTAATCCCAATAAAATTTAATGTAAACTTTTTTTTAAATTTAGCTGAATTATTAATGTGGATGAAATATTGGGGTTCTTCACGTTAGGAAAATAGCTGATTAAAGTAATCTACTTCCTCTTTTACCTTAATTAGCTCAACATGCATAAAAAGTCATCTGATACTCAAATTTACCAACTTTGGCTATTGTTCGCTTTTCTGGTGGAATTAGTGGGTACCTCAGAGATCTGAGAAAAGATTCAGTAAAATCAGCAGAATTAAATATCCTCTGGTATTTTAATCTAGCTGTGGTGACCACTTTGTGGATTTCAAGCTCCAAATTCTGCTTCTTGGGGGCAACTGAGTTAAATACTTCTTGTCTGAACGAGGAGGAAGAATGTGCTCCTGGTGCACTCGCTCTTTTTTCAAAGAGAAATGTTCTAATCAGCTTCATTCCTCCTAGAAGCTTACAAAGCAGGTGAGAGTCTGCCATGACCTATTTCTTACCTTCCCCCTGTGCCTAAAGGAAAGAGGAAAAGAGCTCTGGCTGCTCCCTTTCTTTCTTCCCTTCTCGCTTCCCAAAGCCCTGAAGCGGCAGGCTTCTCGGCCATTTCTAAGGAAAACACTTTCCATAAAGCCATACAGCCTGCAATGCCAGCTGTGAGCCCAGAGCAACACTCAGAGGTGCAGGGAGAAAAAGAGGGTGCCTTTCCTAATGAGCTTCCATTAATGGATAATTTATAGTGCAGATAATGAAAGTATTGATTTGGGCTCTTTAACTTTGAAATATTACATTTAGCTTGAGGCCAAAAAGATTGTTTATTATAGCAGTGATAATGACACTCTGTGGAAGCAGCAATGCTTGTTGACATCTATGGGTTTCCACAAAAAATAGGGAAAAAGTATTTTCAAAGGTCATCAAGGTATGGAGGGCAGGGTACTGATTTTCACAGGAGAGTAATGATGGTATTTCTACAGAAATCCCTTACTCAATCCAACTTGGGGACAGCACTAGTGTCTGATACACATGGCAGACCTGAGCATCAGGGCCGTAGGTGATGGTACAGATATCCTCTGGTGAAGGCTGACCTCTCATTTGGAAGAATCATTTCCATTTGTAGGGTATCCTGATTTGGAAATAAACGTTAGGATCTCAGGAGTCTCCAGAGCCCCAGCCTTGTGCCTGCAAGTAGACAGCTGGCTCTGCCAGGCACTTCACTGTTTGATTGGTACAAAAATAGGGGATGCCATAAGCTCACATTCAGGCTGCTGTCTTTGGCAGAACGAATCGTTCTGCTTCTGTTTGCCAAAGAGCCATAAATATGTCTCTGATTTATCCCGAAAGGCTGCTGGGAAAAGCACATCCACTGATGTTTGTAAAATGATATGACATTGAAGCAGCTATGTTATTGCTATAGTTTGCATTGAATGGAAATGCTTCTATTAAACTTACTGATGTTTTCAGAAGATATGTCTGAATTCTCAATATTTTCTCTACATAACATATAACTGACAGATCAGCCTTTTCCTGCCATCTTCAAAGCATTCAACAGCCTGTCACGGCCTGTGTATGAAATGCTGCAGCATCTGACACACTACTACAGTCCCACACCGGTGGAGAATGCTGAAGCAGACTGTACACAGATAGAAATAGTGCTGGCTGTTAAATGGGAATTGATAGATTTATTTCCATCATTCAGTCTCCTAAGGTTTTGACAGCTTGATCAAACTAATGAACACAAAAGTGACAGACATATTGGTTCACCACTATTAAGTTACCAATCTTTGCCTTAAACCTCCATTAACGCTTCTTCCTTTGCCTGCTAATGCTAGGATAACAGATCGCAGCCAGACTTTCTGGCTCTACCCATGTGCAAAACTTCTAAACATTGGGCCATTTTTGTCTCCCACTGCACTTTGCTATAAAACCACAAGGTTAACATGACCTTCTGGCCTATCCCATTTTGTGTCTTGTTTTGAGTTGAGCTTTGTTAGGGACAAAAATCTATGTTATATTCCATCTGATCAAAGTACTTCAGATGAAGACATGCCATCTGTATTCATTTAGCGATATCTAAGACTATAGAGCATTACAGTGATATTTCGTACATAGTATTGATTGCCTTCATTTGTAGCTATTATAGACACCAGACACTGTTCACTTTTAAATCTGAGCGTCAGATTTCCCATCTGCAATTTCCAGGCGCTCTCTTCCCACCCCCCTGCTTCCACAGTAGCTTTCAAAGGCTCCGTTTGAACAAGCTTCCTTTAAAATGATTGAAATAGTGTCGCATGTTATACACTGCAGTTTTCTTCTCACAATTTCATATACTGTTGTATTGGTTAAGTGTTCCCAACCCCCCCAGTGGAGGAGAGGTGCTTAAATCTATAATTTTATTCACATCTCCCAGATGAATCTGTCTGCGCTTGGTTGCTATTGTTAGTAGTAACTGTACATTTTGCATCACCGTAACTCTATTAGTTAGGCACTGTATTTTTGTTCAGCTCTTGTTCAGCTCCTGCTTTGGAGTTGGCAGCATGGTCACAGACCTGTCTGCTTGCATGTTGGTATAAGTAGGTGCTCAAAGCCAGCCTAACTGACAAGTATTTAGATGAGTTCTGGCCATGGAAATATATGTCAGAGGTAAAGAAAAAGATAATAACTGATACATGGGGTATTTTCAGCAGACATGGATTTTGCATTTGAGCATATCAGCTAAAAATATAAACTGTTTTCCTGGTTAAGCTTAAGAAGATGAAACTAACTGGTTTTGGTAGAAATTGTTCAAAAAGAAAAAGTTATAACATTAATGAAAATTTATTAGTGGGTTTTATTGTTGTTGCCTGTTACCTTTTAGCAGAACTTTCTGCAAGGGTTAATCACAACCTGGCCCAGCAAAGTATTTAAGCACAACCTCAGGTTTAGACCTGTGGATAGATTCATTTCTGTTCTAAAAAACAGACCATCGCCCACACCGAGAGAAAACTGGTGTTACATCCATTAGGACCTATTTAAAGTTACAAAATATGAAGATAAGAAATCTAGCATGAAGGCTGGGAATGGCAGTGTCCATGTAATCACAGACAGGATTTCTATCATTGACATTGGGGGTGAGACAGTACCTGAACCAGCAAAGACTTGGAAGGTGCCACTGTGAGAGGTGCTTTACAAACCCAGGGGAAAACATGAACAATTCCTAACAGTAACAGAAACAAGTGGATGTCCTCAGTGCACTTCAGAACATTAACTGCCCTGCCCTTCCAAACCAGTGAAAGGAATACAGGTTTCCACTCCCCTCTCTCTAGTCTTACTTTGGGGTAGCAGCTTTTTATTCATCTTCCTCTTGTCGTGCTCATGTACCTGCGTGCACATTGCAAGGTGCAGTGCTCTGTATCTGGGGTGCGGAGGCAGGGAATAAGGCAGGGAAGAGAGAATAATTCAGAAAACTCTTTGATAATGGTGAACTTGCACACTGATAAACGCAATAGGCTGGGTTTTTTTTGAAGCAGCTGGAGTAAATGAAAACTTGCCCTGTGGTAACAGCAGAAGTGGAAGTTGTCTGGTCTCTCAGTGTCTTCGGCAGAAGTGAGAGGACAAGCATGCCTGTAAATTTGCTGCCTCTAATGCGACTCTGGGCAGTCACTTCTGGAGCATTTGTAGAAGATCCCATCCAAAAATGAACAGTGGACGTTGTGCAGAAAGTCTGCTTCTAGCACTGGCTCCTTGCTGCCATTCATGGCTGATTAAAAACCCTCTGGAGTATGAAGTAGAAATGGCAAGTTCTCCATTTTAATGGCTCGAATGGACTTCAGACTTGAACAGTTTAATTTTCAGAAAAAGATGAAAGATAACTGAAAGATTTAGTGAAGATTTGATTTATTAATTATCAGTCACCTGGCCCGTAGAATGAAATTTAGTGTAGGCAGCAACCAGATGCTTCAGCTGGGTGAGCTGTTTGGGTCAAAGCCTTGTCTGCATAACAGAGCAGATTTTGTTCTCACTGCTGCTCTTTAAAGGGGGATGGATGGTAGGAGGGTGACTTTACAGCAAAAAGTCATTGCTACCAGTATGCATTTTAACAACTTTTCACACAGTAATGACAAAACCAAGAAACAGATCTTCAAATACCAATGAAAAAATTGATTTTTCCCGTAGGTGTGCTGCATCGTTCTGTAAAGAACAAAAATGCATATGAAAGATTTGCAAGAGAATATTCTCTGCAAAAAAGACAAACTTTATCAAGGAATGCCCAAAGACAATCAGGCAACTATTTTGATACCATTAATTTCAATAAGGCTTAAGTCATTGCAAAAATGTAAATGTCTTCCTGGACAGATGAGACTCCAGATTTGAGCTTCAACTGAAAACAGCACAACAAATTGCCTGACACTGAAAGAATAAATCAGGCTACGTATAATTTATTGGGGGGATTCAACAGTGATATTTTGCAGGAAAATGTCTTTTGGATTCATACAAACCATAGACAGCTGTGAAGCTAGCCTCTATTTCCATTTTCAGTTTTTTTCCCCTCTTTTTTCCTGAATAAAGAAGTCTACATTTCTATGAAGTGATGTTTTACACAAGGAGTGAAACTTCTAGCAAAAAATCTGGAGAAGCTGATAGTAAACAACTAGGAGAAAAAACCCTTACACAAGGATGCCCTTGCAAATGGGAGTCTGTGTTGGCAAATCAAGCACACAGAGAAAAGAACGTGTCCATCAGCGTAGTATTTGCATCAAAGACCCAGCATTCAGTTCAAAACATGTCATGTCTAGCATATGGCTGCAAGAATTTTGTTTTCTGTCTATACAAAATCTGGCACCACTACAATTCCCATATGTAGAGGAGTACTGAAATAATGATATGATTGCACACTACTTGGACTTATACTTCCCCTCTGCTCACCACCAGGAAAAGACCACTTAAAAAAGCATTAAAAAGAAATGGCTGCCCTCTTTCTAGGGCTTGTTCAATCAGCAAAATGGAGGAATTTAACATGTTAGGAAAGGTATCTTCCAAAAAAAAATAGGCTCTAAGCCATCTCGCAAACATGACTGCTTTGCTGAGCATAAGTCTTTGACTTATTGTAGCGGAATTGCTTAGTTTTATCATAAGAAGGGTATACTGGTTGTCTCGTCTATCATGAGCAAGATCTGGACAGTGACACAGGGCAAGAGTAAGAACTGAAACCTCAGTGCTGCAATTGAGATGGGAAAATAAAGCATGTATGCTTATCTGCCAACTTCCACAATACCAGGTTGTCTGTTAAAGGACTTTGTGTTTTCTGGCAAACATGAAAGATAACATTACCAAACTTTTTTTAAAATGTGGAACTATGAAGATGCAAATTAGGAAATAGCTTGTGAACAACTTTAAAAAATATATACAGGCATTACATGGGAAAGTTATCTGTGGAACGATGTGGCACTGCTGGGTGGCTAGGACTCTGTGATAGCACAGAGTGCAATCTGTGGTCAGGAGTGATGCAATGTTGCACCGTGCCAGTGAGTTCTGGAGGATGAATGCTTTTCTTGGTCTGTGGCTTTAAGCAGCAGATTTGCTCAGTACTTTTACATTCCTCAAACCTCATATCTAAAGAGATGATTGAGATCAAGAGTTTCTCACCAAGAAACTTTCCGGAGGTCTTTTAAAACTATATCCATGGCCTGTATGCTTCCAGTGCAGTGTCAGAGTAGTTTAAATGTCCAGGAAGGGATGGTTGAAATGTGGAGTCATGTTCAAGACATCTCCAAACATGGGACGGGCATTTGCAAAGCTTCAAACATGGGGAACTGGCCTTGGGAGTGTTTTCCACAGTGTATACAAAACAAATGATAAATATGTCAAATAAATAATGAATGAAGTAGGTATATTGTATATTATGTGACTGTAATAGATGTGGTCCAAAAAAGCACCTGAGAGAATTAGGACTAGAGAAAAAAAGTGCTGGAAATTGTGCAGTTCTGTTAAAATCTGGAGAGCTGTTTAATATACTATAATTCTGTCGATATCAGCTGAGGGTCTTGGCCTTGGATTCAGGCCTAAGTCTCCTGGTCTTTAGTGGTAAAACCTAATGGCCTTGTTTACAATGGATTTTGCGTTGGTCTTAAGAGAGATGGAATTGGGCCACCAGTGCTTCATTTATTGTGGTAGATATATTGTCATGGTAAAATGCAATATTTCTATGTTTCTGCAGGGTGAGATATGTGTGAGCAGATATTAAAAGTGCCAGACAAATAGCAAGTCTCTGTTTCCCAGGGTTCCTGTATGTTTGTATACAATATTTGTGCACAGGGTAAGGAATAACGCAGCACAGACCTGGAGCCTTTAAGAGTTTATCACCTCTTGGAACAGCAAAACCAACTGGGTAGGGTAGTTTTTGGCTTGAAATACCTTGATTCTGAGTCTGATTCTCATCTTTGTCTAGTTCCCACAATGAAACTTCAATGCCGTGATTATAATCACTCTACATTCACATTAATGTCAGACTGGGAAGGAATTCTTTGCAGTGTGCCCAGAACTGAACAGCATGATTGCATGCTTCATCATCCAGCCTACAAGAGGGAGTGGCGGATGTTTAAAAATATGGACAGCTAAAATGAGTAGAAATGTTAATATGTATCTCTGGGAAGACAACAAAGGTGAAGACTAAAGGTACCCTCTATATCAAGCAAGTTGGTTCAATGTCGTGGACCTACTTGAAAATGTAGTTGCACCTAGCAGTATGAACCCCCCCCCAAAACCCCAAAGAAAATAGCATTCATCCACCATCTAATACTGTTTAGATAATGGAAAGAGGTCATCTGCTTTCACTTTGCTGTTACTTGTTTGTCATCATTGAGGGATCTTTAAGGATCCGGCTGAGAGCCAGTTTTCCAACAAAATGAGAAATGAGGGCAATTAAAAAATGGAAGCAGATGATTGCCTGTATGTTAAAAATCAAAGGAAATTGAGAACCTCGTCTTTGAGTAATAACAAATATTTTGGCCAGGAGCATGGTATTTAACTTGGAGGAGACAGAAAGCCACTTCATCAATATTAGCTCAGTGCAGTGCGTTTGGCAAAGACCTGACGTGTTATCAGCTGTCCTTCTCTGTGGAGCTGGGGGAAAGGAAAAATTCCTCTCAGGATACAAGTTCATTTCTACATTGCCATAATACATGTCCTCTGTTTCTGATCTGTTTTCTGTCTTTTCGCCTATTGACTGGTTAGAAATTGAGATGTGTGTAATAGGGTAAAACACAGCATTGAACTTCAGGCCTTTTCACCAGTTGCTTCAACTATTTGCATTCTGAGCCTGGTTCTTAAAGGCACTTTTTTGTACTGACACATGTATATAAATGACCCTTAGCACTGGAGGGAAGGGGGTTACAAACAACGCTCTTTAAAAATCTGGCCACACACTCATTATATTCACTGTACTTGGCATCATGTCACTTGTGATCTAGTGGGCTCCATTCAACTTCCATCCTAAGGCCTCTGCGTAAAGAGTCACTGTGATTGTTTTCAATGCTGTGGCAGGAACAGATGGCAAACATATTTTAAAGCGCTAAAAATATGGAAGGGCAGTAGAAATCTACATGGCAGACATCTCTTAAGCTCCCACAGCTGTGACCAATTTTTTTTTTTTTTAATAATAAATATATTATATGGAAGCCCAGTCCCTAGGAGGAAAGTCTCCTTTGAAATCAGTTGGCGTTTTGAATTTGCCTGGGCTACAGCAAAGCACAGAATAAACTTCCACTTGTAGTTTCCAGTTTGTCTCAGTCATACTAATGAAAAGAAACAAGTAAGTGTGGAGAGGGACAGCTGAACCCCCACTCACCACAGCAGATCAGCATGGAGAGGGCAGCCCCTATAGATCAGTCTCACAGACACGGTGTTTCGTCACTCTAAACGGGCTCCTAACATGGGATTTTTATAACCTTCGCAGATGTTTCAAGTTTCTGTCCATCTATCACGCTCTGCGAGGATGATTTCTTTCAGAAGATGCCCTGTGGCTCAAGCAGCAATCTGTACGCATAGCTGTCAGGCTGAAAAGGCTAACGCCCATCCGCTCTGTCACATGCTGTAATCTTACAAGAGCCAAGACAGGAACCTACAGAAAAAATACAGAATATTTCTTAATGAGTTGCTTGTCACTGGCTAATGACAAAGCCCAAGGAGGAGCCTGAAGGCCAGGGTATGTTTCTTAACTTTTGCTCAGGAGCTCTTTGCTAGAAGCCTGGTATATTCGGGAAGAGGAGCATCTTGCCTGTGAGAGAGAGGTTATTCTCGATGAAGAGGTGGTGTAGGGATGCTGCTCCTGTTTGCTCCAGTGCAAATGACGGATGGCTGGTGACTCATTTCTGAGTGGTGCCAGCAGCCAGACGAGCCCGGCTGCTCTCCCTATGCCTTTGGACCTGGGTGAGGGGTGGCTTTTCTGCCCTTGCTGTGGCATGGGTACCCGGACAGCAGTGCTGGTGTAAAAGCAGAGCAGCCTGGGGCACGGGGCAGGTGGGTCTGCCCGCCGGGCTGTGGGGTAGGCAGGGCGCTTCCCACAGGGGTTAGGAGGCAGGCGCTGTCTTATTAAGCATCTTCATCTTAATGAGCTGGGAGCTCCCACTGCTCCATATGACACAGTGCTCTGCTTGGCTTGCTCAGCCCCAAAAAGTCCTCCCAAAGCTGCGTCCCCATGGCAGCGCTTGCTTCTGGTTGTGTGGCAGGCAACATCGAGCGGAGCTCCTCTGGCCGTGCCTTCCTGCGGGCAGCTCTTGGCACTCAGGTTGTTTAAGCCCCCGAGAAACGGCCATACCCAAATCCTCTCCTCCCAAAGCAGGACAGAGGGGTAACTGTCCCGACA
Organism: Aquila chrysaetos chrysaetos; assembly: GCF_900496995.4. Classification (NCBI taxonomy): domain Eukaryota; kingdom Metazoa; phylum Chordata; class Aves; order Accipitriformes; family Accipitridae; genus Aquila; species Aquila chrysaetos. Next base: position 11,255,008 of record NC_044004.1, read on the forward strand.
GGCAGCGTACTGCCCCAGGATGATGCAGCCAGCTGGGAAACCTCGGTGAAGAAGTTATACATCTATAAGTTTTCAGGGCCTAATGCTTGCATGTGGTGTTTGATGCAGCCTAGTCTGTGCTCTCAGAAAGGCCCGTGCTGGAAACGGTTTTGGAAACGGTCCCATGGAGGCCTTTGATTTGATGTGTACAGCCACCTGGGTCAGTCCCACGCTGCCTGAAGGCAATCACTTCCTCACAGCCAGGGATGCTGCTCAACGCCCCGCTGTGCTGGAGGCATCACTTGGGGAAGGGGTTTAGGATGTAGACCCCAACTATGCTCCCCCAGCCATACTCAGGACACTGCTGCAGAGCGCACTATACCCCCTACAGGTGTGCCTCGGGGACCTGAGAGTATGGACCCTTCCAGTGCAGACCCCCAATTTTTATTGGGCAAGATCGGACATGTCTGTGTTAGTACTCTTAAAAACTGGGGTATCAAAAAGACTTTGAATTTCTGGCCTTTTTGGTCTTTAGTGTCACATTCAGAGTTTCCTTCATGTTACACGGGCTCCAGGGGGAACCAACAGCCCCTTCTAATTAATTTGCCCTGTAGGAAATTGAGTCAGGAAGAGATTTTTTTCCGTGCGAGAAATAAAGAAGACAGGATACAAAGAGGAGGCAGACTTCAAGGGGAAAATGATCTGAACAGGGTGTGCCAGACTGGGGCTTTAAACTGCTGCTGCCTGTTGCACGCAGACACACACACATGCACACGTCGCGAGCTTGATTTAGTTTGGCTCAGCCGGTAGATCCCAACATGTACTTGAGAAACTCTCCCCAAACAAAAACATGCTCCTATCAAAGCGGAAAGCAGAATGCCTAGCCCAGGAAAAACTTTACAGCTATTAACATGTTATTTATAAGCAGCCATCGCTAACAGCTAACATGTGGCCGGCTTTGGCTCAGGGATGATTTCTGGTCTCAGGGAAGGAATAGTATGAGCTACACCTCATCATTCTCCAATGTCTGGAGGATGGGCAGGACGGGCAGACCGCCGGCGTGCTGTATGTGATAGCAGGAAGGTCGATGGTAGCTGGAGGGCTGTGACTTCTAGCAGGTCAAACCTGGGCCATACTCAGAACCAGAGTAGTGTAAAAATATAATTAAAAGGTATGCTACCCTAAGTCTTCAGTGGTATAATGTTAAGATGAAAAAATAATGATAATAGAGACATGCTACTCTAGCTAAAGGCAAAATAGAAACAATTTATGTCGCAGCTATTTCCAGTATAAGCTTTTCTTCTACCTTTAGGCTCTCTTCTGCAGACACTTGACATTAACTATTTAATTTTGCATAGATACATAGTTCCACTGAAATTGGGGAGCTGTTTAAAATGACCATGTGAGTAAGATTCTGACTACGCTGAGAATGCTTTGCTGTACAGGAACACAAAATCACCAGGCAGGCAGAGCTCCTTTTCTGCAGGTGCAGCTCTGGTGGAGTACACCAGTTAGCGTAAAAACACCGGCAGAGTAAAAATACCCATAAGAGCCAAACAAGCTCAATCACAAAGGCAATTTTTACTTGCCCCAAATTGTCTAAGCTATGGGGAGAGACTTAGAGAGATATTCTGGTCCCTGTTGCCTTCTTAGTTGTCTCCTTTTGCCTGCAGGCTCAAGGGCAGCAGAGCTGGGGTACAATTCCCTTCCTCTTCTGCCCCCTTGCTATGGCCTTGGCTATGGTATTTTCTGGGACACAGCACTGCTCCTCGCAGCTCCAGAGCAAAGTGGTCTGAAGTCTGCAAAAGTCTGGGTTATGGCTTCGCATACATATGGCATAGCCCCTTCATCTCACTACACGAAGAAAAGAAGGTGTATGGACAACTAACTGTATTGTCTTTACTGAAATCTCAGATAGGCACTCTCTGTTTTTAGGGTATTTTTACCCTAGATTTTTAGGGCAGCAATTTCTGGGTCTGACTCTGATCTATGCAGTTCACAGAGTAAATTAGCTTTGTAGTTTTCTGCTGTGCTAACTACTAACCCATGTGGCTCCTCACACTTAGGGTGCTATTAAACACTCATGTAACATCTTAACACAAGCTGACAATGGTTTCAGTGCTGATGGGTTGTGTGCCATTTATCAATTAATTTAACCTAATGAAATGGTTTTTGCATCTTAGAAATTTCATAACTGAAGTCAGACATATTCTTCAGATTGTGATATTGTCCCTTCTTCAGCTGCAATATTCAACATTTACGCAGTATTTTTTTTTTTCTGCCAATGAACCCATTGGGAACAGCATGTGGGTAGCGTAGCCAAGACAGCGCTCAGAGACTTTAAACAATATGGCTGAAATCCAGACCTTGTTGAAGAAATGGCAGCACTCCCATTGACTTCAGCAGGATCAGGATTTCACGGCTGTTGTGTGAAAAAGTTTTCCCAACACCCAGTATCTGCAGATTTAATTTATGATACAGCTTGAAAACTGCATTAAAAATACTGGGATCCTGTGATGCTTGGCTCAGATAAGGTGTTTAAAAATAGCTTTAAACTTAATTGAAGACAAGATGAATCTCCCTTGCCTCTTCATTCAGGGTCAAAAGGCATGAATTTCATTCACTAAATTATCAACACTTAAAACTTTTTCTGCATGATTAGGCTATTACTAAAAGTTAGGACAGCAGAGATCCTCCCACTGCATTGACCTGTGAACTTTGTTAAATCTTTTGACAGGGGTCATTGTCTATAGCATGATAGTGAATGACTTTCCAAAACGGAGCCATTCTTTCTGTTGTAACATGAAGCTGGTGCTCTTTTCTAATGGCTTGAAAAAGTTAATTTACATTGATGACATTTCTTGTCAATTTATGTGCCAGCTGAATTTGCTGATTAGTCACAAATGATGATGTGCTGCTTCTGGACTGTTATTATTGTACCTTCACAAAAAACTTCAGATACTTCAAATACTTTCAGAATTAGAAATCACTTCTTTTCTTCTGCAAAATGTGTGTGAGACTTTAATCAGAAACGAATACTTAAAAGAATGTATTTACCAAATGAATCCTCTTCTGGGTACTAAGTGGGAAGGTACCTAGGAAGAACCTGTTTATACCTTTTCTCAGAACAGGTATGCCACATTTCTAAATGTCCTGTTGTATATTCTTTTTCTGGAAAAATAATTCTTGCAGGATTCCCACTGTTATGGTTTCCAAGTCCTTTAGCCTGAGCTGACAATTTGTAAGATGTGCCCTCACCTCCAAACTCTTTCCTCAGACCCAGTTTCCTTTCTTCTGTGGTATATATTTCAAATTTCCTGAAAGCTTTTTGCAACTCTGATAGCAAAGGATGTGATGCAAGCACCAGTGAAATTGAACCTCTTTTGGAGTCCATGGTAAAATATGTGCCCCGTTACTGTCCTCCATATCAGCCTTCCCTAAAACACTTGTTTTCAGTGATACATACAGGAAAAAACCCCTGCCATTGATTAGGTGGCTGATATGCTGGGACCTTTTCTTCCCATGATCCTTCATAACAGTCTCAGTGGCCTCTTTAGTTGGTTGTGTCTTGATTTGTACACTGAGGATATTTGTGTACTTCAGGCACAAATATAAAACCGGTGTGCTTTTAGCTTGCCACTTAGCCCTCTGATGATTTAAGTGTGGCTGTTCTTACAGGCTGAGACTTGAAGGCAATCTTAGCCAAACGAAATTCTGCTTTTATATATATATATATATATATATATATATATGGCTGAGAATCTGAGCAACTTTATAGCTTTCCCAAGGTGTAAAAGCTGTTCTAGAGCAAAAGAGAGTCTCCTCCTCTCAAACAAAAGGATTGGTTACAGCCAGCCATGTTTTTTGGATATGTTAGTGGATGTTCATGCTGGTTACCTATCCAGGAATTCCTGGCAGATTTGTAATAAATTACTATGGTCTCTTCCTTTGTCAATTCAGCTGTATATGGGACTTAGCAGTATTATTTTGTAGATGGCCTCATTTAAATTATGGATGATTGCTATGTGTTATTGAAGACTTGTCTGTTGTTATTGCTGACACAAGTAATAACTGACAATTTTGCTGATCAATGACATCAGGGCACCCAGGTTGTGGCTTGAACTGCACATGGCGTGCAAACAGTTTACAATAGACTGTGTGCCAGAATATATAATGTGACCCAGACAAAATCAGCTTGGGAGGCCACTGGGTTTTCTTCTGCCCTCCAAGTCTTCACATCTTTGTGGAAACTTTTCTTCGTAAGGGCCAGGGAGGTAGAAATTTCATCCCTGCTCGTGCACACACAGTCCCAGCATGACCAGTGGGTAGTGCAGCAAGGTGTTGCCAGATAACTAGTATCCCTGATGAGGCTGCCACTGGACACAGCAGTCAGTGCCTCAGCTCAGCTGCAGCCTGTGGTGGCAATGGGTCTCTCCTCCTGGCTCTCTGAGGTACAGGGCATGTGTTTCATGGCCCTCAAACATATACAAATAGTTTTGATCATAGCGTCAGGAAATTTGATTGTGTTTTTTCCTAGGGGATTTAGAAACTGAGGAGTTAGTCTCTTAAAACAAGCTAAATAAGGGGAAAATCTTCCCTCAGGTGACCTGCAACAGTAGGTCACGCTTGTGAAGTATTCTTTAGATCTTAACGTTAGTAAATCTATTAATTAAAAGCTAGTGGTCCTGTGCCTTTGCTGTACTTAGCAAATGCTAATAAATTTAAACACGCCCTAGGATGGGCATCTGGGCACCAGAATGCCAATTTAGGTCAGTAAGTTGTTAAAATGGTCCATTCCACTCCTTGGGTACATGCTCTCAGTGCCAGCATATTTGTACATAAGTAAATGTTATTTTAAACCAGGATGAGTTTATGATCTGATTCCTATGGCTTCCAGCCCTGACTACAGATAGACACCTAAGTGTAGGAGAGAGGCTCAAGTCTCTCATCAGCATTTCCTATATCCATTTGGGACTGCTGGGGTCCCCCGCAGATCCAGCTCCTGGTCCTTCAGCTGTGATTCGGAGTAGTGGATGGGGATTGTCCTCTTCCTGCAGAGACCTGCGCTTATTAGCTCTGCTTAAATTGGTATACTGTTACAGAAAGACTGGATACCTCAAAATGAAGGGTAATTTAAGAGTCACTGGCGATCCCAGCAGTTAGCTTGTAGTGTAGAGTTAAGGGTGGTAGAGGAAACTGCACCTGTACCGTTTGCAAAGTGGAGGGAATGGTCAATTCACCATTATGTGGAGAACCAACAGGACTGTGGCTTAAGCATTTTGGTCCAAGACCAGAAGTGGTGATTGGGTAAGCAAAGATGAAGAGGATCTTGGCCGAAAGTGATGGAAATTACACCCACTAGGGAACAGATGCTCCACCAATCTGGGTTGAATAATGCTTTCAAATGTTGATGCTTTTGGATATGGGTAGTAAATTTAAGGCAAAAATCAAACCTGATGACATCCAGACCAACCTGATGCTAGTTATTTCTCTTTTCAACTTCCTCTGTTGTTCCTCAAGCTCTGTTTTTGGACTTTTGGACTCAAATAAATCTCCCAGTTTTCTCAGTTGAAACTCTCTAGTTTCACTTGGAAAGCTCTGAAAAACTATATTTTTACATGGCTTTAATGTACAATAATAAGTCAGATTGTCTTCTTTCAGAATTGAACTTACCCAAATTTTCTTATGGATATCAGTAACAGTTTTGTCAAAGTTGTTATGGGAATTAGATTAATATTCTTTCTCAGATTTTAATAAGGGTAATGCTGAGCATGAGGGAGAGGTTAATAGATAACTAGAATGGAAGAATAGCTGTGGAAATTATTTTATTTGAGATATGAAAAACCCCTTCAGTAAATATACCTATATAGAAGGAAACAATCCCCATTTCAGGAGGGACTAGAATGTTAAATTACAGGTCCAGTAAGAAGGACAGTAACTGAATTTATTAAATGGGGTAACTAGAATTGCACAAATATAAAGTAAAAAAGGGCAACTTTTGTGTGATCTCAGTAGCATACAGACTTTGGAAAGCATTTTAAAGAACTGCAGAAATGGGAAGCCCAATGGAAGGTGATTTAAATACAACATGAGTTTACAAGGAGATTAATTGCCTAGAATATCAGGCAATTCATTTTTAGACAAGATTAATGCAGTATATCTTATTCAGCTAGACTAATACAATGCTTATGCACAAAACTATGCAAATTGGAGGCAAATGGCACTAGAGAAAAAAAAGTTGGGATAACCTTGCTAAAACTAAGCTGATTACAGGCAGTCCTGCTTAAGCCATAGCCTTCCCTAAAGAATGATCTTAAAATGGTCATCTTGATTTTTAATTAATTAAAAGAGTTTAATTAACTTTGCTGATACTAAATGAAAGTTGCTTGCAACCAGAAGTTGAGAGGTCTTATCAAAACTGAAGGAGAACAGGATAAATGGAATAACAAGAACTGTAGAAATAAAAATGAGATTAAATATAATATTGTAAATTATGTAGTCTTAAAGGTTTATGAAATTGGTTTCTCTATCAGACAGGAACTTATCAGCTGAAAATGGCAGACACAGAGGAAGATTTTTCTCCATTTGCTGATTAGAGAGTCACCTCTGAACAAGCAACGTAATGGGCTAAGGAAAAGACAAATGTGACCTCAGGAAAGGTGTTTCTAGCAGACACAAGGAAATTTTACAACATTTCTACAAAGTTGTTTGAATACTTCATCTGGCTTATTGTACACAGTTACCTTTGTTCCTCTGCATCATGTTCCCAGAGGGGCTACCAAGGTGATTATGGGGGAGACCCTTGGCTTATTTCCCGTCGTGACACAAGGACTGAGAGAGGACGTGCTTGTTCTGAGCAAACACGGCCAAAGAGGGGCAGAGGAACAACTGAAGAACAGTCTTGGCACAAGAAGAAATGGGTATCAAATGACTGCTAGTAAGTTCAAACTGGAAATAGGAGGAGGCTTCTAAGGCCTGGAGGCGTGTGTCCTGGGGGCACTCCCCAGTAGAAGAGCTGCAGCCAAGAGTCTGATTCATTTCAGTGTTGAACTTCTTGCATCTATTATCTCTATTACGCAATTTCCTTTAGCAGCAGGGATGAAAATTCATGATGCAAGATGTTTTTGTTTAGTATTCCCTTTACTCGAAGAGTAGATGAACTACTCTTATTAGAGTATTATCTTAGTTTAATATTTATTTTAATTTTGATTGTTTTAAATTTTCCCAGTGAAGACAATAACATGATCAAATTCTGATAGTTGGAAAAAAAGAACTTTAGCACATATATGGCCATCCTCCAAATCTCATTACCGTACTCCAAAAGAGGTGTTAAACATCTTCAAAGAAAAGGTCACTCAAATTTATTGAAGAAGGACAAATGCTCATTTTGCTGATATGTATTTTCCCCTAGCTTCCTTCTCACAGATGTCTGAGCTGCTTTGGTTCATTATTTTCTTAAAATTTTCAGGCTTCTGATGACATGTGATATGGAAAATCTTGGCTTTAGGCACTGAAACCTGTTCAAGCTGTAAGCAAATAAAAAGAAAATCTTGGAATAGGTGACATTAATCATAAGTGGTATTCCCAGCTCCTTCCTTCAATGCACTTATCCACATCTACGGATAGAACTATTTGTATAATATTTTGAGAGAGATGTACTTTATACAAAAATACCAAGAATCCTTGCAGTGTTCACATAAAGAAAAAACACACTGGCTACAGGAATGCATGCAGAATGATTTGTTTCAGAATTGGAAAGTTTTCTTATCATTTAATACACTAAAGCTCCTGAGAAGACTTTACAAAGGACCGAGAGTTCACTGGATGATAGATAATTAAAGGGTTTTTCTCTAGAAATAGCTAAGTCAAATCATAAAACATAACTAGGATTTACTTTCAAAAGAACAATTAAAAAAAAAGAACAAGATGAACATTTTGTCTTGCTCAGATATATTTTTTTCTTTTCCAGATCAATTAATTCATTGGTTATGTTTGGACTGTGGCCAGGAATTTATGAAAATGTTGGCAAACCATGGTGTTTTATGAACTTCTAAGTTCATGTGAGACCTCATAAGCAAGCAGAGAACATGTGAGAAAACCTGCTATCAATTTCCTAGTAACTAAACTGGGAAAGTGAAGTGGGAAAAATGAAATATAGAAAACATTCTTTCTCTAAAGTGTAAAAGTACTGCGATCTTAATTTGAGAATATGCAGTTCTTAATGATCTATTATTAATTATCTTCCTATTCTAAAATTTATTCATGAAGCAGCAGCAATACATGTCTCCTGGACAATCCTAGCTATGAATACTGGAACATATGGGGCAGGTTAGCGGTCCAAAGGATAAAAAAGTAGGGCAAATAGAGCAGACCTTTACTTCTAACCATAACATTTTTAAGGTTCAGATTTTGCATGGAAATTCTTTAGTAAATATCTTAGAAGATATTTTGGACAATGCTCCAATGCTTGTAATGAGCATTATCCATACCGAGCTATATGATTAGCTCTGTTGTTAAAATAAGCAGTCTGACTTTGGAAATCCCCAAAACACTACTCTGCCATCTGTTTGGATATAGATACTCATTTGTGTGAACTGATTGTTTCCCTGGTGCTGTGCTTATCTTCCCCACTGGAGGATCTAGAACATGGTGTTCCATTTCAAAACGTTGCTTCCACAGATAATATGGCATTGTTTTATTTATTTTTTTAAAGAGAATAACATTAGGCATGTGTTAATTTCAGTGATTATTTTTTGGCTTGTAGATTGGGAATAGGTTTTTGTGCACAATCTCTCACTGACACATGCCCAAATTAAGTGACCTCATTGATAATAATAGTAATACAAAAATCATCAGCTTTTGAAGTGATATGTGCAGCCCATTTTGATGCCATGCCATAAGCAAAATGGTTATCAGAAACTCTTGCTCAATATAGAAAAAGAAATTATTAAATTTATTTTATTCTTTATACATCTTTAAATAATAATAAAAAAAGAGCTTTGTACTATATTTACCCTCTTTGTGTTATGTATTATTTTTTCAGCTGCAAAGAGGCTTGAGCTGAGAGCAGGTTCTCATCCTGCCAGGCCAGTGGTGGCCAGTCTGTGGCTCTCGAGGCACGGGGCTCTTACACCAGGACTAGGATTAGGGAAGAAGTTTTGCCTGGTACATGAGCAAGGTAAAGTAATATTTCAAAGCAATGCCTTCAGGTTGTTGAAAGAGAGAATCAGGGTTTTATGAGCCTAGCTGTCATCCCAAGGTCCTCAGCTGCGAGCCCAGACCAGCTCCTTATAACTTCTGAGGAACCATATTTGTCAACAGAAAATTACAAGTCAGTATAAGGGAAATTATGCCAAGCTTCATCACCCTCCTGATTTAGATTTACTTTCTTTTGGGGTGGTGGGAGGAGGAGGAGGAGGTCAGATAGAAGAGAATTAAAATGTTACTGTTGTCTGTTGGTTTTAAAATAAAAATCACCATAAATATAACTTTTGAAATTTCATTTTCTACAAAAAAGGTAAAATCAAAATGAAATGTTTTTAAATTGTACAGGAAACAATCCAGCAGAACTATTCTGAATTTTTGTGTAGATTATTGGTTAACTAAAATGTTTGATTCAAAACAACAGAAGTAGAGGTAAGAAAACTTCAAAGGTCATCAATGATATGATTTGCTATTTTTTGTAGCTTAGGTAGTATATAAGTGTGTATCTAGCCATAAAATAGCACTGCTCTGTGCTATCATACTTTCTCCTCCCTCTGGCCATCTTGGAATTTGTCTAGAGTAGGAATAATTTTTCAGTTTCTTTCTTGTCGAGAGGTGGCAGTTAACGTGAGAGAGCATGGTGGTGCTAATATGCAAAATAATCATGTGCCTGCAAATGAACACAGACTGCATTTCTAAAAAATCAGATGCTTTATTTCAGCTTCCTGGATGCTCTGCTTAAGACAGTATCAAGGAGATAATTTGGTATAAAAGGCACTGTGATCAAAATAGGACATCTGTTCACCTGACACCAGGCTAATTAAAAGGACTTTTTTTTTCTGAATGGCTTTTACAAACCTAGCAATGAAAGCATATTTCTGGTTTGGACCACAGCAAATTAGTCTGCAGCCAAGATGATGATCATCTTGCCTCCAAATACTATTTATCTTTTTGGGAGTCAAGGACATTTTAGGGGCCATCTCCAAGAAAGTCTTGAAATAACAGAACCAATTTTTATTAAAATATGTGAACTACTGTACAACATAGAGGAAAACTGTTCATGTTATGTGAGTAAGTCCAATAAAACATCAGGTTGCTTAGCTGTGGTCTGGGACATGCTGCCTAAATTTCAGAGATACTAAAGTATTTAAAAAAAGGTTGGCAACAAATTTCTTTATCATTTTATGCATATATGTGCTCTTGACTAGTGAAGCCAGATAAAGACCTAACATTTAATTAGCTAATAAGCTAAATAGGGAATTCCATGGTACTTCGTTCAATCTGCAACATAAAAAAAATCTACTTTCCTTATCATGACTGTCATTAGGATCTTGGCTGTGCACTTGTAAAACATCTAGGAAACGATTAGAGGTCTTGTTTCTGCTCTGATCCTATGTGGCAATGGCTACATCTCTTTTTTATGGATGAAATAGATGCTTTACCAGCACAGCTTATGTGACAACAGTGGGATGATTTTTGTCACAGGAGGTGACTGGCAACTGGGGAGAACCAGTTCAAATCCTGATTCACAGCTTTCCTGTGTGACTCTGAATAAATCATTTAATATCAGGTACAGTCCCCCTACCTGTGCTAGAAGTCAGTAATAGCCCTCATCATATTGCATCTGTCCGTCAGATCTACTGAGAATGTAGATCCCTGTGTAGGAAACGAATGAAGGACACTGTCACATCTGGAGCCTCCAAATGAAGTCCCCAAACATGAGACTAGTGGGAGATTAATCTTTAAGCTATCCACAAGAACAATCTCACAAACTCAGGTGAGCAATCATTACTCTGCTGAAAATAAAGGGATTGTAGAGATTTACTTACTTTTATAGCTCAGTTGTCTATAGTTAAGCAGCTCAGGTGAGTAGGGATTTTTCATATAGATAAGCATCTGCCTCCCAGTCCCTCATTTATACCCTTACCGCAATAGTGCTACAAAGACAACCTTTCCAACACATGTGAATGCCTCCTGTCAAATGAATCTTAAATATGATAATGATGCCCCTTATCTGAAAATGAAAGCTAATAATAAACAGCAGCGAGTATTTCAGGAACGCATGTTCCACATCACAGCTTCTTTTCAATGAAATCTTTCGGAGAAAGCACCAACCGTCAAACATGGAAAAACATACAGACTAAATTCACCCTTACCTGTGTCCAAAATAACAGTTTAAAAGAGAACTAGGAAAGTATTCAGCCTTATTCATTAAAAACAAAATGATTCTTAAGCATGATTAGAGCATCAGTTGCTAACTTTCAGTAAAAATAACTCAAAGCAGCTATTTTATGAAAAGTTAATCAGTTCCAAACTTTCATATGTGGCCTATCAAAATATGTGCATAAACATCTTTTTTCCAGAAATGAAGTTTCTATTCCTCATTATTATATCTGACAAGTTTTGGAAACACAGATCATGCATTCTCTCACATTTAATGTAAAACAATCACTGCTCTATTTTTCTGTCAGATTAATTTTTTCACTGCTGATAGCTCATGCACTTATGGGCTCTTCTGACAGCTATTTTTGCAGCAGAGCTGCTCTCTCCTCTGACCGCTGACATTTATTAATCAATTGATCAATAAGTCATTTGAACCCCCCTTGGGAATGTTGAAATAGCCGTTGTCCCTCTCAGATTGCAGAACTTAATGATTGTGTTGTTGTTTGTGTTGTAATGGGGAGTGTTATGGAGCTCTTGTTACAAACGGAGTATGAAATCTAAAGCACACTGGAGGGCTATCAGTCACTTTCCTACTGATGCAGAAAAGATGATTTGTTCTTGAGAAACTGCCTCTTCTTGCAAATACATCTGTATGAGCTTAACTTACGCATACCAATAGCTCAGGAGACCTCAGAGGGTGTGAAACTCACGTGTGAAAATCTAGGCACATGAAAAAGTGTTTTTAAGATGGGTCCCAGAACGATGCTATCTATTTATCCTGTTTCTTCCGGTCCAACCTTTATCTTACTTGCAAAAACCCATGAAAGGGCTGCTCAAGGAAAAGCAAGCTGGGCTTCTTTTCACTTTGAAGTTTTGGCATGAGTTGTTATTGAGTATAAATTGATTTAGCTCCACTGAGGTTGCTCACTTGCCCTGCAGTGAATATCTGGCCTTTATGCTTTCTGAAGTATAATGCATGTTCATTTTCCATTTAAATAAAAATTCTATTCCCCCTACAGAGAAGACTTAGTTGCTATTTTATTGCAAGAAGTGATGGATGCCAGATAAGTCCATACTGTAAGGATCGTAACACAGACAAGCAGGATATGTTTGTGGTAGAAACTCCAACAGAGAGACAGAAACATTGTAGACTGCTGATCAAAAATGAAATTCAAGCGCTACTTGGAATGGTGCTGTGCTGCTCTTACATTTTGAAACATAGTGACAAAATTAAAATAATTACTTTTTTTCCTGACAACAAACTGTTAGATCTGCAGCCAGACACAGAGCAGGAGGACAGCTCTATCTGGTTTGCTTCTCCTTAAGTCTCATGTGGATTATTTATGAATGGACCAAAGGCACATTTGAGAGTCTCTGTCTTGTTCCTGGGGCACTTCAGAAATTCATCATCTTGTGGCATTGTGCCACTAAGTGCCACTCTTGACTTTGCCACTGTCCTAATGAGCAGAACACTTTAAATATGGCAGTGGCTGGAATATCGACAGATCCAAAGAAGACTGATCTTGCACTCAGTGACAGCTTGTTGCTGCTTTTAATGAGAATAGAGATGGAACTGCAAGATATTTAAGGAAATATTATTTCTCTGTCTGACGTACAGATGAAGCTGGACCATGGAAAGAAGGTGCTTAGGTAGATTAGATGACTAGGAAGTGTGAATAGTCACATGTCCTTGGGTGGCTGATCCCTTCTGTAAATAACATGTGCCACTGCTAGTGACTGAGGAATTATGTGTCCTGGTGCAGTACAAACAGAAACTCTAAAACAAGGAGGAAATGAGCACTGAAAAAAATTAGGAGGAAAAAACTACTAGTAGGCACTCCTTAAGAGATTTGTCTGGAGTTTCCAAATAGCAAATCTGTCTCAGGTAACACCACAGAAGATGTAACACCATATACTCCCTCTGAGTGGCAGAGGTCTCTAGAAGCTGAGATATTAAATACTGAAGAAAATTCTCCTTTCCCCATTAGTAGGATCTTAGACAGAAAGGTTGTATACCAGGAACATCAAAGTTTTCTGCCGAAAGGGTAAAAAAGAAGGAAGATCAGGGTGAAGGTTTCTTAGCAGCCAGAGAGTCCACCTGTGAAACCTCTTTCCTGGGAACAGTGCAACTACAGACATCAGTATTTCAGTCAAATATACAATCCATCTCTGCTGCCTGGCTTCCCTTTAATTAAAAAAAAAAAAGGGCAGGGGGAGAGAATGGGTCATCTCAGTCCTGTAAAAACTTCCATTTTTGTTGTAGGAACTATTTGTAGTGCTTCAAACATAAAGTATATGTAGGTCTGAGAGGGCTGAGACTAAGACTGTTGCTTTGCTTCCACTTGTTTCTGTGTGCCGATTTAACAGTTGCTTCCTTCCAACAAAGCACAGGCAGCTGAGATGTCTGGCAATCCCATCAGGAGGAGCTCAGCCTGGAGAAAGGTATTTCTGGGATTGCACTGCCGCTGTTTAGACAAATGAACCCTTAAAAAATCAGATTGCAAGGACATCTAGTGATCCTTCAGTTATGTTAAGTCCTACTTCCACTTGCATTAAAATAATCTTGGCCAGAAGGAAAGATAATAAAAACCACTGGGAAGCCTAGTGTCTGGACCTCTAACAGAAATCATGTTAGTGTCCTCTGCTGACCTTTGCAAATACATGTGTGCAAATTGACTGTACGTATTCTTTAAAATCAATAGTACTAGCTGATAATACAGAAATGTGAGACTAATGGATGAAGAATTAAAATGCCAAACCAAAGGGTTAAAATTCTTATTAATATGGACAGCTAAGGCCAAGTCATTCTGCAGAAATGAGGGCAGCGGGTCACTTTGACAGTTTGTCCATAGTTAATGGAAGTTTATTGACCCAGCTGTGTGAAACCACAGTGAATATTGCATATCACTTTGTCATATGGAAAAGCCACGTTTATGGATTTCTGTTTCATCAGCAAGAGCAAAAAATGTTTTTTGAATCCCCTCCTTTTTATTTTTTCAGATCAATGTGGCCTCTTCATAAACTCCTACTGCAAGCATCTCAGTATATTTTCTGGCCTTAGAGATTTCAAGGTTTTTCTCATTTTAAAGAGGCCCAGATCATGAGACCACCTCCATAGGAGCTCACATAAATCAGCCCAGCAAGGAGCTGAGTCTGTGCAATACAAAATGTTGCTCCAAACACCGTCCAAGGGAACTTTCCATTGCTGCCATCCTACCCCACCAATATATTATTTGACTGCATTCAGTGCTTTTGTACACTGTAATCTGTTATTTTTCATGCATTAATACCTTGTGCTTGGTGCTACACAAACTGTTCATCTCTGCTGGTGAACTTTCACTGTAAAAGGTAAGCAAGAACAGGTGATATATAGTAGTTTTATATAAATATCACGATAAGTTTCCATAGTTAGGATACAGCGTTCCTAGTTTCACATATTGCACAAACGTAGCAAAAGAGAAAAATGCTTTGATGAAAGAATGGTAACAATACTAATTAAATAAGTCATGAATGCTTTGACTTTCTGTGTAATTTGGATCAAGATTAGTCTATATTCCATATTTTTACATAATCAGTCTGACGTGTAGGAACTTACATGTTAACTCTACCAACTTGTGTGAAGATTCACTGAAAACAGTTGGAAATCTGGAATTTCTGATGTGATTTTCTTTTAAAATTTTCAGCTTTTAAACCAGCTGAACTAAGAAAATTTGAATAGCCATCATGACCTGTTAAACATTACCAGAACAAGTGCAGTCACTGAAATGTTCCATTTAAACTTTACAGCCTATAAATTTAGTTTCAATTACTTTAAAATATATATTTTAAGTATGTTATTAATTTTGATATATTGTAATAGTGAAAGGCAATGAAATGCTTCCACTTTTCCTCACTGAAAATTGCATTACATTCCTGAAAATAATGTTAAATTTAAACACTTATTTTTGGTAAGGAACTCTTCCGCTGAACATTTTTTCCTCTCTTTATTTGGAAGTATTTATAAAATGTTCCAAATTCCCAAGTTTGGTCTGCAAAGGCTAAATATGTGTGGGGGTGCATGGAACAGAAGCAGTTTTTAATTTAGGAGAATTAGCCTCCGTAGGACAAGGCTCTGCTCACTTCGACAGCTGCAAACACTGGCATACACTGAGGTAAACATGTTTAAATTACATAATTTCCAGACCACTGATTTTTTTGCAACTAACTCCAGGGCAGTTCCCTTGAAAGAAAAACTCAAGGACAGATTTGTGATGCAACATTATTGTATGTATTAAAATATGCCAGAAACATTCTGCTCTGGCTCTCTATTAAACATATTGTCCTAATATGTGATTTGTGCAAGTCGTCTGCTCCCTCCAACTGGACCGAATGGTAGCAGGCACTAATAGCCTGGGCTAACAATAGATGCATTTTCTTTGAATTTCACGTGTGTGTTTGTGGCTTTTTTCCTACCAGAAATTATCTGATGTTTTTTGGGTCGTTTATTTCTCTTTCATTTTCTGGCCTGACACTGAGAACAAAACCAGTGAGTGAGTGCAGAAGCCATTAATCTGCAGTATTGACAAGTGCATGAAGTGGCAAAGGAAGTTAAAGATTTTTATCAACTTAAGCATAAAGTCAAATCCCAACATTTCTGCCTATGTTTAAAAGGTGTGTTGATCTGCACACATGCTCTCCTTGATCCCTTCCCAATTTATGTCTCTTCAAAATGGGAGAAGCATCTGATTAACAACAGGGGATTATCTCAGGGCCAACTTCTGGCAGCCTCACTTCTCTTGAAGGGCATCTTCCTTTTGGGTAGTCCCACAGAAACAGGTCATGTTGATTGAAGAGAAAGCAATATCCTAATTGAGTAAAGGTGTTGGGCCGGTGAGGTATTTGTGAGGAATGCTTCTCAGCTAATTGTTTAGAATAGTCAATGTAGAAGAAATGTCGATGGTCAGTGAGGTGGAAAACAGGATAGGAAAGGACAAAAGGATTTTTAAATTCAAAATTTAGGCAGCATAGAAAGATACATTCCTAGATTGATAGCTGACATTATTATTTCAATTGTACCATAAGTTTCTTCAAATAAAAAATAAAGTATAGCATGGAAACCTCTTCAACGTCACTGTGACCCTGACCCTATAAGGTGTTCATGGACGAAATGTGAACTGTGGGTATATTTATCTTTGATTACCTGGACTTGGGATCTCTTGAATTACAAGAGATAGCGCTGCTTGGTGAGGACATATATATTGATGTGCAAATAAGGTAAACCAGCTTAAAGGGAGGAAACACGTTAGGTTTCCTAAGGTGATTGAAACTACTCACTAGTTGAAATATGGAAACCAAAATAATTTTGGAGTTTATTTCACCAATAGCATTCTCAGAACATGGCATTGGTAGCTTTAGTCTGCTTCCATGGTATCAGTTTGCCATGGATATACTCTCTTGACTTTTAAAAGCATGAATCAGTTGCAGTCTCCTGATTGCAAAGAGGAGTAACTCAGAAGCTGATGCTGATGCTAGGCTTACCAACGAGCTTCGAGAAATGAGAAGGGATGTGGACCTCTTCCCTCCTGTGCTGGGCCAGTGAGCAATCTCCTCCTGGAAGAGACATTTTAGGAGGCAGCAAGGCAGGAGCATTTCTGGGGCAAGAACAAGAATCCAGGGCTCTGCTTATCCTCCATAGTTTCATATGCTGTGAGTAGAGTCAGCATTAGCTCAAGCTGATAGAGTGTTAAGAGGTTTTACAAAGCAATTAATTCCCTAATATGTAGAGAGGACATTCTTTTGTGACTCACCTCTACTTCTTTAAGTAGTCTTTGGCTATAGCAGAAACACCCATGAGATAATAAAAAAGGATTGAAAGTATTGCACCTCTTGTCCTCTGATAACTTGTTCTTAAGCTGCAGGGTGATCATATTCTCTGCTTCAGAGGGAGAGTACCATAATGAACTTACATTGAGTGAGAAAACATTATGGGACTCCTTCAAGAAAGCAACTTTTAGTCTCATGCTTCTGGTATTTTATGAAGTATTACCTTACATGAAGAAAGATTTAACAGAAAATCAAGATGCACCACTCAGGGCCACAGAAGATATGGGCAATAATGGAAGAATAGTGGGGTACTGAATGAAATGAAACACCAATTCCAGTACTATTTTTTTTTCCTATCAGGTCTGTTACTGGTGAAGATGAAAATACCAATGGCAATAGTGAGACAAGAGCTGCCCTTGTGGAGGCTTATGTTGTCTAATGTTTCTTGCCACGAGGACATTTCCAGCCCCATATTCAAATGGTAGAGCTTGTCAAAACAGTCTGAATAATTCCCCAAAGACGCATCATTTTCCTGTAAGTGTCATGACAGCTTTGTGATAGATACCTTCATTTTCATATAATAGTCAAAACAGCAAGAACATTTTTTATTTCTTCCTAATAAGCATGAGATTTTCAAAAGTCTTTGATGTCCTGAAACTGCTCCAGTTAAATTCAAGATGTTTTCTGACTAGCTTAAATGGAAGAAAGAAGTTAGGGCCACATAGAGCACTTTGGAAAAATCCTACACTTCTTTTTCATGCATTATTCAATCCCTTGATGTGCTTATGCAAGCTCAAAGGGTGCAATACAAAATGCTCATATCCACACCCTTGTCAAAGAGTACTTAACAGCTAACAACCCTCTGCCAAAAAATCTGAACTATGGCTTAATTTAAGAACCATTCAATTTTGTCATATTTCCTTATGGTAATTTTTAACAAAAGTAAATCACTACTGACAAACACCCCTTTAACAATGGTATATTAATTGAATTAAGATGGAGAATAAAAGAGACATTACAGGCAGTTAAGTGTGAGAAAGCATGTTCGACACTGAATAATTAATTTTCATTCCAAGATAAAAATGTTGCCCATCGATTTACAATCCCTTCTGGCTATAAAGCCTTTTGGTGGAAACCTGATTCTTAATTATTGTCACAGGAATGCTAAGCTTGTCAAAAACCTATTTCCATCGTGATGATCAGCCTTAACTGCTTGGAGCAATTTTTGTGCCATACTTAACAGCTGCTTCATCATTTGTTATCTTTTCAATTAAGCACTCTATTCCTACATGGCTCATAATCTCTACTGAAGAAAGAAACACGCACGTGCTTACATACAAGTACATACTCTCCTCAGCATAAAACCTCAACAGCCGCTTGTCTCTGTTTTTCTTTATTATGCAGCAAAGAGTTCAAACATTTCTATGAAACACTAGTGGAATATTTGGACTGTTGCGCGGCATGTACAGATGCTCTCAGAATAACACAGAAGAAGGCTTCAAAGCATCACATCAGCATTTTCAGTTTATCTAGTTTTATGTCCTACCATATCTCTGTCTGCTAAATTCACTCTGCTCCTTTCAGTGACAGAACTGAAAATAGACTGATTACGCCATTAATAAGAGTAAGCAGAAACGTGCTTCTCCCCCAGTTATAGCGGTCCATTTACTATTCTGAAACTAGATGTTTGTAAATTGTCCTTTCCTTGGTATAGATGTTGTTTTTCCCATGTAGCTCTTTCCTTTGGAGATTTGTGAGACTGAATGCTTTTTGCCTGGATGAATTTAGCAGCAAGCAAAGAGGGAGGGACGTCAGCTGTCTCTCCTACAAAATGAGAAGGCAAAACAAATGAGGAAATTGGTCTTCCTCATCTGATGGCCTTAATTGCCAGGATGACAGTATCTTCTGTAAGTATTTTAGTTCTGCACACGCAAACGCACACAAGAAAATTTGCTGGTTCATTGGTTCACGATGTAAATCAATTCAAACTTAATTTGAGATACTTCATTTAGACTTCTTCTTTGAACCAGTGATCTGTGGCAAATCTTGTTTGTGCAAAAGCAGAAACAGAAGTTAATAGATATAGAGTGCCAAATTATGTTGCCAGACCAACCACTTTAACAAAGTTTTTACCTGCAGATTTGACTAGTAATCAAGGACATTTGTAGAAAGGTATCTTGACAAGGTATTTAAATATTATTTGCTGTCAAGTGAAAACATGAATGTGTCTTTGTGAATTTGCCAAATTAAGAGTTGGGTGCGTGTGAAATAACTCTGTTAGCCAAGTGCAGTTTGGAAGTTTTTCAGGGGATACTTATTTACTACCAACAGAAACTGGCACTTATGATAAGATATTATAAACAACTGTTCTTCATTAGAAACCTGATCTATCAATGAAACGCATGCTTAGCTCTATTGCTGGAACTATTCAATTTTTTGTTGGTTTGGACTTTAAATGAATTTGTATCAAGGATTTTATATTGTATGTGTACATTCTAAGATTAAAATGCTGTCATCAGGTTTATTTGGGCAGGACATGATGGTGGAATGGAACAGGAAAATTCAAGTCCTTTTTGGCATATATTGTATATATGAAAGTCCTTCTTTACAGTTATAATGATGATAGGCTAACCACAAAAGCATTTGTATTGTATTTTTAGGTTTTAAGAGCTCCACATGGAGAAAAGCATCCCTTTGAGCTAGGCAGTTTAAAAACACATAGCTCCACAAGAACCTGAACGGTACTTCTAACAATGTAGGCACTCTTGTTAATTTTTACTTTAACGTCATCAGCCTGTACGCAGAAAGAAACACATTTTCTACAGCCCTTCTGATGATTCACTGTACAGGGATACCAGCTGTGTCTAACAGTCCAGAGTTTCTCCACTACAAATTCAAACGAGACATATCTAAATTATTTTCCTTCAGCTTACTTAACCTAAATAACTTAATTCTAAATGTATTTGAAGAATCTGAACGTGCTTGAACATTAAAATATCCAGTACTGAATACTGAAAGGACGAAGAACTCAAATAAAATCAGTATATTTTTGATCAGCCTTTTGTGCCTGTCACAGAGACAGAAGATGTCTAAGGCTAGCCGGTGGGATTCACTAGTGGAAAACTGGCATTGCACAAAGACCACAACTGTTTTGGGTCGGCCTAGAGGCTCAGCGAGCCTAAAGCATTTGCAAGACTTCTTCAAGGCCATTTCGCAATCTGCACTGAGTCACGGGCCAAAGAGAAAGCTGCCGTGTGTGCTCACCCGCCTTTGCACTGGTTGGCAACAGGAGGTCCCACCCCGAGCACTCGGACGAGGGATGAACCTAGGCAGGTCTCAGCCCTGCCAGCAACTGCTGATGCAGGGGAAAGAGATCATCCACAGCAGTGGGGGAAAGAGAAATACCAGAGACGTGTACAGAGACAAAGACCGACAAGGGGAGAAGATACTCCATATAGCCATTGGGGTGTTTTCTATTTGGGTGGGTTTTTTTTGTTTTTTTTTTTTTTCTTTTTTTTTTTTCCGGGCAATGGTCTAAGGGAGCAAATGGGTTCAGCCTGATGCTGGGGCCAGTCAAACAGTGTGGCACCATGGGAGTACCTCAGGGGTCTGCTTGGCGATGCAGACTCAGCTGGCGTTTTCTGTAGTTAAAGACTAGATGGACTGAGCTCTGCTTGCCTCTCGTTCTGCTTTTCCTGCCAAAAAGGAAATTTCAAATTCCTGGTTATTTCATTTGGGCCAAGCTGCACTGGGTGCTGGTCACCACTCTTGTTGTAAGGGGTGGAATGGTCCAGGAACCACTCTCTGACCCCGGGACAAGCTAACCGGGCTCCTCTCCCAGATTCTGTCTGGGCATGTTCTCTGCCCTGCCCTGCCAGGGTGTTACTCTTCAGACACGTTCTTCCTTTCGCTAAATAGAAAAGCTTTCCCCATTCTTTAGGATAACTGGCAAGAGGACTAAGCTCTTAGTTCTCTGGTCAGAAGAAAAGTTTTCCATTGTAACTCCTTTTTTTAATGATTTTACATTAATCTCCAGTTCTGTAACTGATTGCTGTCATCACCTGTAGTCCCAGGGTCAACTTTCAGTTTCTTTTAGGTTTGATTATAAAATGCACCACTTCTTTAAAGGGTTTAATGTTATTACCCTGTGAAAGTGAGTTGCATGTAAGTTATTCACAGAACTGGGACATGGGACTAAAAACATTCTTACTGATTTGGTCAAAGCTAAGTCTATTCATATACTTGAGCCACAGAGGACTCCATCATATAATGTATTTGTACATGTGACATGGGCTGCTGTAAGCAAAAAAAAAAAAAAGAAAAGAAAAGAAAAGGTTTTGTTTAGAGGGCTCATCTGACTTAAAGTGTTTCTGTCATGCTTTGAAATGCTGAACCTGAGGCTCATCTGCCAAGTCCAGCTAAGGATCTGGCCCAGCATTTGGCATCTGTGGGAGATGGTAGAAAAAGCAGTGGGTGAGAGCCTCCAGTTCTTGAATGCCTCTGGTCAGACACTGCTGTCAGCTATTACGCATGTAACATCCTGAAATACGTGGATTTACTTGCTAGCCCCAGAGAAGGATAGAGGCATTCAAGTGTTGCTGTATATGGGCAAAATGCATAGCCCACACTCTCAATTGTGCGTGTAACCACAGAAATGTCTTCTGTGTGTTTCTCCACAATGCACAGAAAAGTGCTATTATTCAGTGGTACTTTTCACTTAATATGAAAATAAAATATAAAATAAAATTCTAGAATACAAATAATTTTTACCCAACAGCATATGAAAAAGCTCAAAATACATTTCTTCTTGAACAATGTCCCCCTACATATTATTTCACATCCACTGAAAAGTGAGATTAAGACCACAAAAAACATTTATGACATCAAGAAGTCAAGGAATTCAAAGATGAATTCCTGCCGTATTAGAATAACAGATGTGTTGAGATAATCCATACGTGTGGAATACTCATGTAAAGCGATTTAGCTTGTCCTGAGATATTAGGCAGGGAAATATGGAAGAAGGTGTTACCTTATGCATCTCTTTCTCTCAACATATATGCACATGAAATAATTTGGGGCCAGTGTATAGGCAGAGATAAAGGGAGAAGGGAGGAAGGTGTGACCTCTCTTTGTTAGGATTTATAATAACAAACAAGAAGGTAGCTGGATGGGGCTCTCTGGAAAGTATCTATCAATCAGAGTCATTCCAAATACAGGAGTTGGTAGGAAGAAGGGATTTTAACTGTGTAGACATCTGCCAGGAAAGTAATGTGTCAGGACGCACTGAATGTCTGCCAGGTTCTTGGAAAGCATTTTGTCAATATTTTGATAAGGCAACCAGAGATACGTGTCTAAATTTGGGAGGAGTGGCTAAAAGGTTGCTGAGAAGGGAGAAACTGTGAAATGATAAAGATTGCAAGTTTTAGTAATAAAATAACAGCAAGAAAAGAAAAATTATTTCAGGAAGGAAATGTCAATATTGCAGAGAATTAGAAGGCTGGTCTTAAGGAAAAAAAAATTGAACATTGAAAAATGGTTTTGAGAAAACAAATGCAAATCAATTCCTGTGGAGGAAAGGTAGTGAATTTAGTGAGAGGATGAGTGCATTAACATGTTGCTTCTGAGATAAAAGATGTGGGCAATTTGGAGAGACATGCCTAAGACAAACATCTCAGCTCTGGAAGGAATAACAAAGCTGAAGGACAGTGATTTCTGAGACTTTTCCAGGTAGATCTATGAGCATACTTCTGTCTGTACCCTTAAGTTTCTTTTCTTGCATTGTTCTTTGTCTTGGCTCCAATTCTGGAAAAAAATTAATTGAAATAAAATCTTAAATTATATAATAAGAAAATTTTTAGCTGAAGGTTATGGCTTTTCCTATAGGACCCAGAGCTGACATTGCCCTTGACATCAAAAGCTGTTACATACTGCATCACTTTCAGATCTGTCCCTAGACCACCTTCTTTAACTGACTTCCTCTAATACAAATACAGAACCACTTAGGTCTGCCCGGGCATGTGCTCCTTTTCTGCCTTTTAGAGTCCCAGCTGGGAAGATATTTCACAAGTTTAGCTCAGGCTAGGGTGGTGGAAATCCCTGTCAACGGCCATCCTGCTGCATCGCCTCCATGAACTCAGCCTGGGTCGGAAAGGGCTGGCATTACCATGGCAAAACCAGAGACTGACACCTGCAGCACCCAGGCAGACTTTTGCCACTGCATGGGAAGATCAGGCACCACCACCTAGTCCTTTCTTTCTTTCTGCTGGAAATATGAGGCAGCATACCTATAAAGGTTGCCAAAACTGAACACTAAAGTGTATGTGTTTCTTCCTTGAGGAGAGAATGAGGAGGAAGCTGAAGGACTTATGAAAAGTTTTGTTCACATTATCTAATATGCTCCTGGAAGGTGCTTATTTACTGCAGTAAAGAAGAAAGTAGAATTGTTATTTCTTAGGATTGTAGCATATCCTTACTTATTCTTATTTTGACTTTTTATCAGAGCTCAGTTTGTCTCTCAGTTTTTGCCTGTAACCTCTTGTCTCTCCCTTTCTGTTCTAATTTTTAAGACCTTTACGCTGCTGAGATCTTTCTTTAAAGAGCCTTTGTTTGATGTAATGTAAGCTGAGAGCTCAGCCACCATGTTCAGTGGTTAAGGAATTTTTTGCAGCAAAGGTGCCAAGTCGTTGCTTCTTTTGGATTTCTCTCTTCTTTTTCTTTATTTAGTTGTAGGGCGAAGTACCATACTTGCAGAAACAGAAATAAAAGACCCTCATTTGTAAGTGGCTTGATTATGTGTCTTTCTCTGCACTAGAGAATGTGTCATCTGCTAATACAAAGGGTGAATCTTCCTCGGTAAAAGGAATTTAGTTTCTGGGATCTCAAGTCAATTTACTGCTGTCTTTTGGCTCCCATCCAGGGAAGCATTAAGGAATACGCTTAATTGTAAGCATGTGAACAAATGAGAAGTCCTATTGATTTGCTTATGGTTTGGGTTGTGCTTAAGTGCTGTGTTTGGTCAGTACTTTAATTCTACTTTTAAAAAGGACAGTTTCTCCTTTCTGCTAGGTGTTAGACACAATGGAGAAAATCCTCAGTATGAAGCAAATGTTTGCTGGCCAGGACAGCCTCACAGAGAGTTTGGGGGTGCTGAATTGGGCTGGCTGAAAGAACTACAGAAACAGAAAGGAGAAAATGATGAAAAAAATACAATGAGGAGTGACAGGAGGTCAGGGAGAAAGTGAGGAGGGAGATAGAGTCATGAACAGTCACCTACTACCTGACTCTGCCAGTATGGTCATTGCAGGGGGATTATATAGCAGTGATCACGTTAAGTCCTAGAAGTCCCCTATGTGCAAGAGCAATACAAAGGCAACGGCATCCTTTGGAAGAGAATCAGCTGTTTTTAAGGCTCACCTTAGCTGAGAGCTGCCACAGGGCTGCAATAGGCTCTGCCAGACTTGCCTTAAGGACCTGGTGTTGGAGGATTTACTTGTTTTCATTTTAACATTTGAAAAACCTGATAGCAGGAGGGTTGGGGCAAAAGGCCCACAACAGGTGTTATTTAATAACTTGCACAATATGGGGGGGCCCTATAGGGGGCCTCCTATACCCGAAGGAGATAAACCAGGCCTCTATAGAGGCAGTGAGGAACCTTGCGTACCGTAATCTGCAGAGGTCCTATGCACTTCTGCTCAGCTGCGTGACCTCAGTGGCATGTATCACAAAGGGATATTAGCAATTTCAAGAAACTAAGCTCAGACCATCCAAAACTGATACAGGATATTCATCACTACTGCAGTCTAATTTGGATTGTGCCTTGTACAGCTGAATTAGCTAAGGGTTGGGTATACAGGAATAAGCTTTTGCTGTGATTGACTTGAGCTTTTAGATAAATGAAGCAGTGTGCAAAGCTGATAATCAAGATGCTAGGCCTGTTAAACCAGAATAAATAGAGTATAATAACCAAAAGGAGTCATTTTCATAGGCAAACCTCACAGGAGATTTCCTCTCCATGTCCCACTTCCACCTCATTTTATAACCCAAACCCAAACAAGTACTATATTTTTTCATAAGTTAGTGACATCTTGCTATCTTTCCAGGCATTTCTTTTAATACTATCCTTATGTAAGGTCATTACCCCTTGACTCTAAAATCTATTCAAATGGAATAATAAGCAGTTTAATTGTACACTTCCATTCTCTGCCTAGGTGACAGTAATTTTTAATATTTCAGGACTGTATGGAAGTGTTAGCTAACACTAGCACCCATGTTTCCGAGTGATACATGAACACATCTAGATGAGATTCATTGTTTTTGAGTGACTGCATGCCAAAAAAAAAACATGGGAGAAAGGACAGACACATAAATATATAAACTCAAAACACAAATAAATGTGTTACATTGCACAACCGCAAGTGGACAGCAGAGACAGGAATGGGTTCTCTTAGTAATTTTGACCGAAAGAGTTTTGAAGATTTGGCTGAAGAAACTCTAGTTGTAGGCTTCATTTTTAATGAATCTTGGAATACTTTTGAAATTTCAGAAAATGGGAAAAATGTTAATTTTGGGCCAATATTTAAAAAAAAGTAAGTGGGGAATCTTGATCACTGATGGGTATTTAGCCCAGCATTAGTCTCAGGGAAAACAGTGAGAATGCAGTTGTAAAATGCAATCAATGAATGAATAAAGGAAAGGAGTATAAACAATGTTAGTCAACACTGTTTTGTGGCAATAGGTCCTGAGTGATGTACCATTTTCTCAAGTTTAAATAGATATGTGTGATCAACCTCTGTGAAGACGAGTGTACTCTGATTTTTAAAATCATTTGATTTAGTAAAGCATCATGGTCTGATGAAAGACCAGTCAGTCTATAGAAATTATGAAGTATGGACTAAATGGACTGTGAACTAACAGGTCACAAAAAGTGAGTGTCATTTGAAAAGGGAGAATGACTAGACTGAGTCTCTAAAGCTGGAAGAAACTTTGATTCAGTTTAACATTTTGTCAGGGTACATACAGATATAGAATGATTGTTTAAAACTTTTGTGGATCATGCAAAGATTGACAAAATGGAAAAGAAATTAATTAGGGCAGAGAAATGTAGTAGTAGTTTGGCCTGCATCACTTGGTAAAATAACTCATACAAAAGATCTTTAAATAGAGTCAAAAGCAAAACTAGGAGTTGGAATGCAAGATACAGGACAGGAGACTGTGTCCTAGAAAGGCATGACTATTGAAAGTAGAGGGCAAAGTTAGTCTGAATCAAGAGAAAACATCCAAAGATGGTGAGCAGGGGTTGGGAGATGGCTTCCCTGTGTGATTTTGATGAGACTAGTTCTGGTGGAATACCACATCTTGCTCCAGGATCCTCACTTTAAAGACAACATTGAAAAATTTGGGCATGTTTTCTTTTTTTTTTAAAAAGGACCATAAAAATTATTCTAGGGCTGAAAGGATTGTGTTACAATGAAAGGCTTAGAAAATATTGTAAAAAATAAAATTTAGAAGTGATCTGACTGCCATTTCTAAGAAACTACATGATATCGTTGCTTGCTAAGTGATTTTCTTATTTGGTAACAAGATCAGAAGCAGACAAATCTAATGAACTAAGGAATATTTTTTAACAGTAAAGAAAAATAAACCATGAAGTAAGGTGATCACTGAAAGCAATGACCATGGCAAAAAGATGGAGTCCACAGCTCTGAGTATTCAAGTTGAGATCTGTCCTAAAATGCTCAGTTCTTTAACTAAATGAAAATAATTGGGTAACTAATTGCAAATTGGGTAACCAAACGCAAACAATTGTTTGGAATCAAGTGGTATGTATTATGTGGTCCAAAAGGTGTCCTTTTATTGGCTTTGACCTCTGCTGTGGGTGCTAGTGCAATGGTACTTTTACTTGGATATGACAGATCAGTTTTTAAATTTAGAAAGATATTCATTTCCATTTTCAGTGAAATTTAAAACACTCTGGGAATATTTGTGACAAGCCCTATTTCAGTGTTTATTCTTAACCTCAAATTTCTAATCTCCTCTATTAGTTGCTATTGATAATGTTATCGACATTGACATTATTTCATTTATAGTTGGGAACATGAGGCTATGTGTCCAAATTCTTTTGCACTATATTTCTTTAAGATGAAATTTTTTTTCTAACAGCAGCTTCCTTTCAACAGTGTAATGTCTTAACCGAGGAGACAGACTCCTCAAATTAGAGTGTCTGATTTGCAGGGTGAAGTTCCTGTTGTCTGTAGAAGATATGGCAAGTAATCAGTGCCTCTATAACTGGCCTGGAGATAGAGCTAATACAATCATTTGCCTTTCCTTGGTCTTTTAAATGTTATCTTAATGCTAGCGGAGGCACCACAAACACAACCTCTGGGCTTGTGAATACTAGCAGTGTTTTAAAAACCAGATATTTTTCACTCTGAACAGCTATCGAACTTTAGTCTGAGGTCTATTTGCCCAGCTGAAGATTTTGCTTTTTTATCAGAAGGATAAATCTTGTGTCAGTGTAATGGACTGTGTCAAATGTGGTCTGACACACACTAAGTAAGGAAAAATACTCTCCAGGGCATGCCTCCAGCACCTGAGAAGTAGGATATATTGTAGGAAACATGTCCTGAAGTATAGGATTTTAATCACAGACAGAAGATAAATTTTCTGGACAAAATCAAGGGTGAATGAAATGGTTCAATGTTTTTAAAATCCTACTTTGGGATAAATGAAAACACCTTTCATCCTTTTCAGGTCAGAGGCTCATTTGGTTGAGAATCAGCTTAACTTCACTTAAGTCAGTAAGACTGTGCCAGTTTTCATCAGATGATAACCTTGATTGTCTTTTTCATTGATTGAATTTGGTTTCACATATGAAAGGAACGAAACTGGTAACTGAAAATTCATCTCTTTTGCATCCTGAGTTTTAAATTAATTTACATGAAGATTAAAAATCTTCAATTAGATTTAAAGCTCAACTCAAGAATGTAGATCTGCATGTCTCAGTCTAAGGGCCAGACTGCCCAAGGATGATTGCTCAAGATGACCAAAATCTGTGAATTTTGAAAGGACCTTAACAAAATTCTCCACAGAACTGAGACACCTACCTTGCCTTAACAACCTTCTCTGTCCTACTTGCTGGGTATCCATATCTTAATTTTCCTGAACGCCTTTGAAAAATGTTGTCCCAAGGATATTTCTCAAAAGGATTTAAGTACCCACTTCTTAACTTTTTTTATTTCTATATTGTTTACCATTCTAAAATCAAAATAAAAATGTATAGTTCAACAGTTAGGGGCTTAGAATAAATATTTAGGACACAAAGTTTTAACTATACTTTAGGCCTTAGATGGGCACCTAAGTTCTGAAGACTTCCATAAGGTTTGGCACCTTACTCATCTAGATTTCGCTGAAAATCTTCACCCCAGGAAAAAGTATTAAAGAATGCTATGTTTAATTACAAAACAACCAGCTGCAGAATGGGCTGAAATCACAACTCATCTCACCTGTAGCTCTTCAAGATGCTGAAGGAATACAAGTTAAAGCTTTCGATGGCACCTGTTGCTAAAGAACCTTTTATCTGCTGCCTTCAACTACTAATTTTGACTATAAGCTTCTTCATAAAATGTAAACATTCTTTATTTCCCTAGGGTCTTCTAAAGAAAAATATTCTTTTCCTATATCAAATTCTTGTTTCATACCTTGTAGCCATTTAAATTAAATCTGCCAATAACTTCATTACACTTTCATTGGTGTTAATTTACATGGGGGGTAGCTAGTTACAGCTATACAGCTATTAGGACAAATGAGCATCATGCTGTGTGTGCTGTCCTCAGAGATGCCTTTGATAGTTCTGGGAATTGCAGATCTGGGTGTGAAACAGAATTGTCTCTCAGACATATTGATTTGTTTGCTGTGAAACCTTTTAAATTGCTAAATGCAAAGTGCTCATAGCCCCAGAGGCACAAGTAACCCTAATTTTCTACCCGTTGATATGGCTATACCTGTTCCTATGAAGATCATATTGCACAGGCCACCTTAGTCAGCCTTGCAGCATCCCTTTTGCTTAAACTCCCCCATACAGCAGAACACGATCTTTCATGCATTTTCAACACATTATCCTTCTTTCAGGGTAGTTCATGGCCAAGGTGTGTGCGTGTGAAGGGTTGCTTTTAAGCACCCACCCTGAAAAACAATGAGGCTGGTTGTTGGAATTCACAACCCTGAACGCTGGGTGTCTGGCAGTGTCCGTATGTGGCGGTGACTTGACCAGTTATTTTGGCTTTGAACTGATCCCACGTTCAGAGCCTCTGCTTTCAGTTGGGCTCTTCTGGCCAGAGGGTACCAGTACACTCCTACAGAGGAGGAATGGGCTGCTGTTTCCAGCCCAGGACCATGGAGCAGGCCATGATAGGAGCCCTGGAGACCTCAGGGCTGCTCTGAGTTGCCCAGGGAGTTCCTATCCCCATGCTGTCGCCATGGCATTGGGCACTTCTCCTCCAGTGGGAACCTGTGTAGCTCCAGTGCTGCACCAGAACAGTGGATGATGGGGACTAGGGCAGCAAGCGCAAAAGCATCCTAAAGCTTCTTCTCCTTTCTCCTCCAACAGATTTCTTTCCTGACCTTGAAATGGATTTAGAAGCTTTTTAGATCAGTAATTACCAGTATGAATCCAGTAAGTTGCATTCATGCCTCAGTGGCAAATGCATATCTCACTCTAACATTTGTTTTCAGTCCTCAAGGTATGTCTCACAACACCCCAAAATCTTTTACTTCTTTCCAATTATCCTGTTTTGCCAAATGAGGGGCAGAAACATCTATATTAGGTGCGCTGCCAGCGCAGGAAGAGTCAGGTATGGAGATAATGAGGCTGTTTCCATCTAAGCCTTTCCTCAGATGGTGTTATAGACTTTCTACATCAAAGTTGCCTGATGCATTCTGAAAAAATGCTCCCCCAAATGACATCATGAAGAATTCAAAATGAGCTGTACGTATCATTTGCATTCAGGAAAATCTTTAGTGAAAATCGCCTACAGCTTTCTCTCTCTTTGAGCAGCACACTAACATGATCCAAAAAGAGTGTCTTAATTATGGTAATTATAGGATTTAAAATTCATTAAATAAAATATTGAGGCTATTCAAACTCAGATTTTTGAAGGATTATAGTGTTTGACAACACTATGAAAGGTTTAAGTGCGTAGTTTAACTGCCAGAATTGGTTTGTGTTTTGCCCTCATTACTCAGCATGAAAAACATGTTTTAAGTGGAATCTGCAGCCCACTTTCAACTGTCAGTCCAAATATGTCTATTCGCAAGCTGAGAAATTAGCACGGCGCATGATGCTCTGGTGACACCCATCAAGCAAGAACAACTCGTTGGTTTCGGCATAACTATTTTCGCTCCATCTCACATCCAATTCATGGATTTCTATGGTTGGCTTTTAAAAAAAAACAAAAAGGAGCCCTGTTCTGAAGGGTGGACAGTGGCTTAAAATGGCTAAAGTCAGAAGTAAAAGATAATGCCTGGCTTTCAGACTCTGCCTTTCTGGCATTGACTGTGTTACAGTGGAGTGGGGTTCGTAGGAGGCAGGTACTGGCTTTTCCTCGCCTGTATCCCCAGGGAGCCTTTAGCCAGTACAATAGCATTGTATTTTCACAGTTTCTGGTGTTTGTTAGGCAAAATCGGGGGAAAGAGAGAAAAGCAAAAATCCCTCTGTGCTTAAGTGATTTCCCAGAACCGTCTCTTGTTCATGGAGAAAATAAGCCTCAGAGGTGGGTCATACCCAGTCATGAGGGTCAGCCCAGTACTGAGGATTGGTTTATCCTTTATGTCACAGGTGTGCACTGAGTAGTCCAGGGAAATGCTCTGCTCTCCTGATTCTCCTGTAAGGCAAAGCAGTTTTGTTCATGGCCTTGGACAAACTGCATGCTTCTGCCCTTTATGTTTCAGCCTCTCCCCTCCCCTCAGTGCTGCTCTTTCATGCCTCAGCTCTGACTCACCATAAAATACCCACGTTCAGCTTGCAAAGGGAAACTTTGACCTTGGTGTCACTGGTAGCCCAATGCCTAAGGACCTTTTCAGTTATTCCTGCTACTCTGTGCCTCATTTCTTTGAAGTGTATATGGTGCCCATGTACATCAGGAAATGAGTGACTAAGTCCATTGATGTAAATGGAACCACACTAATATAAAACCAGTCCATAAAAGACAAGAATTAAGATCTTAACTGTCAAAAATAGAACATTAGAATTACATTCGTCATAGACATCTTTGTGGTGAAGGAGGTTTTGTTTCCTTGCAGTACTCATCTGTCACAATAGCCACAGACAGAGTGAGGCTAGATCTGATTCATGACCACTATATTTAAGATCAGCCCATCTTTCCCAAGCAGAGTGCAAGAAGCAAACTTTTAGTACCTACCTTCAGGTTACTTTGCAACACAAAGCAAAGTCTGTAAGGACAGCTCAGATTCAGAAGGGTGACTTAAAATGCCATGTGTCCACCCATCAAAATCTCTTCATTCAAGGCTCGAGTAGTACAGCTTGGGTCCCGGCTCTCCAGGAGTTCAAGACCCGCACTCAAGATCAGAGACCTATTGGATGTTGCGTGGATATAAAAAGCAACAGGTTTGAAATCCACAGCAAAGCCTCTGATGACGACAATGTTGACATGAAAGCCACTTCTGGGAACCAAACATATGTCAGCAATGTATGGCAGTAGTTGCATAGGTGTGGCACAACTGTGTATATACAAACTGAGCATGCTGGGAAAATGCAGGTTATCACAAGAACGGTATGGCATGTTGACATAGAGCCAAAGCATGGCATTGGCTAGAAAATAAGGAACAGAAAGCATTCTTGAACACTTTTGCAGATTTTTAGCCAAGTATACCATAAAACTTACTGAAAAATAAATGATTTCTTCTAGAGAAAATCCAAGAGAGTGATAAATTTCAGGAGGGATATGCAGAAACAGTTCTTCAAACTGAACACTGCATTACCACTTTTTTGTACATTGATGAACTTTCCTTAAATCATTTGTCATGCTGTGCTTATTTCTATGAAAGGAAGTTGCTCATTAGGACATTATCTCAGCACTTTTCTAAAGAGGAGTCCACATGAAAAGAAAGAAAATAGAGGTTCTGTCTATAACGGTCTCTGTCTGTAGTGTTCCCATAGGTCATGTGTGAGCATGAGCTCAAGTTTCCAACACTATGGGGCTTGGTCCACCTGTGTCCACCCACTCTATTGGTGGCACTTGAGTTCCCTTCCCTGCTCCTGAGTTCCTTTGGGTAATAGACTCACTCCTGCCCTGATCCAGGGGCTGGCCAACATGAAGGTGATGTGAGGGATCGGGGAGCGTGATCATGGTGTAAGCCCAGCCTTGGAGCTGCCACAAGCATCAAGAGGCATGGAAGAAAGAGGAAATAATTTTCTCCAACCAGGAGAGGGCAGAAACTTTGTTGTGCAATAGTATGAAATCATATGTGCACATCCAGAGGCTAAACTCATGCCTGATTTCCTGAAACCCTTGACATTTACTGCCTATATAAGTAATGGAGGACCCTTTTTCTGGTAATCCTCATGTTCAATGGAATACTTTCCTGAAAGACTGTAACCAGAGATCCATTCTCCTGCTCTTCATTTTCACATCTATTCCATGCCAGGTACCTTTTATAATCCAGCTGCTTCTCACCAGATCTGTAATTTTGTTTTCTCTTCTGGCAGACAGGTCCTCAGAAGCCTTGCCAAAAATATCCTAAGTCCCAAGTTATTTTTAAAAGGTGCAAAAGCAGAGAAATATCAAAGTGAATCCAAGGTAAGTAGTTTGCATTCCTCTCTAATTTCGAATTCTGTAATAGCTCAATAGTAGGGTAAAAATCTTGAAAGCTAATGAGAATTCAGAGCAGACATTTTCCATCTGAAAAGAAATAAAGGAAAGAAACTATTTGAAATTGCCTCATTTCAGGAAAGAGCAGAAGGCCAAGCTTCTTTCCAAAACATCAAGGACAGTCCTTCATTGTATTGGCATGTTAAGGAGAATAGAGTGTACGAGCTTTTGTAACTGGTTTTGAAATACTAGTTTTAGTTTATAAGTTGCCATGCTGAACTCAAACCCAATCAAATTGCTGCTAATGGGTGAAATGAGTCTCTTCAGTTTGCAGTAGACAGATGTCAACACTGCAGCTGGAACTAATCATAAGTTGTCATCATGACTGGAAGTAACTGAAACTTTTCTTGAATGTAGATATCTAGGACTGAACAGACATGAAAACTAATTCATCCTCTCACACTTAATATCTCATTTCTCCAAGCAAACAAGAAAGAGGGCAGAAGTTCCATTTCACAGGACATTGGGCAATTTTGACATTTGTCTTCATGTGGATTACAAACAGAACTTGAAAATGTCAACATTTTCAGTGTAAACAAAATAAATCATTTGCTCTCAATTGAAATGTTTCATTTTGACAAAATCTAAACATTCAAATTCTTTTTCACTCCTTTTCAGTTATGCAGGAAAAGTATTGGGATACAGTATCATTCATAAGTTTTATCCGTACGATGAAAACCAGGACTATTTCCTTCTGAGGATATTGAAAAATGAACTTTGTCCCTCTTCATGCCTTCAAATAAACCTCTGCTGAAGTTAATACAACTTCAGGGGGTGTTTCAACTTAACCAAGTAGAATTCTCCTGTTAGAAAATGCCGCTATCAATATTTTCCAGACTGCAAATCTCCTTTGAGGAACTTTAGCAGTGCTTCATGGGCAGGTGTGTAAGGATGCCATTTATAGCACCATCTATGCTACTTTGAGACCTGTGGGTAGGTCCCCACTTTGATTTCCAGTTCTTGTCAATGAAAGGACAACTGAAACACATTCAAGAAACTTTCCCAAAAGCCTAATTACAGTTATGAGTCATAGATTTTTGAAGGCCCCCCCCTCCCCCAAATCAGGTGGTTATTTATTTTAAATTTTAGTTATCTTTAATAAGCTTGGAATACTTTGGACAGGTTGTGTACTCCTTACCCTCCACCTGCTTACCTTATACAAGCGTGGACTACACTCCTGCCTTTCAGTGTTTCTTGTACTCACTTTTTAAAGATTACTCCTTGAAAAAACAAAAGATTTAGGAAACAATTAAAACTGTTTTGCCTACAGTGGAAAAGAAAGTAAATTTTATGAGTATGGAAAAATCAGATATTCAAATAACAAAAAAAGACTCTGTCCTGGTTTTGGCTGG
The DNA here is from genome assembly GCF_900496995.4 of Aquila chrysaetos chrysaetos. Lineage (NCBI taxonomy): Eukaryota > Metazoa > Chordata > Aves > Accipitriformes > Accipitridae > Aquila > Aquila chrysaetos. The sequence continues at coordinate 11,289,392 of NC_044004.1, forward strand.
GATAGAGTTAATTTTCTTCCTAGGAGCTGGTATAGTGCTGTGTTTTGGATTTAGGATGAGAATAACGTTGATAACACACTGGTGTTTTAGTTGTTGCTGAGCAGTGCTTACACTACGTCAGGGACTTTTCAGCTTCTCACACTGCCCTGCCAGGGAGTCGGCTGGGGGGGGCTCAAGAAGTTGGGAGGGGACATGGCCGGGACAGCTGACCCAACCGACCAAAGGGATATTCCAGATCACAGGACGTCATGCTGAACAATAAAAATGGGGGGCATTGGCCAGGGGGTGGTGGCCCACTGCTCGGGGACTGGCTGGGCATCAGTCAGTTGGTGGTGAGCAATTGTTTTTTATTTGCATCACTTGTTTTTCTTGGGTTTTATTTATCTTTCTTTTTGTTATTTTCATTTTCATTACAATTGTTATTATTATTATTATTATTTTATTTTATTTTATTTTATTTTATTTCAATTATTAATCTGTTCTTATCTCAACTCATAAGTTTTCTTACTTTTACCCTTCCGATTCTGTCCCCCTCCCACTGGGGCAGGTAGTGAGCAAGCAGCTGTGTGGTGCTTAGTTTGCCGGCTGGGGTTAAACTATGACAGACTCTTTAAAACAAATGTCAGTAGGAAGAAATTTCAAATTTACTTGGACTAACTAGCTTTGAGACATGACTAAGCAGGGTGAAGTGGAGAGAGGGATTCTCCTCCAAGTACCCGCTTAGTGGTTGCAAAATCAAACATGATCACATCATTTCAGTGGTGTATCTATTAGGGTTCATGTCGTGATAATGTGTTTTAGCCATAATGGTCTAAGGCTATAAATAAGAGAAGTTACTTAAGGAAAGGTCACACTTTCATTAGCCTAATTGCTATTGTTGGGAAAAGGGTGCTTGTTGAAACCGAAGACAATCCTTTGGGATCTGAAGGCAGGACAGTGTGTTTTGCGACTTGTCTTTTTTTCCTTCTGTGTTTGGTAAAAGAGAAACCAAGTCTCTCTCCCTACAGACCTACCTTACCAATATCCTTCATAGGGCACATTTTGATTTAAGGAATAATTTGTGGTGGTGATTACTATGAAATTTACATCACCATTGGTACCAAAGAAGATGACCTCTTTGTTTGAAAGTGTACTTCAGAATAAAAAGTGCATGAAGATTTTTTTTTTGTCTTCTGTCTGGCTCCTGTTCTGTGTTGTAGCTTGGGGAGCTCTGCAGAAAAATCACAAATGAAAGTTTGATTTTATCAGAGGAATGGGAGATTTGTGATGTACCTCCCCGAGGATAAAACATCTCATTTAAAAGGAAATTAAATTTTTTCCTAGGGCTTTTAAAAACTATTATTGCCTACTCAAGCTTCCATTCAGGCAACAGTAAAAGAAGGCTAAATATTGTCTAGAGTCTTCAAAGCTAAGTGCTCCAATGTCTTTCCTCTCAAGCTGCCTTTCAATAAGTGGCATTTCTACCACTTTGCCAAGCAGTCCAATGCAGAGAGGGTCTGCAGACACATAAAAATACTATGCACTTGCCAGGTGTCTTGATTTTGTTATTCTTAGGGACACAGCCCCTCCCTATCTAAACTCCTGGGAGCTACTGGTGTGGAATAACACAATTCATTTTGGTAATGATATCAGAATTTGGCCTGGAATCTACTCAGGGACTACGCATACAAATATCTTCGTAAGTCTGTGGGCTTTTTCTTTCGGTCTCACACCAATTCTTTGTATCTCTTACAATGACAAGCAAAAAGACAGAAATGTCAAAGAGCTCTCCATGAGCAGTATTATGTGACTTCCACGGTCTCGAAGTCTCTTCTCCCTCCATGTGTAACAAGTTAAACAAGAAATTTAAAAAGAAAAGGAAAAGGAGCACTTACAAATGCCCTGTTGAGGCTCAGTCTAGTTTTCCTCCTCTCTCTCATCTGCCTTTTCCAGAATGATTCCTGAGGGGAAAAAAGCACTTAAAATACACTCTTGGTCCTGATCCAAGTCCCACTGCTTCCTCATTCCTCCGATGATCAAGACAAAAAGCACTTAAATGGGCTCTTTGGGACAATTCATGCATCTCCTTTCTCTCATCTACCTTTATGCTCCAGGAGGTAAAGGTGCTTGAAAGGAACGGTTTTGTTGATACTCAGCTCAGTTTCCCTCTCCCTGCCCTGCTCGTGTTTTCAGCTGATTTGGTTTTGCAAGTCTCCTCCCCCCCCGACAAAATAAATCTCACAGCATATGATATCATGCTAAAGATCTTGAACTGAATGCTACCTTATGGCTTTCATTGCATTAACGATTGCTGCGTGGGGGAGATACGGATTTTGCAATGACCCAGTAAAGTAGCTGGCATGTCATTTTCTGCTTCCTCTTTGTAGCAAAGATATATCAAGGTATTCAAAACATTAGAATTACTCTTTACTATGCACTGAACCGTTGGCCAGGAGCAAATTCAAGTTTGTGAAATTATGTAAAGGCCAAGATTATTTTAAGTGCTCTGCTGTACTGACGGTGAAAGGCGAGGCAAACAGCACAACGCAGAGGCTGGTCGCAGGACTCTGGGGCTCCCTTCAGTTGCTGAAGCAAAGGCATCTGCTACTGCTGAAGTGCCTTCAGGTATTCTTCACCCCCTCCAGCTGCCAGTCCAACAGAGTCCAGGACTCCATAGGTCTGCATCCCATCTGCCGGCGCTTCGCATGTCCCAGATACTCTTGGGGCATTTAGGGGCATAAGATGTTTGGGCAACCTCACTGAGCTCTGAGCTGTTTCCATCTGTCTGTGGAGCATCAGACTCTTCTATGCAAAGGAGAGCTTAGATAGATAATGGCTAAGAAGTAAGAAGAAAGCTCACTTTCTCCTGCTTATGGTTACATAAGAAAAAGGGGAGAGGAAATCAGGAAATACCACCAGAAATAAAGCTTTGCAGTAAAATTGGATTGTCAGCCATTGGTGGTAGAATGAAGAAGAAAAGAGAATACATTCAGTCAGTTTTGTCCTTTTCATCACAGTATTTTTAAGCAAACCTCATTTTTTTTACTTAAAAAAAAGACTTGCAGACAATTTCCAATTGAATCAAAATCAGAATCAATCTAATCCAATCTAATCAATACATAGAAATGCTCTGCATCATGTTCATGGCCCCCCAAATTCCTGTTTTATTAGTTTTCACTGAAAACAGTGTTTTAGAATCAGCTCTACCAAAGAGAGCATGTCCTTGCCAGTCTGCCTCAGTGGAAGGAGGCAGATCTGAAGGAAACTGTGTTGGACAGAAACATCTCCATGGAAGGAGGAGACTAGGCAGCAGGAAACCGTGCTGTGGGTGTGAGACTTTAACAGCCACGAGCCCTTTCTGTGAGAGATGAGCAATGCAGCACTGTCATCAACACAGGACCAGGGTGGTTCAACACCAAACTGTCCTCCCTTATGGCTTCAATTAAGGAATTAACTTTGCTAGCTGGTTGGAAGGGTAGATTTTTATTCTCGGTATAGAACAGCTCTAACCCAGAAGAACACAGGACAGCTTGCTGGAGCTTCAATGAAAACTTGCCACAGTCACGTACTCTTGTTTTGTATGGGTCCCCAGAGCAATGTTTGGGACATATGTCCAGGTAAGATATGTGCACTGCACAGCTTAGCACAGCCACTGCATCCCAGCTTTCTATTGCTACAACAGGCAGAACAAAACAGCTCCCATTGATTTTAACAGAGCCATTTGGGGTCCTAATGAGTGTATCTAGCACAGCAGCTCTGGCTCTGTACCAGCAATGTGAATGTTAAGAATTATGTATATGTGAAGGAGGGTAGTTTGTCATATATTTCTGGAAAGTAGTTTAAAAACTTGGCTTTAATAATGGGCACGTTGACAGCAACTGGGCTTTGCTGGCCAAATCCCTCAGATATCAACCACTCTAGCATCAGAACTATCTTGACGTCAGAACAAAACAGGCTATTTACTTTTTGAAGTTAAATTAAATCCAGAGAGTATGATGCCATTACAGAGCTGGAGTCCTAGGCCATTTCATCCAAATGAGCTGAGCAAGGTATAAGTTATGAACAACTGCATAAAACGCAGGGGCCAGGTTTCATTCCTGTGGAAATCAAGAGCAATATCAGTTAAAAAAACAGTGTATCAGGCCAGTGATGCTAGAGAAGAGCAGCACTAGAGAATTTACAATGCAGAATACATTTCAAACTTATTTCTTTTTCACTCCTCACCGTTGCAAATGGGATTGTTGGCAAATAATTGAATCTTCAGATAGTGGTGTAATAAAAGATGATTCTTTCCAGTCAATAAAATCAGTTAAATAATGCTGCTCCAGTTTTAGGTGGGGGTATTCTCCTGCTCTGTGGTGGGCTCAGAAAGTTTCCTTGGGGACCCCCAAGAGATCCTGGGAAAAGAAAGTACCCTGGAGAGGAAGAGCCATGGCAGACATCCTGCTGCTTCTGTTCCCCTTCCGAAAGCATCTTCCTCTTTGTCACCTGATGGAGCCATCATCCCTCCTGTCTTCCTGCTGTTTGCTTGTTCCCCATGCAGGCGCTCTCCTCACTTGCTTTGGTGAAGCTGTCCCAGGTCCCCTGTATCCTGAAGTGTTGGCACATCCCCTGGCACAGGGACCTCTGCTGCACTGCCTGCCAGGGCCCTCGGCTTCCCTGGGGTCTCTTCTTGCTGCAGAAACACGCTGGATTTATACAAGGTGATCGTTGGGCAGCCTGATCTTCTCACTTGTTCTGATCCTGGCATACAGGCAGTGAGCGCGCAGTGGTCAACCTCATCGTCTGAGCGTATCTACTCCAGGGGCCCATGTGGTGGGAACCAGAGGAGCTCTGGACCCCAGCCAGCTCCAGGAACGTGCTGTTTGCTCCTCTGCTTAGACAGAGTGAGTCCTCTCAGACAGCTCCTGGGATCCACCTCTTATCCTTCCCATGGGCAGAAAATTCTCCTTCGAACCTGCTCCCCTCTTGAGATGTGCAAATGTTCCTCAGAGGGCTCTGAGACCCCATCTCGAACCAGCTCCCCTGGGAAATGGAGGTCTTTCTCCTTGGTGGAGACTGAAGAGGGGAGTGCCAGCGAGGAAGGAGTGCCCTGGTGTTCCCTCGGCACTGGGCAGAGACAGTCAATGGGGGGTTGTTATCTTGGGATTTGGACTACCCTGAATCCGTCCTGCAAAGCTGTCTCTAATACAGATCGTCTGTGAATTAGTATATGCTAAGTATGTATCAACTTACACAATAGAAGAAGCTGGCTATTTCTGTAAAGAATTAAATTTAAGAGAAAATTATAATCTTTATGCCCTTCAGAAAGGATGAAATAAGCAATTTAACAATTAGTGTAAATGAACCTTTTTGGCTCTTCTCCGAGCTCTACAGAGTCATAACAATTCCCAGAGTTAGGTTCATTTACGTAAAGCTTGCTTGTGTTAGCTGATAACACAAAGCAAAGGAGGAAAGTAGCTAAAACAGCAGGCAGACGAAACCCAGCTAGCCTGCTCTGTGCCACCAAAAATTCACATTGTAACAGCTGCTGGAAAAGCCTTCTTCCATCTGCACCTGTCCTGGAGACGTTACGGTCCCTTCTGCAAACTGCAAACCTGAACACAGTAATTTATGCTTTTTTGATCTCACGCTTGGCTACTGTAGGACAAGCAAGAGCTTTGGGAAAAGTACTGCTCAGCCAGATTAAGAAATTCCCTTGCTAGATAGCTAACCTGTAAGAATTCATGACTTCAAGACTCCCTCCAGACCAAAACATTGTCTCCATAGCAGTGTGTACAGGCACAGTGCAGGACATTATGCACTTACAGAAGACTTTCTTCCTCTCCTGCCTAAAGTAATGGAAGCTGATCGGCCTTGAAACCAAAAATACTTGCATATTCGGCCAAAGGTATTTTAAAAGTCTTCCCAGAATTAAAAATACTAGTATAAAGCCTCCTAAATAGGTGCTTTTGGAAACAGACAAAAGGAACAAATGAGGTAAACTAAAGAAAATGCACTGATTTCACAGAAATGTTACAGGGCGCTTGTGTACCATTCAGTGCCAAGAAGTGTGAGTACCAAGTTTATTTCTTTCGTATAGTATTTGTATCACTGTGATGGCCATTGTGGAGTCACTGAACAATGACAGGTAAATGACATGTAGTATGTTTGGAATTCACGATAAATGCCAACCAGACTGAGGACTCAGAAGACTGGGTCTCCATGCCGGGGTGGCTACCAGTGGTCTCTCACAGGGCTACTGCTCTTCTCCCGTCTACCCCATTTTGTCTGTGCAGAATGGGAAATCTCAGACTTGCTTTATGTTGCTGCCCTGGAGTTACCAATCTTACCTGGGATTGCTAAATACCAATAATGTATGAAAATTTACAACTGAGTAATAGAGTCCTGATTCTATAAAAACACACACATGGCTGCCTGCAAGCACAGAAGATCTGGTGGAACCAGTTGTGGATATAAAGGCTCTTGGATGGTAAGTGATGCAAGAATAGGTCTTGTAGCTCTTTCATTAGTCCTTTCATGTACTCTGTAAGGCTTCCAGCAACCTTTGTGGGCTGCATTTTTAAACTTTCACAGGGTTTCAACTTAAGGAAACCCAGTCTTGTAGTCTTGTGATAAATGCTTATTCTCTGGGTAAGCACAAGAGAAAAATGCACATGCTAGTATTTTATAAACATGCCATGAAAAGCTGTTTTGTAGGTTAGAGCAGAGAAGTTAAATTTTGCAGTATTCAGTCCCACTTGCAGAATAACAAAAGATGATAGTTGAACAAAAATGCTATTGTTTCTCTGGGAAGCAATTAGGCTGGTGATGGCAGGTCTCAGGTGAGAATGTAGTTCCTCAGTGAGCTATAATTACCTGCTGTTTGCCAAAATTGCCATTAGAATAAGAACACTGTCATGATTGAAAACCCTAATTACCTAGGATTTGGAGGTTTGTGGAAACTGTTGTGCTTTTAAAGGGCTAAATACGCTATTAATACAGGTTTTCAATTGGAACTAAATTGAAGCATCCCACAAGTTTTATATGATGTTGTACTACCATTGCTTAAGACATGGAAGTGCTGGATTTTTTTATAAAGTCTTGATCATAATGGAATAATTTTTCTGGCTGAATTGGACCCACATTGCAGTGTTTTCTTTCTCTTCCAAGGGCCATATGCTTTCACACCGAGAACAAATTTCTCCCTTTACATGGGACAGATCATGAATAAAAATGAAGTGTTGGAGAAACAAAAATAAATGTGGCTATGATTATACCATGTTTATGTCCACAGTGGACAGATGAAAGCAATAACACAAGGCTGTTATTTTAGTAATTATAAAACCAGAATTTGTAATGATTTAAAGGGTAACTTCATAAGAAATATAAGGGCAACATGCTCTGGAGAAGGTTTCAATGGAAGGATCGAAATATTTACTTTCTTGAAATTGCCTGAGAGGAGGCTTTTATTCTGTGAAATTCAGGGACCCAAAACCGTGGTGGATCTGAATACTTAAGCCACTCTCATACCTCTCGTACTTGAACACTCAGCTTGCGATTTGAATTCAATTCCCTGGGTAGCCATGGGTGAAGGAATTAGTTGTGTTATTTACACACTTAGAGATGCAGAATGGCCCACAAGCTTCAAGAGCACTAAATGGTCCTGAATATAAAATAAATAACGTGTCTATAACCTATTAGATTACACTGTAATGTTAACACAGGCAGTTAGGCAGGCACAATAAAAAAATAGGTCTGAAGAGGTGAATGGTATGTTTCAAAAAGTGCTAAAAACTTTTAGCAGCTGTTTACCAGGTTTGGTAGAATGAAACAGGTAAACTATGCAGGAGAAGAAACATCTTTGCTCTTAAATGACTTCTAAAAAGCTTTTTTTTTTTGACTTGGTAAGCTGCATAAAGTGATGAAAATGTAGCTTTTTGAGATGAGCTTCTTATTTCTTACCAACCATGACAGAAAATTAACGTAGCAATCCTTGTGAGAGTTGCCCTGGGGATGTCTAAAGGTTGGTTGAAATTTAATGACAAGGCTGAGCAGAGAAGAGACACGGAGAGTGGGATGAGTGGAAAATGAGGCAGATGAGAGGAAAACCCGCTGCAGAAATGATGATAACATTGTGGATGGATTTGTGAAGGCTGATGTAGAGAGAATGAGCGAAGGAGGAGGCTGACACCATTTGAATGAACACAGTCCAATTCTCTCTTGTACTGGGGTCTCAGTGGATTTATAGCCCTGCAATTCAATAAGAAAAGAAACTATGCTTTTTGAAGTGTGGGAGGGGAGCTTTGATAATCACTGGAACAATTTTTTGAGGGTCATCGTGAAGTCCTCAGTAACAGAGATCTGCAAATCAAAACTGAATGCCTTTTTTTAAAATGAGGCATTTGTTCATAGGGGAGCTCCTGGGCTCGGTGCATGGATCGGATGACGGGATGCCATGGTTTGAGTCATGTGAAAGACTGGACTGGATTATCACAGACTTTCTTTCTGGCCTTACATTTCCACTGGTGAATGTGAGAAACCTGCGAGCTCCTGAATCTCAAGTTCTTTATTTGTATATTCATAGAGAGAACTAGTAAAGACTATTTGTAATAAATTAAAATATAAACTGAAGAGCTGAAAAAATAAATCATGAGAAGTCAAAATAAAATTCTTCTAGGCTTTTGACTTTTGTCTCCCTTCACAGTCATACTGGGAGAATAACATAAGGGCTACTATAAATCTCATCTTCTGACAAAGTTCATTAACACTGTCATCTCCACTACCAGACAGTACTCCAAAAATGTACAACATTAGCTACAAGAAAGTACATAATCAGTTGTCTCCTGTGGATTTATATCTGTGTAACTTTGAAAACAGAGTTTGGTCAATATTCAGTTTTAAAACCGCTGGACATAATACATGGAAGATCAAAACTGCCTTAATAATCTGCACTAAACCACTTCCTCAGCTCATCAGCTTCACCTCCTAATTATAGTAATTAATTGTTCATTAATAACACATTATGACTATATTAACTTTTTATTGTGTTGCTTAGTATTCGTATAATTAAAAATTGATAGCCTTATTCATGATTTTATTAATTAAAGTTTAATTATATATTTGTTTTTTAATAATTTCTCAGTGCAGATAGGAATAATGTTTCTTTAGGCTGTGGGCTCGGAAGGATTGAACTTCTTCCTAGGCTCCAGTAACCTAAAGAATCCACTTTTCTGTCACAGGGAGAAATATCTTTTCTATGGCAGTTAGATGAGATTAGACTGGGGAAACTTTTTTAGGGAATGATTGGACACACGGTAGGGTACTGATGTCTACAACAATGGGCCTTTTGTGAGTAACACTGGGGGAACACAGTTCAAGTATCTCTTACTTGAAACGTTCGCAGGGAAAGATTTTGAAAATTGAAAATTGGACTATTTTTATGCTAGTCTAGCAGAAAGCACAGAGGAAAAACAAAAGAAGTACTGAGCAGAAGACTCATATTTCCCTCCTGTACAAAATAAAGCCTTGCTGAATAGGAAAGGTCAGCAATAACTCTAATACTGTTTAAGATGGTGTGGACCTGAAAAGAAAATCTAGTAATAGACTTGTGTACAAATGTGTGTGGGCACACATCTGCATGGCACAACACAGATTTAAGAGAATGATACTGTACAAAATAAGAGCAGTATAGGTCATTCATTTTCAAGATAATAAGAAGGAGAAGAATATTTAGTCCTCATACTGGAAAGCAGAAAAAATGGCCATTACTTTGTAAGGGGCATTGTAGTTTTCACTTGCATGTTCCCTTTTGTGCTCCGCCTGAGCTGTCACCTGCCAGCTTCTGCCAGCTTGGTCGTATAGACCCACTGAGGTCTGTAGGAAGGACAGATGAATGCTGCGTAACTCTGAAACATGTTTTATGTGGTAGCAAAAAAGACCTCCAAAACCCAAGCAAACAAGTCACAAGGAAACTTGTTATATGCTGTCTCGATTGTCACGGATACTTTCGCTGCATTGCATGCTGCCACTGGTGGTCAGCAGCAAGACTGACCATCAAAGCCATGTTTTAGGGAGGCTCATAAAGGTCCGGCAGAGATGTGCCCCACTGTCCCCAAGGTAAAAGCCATCCTGGGAAGAGCAAATCTCTATGCTTCTCTAGCTGTCAGTAAAACATTCCTACCTGGATGCCTAGCTGGATGGTGAAGAAAACATCAACAAAACCTACTCAGATGTGGGCCAGAGTAGGATATGGAGCAGAACAGTGTATGACAGTCCAACCACGGGCTGCAAATACAGACAAAAAGTATGTATTAGGAGCACCTGGCACATCTTAGGCATATCTCCAAAGGACCCTTTCATAGCTGTGAGAGCTGGAAAGGATTGCATTGATAAAGATCTGACTACCCAGGGAGCATCAGCCCCAAAGTCCCACCCAGCAGCTGTAATGTTGAACCAGACCCCTTGGCTTCAGCTGAGCTAGGCTGGGGAATTTTTCAGAAAGACACATACTCTGAATTTTAAGAACATCATAGGAGTAGCCATGATCAGAAAAAAGCTTTAATTTTAGACAAAGATGCTATTTCAATGAAGCCATGAATGTACTCTTTTCTTGTATTTTTACTTTTCTGTGAGCTAATAACTTCCATATACCAAATACTGCCATAGAGATGAAATTAAATGGAGTCATGAAGAAAAAGAATGAGGGATTTCCTGAACTAAGCAGAAACAGGCTAAAAGAATGCCAAATGTGTTTTTTTAGGAATTTTTCACTATGTTGTACTGAGTACTGTCTACAAGTAATGCCAAGTGAGCTATTTTCTTGGCAAGTAATATGCTGGACTGCAACCATGAGTTCGATTATTGCTTGTACCTCTTGATGATGAAACATCTTGGCTTTCTTTGAAAAGAAATATGGCTTTCTGCTGTGTAGAGAGAGACAGAGGTTCCCGGACTTCAGTGTCTGAGGCAGAAACCTTGGAATATTAAAAGCTTTGTCTGAGAGCCTCAGTCACTCCTGATTGTGTCCGTCTCCCACTTCTGCCCGGGGGAGAGTGGCAGATGGGAGAGACCAGGGAACAAACTGCCGGAAAATATCTTACCAGTGCCAGTGATGTAGAAAAGAAAGATGGGGGAAATGACTGATCACTGTAGTCGAAAGAGGCCAAGTAGAGTTCCTACAAGGTGGTGTAACTGTGGCATTACACAACTGACATTTAATCTGGCAGTCCCAGGAGGACGATTCCTGTGGCTTATGATCAACGGTTTGTTATTTGATGTGGTGAAGTGTTGCAAGGTGGTACTTGGGCAATACCAATCTCTGAAGAAAAAAAAGATAAAAACAAATACCTTTATTAGCTTAAAAAATAAGAGCTAAATTCCATTGTCATTCATTTTAGTTAAAAATGGTTGGAAGTAGTCAGATTTGACTGGTGTGATTAACAGTGCTAACCATAGAAATATGAGTGTAAACCAGCCTTTCAGAGGTCAGTGAAATTTTCAAAGTTTCCACTCAATGACTGTGTACATTATGTGTGGTACAGCAACATGGTGAGGGTCTATTAACCAGTGCTTAACTAATGCTAAATAACAATGACATTCACAGGACTACATCATGAATTTATTATGATATGGGCTATTACAGAGAATACAAAATGAAACTGTAATGAAGGGACATATAAGCCTTTATTCTAATCTTTTTACATGCCCAAATATTTTTTCTGGAGATCAGCTTCTGCATGGCAGAACAATGTGTTGGCTGGCTGAAGCTCTGCTAAAAGAACCCTTGAAAAACAGATGACAAGCAATTGTCCTCCGAGCAGGGATCTGCAGTGCACATGCTTAGGTTTGAGTTTCAGAAACAAGCTGAGGGATTTTCTTAGTTTCTCCTCAGAAATGACAGCTGCATGCAGAACAGCCCAGGCAGCATGATGAGTTTATATAACATCCTGGAAATGCAAGATCTCTATGATGGCATTGTACAAGGAAATGTGGTTGTTTCCATTTTACAAACTAAAAAAATCCACACCAGCTTAATGTAGAGTGTGATCTGCATCTCCCCAAAGTCATCGTGCACCCTTTCTTCCCATGCAAGGAACTTTAGATTAGACCAGTTATACAGATGTAAAAAGTGAGATCCGAGGGGCCAACTTTGGGATTTCAATGCCTGGAAGTAGGTGTCCAGCTCTAGTAAGATTATTAGGCAAGTAGGTCCCTTGTAGCACAGAGCTTGGCCTGGGACCTTCTCACAGGCAGGGCTGACATGGTAGATGCCAGCTGAGTATAAGCAGAAGATGCATGTTTTCTGTTGTGACTTACCCTGTTATCACACAGGAGAGCAGCCATGCATGAGAAGAGTGAGAGAAGCAGTTATACTAAATTATGGGAAATTTCACAGCTTTGCTTCAGTCAGAATCCAGAGGGGCAGGCAGGTGAGGTTGAAGAAAAACCTGTATATTACATTGCTTTGGAGTCCTCAGGTGCAGGTGTTTGTTTCATTGCCAGTTCCTCACCGAGGTGAGACCTGACCTTTGGTTGACTGTTCTTGGTGCTCTCACTACCATGGGAAAGAGACCAAGACATGCAGCCCAGATGGGAACAGCAGTGTGATCTGGGAATGGAAAGTCATGGCACAAGAGCTTGGGGCATCCCTTCACCACCAGCCAGGGTTGCAGGCTGAATCACCACAGCGAATGAAAGAAATAGGGAGAAATTTCAGAATCTGGATACACCGTGCTCCACTCTATTCTGAGGAGTTCCCGAGGTGGTATGAGACTACCTGAGATTTCTTATGTAATCAATATTTTTTATTAAAGACAGAAACAGTCTCTTAGTATAGTCAACTTTTCAGTTGCTTAAAAAACAAACAAAACCCCCAAACCAAAACCAGACAGTAGAGTCACAGTAAGTAGCATGAACTGTCTTTTATTCCATTTGTCTTCTCAGGTAATCAAAAGGGCAAAGGTAGCAGAAATAGATAAGCTTAAAGACACAGTGGGGTTTTTTTGCTTTGCCCAAATTGCGACTGTATAAAAGCAACTGACAGAAAGAGATGAAAGTCACTGAGAGAAGGAGCAAAACGCTCTCTAAGATAAAGCCACAGTTATAAACTGGAGAGGAGGAAAATATCAGTGCAACCAAACTTTAGATCTGTTGTAGGTGATACTTAAAAAGACAAAGGAAATCATTAAAATAAGAAACATATTTGATAACTAAAGAACAGATGTGGTCATTATCTTCAAAGACCATAGAATTATAGGAAAAAAGAAGAGGGAAGAATTTGAATTCAGAATTAATGTATAAAAGACGACAGGCGTGTTATGTGGGATGGATGAAGGAAGGATAGCAGTGAATGGAGGGATGGAAATAAAAACAATATGAATATCTATAAATATTTCTTTCTCAGCTCATCCATCACGGCTGTCAGTGATCACCCAGCCTTGACAGGCAACAGATTAGGCTCTGCTACAGGAAGAAGAGAAGAAAATCCTTTAGTTAAATGCTCTTCTTGCCACTGCTATAGCTACAGCCCCATTCATTTTAACTTGGAAACCGTTCAGGCTTCTAGACAAGAATGAAAATATACTCCTGTGATCCAATTACTACGAATTTTCAGGTGATCAGCCCCCTAAGAATATAAGCTGGAGCAGACCATAAAGCTGTCAGGTGATCTTTGAATTAGGTGCTATGAAGCAAACGCACAACTGCCTCATTTGCTTTTTGAAGTTTGCTCTCCTCCTTGTTCAGTTCTCCTTGGAGGAAAACGCACTAAATCCAGACTGGAAGTAATAGAGACACACAGAGCTGTCACCAAGCAGTCTTTCATAGGGGAACACAGCAACTTCTTATGTCCAAGTAGCTGTGGAGAAAGGGCTCCTTGAGCCTTTGTTTGCTGGGCACCAGGTGCAGCTGCATTTCCTACAAGAGCCTCACGTTGGAAATGTGTGCGACAAATGGGAGAGGGATGCTTTGCAGTTGAGGAGCAGATGTAGATGCCTACAGCTTTGCAGGTGCCCAGAACTTCTGAGTTAAGCTTTTGGAAAATGTCAGTCTTGACCAGCATGGGTAGACAGTATCTGTTTGTATCCTGCTCGGTGATGTGTGGGTTATTCTACTGAATAGGCCTGACTGGATGGAAAAACTACATTAAGCTGCTTTCCATCAATACACAGCACGATCACAGAACCTATTTTTTTCCAGCCCCTTAAAACAAAAGCTACAATGTGAATTGGTGGCTGCTTAGATAAATAGTACAACGGCAGGAAGGGAAGGCTTGCAAAATGCTATGACATCTCCTGACTGCTTTATTAACTCCAAGTTAAGCACACGCTTAAGTGCTTCACAGAAGTGGGGTCAATGGCACTGACAATTTGCAACACTGAACCTTGTGGCAGTGATGCATAAAGGTTGAGGCACAAGAATTTTTTTCCCCCTTAAGCTGTGGAGAGCTGCATGCTAGCAATGCTTTCCTCATGGCAGTCCTTCCTCCATCAGTGCTTCTGCTTGGCAGTGAGGATCACTGTTATGTAGGATGTGTTGTTTTTTGGATTACTTGCAAAACAGAGGTCGTGACCATGTCTGGTCATTAAGAATCCCCAGGCGCTCTTTGCTAGCAGAGTGACAACTTTAGTACCCTGGCCAAAGTCCACAAAAGGATACAAATTCTACCTAGTCTACCTTAAATCCCCTTAGCATTTCAGTTAGACACTTTATTCCTCGCTTCTCAGCCTCAGAATGAGATTTAGGATTGCTGCTACAAAATGGCTACACCAGAAGTGTCTCCTCTGTGACTCCAGCATTTGCAGAGCCTTCTGGGTTAACGGCACTGTATGACTAGGAGGCATCACTGAACTAATTGATTAATTGGTTTATTACTGTATATTCATATTCTTCACTCTTCACACTTTCTGGAGGATGCTGAGTAATTTTCCTTGTTCGTTTCCAGGGGATTTATTAAAATACACTCAAGAATACGCCACCAAGGAGAGAGGGAGGGAAAAGATCCTCCCCAGCTATAAGCTATTCTGACTGGTACCAATGTAGCATAAAATTGAATGTTATTTCCATACATTCCAGCCAAATGTAGCCATCTATAAGAAATAAAAGCATCTCTTAAGACTTTAGATTGTTCTTGAATGTAAAAGAATTTCTTTCTCATAGATAGTTTTCAAACTGGGAGGAATATTATTACTAAATTATATTTTAATAGCTAGTTTGTTGTTTCTGTTTCTGAAGCCATCATAAAGCATCCATAAAGTGGTATTTCTCTTGCATTTTACATGACTCCAGGGCTTGCTGTTCTCGCCTGTCAGGTCTTTTCAAATCACTTAACGTTTACTGGAACAATTCTACACTGCAAGATTTGCTGCTCATCCAGCGTGGTGTTTGTATCACAGCTGCTACACCATTGCCATCTCAATAAGAGGAAGCATTTCTCACCACTTCGTCAGTATATAGCAACATGAAAATAATAATTTCCTTTGAAAATAAAATCCACAAACCTTTCATCTGGAAAAAATCAAGCAAGGAGTAATCTTGGTTTTATTTGGAAATGTTTGTGGCTGTTAAGGTAAACTTACAACCCGTAGTTAATTTAATAAAACTGTGGTATAATTGTCCTGGGCTGTGATATTGTTGTACTTCTTTTTTGTCTTCAAGAGCAGATTAGAATATTCAGACATACTGAATAATGAAAGAGTTGAGTATTAAGGACATATAATGGAAAGCTTTCAGTGTCATGCCTGGCAGGGCATTATCCAAGCCATTATAAATAGTGAAGAAAATATATAGAGAGAGTTCTTTATTATCATTCAATCATAAAAGTAATTCTGGCTTATTGGCATATTATTCATTTTGTTGTTCATAGTTCATGGACAATTCGCAGACACCAGAACACGCACAAACAAGAGGAAAGGACAATGTTACGTTCGTGTCTTACAAAAAACCAGTTTAAGGGCAGTCACATTTTCAGGCTTTGTAGTAGCATGTGGTATTTTATTAGCTTTTTAATTGGAGAATAATAGTTTTTACAAACCTCATAAGCTGACCATCTTTACTCATGGAGAATAATATTTGACTCCCAGACCCATCTCCCTTAATTCAATGAAGCAGATTAAGATTCTTTTCTTCTTCCCTTTGTACTAACAATAAATACTTTGCTTTAGTATTATGAATTAGGGAGAAGACATAATGGCCATGTCTTACATGTTACAGCAATGAATTCTTCAAGTTGTGTTTTACGGGATTTGCAGAATTCCCTTTACTTGCCTGGAGATCTATGCAGGGAAACTATTGAAAACCATAATCCTGGAAGCACTTGAAAGCCATATTCCTCCCTGATACTTTTCACTGCAACTAGCAGGATGTAACATGGTAAGGAAGGTGTTCAGTAAAGTGTGTGCTAATGTCACGGCTCAGAAGAAATAAAATGAATGCAGGGAACTCCTGCCCAAATTACCCTTCTCAATCCAGTTATATTCACCTCACTGTATATTTAATTTGAAGCGCAGATCTAATTAAAAGTTAATACATCATTAAAATGATTTGTAATAAGTATATTCAACTCCATGTGAGCATGATATGCTCATTATCAAGTCCAGACTATAACTGGGATCCTTCACAATAAAGAAAATAATTATTCATAACAACTACCTTTCTGGTGACACTCATTCCATACATAAATGTGATCTAAATGTTTGATCTTTTAAATAATCTTAACATTTATGGGGACTTGCTGCTGAATAATTTTTTTCTTGGATGGTATCTGTTGTTAAGAGGAGTATTCCTTTAAATGAGTTCGACTGTGTGTTTTCAAGAGAAGAAAATAAGCCTTCTACAGAATTAATGAAGCTGGCTTTTTAGCCTAGGGTAAAAAGCTGGCTAATGAAGTGATTCATAGTGACAGCCCATGATCTGAATTATATGAATTATTGCTTATTAATGGGATTAATTGCTTCTCATGCTATAATACAAAATTTATGCACTTGTCCAAAATCTAGGTCTATAATCTGAAACAGAAAGAGGGAAGAAAGGCTGTATTAATTATATGTCATGTCCACGTCTCTGAATGTACATACGACAATAGAGACTGAATGAAGGTAATTTTATTAAGAAATGACATGAAGTGAAAACTATAAAACGTGGATAAGAAAGGTAATGGTAAGTTCTACTCAGCTGAGGCAGTGTATCAGATTGCATTGCTTTGCTAAGGGCTTCCATTATCTTTATGCTCTCTTTCAATATGTAATAAAAAGAAAATTTATTTCTTTATACATACCATAATTCTATACTAAGAATATACAGTGCATCCAAGGAATAGCTAGAAAAACAAAACATTAAAAATCACAGGAAAAAAAGATCAAATTAAAATCATACTCAACATAGATATTTTCATTTTTTAAACATGAAGTTTTCTTTGTATTATTGTTATTATTTTCATTGCACATGTGCAGCGAGGACTTCGTCCAGAACTAGAAGCCTGACTGCACTGTGCCTTGACCAGGCATAGGAGGAAAATGGGGTCTTATGCCTGGAATTTCTAATGTGATGAAATGGAGAGGATGAGTGAGGAAATAAGAGATCTGAGTTTTGATCATTCAGAAATGCCATGTCAGATGAATCTGTTTTACCTGAGCCTGTGTGTATCAGAGATATTTATACTGATGTGCTCTTACTTGCCATGGCATCTGGGAGCCATGTTTAAAGGTATTTGAGGACCTGATCCTAAATCAGACCAAAGCCATGCCTCCCAGTTATCAGGAAAGTCACAATTAGCTAAAATAGCCAAGCCCCTAGGCAGAAAACTGGGAAATCTCTTCAGACTGAAGAAGCAACCAACCCTAGCTCTCCCGCTTCCTGGCTTGGTGCTCTCACCACTTTGCTTGATACAGAAGATCGCTACAAACCAAGGCACTCCTGCAAAATAGAACATTTCTTCTTTTGCTAATGGGAACCTTACAACAGTGGCTGGCTTGTGATCCTGATTGCACATGGGAGTATCTAGATCACTGAGATCTTTCTTCCACTTTCCCAGAGCTGCTGGGACCATCAATATTACTTCAGCAGTTTCTCACTGTGTATTTTCTAATTCCACTCTTACTGCCCGGTGTTTGGAGACCATACCAGTAGTGCCAATGGTAATGATATTTTTCTAGATATGATCCTGAGGTCGTCTTCATGAAAACAACCTTTGGGCTCATACCACTACAATCCAGCTTCAGAATGAATCCCCTGGGGATCATAATTTTCTTATTTTCTTTTAATGCTTCTTCCAATCCCTGACTCTGAAGGCAGTGGGTAGTCGTGGCCACAGAGATCCCAGAGAGAGCCATGGCAATTGCCTTACAGCTTCCCTGGTACACATCTTAGGTTGGAACAGGTCAGTTCTGCCATTATTATTTATAAAGGGGGTGTTTTTGTTAATTTCTTTTGTTGTTTGTTTTTGTTTTTTTTAATTACCAGTATTGAAGACTCATTTTTTTTGGCACCGTACAAATAAAAAAAAGAGACGTTATAATTTACAAAGCATTTTCTGCATAACTAAAAAAGACAAAATCCAAGCAAGAACAGTAACATGCAGGAACGATGGTCTACATGTATCGTAACAGTGCTATACTTGTGATTTAAAGGGGAATTTTTTTTACTCTGCATTTTATATTCACCATTTATGTTGCATGTCCCATAGAAAGGTGGAAAATGGGGAGAACAGATATGACTGTTTAACAGGATCTGCAAAAGTAAAGTGTTTGAGGGTAAAAACAGTGGAAAGTTTGGAGAGGAACAGAGGGCATCTTAGTGAGACTGAAGAGCAGAAACAATTAACCTACGTACAAACAAGGGCAAAGTGAAAAAAATAGCTTATCATCTCCTTGGATGGGTGTTTCTGTGTAGATAAATGAAACAACCCTGCTTTATACATATGCTTCTGTCTTATTCTTTAGGAAGACTCTACTACCTTCTTGGAAATATTCCTACAGCACATGCTGGGAGCCTCTCTGGAGAACACCCTTTGTGTAGCCCAGGAGGCACAGGCTTTCTCAAGAGCAACAGACATGCTGGAGTATGACTTCACCATTTCATTTTTCAGACTGAAATATATCAGTAGAGTTTGAGTAACTTCTTTCTTCTAAAAATTTTGGAAATATCATTTATAAGTTAAAGAAGCTATTTTTTGTGTCAAAGTTATGGAAGAGTTTTGATTTTGTTTTCTGATGCATCAAAGTGCTATCTTTTTCTTTCTTATTCTTAAAATACTTAGGCAACTGAAAAAATAACTAGAGCACAGAGCTGCATTTATACATATATGTAAAATATTATATATACCTGCTGTTTATTTTATATATATCTATCAGGTATATTATATATCTAATAGAAATATATATCTATTAGACATATATACTGTTTCTAGACTTTCTGTTTAGAAAGTGCCTGTTTCCAAATGTCCATTTGCCTGTGTAGCTAGCTGGCAAAGTCCATGAAAGGGCACTCTTTAACCCCCTCATTTAATTTCATCTCTGTCAGCTACTTGCCTCTTTTTCAGATCCTTACCGCTATTTCAGTTGTGTGGGGGACTATGAGACACACCACTGGAGCCAATGCATTTCCTCAACAGCCAGAGTTGGCAGCGAGAAGGGATTGTGCTGAGGTGCCTCACTGAGGCACAGAGCTTGGCTCTAGACATCTGTAGCTTTGCTCTATAGCTTACAGGTGAATAAATATTTCTGGGAAGTACCTTGTGAGCACAGTAAAGAAATCAGAGAGTAGGGAGGGGTAGAAAAGTATCATAATGTTTGATTGTAATTAATAATATAATTAACTCTGCACCAAAGACATTTAGTTCATATTTCACATTCTATTCGCAATTCTTACTTTTCCTGCTTCCCTTGTTGCTGGGTATTAAGCTCTAGAAAAAACATACGCTCTTGGGATTAGGTATATTTTATATATCTACCTGCCTTTAAAAATCATACCATTTGACAAAATAAAAGGCTTCATAGAGTTAATAAGTACATTTCAGAGTAGTAACACTTTTCAGTTTTATTAGTCAAAAAGAATTAGTTTCAAAGCTCAGGCCACTCTGAAAATCCTCAGGTGACTGCAGCTACTACTATTTCCACGAAATAGTTTTATTGCTACACAAAGTTTTCATTGTCTGGGCAGAGGTGACTGCATAAAACACCACTGTGACACAGCCCAGTGCTGTGGATTGTTTGGGTATGAATGAAGTAAATACAGGTAAACTTAATAAACAGCCTTCTTCCACCAAAGTGGCTTAGATTCCTATCAAAATTTGTTGGTTTTGGGAACTAGAGCAATTTTGACCAATCTTCTTGTCCCTATAAACTGCATCCCAAAAATCTTCACCTGGCAGCCAGCCAGTCAGATACAACACATCAGCAAACTGTGCTGAGGGGAAATGTTGGGAATGGCTCACTGGCAAGAGAAGAAAAGTACTTTTGAGTAGTGTCCAGTCTCCATTAGGAAACAGCATTGAACTGGGCCTGAAACTGCCAGGACAAACCACTGACGTTGCCACAGCCTTGTGCATCCCCATGGGAGGTCTTGGCTACCCCTCATCTCAATGCCAATACAGTCCCTCTTCCACCCATGACGCAGGATCTACCTTCATGCCAGATGTTTTCCAGCCACTTTGAACTTGAATTTAGAAATCAAGGACTTTTTTCCTTGAAGAGCAATTGCAAAGAAAAAGAAATTCAGAATATTAACACATTCCCATCATTCTGGTTTGGGTACCCAAGAGACCTTTCAAAACGGTCTTCCAATTATCCTTCGATTAATGGGTCAAATCCCTCAGTCAGCAAAAGTGAGAGGATCTCCCAGCACAAGGTATTAACGCTGCGCTCATTCCTACCAGCTGAAGATCCAGCCACCTTCACGTGAGCATCAGGTAGGTGCCAGACACCCGACTTGCAACTGCCCCTTTTGCACATGCTAGTGGTTGCACATGGAAAAGCTTCCACTTTTTTTGTGGAAGGCTTCCAGACTGTTGTGCTGAAAATTTGATTCACCTTGAAGAGAAGCTAGAAAACATAATTTCAACAGAGCTTCCTTTAAGAAAAAGACATCAGGCTGAGTTACTTAGTTTGGTAGAACAATCTGTAACAATGCCTTTATTAAAGTTTCATAAAAATGTGTTCCTTTAAACACAGGCTTATATCTGGCTTCCAGAGAGCAATTATAGTAACTATAATGTGACTCTTGTGGTAAAAAGTGACATGCACAATGCAGTGAGGCTTTTGAATTTTTAAATCAGTAAGAGCAGCCACTGAGAATATACTTCAAATTTCACCATTAAGGCATACGGAGATGTGTGCTGAGAACAATTTACACTCTAGTTCATGTTTCACTTGGAGCTTTGAATTTTGTACTCGTTCCTAAGCCTTAGTCCACTGCTGCAAAGAAGCTGCCTCAGGCTTAAAATATGGCAATCGTTCACAGGCTGTGTCATTTTCCTCAGCTTTCTTTATGTTACTGTGGAAAAAGTTAGCCCATGGTAAAATATAGTCCTTCATTAAACAGTAATCTAATATCATTTCCTTTTTAAGAAGTTGATTAAAGAGCAAGGAGAAAAAAAAGTCTGTAAATAAACTTTTATGTGAATTTGCTTTACCCCATACATTTTTCTGTGTTTTGCTAAAATGAATGCTAAACTCATATGATAATGTGACTAAAAAATATTAAAGAATGAAGATGGAAAACAGAAACAAATTTCTCTTCTGTGGTATCATACCAAAAAAAAAAAAAAAGACTGAAATTTTTGTTCAGTCTATCAGGGAACATAAAAAATTACTCTTGTCAACAATTCAACAACACAGCTGAAATTTCAGGTATGAATGAGGTAAATGAAAATTGAAAAAAAAGCTGTGTGAACTAAGTCCAAGGACCAAATGAGCACATGGAAAACCCCCCTTATATATTCAACAAAATTATCCAAACAGTAAAAGAAGCAATATTTGTCACATACTTTCATTATTATAAATTATTCACCCAGCAGTATTTTTTCAAAGAATTCTGAAAACATATTCAGCAGCTTTGAAAACATATTTCTCTAGCTTGTAGGCCACTAGATAGCTTCATAACTTTGGGTTTGGTCACTATATTTATAATGGCCTCCAAGTTTTAATTTTCTTTTTCGGGGGGTGGGGTTGGAGATTCAAGGAAAACTATTGTATTCACGGAGAAAATCCCGTTATAAAAATATTATGCCAAAACCTACAAATGCAACTTCAGGAAGTAGGGTATTTGTGCCTTAGGAGATCTGGGTTCAATTTCTGGTTATGTGGCAATTAACAGGATGGGACTAGTTAAGGCATGTAGGGTGACTTTTTAAATGATGATGTCAGAAATAGGTTGTCCAAATCTCACTGGCAGCCAACATTTGGGCGTATAAGAGTTACAACTCATATCAGATTTATGCGAGTTGGGAAAGTCAATGGCTAAGTCTCAAGCCTAAGCGATAGCTGGGAGTCAAATAATGTGGTTGGGTTCTGGACATGACGGCTGGCTTTGCCTTCAGAGCTCTCCCTGGCAGCTCCCCAGGGCTTGGCGATAGCACCTTGCTTTGGGAGTTTGGGGCAACTGAAAGTGCACGTGGTGTGTCTGTTGGTATCACAATGTTTTGTTGGAAAACCAAATATTCTGGGTGGATATGTCAATTCTACTACGTCTTTTGATGGAAAGCTGGCTATTTTGTGGTGGAAACCTGCCTGAAATCTTGCTCTTCCACTTTGGCTCCCCAGCCCACAAGGGCATATGGGAACAAAAATGCTCCAGGCAGGCCAGCATCTTGAGTACTCTGGAGAAGCAAAGACTTTTGGAGATGGCGAGTTTTTTTGTTCATTGCCTTGGTTAGTTACTTATTTTCCCCAAATGCCTAGAAATGTGTGGGCTGGCTGGCTGGTGTCGTAGATCGTAGGAAATGGCAGCACCTCTTTCACTCCTGGCCAGCTCTTGAGAAGCTCCCTGACCAGCCAGCTCTGTGGCTTACAGCTTCTCTGAGCTCACCCAGCAACCTAGAAAAACTCTTTGGAGTTTTCAATACAGTTTAGAGAAGGAAACTTAAAAATGGAAATACTATTCACAAGAAAATCTCCCCTCTAATCATCGCTGAGCATAATGAGGTCTTTTAAAAGGCTTTCTGCTTCTTATGGTGCAAAACAATTGAATTTTCTTAGAAAAACTCCATCTTCCATCAATTAAAAAATTATAAATAATGAGCCTTTTGAAAATGTTACTCTTTATTTCTCTCTCATAACTTTATCCATAAGTATTGTACTTCCTTGCCTTTCTAGTGAGGCAAATTGTCTCTTTTTTTTTCTGAATGTATTCAAAAAATTAATTAAATAGCGGAGTCTTTGAGACCAAAATAAATGTCTTCTATGCCTCAATGGGAACTATGTTTGTTCTAATTCTTTATTTAAAAATAACAGCATAATTTCTGGCAAAATGATGCTTAACCAGCTCCTCGTGGTACAAAGAAAAAAATTAGCAGCTCTGACTAACAATCAAGCAGGCTCTCAGCTTCCAGCAGATAGGTATCAGGGCAATATCTGCCTCTTGTGTTTTATCCATGCCTCCACACTTGTACGCAGCCTCCTGCTCTTCCAGGAGACACACAACCGTGCTGTAAATAGAACCTCAATGACTGGGACCTCCTGCTTCACGCAATATTATGACAACTTGTTTTCTTCCCAATGCTCGCTCAGGAGTTTTAGAGTATTGACAGCAGAGTTGAAGTGGCAAAGTTTCTTATCTGCCATCTCCAGCATTTTTTCTATAGCATGATGAAATTTAACAAGTCATTTCTTGTGGAGTATTATACTTGGTACGTATATGCTGCAAGTGGCGTTTTGTTTGTGGCCCTACAGTGTGGGGTTTTGGGGAGATATTCACAGGAGGGTTTGGATAACCACAGTATTAGTGTCACAATCTTCTATGGCAAAAATTCCAGCTCTGTTAATGGACCTTCTACCCAAGTGTGCTAAAAATTCAGGACCATGGGTTGTTCCACTGAGAGATACAGGAGATTGAGGAAGTCAGTTTTATGCTCAGAGGCAGATTTTGGTCAAAACCCTGTGAATGTTTCCAACATCCTTCCCAGAAAGTTGACACACATAATCCACATTGCAAACTGCATGTGCTTGGGGGGGACTGCTACCCTTCCCATCACCACACAACTGAACAATCTTCTTTCATCGTGTAGGGAAGGAAAAGACACAGAAAGCGTGATATAAGTCTACACCCAATGCTGAGGACAGATTAAAGGCACAAAATCAAGCTTTCTCTCTGATCCCCAAAATACCTGGTTAGGAGTTTCAGTACTGAGTCTGTTGATATCTGAAGTTCACAGCAGTAGTTCCCAAAGTGTTGTCTGTGGCAAAGGAAATAGCTAAGAAAAACCATTCTTGCCCCATCAGTGCCTCAGAAAAAACAACTACACAGAGATAGCTGTTTAGGCTACAGTTCTGCTTATTTAAGAATTTGATTTCAACTAATCTGGTTGCAGGCCACCTGGCAGGTATTGGCCTGGGCTCATTCATTCCAGCCCTACTAAGCCTTCCTTTCAGCAGGTGCCTTTCGAAGCTGCAAATTGGCCTGAATTAATTTGAGCAGAAAGTTCATGCTGAAGGAAGAGCTGCTCCTCTCTGAGCTCTTTAGAATAAGCTGTCTCTGTCCCCTAATAAAGCAGAGTTGTTCAGAGCTGATAAAATGAATAATCACCATCAGAATGTCCTTCTTGTTCTTCCAGTCCCCAGCCAAGACAGGGAATCAATACAAATGCCGTTCATAAGGTAACATTATGTATTTTTGCAAATAAATTAAATGTGTCTTAAAGCCCATGATCTTCCATGAAAATTTTTGTATTCATAACTTCCAACAACATAGGCCAATAGAAACACATTACTGTTGATCAGAGAACATATATTTGGTTTAAATTATTCAACGTCCTGCTAGTGTTGGGGTGCTCTGTAGAGTGTATGAAGTGTGTATCCATCCATAAGGTGGATTTTGCATCTAGGAATATCCTCTTTCTTGTATCACTGCATATCATGCTCAGAGTTTATAGTTTTTTGTCGTAATCAGTACCCTGTGCTGGCTTTGTAGATACCCTTTTATGGAGAGGTACGTTCTTTCCACACTTAAGTTTTCATTCAACTCCTATTAAACATGTCATAAACACTTGGGCTGGCAAACTGACAATTATTTTTAAATCTAGAGGGAAAAGAGTCTGTTTCTGTACAACTGAGGAATCTATGCCAAATAGTTTTTCTGAGGTACAATAATTTCCCTGGCTTTGTTTGTCTGTCTGATGTGGTTTTGGTTTTGCCAGCCTCCTGTTCAGATAAATCACCTCCAGAACATATGTGGTACCAGGACGGCATGCAGCTGGGCTGTGGATAAGGAAAAAGCACAACCCATCCCTCCCCTGTTGGGTACATGGTAAATCTGTCCTGCTATGCAAGGAAGAAGTGATCAGAATGATTTTTCTTGGGAATTGTTTTGACCTCAGTTCTTTTTCCAAACCCTTCATTCCCATGGAAAATGTGGACGTGGTTCTGCTCGCACTGAGGCCAGTGAGATGAGGGATAACATCGGCAGAATTTTCAAGATGATCCAAAGCTTGGACTATGTTGAAACACTCATGGGCCTGTTTTGAGTTTTATTGGGCAAAAAACACAGGAGAAATACCAAATTTTAGAACTAGTTTGTAAAGAACATGACATAGAGCAGCAGGAGAAACCTCACCTGAGAACGTCATTCCCCAGCAACTCACTCACTCTTACTTGCTTCCTGATAACTCTGAGAAGTAACGCAGTGGAGTCCCTGGAGTGGTGAGCACGAGGATCACTACTTCCTTCTGAAGTGGCCAGTGTCCTGACACCTCATCACTTGGTCCTGATTTGCAGTCTTCTTCTTGGGTTTAATATTTCTTATTACTTATCAGAAGAGGACAATGTCTGTTGTGGGAGGCCTGGGACTCTGCAGTGTATATAATCTTTTCTGAATAAGGAATACTCTGCTGCCTGTACCAAATAATCTTGAGTGGCTGTGCCAGAACATCTTTCTGTAGTAGATGCACTGATGATGTGGCAAATTTACAGCAGTTATGAAATATCACATCATTAATACTCATTGCTTTGTTAATGAAATAGTGTCACATTACATTTTTAGAAATGTGATTTTCAAATGCAATATTATTTAGTATGTCTTAGGACTATGATTTCTATTAAGTATAATTTGAGCAATTTTATAGTTCAAAAACATTTGATGTGTGAGTCAATCTAAACATAATATAGCTAATATACCTTAATATTTCTGTGGTGCATCATCCTTCTGTACAAATTTCAGCAGACTCTAGGAATTAAATTTGCCTATCTATCTGATGCATCAGGCAAACTCAGTCTTAGTTTAGGATACAGGTCTTCCAAAGACACACATCATTTTATCTCCACTGAAATCAAATGGACTTGCCAATTTACACTCACACAGGAAAAAGTTTCAGGAAATTTTAATGACAAAGAAGGCCCGTTTATTCTAAATTTTTGCATAGTTTTGGACAGTTGTATGTTCCCTAAATTCCTCTTTATGTGATTTCCTTTTAAAGGAGTGAGAAATAAAATCAGTCTTGGAAAAATGCTGTCTTCTCATCCCTACATGATTAGACATGCTTATGACAATAGCCCCCATGTATCCGCAGGATAAAAATCTGTTAAGCTAGATAGCAGAGGGGAGACAGGCAGTGCCCCATGTTAAAGAGGTGAGGAGAAAAAACAGGTCCACAGAATTGATTCACCCAGAATCACACAGGTGGTGACTAGCAAAAACGTGCTCAGGAATCAGTCTCCTCGCTGCCAGCTCAATAGCTTAGGTCAAGGTTCTTCTGAGTCAGTAATGACTCAAAATATTGCCAAGCTGACGAAGTATCTCACAAATATTACTGGGGTTTCTCATAAGAAGTATATTAAATTATAACAAGGAAGGCATTAGCCCTTATTCCTTCAGCTGAGTTTGTGAAGTGGCACTTCATTGATTCTGTGCTTTGAGACAAGTGCTACCCCGAGAGTCTTTCTGAGACCATGGTGGAAGACCTGCACTGAAGCAGGATAGGGTTGTAAAAAGTAAGATGGATGGATACACACACTGTGATGCTCCAAATTGACCATCCCTTTCCTGCAGTAATGGTCAGCTCTAGACTTTTCAGCTGATCTGCTGTCCTGACACTGCACTTGAGAAAATGCAGATATTTAGACTATAGTATCATCTAATGAGAACTATAGAGAGACTAAGTAGATTCCCTTTGAACTTTTGGGATGCCACTGATGTTTGTTTCAATGGGATGTATCATTCACACTGTGGGCAGAGAGTGAGGATCCCAGGGGGACTGAGCTGTTCTGCTTCCTCCCGTTTTCATAGGAATTGCATGTGTAAAGCCCTAACCAGGGTAGAAGCGTCAGACATTAAAGTTCTCTGATACGCACACACTTTGAGACATTAGAAATAACTCTTCATGATTAAACACGTAGATAGCTTTCTGTCACTTTAGTGTGTTTTTAATCAACACATAGATTTAGATGGGTTGTTCACTTCTCGAATTTTCCCATTAATGTTATCCCCAAACACTTGGTTCTTGCTCAGTCAACACTACCACTGACAGCAATGCCAGGTAGGGCTGCAAGGCAAGGACCAATAGCTAAGATCTTAGTACAAGACAAATTCATTAGGCAAACTAAATAATTTAGGCACATTTGAAAAGCAAATGAATGTAGAGGTGTTCCCTTATGATTATTGCTCACATAGATTTTTCTTTAAGAGGAAAAACATAAATTAATAAAGGCCAGAATGTCTTTAATGACAATATTAGCAGCTGCCTTGTGGCTATTAAGACATGCACTCATTGTAAACTTTATTGATTTTTCCATTGGATAAAATTCTCTGGTTAAATTGTTATTTGCAGCTATAATCCAGAATGGCTGTGTTGGTCATTATCATTATAAAATGTGGTCAGAAAGTTTTTCATTGAAGCTCTGACCACATATTTTCAGAAAGACCCCTTAAGAACATCAGGGAGAGTCAGATGCAACCTACAAGTGCAATAGTCACTGCTCCTGTGAAGGTGATGACACTATTGATTAATGGAATGAGTTACAGGCTCTTTAAAAGAGTATACAAATCTGTGAATCATACTACATGTATTCACAAGAAAATTAATGGCCTAACTTTTCAAAACTTATTGTGCATCTGGATGCCACCATTACCACCACTTTCTGTAGAAAAAGTCTAAAGGGTACCTTAAAGATTGCTTATTGAGAAATTCCAAACCTTGACAGTTTAGGATACCTTTACGATGGGTAGGGCACAATTTAAGGGGTTTTCAGAGCATTGAGAGACCATTTCAGAGATTGGCAGCAGCTGCCAAATTCCTATCAAAGTTCAGTGTCAACCAAACTTGTATATGTTTGTGTCTTTCAATCAGTGGCTTTCCTCTATGTTTCATTAACAAGGAGTAATCTTGCCCTAGCAAGACTTGACCAGAAATGATTTTTTGCCACATAACACAACCACGCTCACTTTCCAGCTAGTCGAGTCTCGCTTGTTGTGCAGTGAATCTTATTCAAAAGCTTTCTCTTCATACATCTGTTCAGCTAAGGACTATAACCACAGCCTGGGAACCTTATCATTTCCCTGGTCATCCTGAGGCTTCCCTCTCTTTTGCAAGACGAGGAATGTGATTGTGGCATTCCTATAAAAGAGGCTCCTCGCTGACCCTTAGATGAAATATTTTATCTTAGAACTACTAGTTCTTTGTCTCATGCACTGCGAAAATTTACTGCATTTACAAATTAAATGCCTGACCCAGTGAACATTCACCTGAATAGTTTCACAAAGTTCAGCCAAAATCCTCATACATGTACATAAAGGGGTTGACCTTCTATAAGAGGAGAGCTTCAGTCTTGGCGGTTTGCTGCTTTATTCAGGAGGAAATGGTCAGTTAAGACTGACAAGGTTTGTTCTGCCTATCTGTGGCCCTGATTTTTTTCTTGAAAGAATTATATAAGGAAGATATATTTTGAGGGATTTAAAGGTTGTATATTGGATGACTAGAACAACTGTTCATAGGAGATGAGAAAATTAAAGAGAAGCTGAAAAATGTGGATGCAAAAACTCTTTTCCGTTTTCTCCATAATCAGCTGATACTGTACAGGAACAAGTTTTCTTATGCTATTTTGAGTCAGAACATTACAATTTATAATGGTTGCTCTAAAGTGACCCTAAAATATTGGGTTGAACACCTTTGCCTTTTATGTGTCACCATCTGCTACCAACCATAAAGAATTTGACACACAGTTTGCAATTTCGCTTGTCCGGTTTCAAGGACAGACGAGGTCACATCTAAAGCTTTCTCACAGTTTGGTATTCTCAGACTGTCTGAGTTCTTCAAACCCTTTTCTTCATTGCTGAAGCAGGAAAGAAATCAAAGTCCAGAGCTGTGGGAAAGAATTTGGCTCTTACTGGACTCTGTGCATGTGCAATAACCTGTTTCCTGAAACAGTATTTTTCCTGTGAGTATTTCACTGCATACCTAATGTTACAACACAGCAAAGTATGTGGTACCCTTTGGGCACAGAGTAGTGTCCTATGGGACCCAAGACACAAGGCAGTGATTTATTCTCTTACACAGAAATGCCAAAAGATGCCTGAGATACCATTAAATGCATTACACTAAAGTAAAACTTAGAGCTTTCAGCAACCATTCAGTAATGGAGGTGACATGTTCTGTTTACAAGAGTTATGTTTTCATATGAAGCAAGCAAGGGAGGGCAGAACGCATCATCAAGTCTTCAGAGAAATTCAAAGATGCGTCACTAGGAATATGGGGCTCCTTTTCTGTTGATCTCTCCAACTTAATACTGCTGTTCTTCCTCCTCCCTTTTTGGACTTTGGAGGTCTGAGAACCTCCAGGACAGGACGGAGCATTTCAGCTTTTTTGGGGGTAAGCTCTTACCTTTCAAAAATATAGCCTGGTATTGCCTAAATTCCAGTAGTTCCTGGTTAGGAGCAGAGCAAAGGTGGGTGGCTTGGCTTGGGGCCTGGACACAGTGTGAAATAGTGACTAGTGTCTCTGCACAAGCTTTTCTCTGCAACCATCCTCCAACCACCCAGGCACACAACACCCCCATGAAGACCAAGTGTAGTGGCAGAACACTCCTGCCATGTGGCTCCAGTCCATGCTTTCTTTTGCCTTCTTGGATCACTCAGTCGTGCAATCAGACTTTTAAAAGTATTTAAATATCTCCCATTTGAGATGCCTACTACTTTTCAAAATTGAACCATTAAATCAAGATTCCTTAATCCAAGAGTTGTTGGGAGGGTATATACATGATGTTTTGGTAGGTATGCAAATTCTACAGTAATAGAGGTCTTACATATACTGAAGAGGTACAGTGACTTTTGATGCTCTTACAGATCTTGCCTACAGGAGGATAAATCATAACTAATGTATAAAGGAAGTCAGGAAGAGCTGCTTAAGAGTTTGCTGAACAAAGATGTCTTTTTTGATAAACTCTTCATGTCAAATGCCAACAAGCTTAAAAAAGGAAAGAGTCCTGTAATTGTGATAACCTGTTCAGGTTACACTACCCTCAGGGAAACTGCTACTAATGACTGAATTAATTAACAAGAAATTGTTTTATGTGTTACAGATTTTAAACCAGCCCCCTGCCCCAATTTCCCTGTCTGCTTATTTTTGCACCAGTGTGAACAAAGAAGCCATTTGCCAATGCTTTGTTAACTTGTTACTCTCACTAAGCATTTATGTGTACCGTCATGGAAGGCAGGGTTGTGTGTATTACAGCTGGGAGCAATGTCTCCTTGTATCAGATACTCTGCAATCATTGTGTAGAAAAGTGTAAAACAAGTACCTTCAGAATCCATGATGCAGTTTTAGGCATTATAACCACTTCTCCCTAAGCTTGTCTACAAGATTTGTGCTGTGGCACTGTGGGAACAGATATGAAGAGATAAATTCAGTGATGCAGCTTCCTATTTAACTTCATACTTTTAGAACACCTTGGAAATGTGATCGCTGGTGCATAATTTATATCACAGGTTTTTTTTGTTGTTTCCCTTAAGTACCTTCTAGGCACATCTCTTGAGCAGATGAATGTCATGGGGGGCAAGTTTTTCCTGTAATTCTTATTCCTTTGGGATTATATGATTATCCTTTCATGCTAAAATTGTTTTATCTTCACAACTATTAATGGGTGTATGCTGCTATTACATGAACTATAAAAATGGTCTGTGTAAAATTACTAGCTCATTTATGTGTAAGATAATGCAGTTTTGTTGGAAAGGGCTTGAGCTGAATAAGCACCCCTGTTTTTAACAGGATTATGTGACAGATGGGGTAGATATAGATAAGGCTGCACAATGCATCTTCAGTCTTTCTTTAACAAACAGAAAGACAGCTCCTTTTCAGCTCACAATTGCAGGCACATTTTGTTCTATTTTGAAAGAATGCAAGAAATATTTTCTTGATTTTTATCTGCCTTTAATTAAGCTTCTTCAACAAAGAAAGCATTTCAAGCTTTATTCAAAACATTTTTCAAGCAAAACAACAAAAAATGCTCTTCATTCAGATACAGACTTGCCTTGAGTGGGAACAGCTAAACTAATGTGCTTTCTAGTTATCTCTACCACTGATAATGGTAGCACTAAATGTGTTTACAGGTATAAGATTTTGCATAAATGAAATTAGTAAATCTTGTTTGGCAATTTTATAGGTCAAGTGATATATATTAGCTTTCTTCCTCAAAGCTATGTCATGACACTGAAGTATTGCCTCTGTGTGCTTATACAGATGGATATGTGTAGATACGCACCTATGCATTCACCATGGCTCTGAATTTATTACCTGGCCCACATACGAGGACAAATCCCTAATGTTAACACTACTTGCTACCACCACACCCATCCAAAGGCTGATTTGGAAATGAGGAACTCGAACTGCACATTTGCTCTTCAGCCATCACAACTTCTGCTGCAGTTCCCTGCTCAGAGGTGTACATGGCTCCTGCTGTGGACTCTGGGCCACCAGTCTCATCATCTACTTCTAGGTCTTCATGACAAAAAAATATCAACATCCCTCATAGAAAAATACCAAAAATGCCGCATTATCTATTAGAAACTAGAAAACAGAGAGAATCTTAAAGTAAAATCTTGAGCCCCAAAATCTTGGGCCCCATTGAAATCAACAGGGAGCTCCATGTTGGGTTCCCACTGGCTAGAATTTCAGCCAGGGTTTGTATAGTTTCATTTCTTTTTGAAGCAGAAAATTAGACTGTAGTATTTTTACGGAAGTTATACTTTAATAAGGTATTTTCCCCCTCCTGCTTATGAATGCAGGTGTTTCTGTTACTTGTATCATGGATCAATAATACAAGTTCATAAATTGCTACACAAGTGATTCTCTCAGAACACCCAAAACCTGAGTTCTAGTACCTTGAGACAATTTAGAGTCCTTGTAGTGAAAGAACCCTTCTGGGAAAGAAAAAACCTCATACATGAAATTACCTCATCAGTCTTACAGATTGGTTGGATTTTGTTTTAAAATCCAGAATTTGGGGGGGGGGAGGGTTGGTAGGCTTGAATGTTTCTCTGCCTAGACTGTTGGTATGATGGTACCATTTTCATGGGAAAAAAATGCTTTGGTTGAAGAAGAAGAGACATTTCACTTCTGCACAAATGTGTAAAAACATCCCTTTTTGAAGCTGCAGGACTTTTGTAACATTAACACTATTTGTGTATTGCTTATATGTACAGCTTATACATATTATTCTTATGTAAACAAAACACTTTTAAAAGGTAGAGTATCTGAGGTCTTACGTATTTAGTCTAGAATGAGAGATGTGTTGTTACAATATAAATCTGAATTTTAAATTGTGAGATTTAAATGATTGCAAAAATCTGGGTGGGCTCTGAGGCACCAGCTTTGCAACCAAATGATGTCACTGTGCATTATCTGAACTCATGTAAAAATCTCTGTACACACATTTAGCAAGTGCAAGATAAAGAACATTGTAATCTATATATTTTCAGTTGTTTAAAAAATTATTGCTCTTCTGCTGGAAATTCTATCCTTCAGCTGGAAATTACTGTCCCTCAACCATGATTTGGTATTTCAATGCAAAGTAAAACTAGTTAGCTTATACAATAAAGTTTGGCTTATTTGAATTTAAATATTCTACTAAAAGAAGACTGTGTTTTTTCTGGTACTGATTTAATGAGAGCAGTTTAAGGCCAAGGCTAAAAAGGAGACTAAATTATTGCAGAGTAATTCCCCTTAGGCTTCTGAACACACTGTGATCTGGACTAAAACTCACTTATTCTGGACTGGAGCATCTATACATGCACACCAGAGAGCTTTCCTGGGACAATCTATTCCACTCGAGTTACTCCAGTTAATTACTTTGTACTGATGAGTCTTGAAAGTCAGCTCTGCCTTTAGCATTGAAACATTCTCAGAAATACTATGAATTTTCTTGAAACAACTTTACCACAAAATAGCACATTAGAAGAAACAGTCGGGATTGTGAAGCATTACTTTGTGTTTTGAAAACCTTCCTTCTCTTGGCTGTTGGCATAATACATACAGTGCCAGACCATCCCAGAGCCAACACTAGAAATACGCTGATTTGCAGGAGAGAAGGATTTGATCCCATTTTTGCCGTTACAGATTTTTGTCTGAAAAAGGCCCCCATGCTGCTCACAGTGATGTGCCTGCTTCTTACCCATAAGCCATGCTATTGAACTCATGGGGATTTGCCTGTGTAAAATGCACATGCAAGTTGTTGCTGATTTGGAGCCAAAACATGCAAATGGTAATTGAACATTGCCCTGTGCGCAATTTACACAGTCTGTAGATGCAAAGGGATGTATGTTCTGGTGTCTTACTGGACCATATGCTGTGTCCCTCTTGGAGGCTTCTCCCTCATTGCTGAGAAGTCTCATTAAGTTAGTATGGGGCAGCAACAATATTAGCAAAACAAGAGCTTGATAGAATCTAAGTATGTTTCTTTGCTCATATGGCTTCTGGCTGTGAGCCTCAAGAGTTAATGGAAATTGGCAAAAATGAGTATGTCCCACTAAAGGCAGCTCATGGCATTAAACAATTATGCAAGAATTTTTCATTGGAAGCGATGAGGGATGATGACATTGCTCTTAATATTTGACCTTCCCAGTTTCAACTGCTCAATACCTCTTACTGTACACAGAAATTGCCAAAATCCCACCTAATGAGCTGAAAAATGACACATGACAGATCTGATGGCTAACTGCAGCTAGGAGAAGAAAGACTGCTACAGAACAAAAATTCCCAATCTCGCTCTTATTTTTCTATTTTTTCCAGTTATATGGAGTGTTTAAATATATAATTTGAAGGCACAGATAATTAAAAACTTCATTCAAAGCAAGCTGAAGTCAGGCAAAGTTCTGGTGTTTTTAATGTCTTTTTGGCTCAGATCTGCAGTATGTTCACAGTTATTGGGTACTCATAGGATTTCAGTTTTTTTTGTTGCTGGGAAAGCTGTTTTGGTCTTATTCCAAGGGGCACTGTTTAATTTCCCTTTATTCCTGGTAGATTTACACCCAGTTAACTCTTTTGACTTCAAGGAGAAGCTCCTGAATTAAGCTGGAATAAGAAGGTTCCTAAGAATAAGAGGATCATGACTGCAGCCCACTGTACCTTTGAGTCAATGTGTAAGAATCACATGTTTATAAATGATGTCATTGGCTCCTTTCTCTCCTGCATTATTTAATTTCATCTTAAAAGGGCACCACTAAAACTGCTATAATTACTCTAGGAATGGAAAATAATTTTCAGCAGCTCCAGTCCTGTTTCAGTCAGGCAAAAATTATGTCTTACCTTTGATAAGAAACAGTGGAGATGAATAAGTGAAGCTTTAAATATTTGTTGATTCTTCCTATGCAGCCCCATAGCCTCATGTTGCAGAGACCTTGGGATCTCTTACTTCAAAGAGCGTCAATCTGAAAGAATATGTTGCCAAAAGAATTAAATCGAAGAGTCTTACAAAGTTGTTTCTATAACGTACCCCTCTTATTGTAACCGGTGATATAATGTAGGAACTTGACTTAAACTCTGCAAACTTTGTGAGTCCTCTAAAGGACCTGGATAAATAGCATCAGGTTAGGTTTAGCAAATGAATGGTATGTACATAGCCCTGGGAAAGAGCCTTAGTTTCTCTGTTCTTCATCACTTGTGCTCTTAAATAAGCTTATTATGACTTTTTTTCCCCCTCTACTTTCCTACTTCCTTGACATATGATATTTTGGAGACGGTTTTTGATGCATTGTCATGTTTTTAAAGAAAAAAATCACAGATATTGTCACTTCTACTATCACCATATGGTAAGTCTTGATTAGGTTAATGGGATTTTTATAAGGGAGTGAAAATACTGTGGGTGTCTTTGGGGCAAGGGTAGACGTGATGTTTTATCCTACAGCATCTGAAGTCAAAGACTTGGCCAACCAGGACCACAGAGTATGTCGTCTTCAGTGGTTTAAATATAGTAAGCTGAGAAACAGTGTATCTGTCCCCTTTCCACCAGGTCAGCAATTTTGAGGGTAGCTAATTAAATTTCTTCATTATTTCCTAAGAGAGAAGAGAAAAGGAAATAACAAAAAAATCCATGATTTTAGGAGGTTACAGATGAGCCAGAAAGAGTTGGTCTTGATCCTGACTTTTGAAATGGAAATCATAGAATCTTAGAATCCTAGCATAGTTTGGGTTGGAAGGAACATTAAAGATTATTTAGTTCCAACCCCAGTGCCATGGGCAGGGACACCTTCCGCTAGACCAGGTTGCTCAAAGCCCCATCCAACCTGGTCTTGAATGCTTCCAGGGATGGGGCATCCACACCTCCTCTGGGCAACCTCTTCCAGTGCTTCACCACCCTTCCAGTAAATAATTTCTTCCTTACATCTAATCTAAATCTACCCTCTTTCAGTTTAAAGCCATTACTCCTCATCCTATCACTATACTCCCTGAAAAAGAGTCCCTCCCCATCTATCCTGTAGGCCCCCTTCAGGTACTGGAAGGCTGCTACAAGGTCTCCCCAGAGCCTTCTCTTCTCCAGGCTGAACAACCCCAACTCTCTCAGCCTGTCTTCATAGGAGAGGTGCTCCAGCCCTCTCATCATCTTTGTGGCCCTCCTCTGGACTCTCTCCAACAGGTCCATGTCCTTCTTCTGCTGGGGGCCCCATATGTGAATACAGTACTCTAGGTGGGGTCTCATGAGAGCAGAGTAGAGGGGGAGAATCACTTTGCTCGACCTGCTGATCGTGCTTCTTTAGATGCAGCCCAGAATGCAATGGGCTTTCTGGGCTGCAAGTGCATATTGCTGGCTCATATTCAGTTTTACATCCACTGATACCCCCAAGTCCTTCTCCTCAGGGCTGCTCTCCATCCACTCATCGCCCAGCCTGTATTTGTGCTTGGGATTGCCCCAACCCATGTGCAGCACCTTGCACTTGGCCTTGCTGAACTTCATGAGGTTCGCATGGGCCCACCTCTCAAGCCTGTCAAAGTCCCTCTGGATGGCATCCCTTCCCTCCAGTGTGTTGACCACACCACACAGCTTGGTGTTGTTGGCAAAGTTCCTGAGGGTGCGCTCAATCCCACTGTCTGTGTTGCTGACAAAGACGTTAGAAAGTGCCGGTCCTAATACCAACCCCCGTGGAACACTACTCATCACTGCTCTCCACTTGGACATTGAGCCGTTGACCACAACTCTTTGAGTGTGACCATCCAGCCAATTGCTTATCCACTTAGTGCCCCATCCATCAGATCTATGTCTTTCCAATTTAGAGACAAGGATGTCGTGTAGGACAGTGTCAAATGCTTTGCACAACTCCAGGTAGATGATGGCAGTTGCTCTTCCCTTATCCATCCAAGCTGTAACCCCATCATAAAAGGCCACCAAATTTGTCCAGCACGATTTGCCCATAGCGAAGCTGTATTTTCAAGTATACAGAACAAAGATACCCAGCCTTACAAGACTGATTTTTTTTTTTTTTTTTTTTTTTTTTTAGTGTTGTTAAGCTGCATCCAAATAGCCTTTGGATTCCTACACAAGAAATAAAATGTTTTCAAAAGATATACTGGTTGAGCCAAATTTAGAGATGAAATTATATTTCTTTATGACTTTACAGTCTTTTAGGTTTTCTTAAAGAATGTATGTGATTGAGGCTTAAGATGTCTGAACAGGCATGACAGACGCAGGGAGGAGCTGAGAAGGTTTCAAAGGCTGAATTTAAGTAGGCTACTTCAAGCTGCTGAAGATAAAAGATGAGAAGGACTTAAAGTTCAAGCACTGCCATCCAACTAAAGGCAACCACATGGTATTTATGGACTTGAATTTGGGCAAAACATATTTAAAACCACATGCAAAACAGTATTTAGGCAAATCTTTAAAAACTTCTAGCTCAGTATGTATAACTAAAAAGTCTGAGTTATTTATGGGCCAGTGTATGCTGGGCGAGCATAGGATATGAGCTTCACACAAATTTTTTTGGTAGATTTTTCAGTTTTTATGGTTCTAATTTTACTGTGGTTAAATCATAAAACAGAACCACTTGGAAAAATACCTGGATATTTCATGTGGGGTTTTCAGAGTGGAGCTGATGGCTGTACTAGTAAACAGCAGAAAAGAGCACCATGAAGGGTGGCTCCAACGTAGATGAAAAGGGCTCTAAAATCTAGAGTTGTGTGTTGTGCAGCATGCACACACACACACAAGCTTACACTAAATTTTTGCTGGTTTGGGAGGGAAATCTGCTTTCAAATTGATTAAGAGGGCATGCCTAATTAGAAACATTTATCACATGTACACTCACAATTGCTTTTTTGTTTTCACTCTTCATTTGAAATTGTATAAATCACAGGAAAATAAGTATCTCGTATCCAAAATGTCCATCTCTTTGTTCTTTTTTATTTGATTGCAGTCAGATGAAAAGCGCTGCTTTGAAATAGAGGCAATGGCCAGAGGCCCACTGATTGCCTGTAAACAGAAACAAAAAAGGGGCACTGGTAACATTTAGAATGGTTTATCAGTGATCAAAGCACAGGAGGTGCTGTCTAGACAGCCTAGGTGTGGACTAGCAAATGGCTTTCATTAAGGGTCCTCTACTCTGGTGCCATTGTTTCAGCTCTGCTCTTCTTCAGGCCAATCTGTGATTGATTTCCAGAGAGGTGCCCAAGTGCCTGTGGCAATGGGATAAAGCTTACAGGACTTTGCTTGTTCTGACAAGGCAGAGTAGCTGCCTATCACATTAGCGCAAAATGACACTTTCATTTATGTCCACAGTGCTTTGAAACAAATACTTTCAGCTATAACAATTGCTCTTTGCAGCTTGAGCTCCGGAGTCAACTTCTTGTGTTCCAGAGAGTAAAAGCTTGTGAAATAATTTCTGAAGTATCCTATAGCTAAACAGGGTCATATTCTGACCTCTCTGAGAACACTGTACTTTCCTCTTCTTGCATAGTCATGTCTTTTGCTTTAAGGATGTATTTTATTTATAATGTTGCTGAAGTTGTTTTTTGGGACTGGGGAGAACAGCTTCTCTTTTTACCCATACGAATTCCTGTACGCATCCCACATGTGCTGTGCCTGTCTGTAGGGATACTTGGCACTCACGAACTGATGTACTAAATCATGGGACTCAGATTATTCCAATGGTTTCACTACAACCCCTAATGTGAAAATGCAGGACTAAGTTAACTTAGAAAAAGGCCTCATGTTCAGCTGGTGCAAATTACCAAATTACAATAAACTACCAAATTACCAATGCGCAGGAGCTGCAGATGTGGTCCGTGTTGTCTCAGCCTTTCCACTTTGTGCTTGCTTTGTTTCATAGGTGACCCAATTCCACTGCTCAGCTGCAGCTGCCCCTGGAAAAACTCATAGAGGGCAGGGAGATGTGGCAATCCTGCCTGTGTTGATGTCTTCTCTGTTATTTCCTCAGGGTCATTTTTTTGTCTTGCAGATTCCACGGAGGTTGTGGACCTCTTGGTAGTGACAATATAAGGCAAGCCTCAGAAGGCTCCTGTTACTGCTAATAGAAGAAATATATGGACCTCTAAGGTGAAAATCAGTGCTCCATGCCCAGCACTGAGGTGCCAGATGACCTTGTGATCTCTACGGCAGAACTAGTGGCTCAGTGTGCTTGGGTAGGGAGCTCTGAGCAGGATCACTCCCTCCAAGGCACCCATGGGCTCCTTAAGTTACTTTGAAGCAGTCTGAAAATACTGAGCAGCAGAAATCTAAAATGCAGGAGCAGGCAGTGAAATTATATGGGCAGCTGCTGAATGAATTAAACGTCCTGGGGTTTTTTTTGTTGTATTCTTTTTTAATGCTATCGAACTATTACTGTGACTGCTGCCGCACAACAAAAGTCTTTGTGAGGCTACATACACTACTGGCTAGCAAGACCTCTATTAATGCCCTCCAGACTAGGGATAATAGGCATTTACGGTACAGAAAAAATTTTGACCGGTGCTTTGGCTTCAAGTGGAAAAGCCATTTTTTTCAGACTTCTTGAGGGTGATCCTGAAAAACAGAAGATGGAGAAACCAGCCAGTTGGTAGCTGGGGTCGAAGAGGACATTGAAAAGAAACGGACTGTAGCTTGAGTAAGACACAAAAGAACTTCACCAGCTCCAGATGCTGGCTCAGCCAAGCCAGAGTAAAATAAAAAGAATTGGTTTCAAGATGGTGATTTTGCGAAGGGATCTCTAACTATGCAATATTAAGGGAAGAGCAACGCAGTGTTAAAGGCATGTGCAAAGTCTGTGTGCCATGTGTGTGCCTGTCATGTCAAGTTATAAACCAAAAGACTCATACCATCGGCCCTGGGAACAGGGGATTTTAAGTCCCAAGCTCAGAACTCACCCAGGCTGGATGTGGAGCTGGTGTCCGGGTGTCACCTCTCAGGACAGTGGTCTGACAGCAAGCTCAGGTGAGTCTGTGCTCTCCTTGGACTCCAGAGGCTTTGAGGACTCACTGGATTCAGTAGATGTAGTCACCCATACTATTTCAGTCAATAATAAGTGCGGTTCAATTAAAGGAAATTGCCCAATGATTTTTTTCCCCTAACATTTCAGCCTTTTTTTTAATTTACATTTTTTATTACAAAAGACAAAGGCAAGGTTGAAGAAGAAAATCTTTTGCAAATATTTGAGTTCTGCTCACCATTTTCATGTTTGCTTGTGTTTGCTCATGCCAAACGTGTGGGTCATTTGCTTTTGGGATATATATGTATGCATCTAAACATAATGTTTACAAAGCTCAGACCATTGTGAAGTTTTGCACAGGCCTATGTTACTGAAATTTCATGACATATTATGACTATTACCTCTCTGGTATAAGTTTAATATTATGATTGACATTGTTGAAGGCCGAGGTTAAATAAAAGGTTAAAGCAAAAATTTTGCAGTCCTAACAAAATGGCAAGAACTGGGAAGGCTGTTAAAGTTTCTAAAACTCCAATTTATTCTGTTTTAACTCATTTCATTTCTAGTCCATTGCGGATATGGATTCACTTCTGGTTAAGAACTATTAGAAGAAAAATTTTTAGGTGATATTTGCA
This sequence comes from Aquila chrysaetos chrysaetos, assembly GCF_900496995.4. Lineage (NCBI taxonomy): Eukaryota > Metazoa > Chordata > Aves > Accipitriformes > Accipitridae > Aquila > Aquila chrysaetos. The sequence goes on from NC_044004.1 coordinate 11,330,029, forward strand.
AAAGCAAGGACTGAAGACTGTGGGGCATGGAAAAGTTAGTAAAAGATTTTCGCAAGTCTGTGTCTGGGTTGGTGATGCAGAGGAAGGAAAACTCATACTGAAGGAAGTCTCCACATTCTTTTCTTGTATATTTAGTGATCAGAAATGGTCCTTTCTTTGGTCTGATTTATTGGTTTCCTCAGCACTTCAGTGGTGAAGGGAGTGTAAGCTGAACTGGGAAACTCTTCAAACCATTTTGAGTAATTATCTGCTCTTTACTGGAAAATCTTTCCCCAATGAAATCTTCGGAATTCACACATTCACGAATTAGTAGTTTTATGCATCATTTCCTCAGCATCGTAAAAGAAATGGGGGTGATACCACAAAAGCAGTCAGTGAATTAATTTATAACAGGCTTTCACTGGCCCGGTGAAAAGTGTGAAGATAACTTTCTTAGAAAAGATCTTTCTAGCTTTCTTAGAAAAGATGTTTCTAATTTTCTTAGAAGTTATCTTTACACTACAGTTTTTGAAAAATTTTATTTTTATGTAAATATTGCTTCTTTTTGAGAGAAGTGCTTTTTGAACTGTTTTTACAAGGAATTATTCTTTTGAATGATAAAATTGTGTGAATGCCCCCCAAAAGGCACATTTGTAACATTTTGGTTACAGTTACCATTCCCTACCACTAGTGTTGTGCCTTGTTTAGATTTAGACTGTTTAAATGTTTCTAAGTGTTCCTGTGCTCAAGTCAGCTATACCATGACTTAGATCTCGTTAAAGCCAAAGCTTCGTACTTGCTAACAGTAGATCATGCCTGTCTATGCTGACCTTTTCAAACATTTCAGACACAGCTTTTTAACAAACACGTCCTAATGAAATGCCATAGATCTTATCCAGTCAACTTCTCTGAGAGCACACTTTGCCAGGCATTTGCTCGGAAAAGTCCAACGATGTTTTGCAACAGCAGATTACGTGCCTGCAGCTGAGGTTTGTCCAGCAGTGCAGAGCTCTTCACACCATTGCCAAAAGCTGGCTTTCCATCGTATCTGGTGCAGTTTTCCACTGACTTTTGGACAAGTCTTTGACAGTGTTCAATTAGCTCCTTCCTACTTCAGTGAGTGGCGTGGTGGCTACCACATTCGCAGACCTGCCCCATTTCTGAGCTGTGGTCTTATTTGGATCAATCTTTGCCTCTTTCCTTCTCTCATTACCTCTTTTCCTTTGCTTCTTTTGGCCAGCATAAAATATTAAGATACTCCATCACCCACCACGCTCTGGATTATTTAAGATATACTCCCCTCCTTCCCTCTGTCTGGCCTGTTACTGTTCAGGCTGAACTGCCTCATACTGTGTGTAGCCCCTAAGCAAATTTGAAACTTAAATAACCTCGATAAATCTCATCCCTTGCTCTGGCATCTGGGTGTCTTATGAGACCTGTAATGAGATCAGGGTCTCAGCCTCTGTGAGATTCCTTTTGCTGCCTGCAGCTCTCGCAGTCAGCTGGGAAAGGATGATTTAATCATTTAAGAAATGCTAAGCGGACAGGTGTGTCATTTTTTCACTTCTGTGCTCACTTCTCAGTGCCACAATTCAAAGGGCAGTTCCTGGCCCCAGGACATTAGTTATTTTTTAATACAAAGTAGCACTTCCAAATGTATGTTTTTCCTGGGTATCCCCTCTGCTTTCTGACTGTCTGGAATTTTTCTTTTAGAAAAACAATGTCACATTGAATCAGAAAGGTCTATTTGAATGTAGTCTCCAACATCACCCAGTTCCTCTTTCTCTTGGCTTCTTTCTCAGAAAATAAATCTTTCCTTCTTATATGAGATTTATTTCTTCATCACTCCGGGGAGTGCAACTTTCCTTTATAGCTTTAACAAAACAATGTCACTCTCATTCTTTGCATTCCAGAACTTTGGATTAGTTGATTTAACAGTGATTAACTGTGCTAAACATTACCAAATATTGATCTTCATATAAAAAAGCCAAATGATCTACAATGTGAACCAATGAAAAAGTAATAATTTCGGAAATCTTATTAAAAAATCCAAACTCAAATATAAGTCTATGGTTTTTAATGATAAAAATAGTACACTAAATGTTTTATAATACCAGTTATTCACTGCTTGTTCACTGCTATTAATATAATAAAGCTTTATTCCAATGACCTTTTCTGTAAAATGTGACAGCTATTGCAAAACAAAGCAATAGTCTTACTCTGATATAAGCCAGATCCTTCAGTGATGTAAATGGAGACAATTAACATTAGCTAGGGATCTGACTCTTTCTTCTTAATTAGGATTCACTTAGAATTCACCTGGAAAATTCTTAATAACCCTTTCTTCCTAACAAAGAAACATGCGGTGGAATTTTAATGGCTCCATTATGTTAACAAAATACAATGTGATTATAGTGATGATGGGAATTTGGCTGTACTGCTTGAAGAACATCTGGTTTAAAATAAATATGCAAATTTCTTCATATATGTGTTAATCTGTCAAGTCTAAAGGATGCCAGAGTTTAGTGAGACCAAACACTGAAGTGTAGTAATCAAATAGAAGTGGTTCGCAGCAATTTAGGCTTACATCATATAGATCTATTCATTCATATTTACCTTGAATGTTGTTGAAAAAGGCACTGTAGGCTATATGCTATACGCTGGTTCCATATACAAGCACATCAGTAACAGAGACCTTGATGTTCATTCTGATGTTATTTACACCAGGTTAATCCTTGTGTAATGAAATTGGTGAAAGTCAGTGCAATGTAATCAAAGTCAATGCAGCTATGCTGATTTAATCTTGTCTCACACACAAACTGATTGACTTCAACAGTATTAATCCTATTCATCAAAGCAATGAGTTTGAAATCAGCTTTTGCATTACTAATTCCTTTATTAGGCAAACCATTATTATCATATGTCATTAGAGTCCTCTCCACTTTCAAAAACTTCCTGAAACTTCAATCATACTATTTCTATGTCGCTCTAAATCAGGAAAAAGTTCTTTGTTGCAAAATTGGAGGACTTATTCTACAGCTCCCCAAAATGCAGGCAAAACCCCATTTTTTCTATGGATTTGTTAGAGTGAAGAGTCTTCTCTCAAAATGCTGAGCTATCAATGGTGACTGTTATGACCATTGCCTGGCTTCTTTCTTGCCACCTCTTATTTCGTGATGGGCATGTTAGTTTATAGACAATGTTGGAAAGTAACTTCTTTTCAAAACGAGCCTTTTCATGGGAAATCATAGAAGCATAGAGTCATAGAATGGTTTGGGTTGGAAGGAACATTAAAGATCATCTAGTTCCAACCCCAGTGCCATTGGCAGGGACACCTTCCACTAGACCAGGTTGCTCAAAGCCCCATCCAACCTGGCCTTGAACACTTCCAGGGATGGGGCATCCACACCTCCTCTGGGCAACCTCTTCCAGTGCTTCACCACCCTTCCAGTAAATAATTTCTTCCTCACATCTAATCTAAATCTACCCTCTTTCAGTTTAAAGCCATTACTCCTCATCCTATCACCACACTCCCTGAAAAAGAGTCCCTCCCCATCTATCCTGTAGGCCCCCTTCAGGTACTGGAAGGCTGCTACAAGATCTCCCCAGAGCCTTCTCTTCTCCAGAGAAGAAATGATGTTGGAGCTGCCAGAAAACAGTGTAGCATCCTTCCGAGCTTCCTCCCCACAACTGTGGTGGCCCAGCTGAATGTCCTCGCAAAACAGTGATCACTGTTGCTGTAGAGTGTCCTCGGCGAGGTCTGCCGGGTAAACCTCTCTGACCTCTGGCAGGGCTGGTGCTGAAGACCTGTTCCATCATGCTGACTAGATGCTGGGAAGCTAGTTGGAGATCAGCAAGTCGGCGACCTTCTTTTGGTGACAGATGTCCCACAACACAACACAGTGAACAAGTGGCATGGGTATAATGATGGGGTTTTGTCAGTACTGAAGTAGGTGGGCCACTTCTCACATTCTTTGTGGGAAGCTTTGCCTATTGTGGACCTGCAGGTGATATCCCTGGTGTCCGTAATTCCCAGTAGTGGTCAAGAACTAAAACTATATCAAGAGATGTTCTGGGGTAGAGAAAGGCATTACTTAATTGTTTGAGGTTATCACTAGGAATTGAGAAACATCCCAGATCCCAGGTTTCCTCTTTGGGCATACACGTACTGACATTTTTAGTTTGATTGCATCAAATTAGGTGTCTTCATGAGATGCCTGTTTTTCAGTAGCTGTTGAATATTTAGTTTTTCTTTAGGCTATATCATGCAGAATGATGCTGCTTGCTGTTAAAGAGCATGAGATAGGGCTGGTACTAAAAAAAAAAAAAAAAAATAATAAAACCACAGTAGAAAATATTAGTTTCCATGACTAATTCAGGAAAATTTTATTGTGCCAGGCCTGAACTATACTTCAAATGGATTTCTCAGATCCCCAAAGAGAACAGAAGGAGGTCAGTCTCCTTTACACTGTCCATGCTAGCATGCAAGCATGTGGTTATATTACATCCTAGTGATTAGATCTTTTCAGAAAATCCCGTGAGTCAGTCAAAATATCTCCAGATGGGAAGTGCAGCTCTGTCTAGCCTACAGCACCATGCTGTGATTTAAAACCATGATGAAGCCCCTTGTGAGTGGGAGCCTATACACTTAGTTTAGCCTGTGTACTTAATTTTCAGGATGTTTGCAGTCCCAATGAAATTAAGTTTTCAAGGTCTAAGCTTGTCTTCATTTTTATTTAATGGTTATCAGCTGGCTTCTTTAGGTACTTGACATGATTTACATTATTAGGACTTAGTTCAATAAAATATTTCTGAAGGCTTTCTGTAAAGAGTTTATTTAAAGAACTAAAATTTGTTCTACTGATAGACACACATAAAGTTGAAAGATTAGCATAAGGATGCTTCAGAAGTGTAAATTGGCATAAAACCTTTCATACTAATGTATACATTATTTGTATGGTGGTCTACAATGTTTTTAGCAATTCTCTTTAGTGAGGTTGAACTGGCTCTTTCTTCAAAGGTGTAACAGTGCTGTCTTTGGGGGAATTATCCCAGGAAAGAGAAACAGTTGATGAATTTTGTAATGCTAACTTTAGTAACAATTTAAAATGTATGTTTTTCTGGTAATAACCATGAATTGGTTGTCTTGAAATGTAGACAAATGTTAAGTATTAAAGCACCTTCAGATATGGGAAAATGAGTATGTTATGATTTATGTTTCCTTCATTCCTATCACCTTAAATAAGAAAAATGTTAGTTCTCAATTGCCAAATAGCTGTATCTGGTATTTGTTAGATTATGATTAACAATAACCATTGACAGCTAGCACCTCAGAGCAAGCCAGCTCTTCTCATTATACAACTGATAATTCAGACAAGATTTAATCAAACAATGAAAATATACAATGTTTATCTTAGCTACTATGCAGGTCTTCACAGATTGAGGTTTGTTTGTACAGATGGGCAACCAAACATAAGAAACATTTCAGTTGACCCCCCCAAAACAGGTGCAAACCTAGCTTTAATGGGCGTCTGTACTTTGGCTGGCAATAGCCTCACAAAGGGCCCCTTTGCCTGTTTTTTTTTTCTTTTCTTTTTTTTTTTTTCCTACCAAGAGTGGGAATAATTTGTGCAGATGGAAAGGATGATAGAAGTATTGTTTCTAGGGCCATGTTTCTGAGTGGGATCTCTTTCCAAGCCACTCGCAGAGTGGCTTCTGCAACCCCCACCAAGAGCAGTCAGCCAGGGAGAGGGAATAACTTCACCCCCTTCCTCTTCTCCTTATCCTTTTGTATTTTGGCTGACACCTGCAATATATTAATCAGTCAGAATCTGGCCTGTAACAAACTGTGCAAGAAAGCAACTTACATTCTATTGAGTGACCATAATGTCTCACTGCACTAAACATGCTCATTAAAAACAGGCAAACCCATTAAGTTAATATAAAGTAAGAACCGTTCCAAATACTTAAAACTGGAATTGCAGCCAAAATTCCCACAGAATTGGAAATGATTAAGCTATATTCTGTATTTAATACATAAGAACACACGTGTGAATTCGAACACATTCATATACAAGGAAATGTGTACGCAGTTTGGAAGCACAGCCTGTGCTTCCCAGTTGCAAAAGGCTAGGAGGTATTGCTGTCGCAGGGAAAACTGTTCTGTGATGTTTCTGGTCCTATGGGAGCCCTGACCTAAGAAATGAGTATTTTTACAGGTTAGCTCCACTCTTCCCTATTCTTCCTTTTACCACAGAAAATAAAAATAAAACAAATGGAAAGGGTTTTGCTGTCTTCTAAAAAAGGAATGTATAGTGTCCTGAATGAGTGACAGGAGATGTAGGACCACTACTAATGAGTTAAAGGAATGGGTCTTTGAATTAGTCTTAGCAGCAGTTGCTAAAGGATGCAAATGTCTATGAAATGAGCAAATGCCCTGGGCAAATATTCCACTGCTCACACTAGACTTACAATGATGGAAAAGAGTAAATTCTAACCCCATTTTATGATCTCTGAGTGTAGATACATTTCTGCTGCATTTACTCCAAATTCCAGAGTGCTTCCAGTGGCTCCTGCGTTGAGTTTCTCATCACAACAGCTGGGTCCTCCTGCAGCAGGAGGAATTGCACAGGAAAGATCTCATCCAAAGCCTAATCAAAGCAGCTAAGGGAGTCAATGGGAAAAATTCTGACTTTAGTGGTTAATAGGAGGCAATAGCAACACTAACCTATAGAAGCATCACAGAAGATCTGCATTTAAATATAGAGCCACACCTCATAAATGTTAGCAGCTTATATATTCACTTAATATAACATTTCTGAATGATTCCTGAGGAGACTCTTGTGACCCTTGTTAAGAGACATAGTGCTCCCCAGATGAAGAGTTACAGAAATATGTTCCTGTGGACATATGTAATTATAAATGGTCTACAGAATAAATAGTAAAGAGACTTGAGGACCCAGGCCATGAAGAAGTAAATCACCTGTGAATATACCAAAGTATTAGTGACATGCAAGTTGAAAATCCCCAAGCATCTCTAGAGTACCCTCATGCAGTGTACAGAGGCTTGGCCATGGTTATAACTAGGCAACGAACCTCACTTGTGCACTGCAATTGCAAGTAAGATGTCCCACAGGAACTTGTGCACCAAACTGGAAGGAATGATGCCAATTAACTGTCTCAAGGCAATATAAGTTAAAGATTTCAAGATTTAGAAATGCTTAGGAGGATGCAGACTTGGCAAGAGGAGTAGAGGCTTGCCTGTCCTCCAGCATCAGTGCTTTCTTAGTCTTTCTTTGGCTATATCACAGAGTTCAGCTCTGAGAGAGCTTTCTGTGGCTATGTACTTTGCCACCAGCTCCATCCAATAAAACAGCAGTGGGGATTTTAAAGGGATAATTAATACAAAAAAGTCATTTGGATTAAAGCAATATCAGTCTTTACCAGTTTTACAAAGAAACCAACAACTCAGCAGTTATGGCCTTATTAGAAACATGAGTTAAAGTTATGATTAGTTTACCAAAAAAGACTACTGTTGTTGGGCTGAGGAAAAAAGAGGCAAAAGGGCTAAATGGGTAACTGGTGACTGTAGTATGATGAGGCCAGAACTTTCTCTGACTTATAAATAGCCCAGCCCAAGTCTGGGATGAAGTGTGCTGGGGTCATACAAAGTATTCATGGCACATGCCGGAATTTCACAATGTCATAATCGTAATCCTTGCTTTCACCCTTTCATTTATTAACTGCCGTATTTCTTGTGCCAAGTCTGTAGTTAAACTGCACATTCTCTGGGAAGCAAATGTGTTGTCTTTATATTCAACAAGGTGCCTGTAACACTTTTGGGAGCCACAATTATTGTAGTATAGTTCTCTACATTGTTATAGTATTCATCTCCCAAAGAGCCTTTCTGAAACATCAGTTACACTCTACAGTACTCTCCTCTCCTCTCCTCTCCTCTCCTCTCCTCTCCTCTCCTCTCCTCTCCTCTCCTCTCTTTTTTCTTTTTTTTATTTTCCATGCAAAAAGAGAAGAGCATAATGCCAGATGTATCAAACTGCTGGGTTTACAATCTGCTTAGCAACACAAGCAGCCTCACTGACAATGATCCCAGTGAGATGTCGTCTGAAGTTCCAGATGCATGTCTTTAAAAGTCAACTTTTTTTTTACCTACCTGATTTTATATGAAAATGCCTGAGAAGTCTGTGCTGCTAAACCCACATGAACCCCTTCTATTGGTCCATGTATATTGGGAACGATATGCCTATAGTTGGTGCTTGCAAAAGTACTGAACACTTTGGAAAGCATGTGGAGCTCATTTGCATTTATTTCTTAAAATTGGGGGAAAGGTACTTATTTTGTGAAAACAGTCATTTCCTTGTGAAAAATACGTAATTTTTGATCTCCCTCACAGTATTTTAGAGAGAAGAAAACCATACAGCCTTTCCCACTTCCCAGTTCTCTTTATTAATTTTACATATCTGGCAGAAGAAATGTTCCTCAAAATGTCTTCCATATGATCCATTTCAGCTAATTGTATTCTGAATATCCAATTAATCTGAATCATATCTACTGAGATCTTTAAAGGCCTGATTACATTAGAGAAATGTGTAGCTGCCTAATATTACATCATTGATCAGATGATACCAAATGATGATCCATGTCAGTAAGTAGTTGTGAATTACAGGCATACATACAACCAAGTATTTAATTTACAGACTATGTATTTATGTCCACACAGCTAACATAAATGTACTCTGAAGGTGCCATAACACAAATATTCTGAGTCCTGATTTGACTTCTGTATTTCACAACAGTTCTTTGAGTCAGTGAATATTGTAATAAGTGATTTTAGGGAAACAAAACTGAAAAAAACCCTCTAAGACATCAAAGCAGTGCAACAGATGCCTAGTTTAGAAGGGTCGCAGCATGTTTCCCTGGCTTCCAGGGAAAACTGACATCTACAGTAGAAGACGTAAAGCTGTAGTGATACTGTGACTGAGGAAGAGAGCAGAAGGGATGAAGGACCATGTCCATGTCTTGGGACACAGCAACAGCAAGAAACTTTGTTACTTAAGGATGCCACTGCTATGAGGGGAAATACTAGCAGAATAAGGTCTCTTCAGCATGAATAAGCCAGGCTGAATTGTTCAACAGGCAATGGTTTTGTCAGAAAACAAAATCCCAGGGGGACTGCATCTCATTTTTTCACAATCAGCCTAAGAAAAGATAGCCAGACCAAATAAGACCAGACTACAATGGTTCTTTGAGATTTTATTGACAGATACAAAGAGAAGAAACTAATTTTAAATCTTTCAAAGTGATTGCAAACATGAATCCCTTTTAGGAATGAGATAATTTTAATGGAATAAGCATTTTAGCTATATTTAGGATTTATGACAGTTTTCTAAACAAAGCTGCCAAGTAAGAATAAAATTTTACTTGGCAAATTTAAGCTATGTTTTGTTTCAAAACATATGGTGTAGAAATTTGGGAAACTCATTTCATGATGCTTGAATTCTCCCCTTAACTTCCCATTACCATTGTATCAGCTTAGAGGTACACAGCATATTTTACCTGAATCTAACACCTCTTTGCCACAAACCCATCCTTCCAATACTCTGCTGCTTCTTCTCAGACCTGCTGCACCATTCTTGTCTCCTTCTACCTTTATAAAGAATCTTTAATTGGTAAAAGCTACCCTAAATCTGTCTCTCTGCCTTCTTTCCTCTTTCATTTGGCTTCTTTTACTACTTTTCTCTCTGCATTATTTTGTGTCTGTTTTTCCTAACCTGTTGCAATTTGCCATTATCCAACCTTTTCTCCCTCCCACCTTGGATTCCCAAAATCTAATTCCACCAGCTGATGGATTGTTAGAAAACTGACAGAAGAAATGCCATCACTTTCTTTACAGAAATGAGGCTGAATGTCAAAGTGGGATTACTTCAAACTCTAATATAATTATAGGTTTTCTTCATTTAGGGTGAAATTCTTTTTTCTGGAAAAACCCTGAAAAAACCCTACACACTCTCATGTCATTCCTTTAAATTCAGCAGTGCATTGAGCTACCAATATCATTGTGGAGAACAGGGAATATTTTCTTCATGGGGAAGAAACTTACCCCAAATTTCTCCTCATATTATATCCTTCAGTAATCAGGAGATGGCTACTAGCTCTCATTGCCTACTGTTAATACTAGGTTTTATTGCCATGCTTCAAATAATTGACATATAGTTGAGCTCTTTGTGCTTTATGTTGTAATATGCTGTAATTTAATTTTGCCACATTCCATAAATAACCACTTTACAGAGGTCAGAAAAACTCAGCTGCTAGAAATCTCCTTGCTGCTTCCTTGTGCAAGACATTAGCCCCAGTTTGCCAAATCAACAGTGCATCATTTAACTCTTGTTTATATTTATTTTCTTCTATCATCTGTGAAACTATGTATAATATATGGGCTATCAGAAGTAATACATATTGAAATATTCTTCATAAATCTGAAACAATTTTTCAGGTTTTCTTATATTCACAGCAAATTAAAAAAATCTATAAATTTTTTTTTTTTAGCAATAGATGTTAGCTTTGGTCTTTGTACTAACCACATGCAATCTTTTAAATAAGTAAGAATTCATTGTCATTGTCTTTTATCTAATTCAGTGGAAGCCTGGTAACAACTAGACTCCATTGGTGGTGGTATCCTGGTATGCCTTGGAGCCTTCACAGAAGGTCCTTTGTGACCTCTAAGTACCAATGGCTGGTGATGAGGGGTGTCCAGGGATCACTAAGTTAAGTTTTGGGTGTAGCCAGTTACACTCCAGATATGTCTAGTTGCCAGATGGTTTGTTGGGAAGTAATTTTGAAAAACAGCACTGCTGCTTAACCATCTTTTTATTTCTGTTATAATTTCTTATAAATAAAGCTGTGGCTTTACTTTTTCTCTCAAGCGCCTAAATCTGGTTTTGCTCCCTTAGAAATTAACCTCTTCTGGCCTCCCACAAATTAAAGTTTCTTTTTTCCATTTAATATTGTGAGAGACAGTGTCCTGATTCAGTAATGCATTGTTGCATTCCCCTGCTGTTTGTCATGCCCAGGTGTTGGTTGTCTCTCGTCTTTCACTTCCATTGCAAATTATTTTGGGCAAGGGCCAGATGCTTGCTCTTTGCTCACTGCCCAACACAGTGTAGAGGCAGAAGACTGGTAAAAGCAATTCAGGTGTGTGTTTATGTGCAAATATCCAATTTGGACAGTTTTTATTCCTGGTAAACATATTTCTGGAGTTATTATTTATCCTCCTGTTTGTATATGCTTTGCAGAGGTGGAATGTGAGACTGGTGACATGGTTAAGCACGCTACAGACATTCATCTACAATGTTACAATGAGGGAAAGAATCTGTTTGGCCAAAACAAACATCTTCATTGCAAATTTAATTTATTAAAAAGATGTAAAAAATATGTGCCATTTATAAATCTAAAAGCTATTCAGAGAAGGGAAATATAATTAACAATTTCAGTCACTTTTAAAGAACAAAATCTGTGTACTCGTGAAATCCTTGTATCATACTCTTTTTGGCTACAAAGCTCCCATTTTCAGTAATATCATGGTTTCACTATATGTTTTTGTCCTGCTTACTGTAATGAAAGAATTTCTTCATTGCTAAATAATGAAAGCAGAAAGCAAAAGAAAATAAACTATATATTATATTTCTGCAAAGAAAAGCAACCAGAGCTGCTTAAGCAAACCGGCCTTTATGTTATATTGTGAGAATAATAAGTACGAAGTCAAGGTCACCATTAGAAATATTTGTGTGTGTGTGTATGCATTTGCAGCCACATCCAAACACACAAAGCCTCAGCTGATTCTGCAGAGGCTGTGGGGATTTTCTCTATTTTCTTTATTTAAAGACAAAGCTCCCAGCAAAGAAAGCTTAAGGGTAGAAGCTGCACATTTAAGGTTACTCAGTGTTGTATGGGAACATACCAGAGTGTAAATATCAATCATTCCTTTATGCTCCTGATTTAGCATTTTCTATTTATTTATTTTGTTTTGCTTTTGCTTAGCAAAATCCCCAGCTTTTCAAGTTTTGTCCATGTGAGAAACGAGGGAGGTTTTACATAGCTAATGTTTATTAGTGAACTAATTGACTAGTTCCCCTCTCCAATCCTTAAGTGCTCTCATATTTTAGACAATCACTCTGTGTCTAATTTGTCCACTTTCCAAATCGCTTTCCCAACTTTCGCTGATGAAGTCAATAGGTTGTAAGACCACCATGACTGCCTCTGCCGCGAGCTCGGCATTAGGGGAGTGTTGCATGTTTCAGCCTCCATAGCCTGGAGTAACTATTAGTTCTAATTGGTGAATGCTTGAACGCTTTGAAGGACAAACGTATGTCCTAAGGCTGTGGCCCTGATGAATGCAAGGGTTTCTTTCACTTGTCATTAGTAATTGAGGGTAAATTAATATTTACTAAGCAGAGTTTCACAGAAAAGGGAATGCATGAGAAATCTAAGGAAAAAAATGCCACAGGAGAAAATGTTGGTTCCTTTAACACTTTGAACTCAGTTGACAGCAATTAAAAAACAGCTAGTGGAAACTTGGGATAAGCTTAATAATTTTATTACTCCCCCCCCCCCCCCCCATTATAACCATCATTGTCTCTCCCTTGGTATATAAACATTATAAACATTCCAGATGCATAGTATATGTAATTAATGGGTGATACCCTGCTAGCTAGAACTGTAGAACTGCTGATTTTTACAAAACAGATTTTATTCACAATGTGCGAACATCCATCATGTCTGTTTGTGCATTTACAGAGGAGCTACATAGGCACCCACTCCTATGTAGCATTCTATTTATTTAATAAATCTGAAAATGCTATGCATTTCAGCAAACTGTGACCTTTAAACATCAGAGGTTCTTGTCATATGATATGTGTATACATACACATTCACACTTTTGTTTGATGTTTCCTTAAAGCATCATTAAAGCCCTGAAGTGATCCATATGTAGACTGAATACTTAATGCTGATTGAATTAAATATGGAGTAGGCACTACTCAGTGCAAGTCTTCCTAGTCAGCTCCATAAGAGGATGTTTTTTCAGTGTTCAGCTATTCCGTAACACCAAATGGAAGTACAGAACTAAAACTGGCAGGGTGTCCACCCCAACAGAGCAGCAGACACAAACCAGTGTGTAAAATAGCAAAGGGGCATCTTTGAATGGGATCAAATCCTAGATTATTCAGTTGACTCAAAGTCTTGACTCTACTACCAAGCCTCTGCCGTTCAGCTTTGCTGACTGAGCTGGGGCAGACAGCCCTTGCAGGCGCACACTGTGCTTGCAGGAGCAGTTTTCTGCCGGTGGAATGACCTCTCCTCCAGCCAGACACCAGCTCGGATGCTTTCTCTTGCTGGGGCCCCGTCACACCAGGACCTGCGCTGAAAAGTGATAACAGGGGATTCTTCCACACTCAGACACAGCTAGTTTAGATGAGTTTCATAGCACAGAACTGGTGTAAGACAAGGTGGGCTTCACTCTTGTGAAGAGAGGAAAGGAAACTTTGTGTAACCAGTACTTTCCCCCAGTCCTTGGAATGTGAGGAGCTAATGTGCCCCCGGCATCACAGACAACAAACTATAGGCTCCTCTATCTTAATCAAAGTGTCAAAGACATGGGGACCTTCTGGCACCTGCCGATCCATACATTTAAATGTCTTTATGGTCACGTCCTAATATCCCTTGACAAATGGAGCATGAGTTAGGATTGCAACTTTATGGAAGTAAAAGATGCTTTCAGATGAAAGAAATCTAGCCTGGACAGTTAAACCAGATTTAAGTCTGCTATTGCTAAGAAAGCCACATGAAACATCCTTACTGGAACTTAAAAGCCCCAAATTAAATGTCATTATACAGCACATACATTGGATTCGTCTGTTTAAAGTTCTTTGGAATAAAGCAAAAACATTTTCTTTTGGCATATATATTTGAGGAGAAACTTTTTTTACAAAGCAGCCATGACATTGACTCTTTAATGTGGAAACAGCAAAAGTCACTGGTAAGACTGTGTGAAATCTCAGCTTAATCTTCATTAGTCATACAAATCTGTTCCTCATTTCGAGACATTTCTACTTTTAAGTAAAATGCTTTCACAGGTAGCCCTGCTAGAAGTCCACTTCCAAACATGTGAAATCATGAAATATTAATTTTTTTCCTGGAATATATGACTCCTTGTGGAAGATACTCTCTAGGTTTCTCTAGCTTAGAAAGAAAAATACAAACCCACCCTCTAAAGTCCCAGTGGAGACTCATAAGACACCAATATGTCCTGCTCTTTAACAAAACAAGTGTTACAGGGGAAGCAGTGAAATTTACACCCGGGTCACTGCCGGGTCCTGCGCTGCCCTGCCTGCAGCGCTCCGAGCTGGCTTCCTCACCCATCGAATAGTCACATCTGATTGCCAGTATGGTATATGTCTTTCTGCTCGCAACAACTGATCTGTTTTTTTCCTTCTGACATTGTAAATCTTTTTCTTTAAAAGGGGAAATGTTTCCAAGGGCTTAATTAATTTAGTATAACAAGAAATTAGTCCAAAACGAGGGGAAAAAAAACGCCAACCAAACCCCTTCTCACGTTAACTCCTGACACTGTGCTATACAATTTCAAAGAAAGCATGCCTTACTAGGGGCTTTAAGAGCTCAACTTCCCATTAACACCACTAATAAAAATGTAATTAGAAATGTAGTTTCATTTTCTCCCTCCAGCAGAGCATTACTGCATTCCTCCCCTGCACAGGCTCAGTGTTTTGGAGGTTGTAGTTAGCAGCCAGAAAGATGTGTCCTTTTGGCGGAACTTACCACTTTATGAAAGATGTGGTCAAGATCCCAAGGAACTGTATTGATACCAGATGTAGTCTTGTCACTAAGTCTTAAACCAAGACTCTCATGAATCTTAAGTTTCCATTTTCTCTCTCTGCTCTGTTACAAGGAAAAGAGTCTAAGTGAATTACTGTCGATGTCGCTAGCAGAAGCAGTTTTTATTTGAAAATAGACGTCATCGTGGGAAAATGTTATACAAGAAACTATGTCGAAACACATTTTTACTAAATTAGGCAAGCTGAAGTTGTCATGTCTTAATTAAATGAATGCTTGCATAAATATGTTAGTATCTCTAGTCAGAATCGGTAGTCCTCAAAGTCAACGCTGCGTTGCCAATTTAGTTTCTAGACAAAAGCACTGGCTTTTTAACATTAGTGCTGTATGTGTTGCAAAACAAAACAGAAACAATTCTCATTGGTGAAGGATTTCAATAAACTTTAATAATATCCACATGTACAATAAATATTTCTGGGCCCTCAAGCACTTATATTTCCTTTTGAACTTGTGAACAAAAATTGATTCAAGGTGACAAATTTGTAATCCATTATGATGGATGGAGCTGCCTTTTAAAAAAAGATAATGGTATATCATTCATATTTTCTCCGTGAGTAGATTTGGAAAAAAATTATCTAAAAGGAAACCAGCTGTAATGTAATAAAGTAAATAGAGTCAACTGTAATATTAGTTTTTATTGAAGCAAGTGCCACTTAATTAGAAGTTCAAAGAAAGGCAAATGATACAAATATTGCTTTTGGCTACCACAACTGTCCTTGTAGCCACTTGGACTAAACCAATATATTAATTACATATCTAACATCAGTTAAGTAAATTATGATCTTTGAATTAAATTTTCAAGCTGGAAAAACAAGTGTCGTAAGATTAAACACAAACATGTGTGAATATTGCTGAACATACTTGCAAAGTACAGCTTTGACATTAAAAGCTCAGATGCTATAGTTTTGCAATTCATAACAGAAAGCAACTGTTGCACGTGTGGTGTAATGGCAAAAGTTGGTTTCTTAATGGTATTTAGTGTATTTACATATTTATTCCCCATTGCCTTGTAGTTTTATTAAACCCTCTTCCATTAAAATTCAAAACATTGTATTAACAGATTCTGAAGGCAGAGAAGATGATTGTATTCAGAGCTCACGGTCAGGGTGCACACAATATGATGTTGAAAGCCTTGCAAGATAAAAAGGCCATAATAAAGATATCCGCAGGGTGACATGGGAATAGTAACTTTCAGCCTACCTCTCCTTCTTACCATGAAGTAGCACTGAGTGTGTGTCGTCTTGGAGTAAATAGAGGCAGCGTTTGGCCACAGGTTTGAGAGGAGGCAGGTTCTGCCCTGTACTTATTTGTTTGTAAGAGAATAATAACAAACCTGTGCTAAGGTGACTAGAATGGATACCTGTCAACGCAGCATACTCTTGCTCAAAGAGGAGAGGAGGCTTTATGGGAAAAAATCACATGAATTAAAGGGTGTTTGCCAGGTAAACGCCACTGGCTTGCTGCACCGACTCGCTCTATGTGAAAAGCAGACACAACAGAGAGGACTTTTCTTTTATCTGTGTTCCATAATGTATTATCCAAAATAAAAAGAGAAGATAATCGTAGACTGTGTTTCCAACTAAATTACGAGAGGTGCCACACAGTGGTGATCCGCAGTATACTTTCCCTGTTCTGCAAGGCTTTTACGGGCCTTATGTGAAATACAAGAGAAAGACGTAAAACCAACAATAATGTGTAGCTAATAAGAGCTAAGAAAAGTATAGCAAAAGTATGCAATAAGTAGTCGGTGATATAAACCATTACAATGAGCCCTTCTTATATATCTGAAGCCAGATGCTGTTCCAAATTACATCACTGTAAATCCAGAATAGTTCCACTGAAGCCAATGAATCTACTCCAGATGAGGGAAGAATTTTGTCTGCGATCTATTCACTTCAGACCAGTTCATATCCATATGCCCATAGTTTACTGTAGTATTTTTTTAAATGAAGAAAATACCTGAAATGATCCAGTGATCTCCAGCATAGTGTTTGTCTAAAAAAGCAAGCTTCTCTAACAGGTGAGTCTCTGCCTACCACATTACTATGACCTTATTGACTGAAATCAACAGACTAAGTTCATGTTGAAGGGGGAAGTATGGTAAACCATCTCTTACTTCTAATTGCACATATATAGTGCCTTGAAACCAGAATCCAGAACAGGCTACTTAAAAGACCTGCCTCTTATACATAGTTGTCAAAGTACAGCAGAAATCAGAGAAGTTTACGGCATGTCACAGCCCTCTGCCTTGCACGTACAGTGTATTTAGATCTACAAAGCAAGGGCAATTGCAGCAGATCTGCTCTTTAAGCGCATCTACATGAATGATGGGCAACGGCAGAACTTCGTAGATGCCAGGGCTCCCTTCCACATCACTTTTGTGGCACAGCAGAAATTCATCATCACAGAAGCTTGCAGACTTATATCCTCTAGAGAAAATGGTAAGAAATAGGGTACAGATTACAGAAACTCAATAATTTTTCAAGCATATCTGCAGCATACCTAATGGTGAGTGATGGCACGTTCTGTGTATGTTAACAAAATTATTTTCCTCCTGATTTGCTCATAGATAGTCACATCATTACAGAAAGTAATTTGCTTTGCATTAACACAGCAGATGAGACAGTTTAGTAGGAGCAAAGATGTAGTAAGGGGATTTAAAGTGCTTGAATCGGTCACCTTCCTCTCCTGCATGACTGATTAATAGTCAGATGTCTCCAAAGGGCTAAGGGCTTGTCAATAGAAAGCAAAAATTGCAGGGGTGTTTCTCATCTCTTCCTTGAGGGAGTTCAGACTTCTGATTCAAGACTGTAAATGTGCAGCTTTTATCCACTCAAAGCATCAGCCTCTCCTGTCAATATAGCTATCTAACTGAGCAAGATTCACCATTTCTAAGACTCACTCAGATTAGCAAAAAGTTGCTTTTTGCCTAAGAATGCAGATACTTGCATGTAGTATTCAAGTGTAGATATGTAAGAATGTAGATACTTGCATGTAGCATATTCAAGTCATGCACACTTGAATATGTGCCTGGGAAATGGAAAACATGGGTAAGATTCCTTACATCTCCAGAGGTAATTCGAATTATAAAGACAACCAGTCATGCCAACGTCTGTTCAACCTGCCACCCCTGTTTAATCGTTAGAGTTGAAGACCTCTGCCTCTTTCATGGATGGCATTTTTCCTCCACACTCTTGAAGGTACACCACCCTGTAGCGAGGGCCCAGCCTTCACCAAATCAGAAGAGCAAGTGGGAAGGAGTCTGTCTTTACAATACAGTGGCAGGGACCTAATGTGGAAGAGGAATACGGGACCTTTTGTCATGCTTGCTCTTGATCTTTGGTCATTTGGTGGTTTTTCAGCTGCTCTGCGATGCTGGCTACATTTTAGAGCTGCATAATGAGAAGGGCAATAGTCCTGGGAGCAGAGCCCAGTTCCATCTTTCCAGCTGAGTACCAAAACCATGAGGCTGTGCAGTCCAATCCCCTTAGCTTGCCCTCCTGCTGATGCTTTGACTTTTGGACACCAGAGGAAACAATGGTTCGACTTCAGCAGGAGGGCTAACAGTCCCTGTCCTGCTGCCCAGCCCAGCTGATAGCCTGGGGGTTTGCCTCTTTCTCTCAAAAAGCGGTCTTGGATTTCCTCAGGGTGGGAAGGTTCCTGATCCTTAATTTGTCACTCCATGGATTAGAGCTCTTTGGCAAAGGTGAGCTTTTCTAGAGAGCTTTCTGAGGGAATGTGTCCATAGGTGTTGCCTTTGCTGCCGATCTCAGTACTGGCTGTGTGTGAATTTGCTCAGGATATGCCAAACCTTGGATGCCTTTCAGGACATGGGTCCTTATGCAATAAGGTCCTATACCATAGGTTCTATGCCACGACCTATGCCATAAAAACCTCCCTGTCTCCAGGCACCTGCCTGCACAGACTGAAATGTGTTTCTGCACAAGGCTCCAGGGCCTGAGCAGCTGAGGTACTTGCCAGTCTTACATGGAAGTACCAAGCAAAGCTAAGTATTTCTGGGATTAAGGACTGTTAAATACCATGAGTTCAGTTGCTCTCTGAGGACCTGCATGGCACAGAAATGGTGTTGTGGGAGTCTCCACAGCTTGAGAGCTGCAGGTGCAGACTCCAAGTACTTCTAGCTGACATATCATCTGAGAAAGCACCAACCATCTCCTGCTCCCTGGTTTCCATGGGGAGCAATCTGGTAACTACAGCACAGGTGGGAGCTATGGTGCACTTTGGTAGTTAAGTGTCAGAGAAGGAGGACTCCCATTCTAGCTGACTTCTGAGCATTTAAACAGGAGTTAGAGTTACTCGGTCTACTGCCTTAATGGTATTAAGTAGAAGTTGTTCCTCTGATCTCTGAACTCCAAGATGATTGTCTAAGCTGAATTTTCTACAAGAGATCCATCTTTATTATAGTATTATAATATGAGATGGAATTCACAGAACGTTGTGCACAACTGCAGATATTATCTTCAGCATGGGCTATTACTTTTCCTTTCCATTGTTTTGCAGTTTGTAAGGCTCACAGTCAGTTTATCTCCCAGCAGGGCATAGATAATTCCCTTTGATTTGAGGGGAGTTACATATAACATGTACAGGTGTGCTGGTTTTGCCTGGGATAGAGTTAATTTTCTTCATAGTAGCTAGTACAGGGCTATGTTTTGGATTTGTGCTGGGAACAGTGTTGATTGATAATACAGGGATGTTTTCATTATCGCTGAGAAGTGCTTATACAGAGTCAAGGACTTTGCTGCTCCTCACACCTCCTCACCAGCGCGTAGGCTGGGGGTGCGCAAGAAGTAGGGAGGGGACACGGCTGGGACAGCTGACCCCAACTGACCAAAGGGATATTCCAGACCATAGGACGTCATGATCAGTATATAAATCTGGGGGAAGAAGAAGGAAAGGGGGGGACATTCAGAGTGATGATGTTTGTCTTCCCAAGTCACCGTTAGGCATGATGGAGCCCTGCTTTCCTGGAGATGGCTGAACACCTGCCTGCCATGGGAAGTAGTGAATGAATTCCTTGTTTTGCTTTGCTTGCATGCACAGCTTTTGCTTTACCTATTAAACTGTCTTTATCTCAACCCACGAGTTTTCTCACTTTTACTCTTCTGATTGTCTCCCCCATCCCAGTGTGGGGGAGTGAGTGAGCGGCTGTGTGGTGCTTGGTTGCTGGCTGGGGTTAAACCATGACAGTCCTTTTTGGTGCCCAACGTGGGGCTCGAAGAGTTCGAGATAACAATGGGTTTGATTGGAATGTGCTAGATCGAATTTATAGCTGTATTGCTCTTTAGCTTTTAATTGGCAGGCTCCTGTGCTTGCCATGGGGCTTGCTTGCCTTACTGTATATCAGAGTCTAGTGCTCATTAGTGGCTTCTTTTTGCTTTCACTGCTTGCTGTACTGCTGCGCTGTTTATCATTTTACTCTGCCGTGCCTGGGAATATTTTCATAACAGCAATGGCGATGCGCCTGGGCTGGCAGATAGCCAGGGCACCGCTGCTGTTTCTGTGCTGCTGTACTGGACAGGTCGGAACTCCAGTGTGAACTCAAGTTGAAGGGACTGTGACCTGTGCATGAGTCCATGTGGGAGCAGCACACCCCAAAGCGTCTGTGGCTCTGGTTATGTCTGTGCAGCAGCAGGTATAGCTCTGAAGGGATTGCGGCCCAAGGATAAGTCCACGTTGGAGAAGGTACACTTCGAAGCATCTGTGGCTGTGGCTAATTTCATGCTGCAGCAGGTATACCTTGAAGCATCAGTGGTTGTGCATGAGGTCATGCTGGAGCACCTCAAAGCATGTGGCCATGAATAAGCCTCCACTCGGAGCAGGTACACCCCTAAGGGACTGCAGTCTGTGGATAAGTCCAAGCCGGAGCACTGGCAAGGGGAGTTCATTGCATTGTTAAACCCTATGGTCTGGTCCAAAGGAACCAGGGGTGGAGATTGTAATGGAAATATCTTTACATTGTCATAACCCATGATTTGAGTTGCATGTTATAGTAATTACTATAGCAGCGCGCAGCACGAGAATAGGACCTCCATATCTTCTTTTAAAAGTGATCAAATAAATGCTGAACAGGCGTTTCAGTTTTACACTGAAAATTAACTGAATCGTGGAGTTGTTCAGCAAAGAATGAGACAACACTTCTACAACTGTGATAAACCCTCTTCTAGTGGTTCTATTAAACTGAAAATTATAGGATTCTTAAAAACTCGTATATAAAACACAATTTATGCACTTCTCTGCTTTGTTCTGCAAAGTTGTGCTGTTGAATGTCGTCTTTTTGGCAACACATGCCCACAACAACTTACAGTGGTAGAAAATAATCTTGAATGCTGCTGTTGAAACAGAATGTAGTCATGGTGTTGACTCCTGCTGGAATTCTGCTGGAGCTCTGCAACATCACCACTGAGCAACACCTCTGTGTGTTGATTTTCATCAGAGTTTTACATGCTGTAATACTCAGCTTCAAATTAATCCTCATCTCTGTTAGAATAGTGATTTTTTTTTTCCTACTTGGCTATTAACTAGAGGGGTAAAGATAAGGTAAGTGAAATTACCTCCTTAAGACTGTAAATGCCTTTTTAGAATAAATACAAAGAATGAACATAATGCATGAGTCTTAAATCACACAGAGCCTGATGTAACTACCAGTGACAGCTGAAATGCATATGCTCTATTATATGATGCTATTAAATAGCAGTAGAAAGTTCCAAATTTTTAAGAGTTATAAAAGTTAGAGAAGCCAGAAAGTCCTTCAGGGAAGAACTTCTAAATATTTTAAGGGTATATTAGAAATCAGAATGGTGAAGGAGAAAGTAGCGGAAGGAGCACAGCACATTTTTGCAGCACATTGAAAATTCTCTTTCTCTTAGGGGATATTTTTAGCTTTCTTTTAAACAGTATTTTCTATCCATAAGTAATCTAGGATAGTGTTTGTTTGGCTAAATATTTCGCTGCACATATACTTCAAAGTTACCCTTCCTTATGTATTACCTGCCTGATGAAAAAAACAACCATTGACCTTGTGGCTGGAGGCAAGGGTGAAAAAACAACTACATGTAGATTAAAAATATTTTTCTGAAGCACACTGAGGTCATGCATTTTAAGTAACTTATTTCACATTTCAGAGCAAAATCTGTTCTATTTTCTTCCAGTGTTTTTTTGCAGAACATCTACATGTAAGTAAACCCTAGACTAAAACTATATTGGCTTGAAGTTAACAGCTTGACTCTCCAACCAATGTGACCACAGTGCAGTAAAGTATTTGATGGTGAAATAAGGTCTTTTACCTCATTCTTGGCCATTTTTATTTCTGTATGTTTTAACTCTCGTAGCTGAAGAATGTCTGTCATTTTCTTCATTAAAGATCATGGAACCATTTTTTTTCCTAAAGGAAATTTGTATAGATTAAGTCATCTGGATGACAATCTTGGCTTTGGCTCTGATTGATGAGGAGTATAAGTAATGTGCACAGCTATGGGCATCCATTTCATGTGCTTTGAGTTTTAACTCTTTGGAAAGCATTGTGCCTGTTGCCTATGGGAGCTTATTCTCTCACTTTTTCTCAGAGTTTATGTGAATTGTTAATAAATCAGCTGATAAACTGTGCTCAGTAACATGCAGAATATATCCTGGGCTGGCAAGATCGTCAAACTTTTGGAGGTGAACTGACAGTTTTCTGTGGTTGGTCTATCGGAGCACATCTGGGGTGTTCAAACGCAAGGTATTACTGTCAATTTGGGCATGGTCATTTCAGGTGGGGTGTGCTGACTGCCCTCCGGAAGGACACATGTCCTAGGTAACACAAGGCATGCAACAACGTTGTAGGTGCATATGCTTGGTAAATCCTGCACTTAAGTGTCTGTAAGTCAGCCCTGACTCATACTAAGACACACTCACGGAAAGCGGAGGCAGATGGTGACTGGAAATCATGTATCATCCCTTGGTGTGGTGACTTAGCCAGGTCAAAAGATGCCTACACAAAAGGCCCTTCTTTTCCATCCTTGTTGGAAAGTGACTAAGAAGCCAATTTTGTCTTCTTCTAAGTATCTATGGCTACTGCATGAAGCATTCAATAGAATAGAATAGAACAGAACAGACTAGATTAGACTATTTCAGATGGAAGTGACCTACAATGATCATCTAGTCCAAGTGCCTGACCACTTCAGAGCTGACCAAGAGCTAAAGCATGTTGTGAAGAGCATTGTCCAAATGCCTCTTAAACACTGACAGGCTTGGGGCATTGACCACCTCTCTAGAAAGCCTGTTCCAGTGTTTGACCAACCTCTCGGTAAAGAAATGCTGCCTGATGTCCAGTCTAAACCTCCCCTGGCACAGCTTTGAACCATTCCCACACATCCTATCACTGGATCCCAGGGAGAAGAGCTCAGCACCTCCTTCTCCGCTTCCCCTCCTCAGGAAGCTGTAGAGAGCAATGAGGTCACCCTCAAGTTGATCAGAGGTTTCCTGGTGTTTCACCCAGTGAAACATGCTAGTGCAAAGAATCTGCCACAATCTTCTTCTTACTAAGGATCTCCAAAATGCATTGTATTGTATTTTGGGACTTTTCAATACAGGGATTTCAAGTAAGAGAATGTAAACAGAATTTATCATGAGATGATAACACCAAAAGGAATAGCTGTGAACAGACTGGAAAAGAATTTATGTATGTGACATTGTCTGCTCATATCTGGTGCATATTGTAATCATCATTATTTGAATTATTCTTTTCCTTTCTACTCGACAGGACTATCCATTATGAAAACTGTTATTGTTTCAATAAGAATACAAGTTGTTCTGAGTTTTGGGAAGCAGATTATAGCTATTGTTGCCAGTTCCTAAAATGCCTGTTGGGCATTACTATTTTCTTCAGTAAATAAAGAGTTTAAAACAATAATTGTTATTTGTTAGAATGAACATATTTGAATCCCTTCTTCTTGCCCCTATAGTGCAGGGCCTTTCAGTCAGCATTTTCTATTTCTAGCTATTACCAGCATTTGCAAGCTGAAAATGCTTTAGCAGTCAGGATATGAAAATGAGAGATGCCATAAGTTAGTGATGAAGGAATAGTTGATTTTGAACTACTATTATTTTCATCATCTGTAAGGAACAAGTGTGGGATTTGTAACAGCCAAAACCACCAGTACTGAAATTGAAGGCCAAACTCCTTAAAGTAGGAATGGGAGCAGCCATCTCCTCTGCAGATCAGGCATACTAGGTTGTTGGTAATGGATACTACTGAAGATGGTATTGGTAGTGGTATCACCTGTCTTAGCCTAGATTATCAGTCCTGTGTGTACCCAGCTCTCCTTGATATTGGTGGGAACTAGGTACCATAATATCTTTGAGTATTTCAGCACTTGGGGATTTCCACTCAAGTCTGCAAGCCCTCTGGGCAGAGCTCTTGCCATGGTCTGAGGAAGTTCCTTACATAGGAATTGTGACTTGTCAGACCTTTGAAGTCTTTTTGTTTTTAAAGACATCAAAACTTTTCTCCTTTGGAGTCTCTCAAGGGATCTCTTTTCTCTTCTCTTCTCTTCTCTTCTCTTCTCTTCTCTTCTCTTCTCTTCTCTTCTCTTCTCTTCCTTCTCCTTCCTTTCTCTTTTCTTCTTTCATGAATAAGTCAGTCATTCAAACAGAATTAGAGGAAATTAATTGCACATGGTGTTAAACTGCAGGAGGCCAGCTCAAAGAATTTCCATTTTTAGTTTAAAAAAACCAGCCCCCCAATCACTGTAGCTGGAGCTCACTGCACTTGAAGTCCAGTTTCATAACTATCTGATAACACTCAATCTGAAAAATTGCTGGCATATCTGTCATGTTATGGACCAATTTATGAAGGTCTTTCAAAACACAAAGTTAATCTACAGAGCCTTGCTGTCTTTGACTGTACTACAGTAAATAGTAACACGGCTTAAAAACTAAATTCACCAGGACACTATCAATTTTGATGCTGCTAACTACATAACATGATACTGATTTTTTTTTTTTTTTTATTGTCAGCAGAAGAATTCAGAAAAAGATAACAATAAAAGTAGGCAAAAGAAATCCAAAACCAATCTCTGAAAAAATAATTAAGTAAATGAGTGTATCTTCCCTGGACCTGACAGCTGTGTTCTGCTAAGTTACACCCCTTCTACATGTCTGAGCTTAGAAATTGTGATCCACAGTAAGCCACTGTCCTTACATAGGATTGTGACAGAAAGGGAAAGTTGGAGATTCCTCTTGCCAGAGGGGAATCCCCATTATTTCCAGACTGTCTGTGGATGAACACCGTTCCATAAAGCTTCAGCTCCAAATGTCATGTGTGTCCTGGCATCTATGCATCATCTCTGCTCCTCTGAGATCTCCAGTCTCACCCTTTGGTTCAGCATGTCTGGTTCCATGCAGGCTCTCTCTAAAGAAACAGCACAGGATGACCATACTCTTAATTTCAGGGTTAGAGGCATAGATACCTGCAACATCTAGCTGGGCAGCTGAAGCAGAAAAGATTGACTCTTGCAAAGAGTGATTCCACTCTAGGAAATAACCCCCCACACCTGCTGAGTCTGGGGGCCAACTGGCTGCAAAGTGGCTTTGGAGAAAAGGCCCTGGGGGCAAAGAAGGCCAACAGCCTCCCGGGCTGCATTAGGCAGAGCATTGCCAGCAGGTCAAGGAAGGTGATCCTTCCCCTCTGCTCAGCACTGGTGAGACACATCTGGAGTGCTGGGTCCAGTTCTGGGCTCCCCAGGACAAGAAAGACATGGACAGACTGGAGCAAATCTGGCGAAGGGCCACAAAGATGATCAAGGGATTGGCACATCTGTTAATGAGGAGAGACTAAGAAAGCTGGGACTGTTTACCTTGGGGAAGAGTCATGGGAGATCTTATCCATGTGTATAAATATCCAATGGAAGAACTTAAAGAAGAGGGAAACAGACTTTTCTCAGTAGTATCTCATGAAGTAATGGGCACAAACTGAAACACAGGAAATTCCATTTAAATGTAAGAAAAAAAATGGTCAAACACTGGCACAGGTCACCAGTGGAGGAGGTTGTGAAGCACCCCTTCTTGGAGATATTCAAAACCTGACTGGACATGGCCAGGGCAACCTGCCCTAGTTGGCCCTGCTTTGAGGAGGGAGCTTGGATGAAATGGTCTCCAGAGGTCCCTGACAATCTCAGCCATTCTATGATTCAGTGTGGCATGGGATAGTTTTGAAGTCCAACATGGGAAAACCTTAGTTAATCTTCTTCTGTATGTATGGCACTATTTTACCTTGCCTTCCTTTCCTCCTACAAGTGGGAGTAGCAAAATAGCTGTCCTTAGTGTCAACTGAAATGAGTCTTATGGATGCAGGATGGATTTCTGGTCTCTCATTGGAAATCTCCTAGGAGGAAGACAGAGCAAAAGTCATTCTGCAGAAGAACTATTTCCGATGTAGTGTGACTATGCTTGAAAGTAAATATTTTACTATATTTGTAGCTCTCATGCTCAGAGCAGCATTTTAAGGGGTAAGAATACTAGTTTTAAGAGACTTTTTTAAACATAGAGAACATCATCTCAAATATGCATATAGACACAGGTTTTCTACCTGTTCACACTCAGTAGCACTCTACTTCATAAACGCTCCTTTTATCTAGTTAAAGAACAGTGAAATACTGTTTGTCAAGAACGGGTAACACCATCCAACCTGTATAACCACTGCTCAGACCACAAGAATTCCTCGTGTGTACTACAACTAGTCTTCCACTTTTGGTTTTGCTTTTTGTGTGTAAGGGTGTGTGTGTGTTTGTTTTAGGAGTGCTTTTCATATGCTGTATTTTCAATGCAAATGTTTTCCACAATCTAGTTTAAATATTTTGTCTTTTACTGAAAATATGTGAAGTATCTTTTACCTCAAAATATTTTATTAGTTACCAGTTCAGTATATTGACAACAAAATATAAATACAGGGCTTGTCATTAAGGTACTTTGAAGTCAGAAAACTGCAGCTGTTAAAATCTGAAGCATCATAAAATCACATGAGGAAAAATATTTTCCATACAGAAAAGGTTGCTTAAATTTTTCATATCAACTGGATGAAAGCAACGAAGCAGGGATTTATAAAGTCTGGTATCACAATTCTATCTATCTGCTGTGTTTCTACTACTGAAAAGATGACATACGTACTTCATAAGTTGCATTTAATTCCAGCGTACAATATCACTCTTAAAGCTCCTCACAGATTGCAGTGAAGCAGGAAATGGGATAGAATATGTCAGGAAAATATCAGGGGAAATACATTTCTCCGTTGTTATCGGTATCAGCTGTTGGCAGTGTGAAATCCTCAGGGAATAAATGTACCCTCAAGGTCTCATTCTGTATTATTACACACAACATACAGGTACATTAGTTACACTGTCTTTCTTCAACACACACCATGTGGTATTCGAATACCAATTAGCATTCTACATTAAGCAGAGAGCATCCTGGGGCTGCCTGTATTTAATTATTTTAGTGTGCCATTCTGTCTGATTATACGTCTAGCTGTTCAATTTACCTTGTGACATATTCTGTATGAAATGGTTAGTGAAGGTAGTCTTCAAATTAAACACCATCCCTGTGGGTAACAGTACCATAATATGAATGACAGAAGCAGATATCATAATCTCCTACATAGCCTTACTCTTTCAGCAGGTGTGCTTCTGAATACTCACACTTTCCTTGTGTGTTTTTGTATTTCTCTGCTCATGTCTCCTCACTGGGTATTTCTTCATTTGGAGTCTTCTGGTTTTACTTTCCCTGCTTTTAAAACCCAAATTGCATGTAGTAATAGAGCCTTGTACTGGTGCACTTTCTCCATTACCTCTCTCAGGACAGATACATGAGGATCAGTTTAGTCCCTCTGAAGCTTCCTCGCGGGCTTCAGCTTTAGCAGGATGAGGTTCATTACAGATGTACCAGGTTACAGTGACGCCTGGTTTTGCCCTTGAGCTGGGGGTGTAGCACCTGTGACACACTACTAGCACATCGGAGCTACTGCTGCAGATGGGCGTATAGAGAAAATAACACTGAGAAAGTAAATGAGAAAAGGTTTATGGAACATACCACAGAGGGTGAATTAAGCTCCTCTTGCTTAGAAGAAAGAAATGTAATCTTTAAGTAGACATGGTCTTCACATTAACCTAACAAATACCTTTCCCTAAAGGACTTTTGCATGTAGCTTGGAAAAATTCTTAACGGCTGGCAGGGGAAGATGCCAATGCTCAGTAGCATCTCTGAAAGGTGGTCCTTAAGGGCATGTCTCCATTGATGTTAGACTTACTGAGTCTGTGCTCAGAGCAAGCTGGACACGGTGCAGCTGCAGCTCAGGCACCAGCATCACCGACCAGTGCTGCAATGGGGGATGAAGGGGACCACAGAGGATGGGTCCATGTTGACCTCCTCCAGGGCCCCAGGGATGCTTTCCGACCAGAATGTTTCTCCAGTTCATCCAAATTTGTGGGAACATTATAATTCCAACAAAACTCACCTGGGTTCCTTTCTGCCACCTTTCTGACACCAGCTATCCTCTCCCTTCCCTGGCAGGCTGGTTATAGGGCTAGGGGTCCCAGAGTCCCAAGCTTCCAAAGCCTGACAACCAGGAGCATCAGTAAGTACATCCTATATTCCTTGGGAAATGTAACCAGAAGTGTCACTGCGTAGTTCCCATATTCCTGGTGCCTGGAGAGCAATTTTTAGTTCAACGGTAAAACACTTATTGCAAGGAAGCACATTTCTAATTTCTTTTTTTTTTCTTTTTTTTTTTTAATAGAATGCTACAGAATGTCACTCTTACAATGGAAATAAGGTTTTTATTCCCTTCTCCCCTGTCTCTCTCACACACACGCACACAGAGTTTGAAAAGAGAATTGTTTCAAACTCTTTAATGTGTTTGTAGAGGTAGAATTACCTGCCCCGCCTGACCCCAAAAGAACAGACCTAAATCTCAATACTGGGCCTTTGTGGCTGATTTGATGTTTATACCATTTCTGTCACTGGAGGTGACATGAAAGCTCCTCTCAGTGAGGCAGAAGTGGGGAATGCAGCAATTTTACAGCACTGAATATATGGCCTGAGAAAGTGAGTTCTGGCATAGTGAGAATCAGGTGTTCACTCAGGTCCACTCTTTTCTTCTGGCAACACCTTTCCTTTACAACCAAAGCAGGCAACGAACAAACCCGTTACTCATGCCATAGAGAGTAATGCTTAGGTGGCATAAACTTATGTTGTAAACCTAGAGATCTTATGGTTAAAGGGAAGATAATGATGTTATACCATTAGTCAGCACTATGGAAAAAGAATGAAGCACTGAAAAGTGTCCACAGACTAATCTTGCCAGGGTGTTTTGGGGTTTCCTTTTCTTATAAAAGCAAAATCCCTATTATTAAAAAAATGGCAATATAATCAAAACTTCCTTTTTTTTCCAAATTTTCCCATGTTGTTTTATTAACTTTTAATTTTTATTATTATTTCATAGAAGTGCCTTTTTAGTGGTAATTAAAAGAATCCTAAAAGCTCTTTGGCTGAAGGTTTTGGCTAAAAATTATAGAAAAGAGAATAAGAAAATAAAATCCCACAAAACAAACTGGGTTCACTTTAATTTTTGCAAAACATAAATGCTTTGAAATCTTCTTCCAAAATATTTTCCATACTCTAGCCTCTTTTAGTGATGATGATAGTCAGCTCTGTATCAGTTCTTCACTTAACTCAGATTAAACCATTCCCATAGACTTCCTTATACTGTCTCTTTTTTTGTACTCTGGTAGAAAAACAGGGGTACAGGAATACAAATAGCTATAGGAAATACAGTGTAGCTACAAACACTTGCTGGCCAACTGCTTGAGATACCTGTGATCAGACATATGAAACCTGGTACAGGATGGCAGCCCTGTTCAGCTGGTAGCAGGTACTTGTCCTACCAGGATTCATTTGGGAATCAGGCTATTCACCCTCAGCCTGAACCTTCTGGCAGTGTTTCTCACTAAACTCGGAACATTACTAAAAAATTAGGTTTCATTGTACAGTTTCTGTCCTTAATTTCTCGTTTGCAGTTTTCTTTCTTCCCATTCTGCTCCTTTGCCCATAGTCTGTCTACATTTGTTTATATTTCTGAGCCATTTTCTGCATGTTCACCCCAGAAATGCAAGCTCAATATTGCTTTAGTTGAACATAAAAAAAAGGACATGGTTTCAGCAGACTTGAAACTGGGACCCTGCTTCCCCAGCCACATGAGCTGTACTAGAACTGAGAGCTGCAAGAGAAGTAATTTAGCAGAGCTCTGAGCTTCGAGCAAGACACAATGTCCTTTTTCACCTTTTTGATTCTTTAAGCTTTTCTATCACCCTCAGTGCTTTCCCTAGCTTGCCAGGGCATTTATATTTTACAGGTTTTCCCACAGAGTTATTTACTGAGTAATGTCTTCACTGAGGATATTTAACTTTAAGTCATAAATGGAGACTTGTTATTTTTATTATTCTGTAAAAGCCTTTTGTCCACTTTGTTTAGCATCATGAGCCTTTGCCTACAGTGAATTCCACTAGCACTACAACCAAAGTATCACAGCCAACAACTCACATTATACGTGAGCCTTGAATAAGTCTGCGGACTAAGCCATGCAAAGAATCAGTGAGTGGTGTTCTTCCCTCCATTGCTTGCCAGCATTATTTAAAAGCAGTGCCAGAGCATTTTTCACTTAAACCCTATAAATATAGCTCTTTGAACATGTTCTGTTGTTGATTTGAAATTTAAACATTTCATTTAGCTTCCCATTAAAACAAAATCTCACAGGCTCCTCTGAAATGTAACATGCTCTGAGGCAGCTTTCCATTGTGAGGGAGAGTAACGGCTAAAAGAGAAGTTGGGTTTTTTTTTTTTCTAAATTGAGATTTGGAAATTATTTTAAATGGCATTGTTTACTGTAGTGAATAAGTACGAGCACTAAAAGGGTAGTTCTGCATTCAATATACTCTGGCAACTTCTGCTTTAAGGGCTTTTTTTTCTGAATCACTGAAATGAAAGACAGGATTGCTACTGATTGAAAAATGAGTGGTACCATGCGCTAAGAGCCTGTCCCAGAGCCTGCTGAAGCCGTTGGAAAGCTTTACACCAGGAAAGAGACATGCCTCCACTGGATCATTGGGGAAGTACATCCGGAGAAGGGCACTGAAATCTGCTGGGAAGATCCTCGAAGGGAATGAAGGTCTGCTCATCTCCAAATAGTGCAGGAGGAGCCAGGGCAGTAAGGGAATTTGGATCAAGGCCATGAGGCAGAACAAAGACCTCTGCCAGGTTTGCCTTCCTCCTGTGGTGTGCTCCTGTTGTCTATTCCAGAGCACGCTCGTTCTTCTTCATAAAATATAAATAAGCTGCATTGAACGTATTGGGTTGGTTTTCTACTGAAACTATTCCAAATCCTGCATCTCTTCTTTTCCCCTTCAAAACAGATCCATCACAATTTGAAAGCCCCCAATCTTAAAGAGTAGACAGGAATTTCTTAGATATAGTAGTCTCCTTTTCAAAATGGGTGTTCACTTACAGCTGCTATTATTTGCCTAATTTCCCTATTCCCAGAACGATTTATATATCCATCTTGTGTGCCAAGATACAGTGAATGAGCAACTGCTTATGCTTTAATGAGTACAAACAAAATTAAAAACCTACATGCTGCCTCTTGTTTCAAATTATATCGTGAGCAGAGACCATCCCTTTCTGTATTGGGAGTCCTTCTGCCAACTCAAACCCAGCTTCTAGTGAATTTGAAGTTGTGGTGATAGGAACTCAAGCAAGAAATTGTGGAGAAAAATTACTATTTGAAATAAAAGAATGTGAGACTGTATAACTCACTGAGTAAGACTCTGTTTTCTTTAGTAAGTAGCTCACTAGCAAGTACTGGTGAACAATGAAGCCATGTATCTCTATGCTTGACATTGAAAAAAAATTAGGATTTAAGATATTTCTGCTATATCTAGGGAATGATTTTCAGAGTTACAATGCTTCCAGAATGGAATTTGTTAAGATGAATTCAACTAAATTTGAGACATCTAAAAAGCCTCTATGTCAGCTACCATTTCTCACACAAATGCTTCTTCCATCTGTCCTTCAGAAACAGTGCTCAGAATGACAAAAAACTCCTTATAGTTTTTTACTAATTATAGAATTGTATGGCAAGTATTTTACACAGCCCTGTTACACAGCTTCACCCTGGAGAAATACTAGAAAGCCTTTTGAGAACATTTCCCACAGAAATGGGTCAGAAAAATGACCACAGTAACAGTAGTTGATACGGAGAAGGAAAGCTCATCCACTCCAAACCGAATGGAAAGCATTCATTGCAAAGAAGGAGGGCCCAACTTGGTTTGAAATTCAACTGGAAGTTCAAGAACTCCTACAGCTAACTGCTCCTACACATAGCTGTGAAAATAAATGTAACTATTTCCCGTTTGTAATTGGTACAAGGCATTCAGGAGCTCTTGGCAAATGCCAGGTCTTGAAGTTGAACCATTGGCATGGACATACCTGCTCAGGGTCCTGAGAAGCTGAGTTCAGCCCGCACAGTTAAGGCCAAAAGTTGTTTGGCCCTGTTTAATTTAGAGGTAGAAGTATTTTCATCTCTGATTAAAGCAGGAGAGGGAGAAGGGAGAAGTGCGGAGGGGAATTGGTGGTGGATACCTCTTGTGTTTCACAGTCTTTTCTTCTAATACAGACTGGGCTGGTGGTTTCAGGAACATGAAGTCTTGAGAATTACTGCTTTGCATACATATTACTTAATAAATTGCTCAGATGGACTAAATGCATACAAATGTTTAAAAATATTTATGTGCATCTGGTGTGTAAGACCAAACGTATTTAATCCCAAATATTTTGGAGCACACCGCAGCTCTCATTAGCAGTGACATTTCTATTCATGCAAAATAATACGTAATTATCCAGTCAAATCTAACCTGCTCACCCTCATGTACAGTTTTCTTCTGCCAAAGAGCTAAAAACCGAAGGATACCTCCCCTGTGTTGCGGAGCTGGAAACAGACTGTGTTTTTAAATAGCCAGCCAGCGCAGACCCGGGGAATCCAACAGTTCAAATTAAGGGAGCACATGACTCGCTGCCTTGAATATAAGCATCCGTCGGAGGAAGCCCTCATTTGAGAACAAGTCACGGGCTGAGAAATCCCCTGGGTGCAGGGTCGCCTGCGTGACTCCCTCGCGGGGCCACACGCGGGAGGCGGCGGCGCGGGGCGGTGGGCACACCTTTCCCCGCTCCCCCCGCAGCAGCTGTCATGGGAATGATCAGCTGCCTATTACATGCATGCATGCACTTCCCTGCCTCACAGCACACAGCCGTAATGCGCTCTGCTCACGGGGAAAAATTTATCTCCCTAGTTTGGCGCAGAAGGGCAGTACCCCCTTGCCAGGCAGCCCCTGCGACCGCCAGGCAATTAATTGAGTAATTTTCCCTGCTTTGTTGAGGGCAGTGGGGAGGGAAGGACAAAATCTGCACCATCGGTAGCAAATTTATTGCAGGATGAATTAAGAAGCACAACCAGCCTTCGGGGATTATCATATTCACATGAGCATCAACAAATCAGGGTCCACCAGGCTCCCTAGTCATCCCAAGCAGTGGAGAAAAGCATTTTCTTCACGAGCTACTTCCTCGGAGTAGCAAAATGCCTCCTATCCCTCTTCTTTTTCTTCCCCCGTGACCTCCTTAGCAGTAATTCATGCCATATAAAGAGGAGGAGGCCTTTTAGGGGTAGCGTGTTTTTTGCAGTAACCTTATGAGACAGAGCTGTTAAGAGGATGCAGCGCGCGCGGAGGCCCCCGATAATGAATTACAACTGAGAAAAAATGGCTTGAGTGGGAACTTATTTGGAAAGCAGCGAAAGGGGGATATTCCTTTCCTCCATGAACTGAGATGTCCTGGGGGCCTATGAAACTTTGAAAAATAATCCCTTTTCATAAAGCAATGCTGCCTAACTCAAATCGAAAACAGATATAGGTGTACAGTAACACAGATCTGCCCTCCAAAGGACATGGCCTGAGCGCAAAAAATGGAGATCAAAGAAAACAGCTGGGCATCTCCAGTGGCAGGCACACACCCTGCCAGGTATCTGCTGTCATGAAGTGTACTGGATGGTGACCATACATCGTGGGGTAAGGCCCATAAACTATCTTTAGTGTAGGAAATTGAGCAGAACATGTTTAAACTGCAAAACCAGATGATATTTATGCTACTACAAGCTCTGTTTGCACAGTGTAACTTTTTTTTTTTTTTTTTGGAAAGCAGAGTCATCTTGTTGGCCTTTTAAGTATTAGAAAAATATGGCCAGGTATGTACCTTACACTTACTGGATAGTAGGATTTTGACCTCTCCAGGGATGGGAAATTGTTTGATTCACCATCCTGTATTCACCATTTTATTTAATTTACATCAACATGAGCAGTCTCCATGATCAATAGACAGCCTTCTGTTTCCATATATAGTTTTAAAATCAAACAAACCCTCCTGGGCCCTGTTCACATATTTCTATTGACTTTGGGGGAACACTAGTCATTTGCCTTACTGGAGAGCTGGCTTTCACGTCATTCTGTAACTTCGGAAAGCTGTGAGGCAGAGACAAGGCAAAAATCATATCAGTCCTACACTTTGTCCTCACAGTTCATTTCCACAACAGTGCACATAGTATTGATACAACGTGCTTTTCCAGGGAAAATGAGAGTTACAGGTGTGTGTGTTACATGACAGTTGTTAAAGTTGTGAAGTATAGCTGTAAATCCTAAGTTTAAAAAATAGCACGTTCTTTTTTGGGGATGAAGTGCATAAACTATTGAGTGCCTGACTGTTTCTGCACACACTTTCCTTAATGATCGGAGTCCCAGCTCTGCAGATTACAGTGATCTTCAAGAGCTCTGAGTTAGCAAAACAGCATACTCCTCCACTAAAAGCACTCAAATCTGGTGAGAAAGGAAAATTTGTGATCTTGGCTTCCCTTGAGTTTTTTTGCTGTTAGTCCAGAGCCAGCAACCTCAGAGCCCAAAGAAACATGTGGTTTCTGTCTACCACGATAAGTGACAGACCAGTCATGGCCTGTTCTTATCACCTTTGAAATTTGAAGGGTTTGACTTTGGTTCAAATGAATCTCTGTTTTTTGTAGGAGGGTTTTTCTTTTATTTTTTTCCTCCCAGTTGCTCAAAAGTAGTTGGCAAATCCTGCTATTACAGCAAAACAATATGGGCCCACATGTTTTGGGGTCTGATCCTGGAGCCAGGGACTTAGCCAGGTGCTTGAAGTTATCATTTGTGTAATAGGCACAGCTGATGTGTATGGTTGATTTTGTTAAATCCTCAGAGCTGTTGAATTTTTTTCTCAGCAACCACACAGAGCTTTGGCTTCTGGGACACCAGGAAGCTCTGGTAAGGTGGAGGTTTCCTCCGGTCCCACAGTTCTGTGGACTGGTCCCAGAACCAGGGCAGGACATTCTCAAAGGGATCAGTGGCCATAGTTATAAATGCCCAGCCTGCTCTTGGTGATTCCCTAGTTCAGACCTCTTTGGTCTGCAAAATTTGGCAGCTAACTGCGTGCGGTCCGGCAAGTCAGTCTGCTGCAATGTCCTCCTGCCCGGCTGGGAATGGGCAACACAGAAAACAGCAAGAAAAGATGTTTTCAGAGATCAAGTCCTGCCACTTGTTTCTTGGTTCTCCCAGCACTCTTCTGCTCCGATTCAGGAAAAGCAAACCAAGTAAACCCCCAAACCCTCCCGAGGCATTTCAGGGAGGGAGAACTCTTCGGCATCCACAAGCTGCCTCTCATTGCATGATGATCTTTAGGCAGATAAATAAGAGACAGACCATGGCTGTTTCTTGCTTGGTTCCCTACTTTTGCCCCCTTGTGCACTGGGGCACAGACATTAGAGCAGCAGAACATTTCCATTCCTATTCCTGGTCTTGAAGAAATCATAGGTTCCCTTGAAGAAATAATTGCTTCCATGGAAAATCCCCACATGCAGACCAATTGCCTGATGTTATCATGGCACAGAAAAACTTCAAATATGTACAACCTAAATTCACTCTTTATTCAGCAAACACACTGGAAAATACTGATACAAATATTAACGATTGCTCTTTGAAGACTGTTCAGCAGGGAAAGAAACATATCTTATAATTTAATTTTTTTCAAAACCAGTTTTACCAAAGTGTGGAGAAAGTTATATATCAGTTATATTTTATTTAAAAAGATCCTTACCTAGCCTCAACACCAAACAACCTCACGTGGCTACATTTATCCAGAGAGGTCTTGACTACATTTGCACGGACTTTTGAATTCTGCTAATGTGTCTAAACAAGATATTTTTAGCAGTGTCCAACCTTAGGTCCAGAGCTGCAGGTTTTACGTCCTATGAATTGATCCCAGGCTGCAAAATTTAATTTGGGGTTTGGAGTCTGTGATATTAGAAGAGTAACTTACAGAATTTGCATCTGGACCTAGACCTACAATCAGATTTTGAAGGTCATGTATCTCTCCTTTCCCTCATTTCTAAAATTTCAAAGAAAAGGGAGGTTCTAGCTTACGATGTAATTTGGGAAGATTTGACCTCAGGCGACCTTTGCCACATACTGTTAAAGAGCAAACAGGGCAGAAAGGCAGAAATGGTTTGTTGCTCAAAAATGGTGACTCTGTGTTAAGCTTCATAGGTTGAAAGTCCAGGCAAAAATGTGACAAGAAGCCAGTTTAAATACGAACATATAGGTGTGATATGTTCTGAGGGCCAGGTGTGACTTGGGAGCCTGGCAGCTTTGTGCATGTTGTAACTTTGACATCGCGGATGAAGAGAGACAAGCTAACAAAGATTACCGATAATAAAGCCATGAAAAGGTATGGCTCACAGTGTTATTGCTCCTATGAGACATGGCGAACAAATGCACTATGAAGGATTACTTGTGTAAAAGGCAAGTGCGTTATTTGCGGCATAGCCACGAGCAGTTTAAAAATGCACTTATTTTGTCTTGGTACATCTTTACTTGTAAGCATTTACCTTGTAATAACCAGCTCTGAATAATGCTCCATTCTCCTGCTTTCGTGTATGAGGAAAAGGTTAAAAGACAGAAAACAATAACTAGCTTTCTCCTCCTCTTCTGCAATTAGTTGCTGCTGTTATAATTTGCTGTTAAAGAGGCTCTAAGCACACACACAACCCTAAGGATATTCTTGTGTGAAAGTATATGTGGCAGGCGTAAATTTTTAAAACCCAGATCCGTGGCTTATAACCAGGCCAAGTGGTACTGACATCAGCAGAGCTCCGCAGGCAGAAAACCAGTGCAAATTCAGCTGTACAAATTCTCATTTTCTTTGTTGGTCATAGAATAATGATGTACTATCCACCTTTGTTACTTCCTTGAAAAAAATCCCTGATAGGATAAGGGCATGAGAAGTTGAGGGTATATCTGAGACGAACATCTGTTTCTCATGGTTCTATTTCCCATGAAAAACATTATCAAAAAACTTTGCAATATATATGCGTGTGTGCAGCGTGTGCATTTTCACTTTCCCCCCTACTAGCCCACTTCTGCTCTTGTCTGTGTTCAAATAGGTCCTTACAGCAAGGGAGGGCTTTGTCTTGCTTAGCCATTGATTTGGAAAAGTTAGGTGTCAAACCTAAGATAGCTATTTAGGCTCGCTTCGTAGTCAGTGGACCATAAATAAGTGGCTAGAAGACGCTGGAGGAATTGTCCTCTGCAGGTGATTTCGCTGACTGCAGAGGGAGCTTAGATAACCTGCCAGAGGAGGAACGTACCTAGTAGTCAGCCAAAGACAGCAAAGTCTGCTCAGAGAGGCTTGGCTGGTATTCTGGTTATACACACAAATAACCAAGTATATACAGATGACTAGAAGAGCTTTTTGCTGCAACCCTTCTCTGTGCATAGAGCTTAGCTTCAAAAAAGAACTAAAAATTACTCTGAATATATTAAAATCTTTGACCATACTATACCTCATTTTTGATGTCTGCAGAGGAAAAAAACCCCTCAAACCTAGAAGTGTTATTTAATGAAAAGCTATTTAATGTTGGATACATAAGAAAATGTCATTCATTTTAATAAAAAACTGTAGTGATTTTAATATAGTACATAGTCCAAAATCTAGAATGTTAGTCTAAGTATATACAGCTCTACCACTGCATATAATTTCCAGTGCTTTTTGAGTATGTATTAAACATTTATCAATCAATATAGCATTAAAAAGACATATTTAACTAAATATTTATTATGCATATGCAAACAGTTGATTGGTCCAGCAGTATGACCAGCATGAGAAAATGAATTCCAGAAGATTACTGTGTGATGCATTTCTAAAAGGACTACGTTAAGGGAAAAACACAGCGTTACAAAATACCGAGACGTTCCTCCTTCGTCCCTGTCCGTGTGCCCCATGCGAGGCCACGTGGGTCAGGCAGCAGGTTTATAAATGTTTAGCACTTGCTTGCTTGGGCTGGGTCACTCAGGCATCCCTGGGTCAACAGCTCCTAGGTGTGCAGAAGAGGGCTCTAAGGTCTGCTCTCAGTGCTATAGGTTGGAGTGGTCCTACTGATTGCAGTGTGCAAAGAATCAGGGCCCAGGATTTGGTGTGGAAGGCAGGCTTTAATTTTTGGTGTGAGCGTGCGCACCAAGAAGAAAATACCCAACAACCCAGCGTACTCAATATATCTGTGCATATCAAGCTCTTTTTTGCAGACTGCTTTTTCATGCTTCAGAAATTCCTGTTCTTTATAAATTCCATTCCATTTTACATGATCTTAAATTCCTCTTTGGCCATCTTCTAGTTTTTATAATGCAAAGCAATGTTGGGTGACTGTATGTTTCACATCACTAAGTCTATTTCATTTGACACTTCTTTTTCTGTGCAGTTCCTTAGATGCCTTAACATGTTGCTCTCTCCCTCCTGGTATTCTCTGTCTGCTTAAATGCTCTTTTCTGCTCCTTCCTGGAGCTTCCTTAATTGATGCATTTGGGTATTTGTTCCATTTTAAAAAAAAAGAGCTTTGACTTACCAATTTACAGCACTTCCACTGTCTCATGTTGTGGGGTATTGTCCACCGCTTGCTTTCCTCAAAGATAAACAGAGTGAAATTAAAATGTGTCTCTTTATCAGACACTAATGTGATTTCCTTAAGCATGGCTATTCTGCATAAACTTTCTGAGGGGTCGCCACCAGCTTCAAAGGATTTCTTAATAAGCACACAAAAAAAGTCTGTCTGGGTTCAGTTCCTGTCATGTTGGAAAAAGATGTGATCAGTAGTGGATTCATGAAGCAATATTTGCTTTTAGATTAAAGATGTGTTTAGATTGGAAGTCATTTCTCTGCAGCCCATGAATAGGGGGCAACAAACACCACTGTTACTGTGAGTTATTTGGAAGAGCTCTGAATTTGGGCAATGCCTAGGAAAAAAGGACTCGATTCATGAGTGGACTCTTCCAATCCTACTAATAATCAACATTATTCATAATAAACTTCAATCCTTAAAAAAAAAGGCAGTGGTTTCCTCAAGCATCCGGAGGATGGCTCCCCCAGACAGATTGCAGTGGAAAGGCAGCAGCCGGAAACCAGAGGCTGAGCCTGCGCTCAACCTGCGAGCCCGAGACGGAGCGAGGCAGTGGGAGTTCGCCCAAAGAAGAGAACCAGCTCCTGGGCCAAAGGTGTGGCTGAAATTCCCAGACAGGGTTGCCCGTGCCTGGCGGGCACTCCCCAGGCACACGTCCCCAGCCCCAGCAGGGATGGAGGAAGAGGAGGAGATAGGGGAATAAAGACGGTGCTGCG
Organism: Aquila chrysaetos chrysaetos; assembly: GCF_900496995.4. Lineage (NCBI taxonomy): Eukaryota > Metazoa > Chordata > Aves > Accipitriformes > Accipitridae > Aquila > Aquila chrysaetos. The sequence goes on from NC_044004.1 coordinate 11,369,752, forward strand.
GCAAACAGCCTTTTCATTTCTCTCAGCTGGGTTGAGAGAGAGAAGCTAAAAACCCACAAAACCCAAACAAGCCCACCCTGCTTCCCCTTGAGCGGGTGCGCTGCTCAGCAGGCTCCTGTGGGTGGGCTGCCCCGGCACAGATGGGACGCAGCAGACTTGCCCCCAACCCCGGTTCGTTCTCCGTCACAAGCTGCAGCGAGAAAACAGCCCGTGGGCCAGGACCCAGCCCCGCAACGCGCAGAGGCTGGCCGGCCACCGCAGGGCTGGGGGACAGCGGGGTCCGGGGAGCCCTGGCTTCAGAGCCGGCTGCGGTGACCTGGCATCTGCGTCCCAGGGAAAGGCTGCGAGGGTCACAGCCAGAGAGGGCTTGGGCAGAGCCGGCACGCGGGCACTGCTCCTCTCTCCCGGAGACGTTCAGATCTGCAACACCAAGCCCAGGTTTCCCTCTTCGGCTGGCCCCAGGGAGCTGCGAAGCCGGCTTGCACGCCTGCACGCCCGCGCTGCCCCACGCGCGGGCAGACCTCGGCTGGGGGCTGCTTGCCCGCGTCGGATGCTGAGGGTGCCCCGTAAAACCCTGCAAGCAGAGGGGCTGAGATTGCTGGGCAGAGGACAGCGCTGTGGTACCACGAGTGTTTTCTGGGTGGCTTTGGTAGCCTTGCCGTCTGTGCTTTTTCCTCCTATCCTATTGTTTACCATTGTATTTTCTTCAGTGTAATCCTCACCTTTCTGTTTGGTGGTGCTGCAGGGCCATCAGGCCCAGGGCTGCTGCGAATGAGCATACCCAGCCTGTCCAGAGGGATCGCACACAGGGAAAATTCCCAAATGCCCTGGTTGTTTGCAGAAACCCTCTGCAAAATCCAAGAATGCCTTGCAATGAACAGAAACAAAATTTAAACCACAAGTTTTAGCCCTCAGTTCTAAGCTACGTGCTTTCATTGTACCCATGCATCCATGTTCAATCTTGCTGGACAAAAATCCCTTGTGGGTCAGTTTTCTTTGCTTGGTCCTTAAGGCACTCAAAGATTTTTGTCTTAGACAGGACCTAAGTTCCTCATTCAGTTTGTTTTTAAGACCTCTTTCTGATTGTCTTTGTTGAACACCATGATTTAAGCAGCTTTTAGTATTATTGACATGTCAATACCAGATTATTTTTATTATAACATGAAGTAGCAATACACTACCCTGTCCATATGTACGATATCAGGAGACAGTCAGTTAAATTTGCTTGTCTGTTGGGACTGCGGTCCTCGGTATCACAGGGACTGCTGGCACGTTACTGTGAGATTGTGGTGTTTAAGGAAAAAATGAACACCACTTACACACTTAATTTTAAGGGTAAGAAAATGGAAGCTGTGCTCTTATCTCAATACTGGGATTTTATCCAAGTACTTTACTTGCAGAAAAGATTGCTCTGGAATATATTTGTATGAATGCATATGGATTGTTTGAAAATATTAGTGGCCTGTGTTTAAAAACATACACCTAAACTCCTCCAGCGTGAAATCCTCCTCTAGAAAAATATAAGGCATTTTTTACATGTTTAGGTTAGATTTTTAATCTCATTTCTAGGTTTCTCTAGCATTAACATCAACCACATGTCACTTACGTAGTCCATTTATATTTTAATTTAGTGTCTGCATATCGAATGTATAATGTACAGCTGGACTCAGCACAATATTTTCTATGAAATGCGAAGGGAGCTATTATCCAATAAGAAATACATCTGGCTTTGGTGTAGCAGAGCTTTCCCAAAGGCAGAGAAATTGCTGCGATAATTAAACCTGAGACCCAGGGAAGGACAGGATTCCTGCCGGAGTATTAGACCTTGCACAAGGACTGGGATCCCAGTGAGATGTTTTTTATGGCTAAAAATCTATTGTATATTATGAAAATACTTAAGAAAAGGTGCAGCCAATTATTTGCAGCTGCCACTTGGTGACTCTGTCCAGGTATTAGACAATCTCTTACACGCCGGCTTAGGGATCTGTCATATTTTTGCTTACAGTCAACTGAGTCCTGAGCAGATGAATGTGCTAAGCTGTCTGCCCTAGCGCTTCCATACAAAAGGCTTTTAAATTAAAGTAAAAATTCATTTTAACAGGGAGGTTATGTTTTCCCTTGAGGTTTCTAACACTGTTCACTCTCATTGCTGAGAATGTTTCCGCTTTCACGGTGAAAGCTTTTCTTTTTGTTATCCTTGCAGCCCTTGTTAGATTGAATAAGTCAAGGTGCTAGTGCCTTCGTATCGCTGAAGGGCCCGATCCCACAGCCCTTGCACCTGGCTGTGTAAGGCAGCAGGAGAGCTGGGTGTTAGAAGGCACCACAGGTAAAATGAGAGAGAAATAAGTAGGAAAGACAAGCAGTTTATTTGTCTGCAACTTGTTTGTTGTCACCTACAGCTTCCTCTTAGTGAGCTGATGGCTTTGCTTTTAAAGCAACAAAGGCTTCTCTGGAAAAACTAAAATACTTGGTCGATGTTGCTCGCTAATTTAGTATGCAAGAAATGTTAGTTTCTTCTCTCAAACACCAGCAGACAGATGGCAGAAAAAATATAGTAGACTTTGGACTCCCACTGAAAGCTGACCTAGCCTCACCCCTGGCTTTATTGTTTTTCTTTCATAATTAGCTTTTGCTCAGCTTTGTCATTTTCATAAGCCTCGATATTCTTCAATTAACAAAACAGAACAAGAACAACAAGAGCTTAGGCAGCTCATGAGGTCACTTCTTGCAGGGGCTGGATTATGGCACCAAAAGAAGCCTGAAAAGCATGTATTGATCCAGTCTGACAGTTCCTGCCACATTAAGCCTCACCACAGCTGTGATATAAAGGCGCTTAGAGCTGTTATCATAAATACCATCCACTATCTTTAAAGATCATCAAAATTGCTTCACATTGTATAAGAGTTATTGTCATATAATTTGTTCAATGCATTTTAACAGCATAAATTGGTTTAGCATTTTAATACTAGCTTAAAGGTCAAATGCAGATAATTTAAACTAACATTTATCCTATGAAAGTTATCATATAAGCTCAATTTACTGAATGTGTGGAATGAAAAACAGTCATCTTTATTGTTTCCTTCATTTATCCAAAAGCTACATATATCCAATAAAGTTTGTTTCGAAGTGTTACCGCACTTTAATTTAAACTGTCAAAGAACGTATTTGCAATTATTTTGTGACTGTCTATAATATTTAGGATATGATCATAAAAGCAAAATACATTTCCTATTATTTCTTTCTGTAGGAAGATGGTTGTAAGAGAGGCATATTTATAATTGGGAATGGAAAAATACAGTTTTTATGATGAACTGAAGATATTAGGAACAAACATGTCCATGGATCTCTTAACCCCGCCTACAGCTGGGCCTCTGCCCATCCGTAGTCCTGCTGTGCACAGAAAACTCCCTTCCAACTTGTGGCTCATTGAACCAATAAAACATGAAAGGCAAATGCCTGTTTGAGAGAGAGAAGAAAAACCGATGATCATATGGGTGGAAGGCAATATAGTCAATAGCATCAGCAAAGACAAGTAGGCAAAGTCTTGTTATAAAAAACCCTTTCCCAAGGGGGTCTCCCGGAGTTTTTCTGCTGCAAGCAAGAGTTACAAGACACTGGTATGGCCTATAATAAGATGTTCACTCAACAGAGGTGGAACAGCTCTCAGGTCCCAGAGGAAACTTCTGGTCCCACGCTGAAGGTGGTTGTGGAAGAGCCGGTGGCCTGCTGGTCACACCGTTCTGGTGGGAGGGGGTAGGTCAAGACCACATCTGCCGAGGCTGACCTGAAGCACAGTCAAACTTTATACTTGCGCTGCCAGGGGTTTGTCTTAGAGATGTGGTTTATTCCGGGGTCTTTTCCTATTCTTAGAGTTGTTCTATTTGTGTAAACAATTGTTTGGTGGAGCAGGAACTGGAGCAAACGGTTCCAGCTTCATAACGGACTTCTCTAGTCATTAGGTTACAGAGAACATTTCTCAAATGAGTTGATCATCTACATACCTATGTTTTTTACTTCATGCTTGGGGCAGAAGGCAGCAGAGCAGTGAGGTGAATCTACATTCGTTGCCTCTCATATGACTTCTGAAGCCAATAGACAATTTCTCAGATGGCTCTGGCTGCATTTTCTTTGGTTGCACTTTCTAGAGCCAAGATACCTGCCCAGTGCTTGTCTACAGCTGCAGTGCCATTTAGTTTTCAGGACTGATAGTCAGCAAATTTGTGCTGGCCCTTGAGCTGGTGTCCCTACAGTCCTCCACAGCCTTGTGGCACCCCCACTTTAAAAGTAGCTTCCACCTTTATATGTTGGTCTCAGTGACGAAACAATAACAAAAAAATACACATTTACCTCTTTATCTAGAAGCAGTAACAAAAGGATTGAAGACTTTTATCTCATTGGACAAACAATTCACAATACTGTTCCTCTTTTTCATGTCAGGGGAAACTTTTGGTATTGCTCCTTCAGTGGAATACACAGATAGAATCAGCATTTTCCTAAGGATATGTAATGTTTGTTAGTATTCTAATTCATTGAAAAGTCCTTATTTGGTAGAATATTTGTGGAATACGAATAGAAAAGGAAGAGTCAAATAAATTCAACTGAAAAAATAAACAGCCCATTTTTATAATGTTTTTGGTTTCCATATGGAAAACAAACAAATAAACAAACAAATTAGTCTTGATCTAAGGGGGAAAAAAAAAAAAAAAAAGATTTATTAAGCTGTGGAATGTTCCAAGAGAAAAGGAAGACCCATCACCTGGAACTTCAAAAATTAGATTATACAAGGCAATGAAGGATACCATAAGGCAATGGATTTTTGTGGGAAAAGAAACTTTTCTGGCACACTAATAATTCTGTATTCTGAGTTGCCTAAAATGTAACTTAACAGTAATATTATCATCTTTTCAAAATACAGATAGCAGACTTTTCTGACATTAGCTTTTGTAAGAGCTGGACTTGTGCGAAGCATTTGACACTCTCCTGTACAACGTCCTTTTCTCTAAATTGGAGAGACATAGATCCGATGGATGGACCACTCCATGGGTAAGGAATTGTCTGGGTGGTCGCACTCATAGAGTTGTGGTCAATAGCTCGATGTCCAAATGGAGACCAGTGACAAGTGGCGTTCCTCAGGGGTCAATATTGGGACCAGTGCTGTTTAACATCTTTGTCATTGACATGGACAGTGGGATTGAGTGCACCCTTAGCAAGTTTGCTGACAACACCAAGCTGTGTGGTGCAGTCAACACGCTGAAGGGAAGGGATGCCATCCAGAGGGACCTCAACAGGTTTGAGAGGTGGGCCTGTGCGAACGTCATGAAGTTCAACAAGGCCGGGTGCAAGGTCCTGCACATGGGTTGGGGCAATCCCAAGCACAAATACAGGCTGGGTGGTGAGTGGATCGAGAGCAGCCCTGAAGAGAAGGACTTGGGGGTGTTGGTTGATGAGAAGCTCAATACCCAGCAATGTGCACTTGCAGCCCAGAAAGCCAACTGTATCCTGGGCTGCATCTAAAGAAGCGTGATCAGCAGGTCGAGCGAGGTGATGCTCCCCCTCTACTCTCTCTCATGAGATCCCACCTGGAGTACTGCATTCAGCTCTGGGGCCCCCCAGCAGAAGAAGGACATGGACCTGTTGGAGAGAGTCCAGAGGAGGGCCACAAAGATGATCAGAGGGCTGGAGCACCTCTCCTATGAAGACAGGCTGAGAGAGTTGGGGTTGTTCAGCCTGGAGAAGAGAAGGCTCTGGGGAGACCTTGTAGCAGCCTTCCAGTACCTAAAGGGGGCCTAAAAGAAAGCCAGAGAAGGACTTTTTACAAGGGCATGTAGTGACAGGACAAGGGATAATGGCTTTAAACTGAAAGAGAGTAGATTTAGATTAGATGTAAGGAAGAAGTTCTTTACTATGAGGGTAGTGAGGCACTGGCACAGGTTGCCCAGAGGAGGTGTGGATGCCCCATCCCTGGAAGTGTTCAAGGCCAGGTTGGATGGGGCTTTGAGCAACCTGGTCTAGCGGAAGGTGTCCCTGCCCATGGCACTGGGGTTGGAACTAGATGATCTTTAAGGTCCCTTCCAACTCAAACCATTCTATGATGATTCTGTGATGATAATGATAAAGATGATTCCAGTTAAGGGCAGATTTGCAATAGTTTGCTGTAAAGAAGTAAAGAATAGCTGGAAAAATTGAGTAGAAATAACACATTAAAATAGTTGGTATAGACACAATTAATGTCAGTACTGTTTCACCAGCATAACAAATTATTGCCCATCAGCAAAACCAAATTCCCAGTTGCTGTATGTGCTCTTTGCCATAGTCAATGATGAGATCGCACCGTTTAGCCTACATTTTCATTGGCTATATACCTATACTGCTTCTAATTTTCTCCAGGATAGGAACCCTTTTTCTCAGCCAGCTTACCTGGAGTGGCCCATATGCACACTGAGCACTATGCCTGCTCCCATGGGGCAGAGTATTTTAACAGGTCCTGCCTCTGAACCTCACCCACACACCTTTGCATCTCATGAGCACAAGGACTGTATCACGTACAACACATGCCTGCTCCATACTCCTCACACAACCACACCAGCTCCCCTCGTAGGCTGTATTTCATTTTAAGATGTGAAGGGCTACCTGTGTTGTCTACTTGAGCAGAATCACAAGCTGAGTCTCTGAACCACCCATGAATTTCACTGTGTTTTGTTGCACTCCAGGAGGTGTGCTAGGAATGACGTAGCATGCACTGGGATTACCATGACCACCTCATTTTTAGCAATTTCTGATGGAAAAAAACACACCTGACTTCTTGCAAAGGAAGAAATAGCAGTAGGCCTAAGAATTACTGCAGGTCTACTACTTTTTTTGCATATAATATTAGTATTTACATGAAAGGCAGCATTACCTTTTTTATTAGCATTTTTCCTCCTACATCTCAGAAATGGTAACACTTCTGAAATCACCAGAATTTTGCAGGGGAGAGGATTATGAGATACAGCATAAGATGCCAAGCCCTAGTTTCCTTTTCATCTGAGCTTCTGTAAGAAGTTAATGAGTGTTAGTAGAGTTAATCTAATTCATTGAAGTCTAAAAAAGCTCTGTCTTTAGAACCCCAAATCATCCTTGTAAATAGCAGATACCAAGAATAATTTGAAGGGATTTCTGTGTTAGCAGATATTATGTCTTTTTTTTAGAAACACTACTGGTCTAGATGTGTTGCTATCACTGTATTGCTATCACTGCAGTGGTGATCCTAAAAGGAACTTGTCTTACATGAAATCTCTTAGGAGTTTCACTTTGCTCTGGTAGGACGTTATCATATTATTTGCATTTCTAAACATGAGAAAATCAGAAGCAATGGCACACTGAAGAGACAGATTCACCCATGCCGTCTCTTCCTCCTGCTCAATGGGTGTTCAGAATTGAGAGAGGCTCAGCCTGTTGAACTCACACAAATGCTAAATGCTAGTCACACAGACCTTAAAATTTCAGTCAGGATTGGACCTCACAGCTCACTACTATGTTGATTACAGAATCACCGAATGGTTGAGACTGGAAGAGATATCTGGAGGTCATCTGGTCCAACCCCCCTGCTCAAGCAGGAAAGTAATCTAAGCAACCAAATAATTTTTTCAAAATTTGGAAATCTTATGAATGTCAGCTACACTAACTACTGCTAGAAACCAGGTGAAAGTAGCCCATATGCAACCAGAGATTTAAGGAAAGAAGTTCAAACCCTGTATCTTTCTTTGTAATTCCTATGGTTGTAACAACAGATGAACATTTTCCATGTTTTCACACACCCCATGACTTAGAAATACATGTGTGTGTACACACAAATCCATACAGCAATTCACTGAGACAGAACCCAGCTTTGACCATCTACGTACGTTCTTACCTATGCCCCATATGTTCAGCTGTCACATCGCCTACGGCACAGTCCGTCATGCAAGGATGAGAGATACAAGGAGAATGCTTTGAAGCTACTCTGTCAATGTTTGAGAGTGAAAGATTATCCAACTGTTCTCAATAGTGCAACCAGCTGCAATGTATTCTCACTTAGACGTTCTTGAAAGCAAAGGGGTCTGGTCATCTGGAAAGGTGAAATATCCCATCATTTTACTCCCTCACTGAGGGGACACTGAGACTGTGATTGATATGAAAAGAGTCCTAAACGAGAGGTCCCAGATGATCTTTGAGGTCCCTGTTGTTTTTTTTTTTTTTTCCCCCAGCTTTGTTGACCAAGGAATGTAGGTCTTTTATAACTGAATCAAATGTCCCCCCTACACAAGTTATTAATATTTCAGGGGTATAGGAATGGTACCATGGTTTGGCAGGAAATGTGAGATTTAGTTAATAATTTGTACTTTGTTGCTTTGTTGCATTTATCTTGTAAACTTTTCATAAGAAATAGGTAGAAATTTTACTAATTTGATATGGAGATTGTCTCCAGCTTTTTAGGATTAAAAGGAACAGACCAGAGTGGGCTATTTACCCAAGAAAAAATTATTGTGAAGGAAAGTGATTGTCATTCAGGATACTGTCACCTCAGGAAAAAAATTACAGCAATATGACTAAATTTTCTCTCTCTCTCGGGTTTCTGTCAAGGTCAAAGTCATTTACACAACATGTCTGGAATTAAAAGACATGATTTTAATACAGAAAATGGAGGTGACCCAGAGTAATCTTTCAGAGTGATGGTTCCCTCATACAAAAAACATCTCCAGACTCATCACTCCTCTATCCTCTTGCAGTGTTCTTTCAAGCACTTCCTAAGCATTTCTTATGCTGCTTCCTTGAGCTATTTCAATTTTTCATCTCCTCCTGCCTTTGCTTTCTTCACATGCTCCCTCAGTCTCCTTTCTTCTGTCCAACTCTCTGGCTCAAAATCTTATACCAAATAAATGATAAAACATAGCAAAAAAATATATAGAAAAGCAGGCACTGACTGCAAGCATAGAGCGAATGTGATGTGTGTGTTACAAGTTGGTGACCTCGAGAAATGATTTTGTGTAATCCTTGACCTCTCCTTTGCTATTCCAGTCATGCTTGTTTCTGTCCTGGATGTTAGATCATGACTGCCACATACGGGGTGTGTGTGGGGGTATTTTAATTATTGTTTTTAGTCTTTCTGATCCTTTTATTCTGGCTCACATTTACAGTGATGATAATGTATCATTGCTCCTTCTGACACAAATATCCCATTCTGACAAAAGTGTCTCTCCACAGAGCAATAGCGTAAGCCTGAGGCCCTGTAAGTCAGCTTTGCAGGGAAGGAGAAACCAGTGACACAATGTCTGGGTATATTCTAAGTATAAACTGTTTTGTTTACATATATAAACCAGGCCTGGTAGTAGAAGTGGTAAAACAGCACTTTGGGCGATTATTTCTTTAAGGTATATTTGCTTAACACCCATGTTTAGTTGTCAGAGAATAATTATCTCAATTACAAATATCTAATCAGAGAGGAAAGACATAACAAATACCAGGGTCCTCTACCTTTTCCAGACCCTTATTCTAAAAAGGCAACATTACGTGTCTTCTCAAATTGAAAATTTGCACACGTGCTAGGAACTTGAAAAGCTAAATGTAAATGTAGCACCTAGAAACACTTGCCATAATAGTATTTTCTTCTTTAGCCAATATTCCAAGGCATTTCTTGCTTGTCATTACTTCAAACTATTGGACTTTGACCTTCCTTTGAAGTCTGTGGCATATGCTGAAAATTAAGCAAGTTCTTAAGTGTTTAGAGGATTGGTTTCACTTAGAAATAGTCAGTACATTTAACTTCCAGTGCTAATTCTAAACTTCTGTCTTCAGCAAAATGTGTCTCTAGATGACATTAAGTGCACCCATGCTGTAATGCTGTGACTTCTTACAATCAGTTATATCTTCTACTTTTACTGAGATTGTACCCAAAGTGCTTTATGATCAAGGCGCGTGGTTGTGCAAAGCCACGGCACAAAAGGTGGTGCCACCTTGAGCTGCCAGATGCCAAGCTTTTAGAGGAGCACAGAGACCAGACTATAAAGCAAATTACAGCTTTGGTCTGATAATAAATGTGTGTGACTAGCCAAGAACTAATATGCTCGGATTAAAACTGATTTCTTAGGAGTAACTGATAGGGATCAAGATTTGTGATCAGAATTCTTGGCAGAATTGAAAATCGCAACCTGAACACAGTGTGGAGAAGATTGGGATCATTTAGCAACTCATTGTTTCAGAATTTCTTTGGCAGAGCGATAATAGCTGTTCTCTATCCCCTAAACTCCCCAGCCCTGGAAGAACTCACATCAGGTTTTTGCAGGAGATTTTCTTTACCTATGGAGACAGATGGGGAGCCTGCTTCCTTACTTTAATGGGTTTCTGCTGAGCTGAGATCCTGCTTATCTATAGAAATAATTGAGGGTATGGGGTAGAGGAGGAAGCAGCAAACAGTCTGCACTGATTACCTACATAAATTTTCTCAGGGATGAGCAGAAAGGATGGGTGATGGCTTTCCGGATAAATATTTTTACCTTCTCTATTGTCCCCTTTAATGTCACTTCCATCTCTGTGGTACAGAAGATGGATTGAGACTTAATGGAGAGACTTCAGCAAAAGTGGTAGAAGAGGACTGGAGGGTTCCTTATTCCTTGTGCTGAGGGATTTTTTCCATACGAGGATACAATCAGAAATGGAAGTCCTAAACTACAAGTTGCAAACTTACTTTTCTAGTGTGATGCATCCTCCCCCTCAGATTAACACAATACTCATACAGAGACCTTGCAGTTTCCTTTAGTGGCTGGACAGCTTACTTTTATGGGACTTGTTGTGAAGTCTGAAGTCTGTTTGTCCAGGTATAAGTTGCCATCCATATAGTATAAACACACAGGACAGAGCACTCAAATCCTGTTCTCCAGGTTGGTATATCCCGTTTTAAAGCAAACTGTTTTCCTCCTCACACACCAGCTGAAGAAGACAGTAGGTCATAAATAGTGAGTTGCATGTCAGCATGCCAGGGTGTCCTAAGCAGAATACAATGATATTGGAGACAATACAATGATTGCAAAATCCTTAAATCTTTTCCTAACATTAACCCTGCAATTACCCCACTGACTTAATGGGATTGCTGTCATACTTCAAGTCAGGCATTGCTTAGTTATCTTCATGATCATCACTTAGAATAGATAAGACAGTTATTAGTTACCTTAAAAAATACACTGCATTTTATTAGCAATTACCTGCTCTTTTGCTGTGTAGTAGGGTTTGAAGAAAAAAAAAAGTTTTTACTCACTTGAAAAGCCTAAGTCAGTCTCAAGCCTCGAGTAGCTCTTCTGGGTTTAGATAAGAAATATCTGCTTTTGGAGACAATATGCACAGAGGAGCAAAGTGACTGGTGCCACACCTGGAGGCCTTCTATTTCTTGTCCTCTCCTAGAGCTGGCCAAATGGGCACCTGTCCAGAGCCACACTTAACACACCTGAATTTATAACAGGTTGTCTTGCCCGCTGTACCACTGCATCTCCTCCTCTTGGGCAGGTTACAGCAAAAGCATCACGAGGTACAAGAGCTGTTGCAGAACCAGCCATTTCATGACTTGTTTCATTCTCATTTTGGCAAGTTAAATACTTCAAATGAGATATTTAAGTTCAATATTGTAAATTGCCTTAATTCTCTTAAATAATGCACACCACTCAAAACATAGAAGATCTGGTGTTGAAGTTATGATAGCTTTCTATTGAGATTCATATTTATTCAGTTACTGGGTAAGTTTTCCTATGTAAAGCACAGGCCCTCTCCTCTAGTCAGGGAAATCAGCAACAAATTTCCTCAGAGTTCCCTGTGCTATAGAGGTCTGTTAATGACTTCTGCTGAAGGCTGTGAAATGGAAGGTGTCTTAGACAATAAAATTTCCTTTAGTTCTATTTACATTGAAGGTATGTTTTTTTGAGCACTGCCATATCCCAGCTAGGTTTCATTTCAGATGGGTTAATGGTGGCTTTTTGTTGGTTTGTGACCACATCAGAAAAAACGTGATTCATGTCAGAATCAAAGTGGCTTTGGTTGCACACAGAGCAACAATGAACTGTGAACCAATAAAAAATGAATTATGAACCAAGTAAAACTGTTTTGCTCCACCTAAGTCCTAACTGGTTTTAATTTTCTTTTTTATTTTAGGTCTATCTGAAAGCCAAAAGAAAGGCATTTGAATTAAAAGATAACCTTCAGAAACTAAGGACAAAATTTTTAAGTTAATGTCTCCATATTTTCCGGTTCTTCCATCCCTCTTATTTCCTTGCCTGAAATGAGTTTCAGTGTTTAGCTGTTTTAGTATTTTAATTAAGTGTTAATTTCTGCTGCCAGTCTCACTCCAAAATTCCATTTCTGGGAGGATATTACTTGCTAACAACCTCCTTGTCAGCTCTCAATAGGGAATAACATGTAAAAAGTGAAGAAAGCACTCTGAAAATGATAGATTTCATATGAGTAGCAGGAATAACTCAAATGTGTTTTTGTGAACTGGGCACTCTATCTTGTGAGTAGTAGGTGAATGGTAATTTTATTAAATAACCTAAAACCTAAAATCAAGGAGGAAATTAGGAGATTTAGAAGGCCTTCCACCTTTGACAGAACAGCCAAGTACTAGGACCTGACAGGTACGATAAAGAGCTTAGATGTTCTTCTGATATGTTCTTAGCCATAAGCCCCCAGGCTTTGTTCTACATGCTTAGTTAAACTGTTTTTATCTTACATAAATCCTGGTAAGCTACTTTAAGACCCATCAGACTACCTCAATTGCCATTTAAGTGTTTTTTTCTGCACTAACTGCTTCTTGTTAAATAGTTTGACATTTATGTGTCTAGACTTGGGTTGTTTTGATATTGATTTTGTACAGAATGATAATGGAGCATAGTGGCAATATTACTTTTGCTGTCATACCTAGTAGCAATATATCTCTTTGAACTTCTTAAGTTGGGAGCAAAATCTACACATATGTAGGTCTAAATTTAGTCAGTTCTTCAAAGCTAGGATTCTGCCCTGCTTTTTTTTCCTGCTGCAACAAACATTTCCTTCCTTACAGTGCTGAGAAACTTTATTTTGAGGGAAATCTGTCAAAATGCAGAGCTTCCAGCTCAGTGTCTGCACAGGAAAGATGATTGTGGTATCAGCTAACTCTCTCTCTCCCCCCTTCACTAATGACCTTACTGTGGGTATGGAAAGCTACTTTCTGTAGATGCTTAAAGTATCCATAATAAGCCAATCACTTTTAAGATAGTTACTGTTATCTGTTAAATGAGATGAGCTTTAGGTTGCCTTTTTTTTTTCCCCCATGTTTTTTGTTGTTTGCCTACCTCAGATCAAAATACTGGAAGGACATTCATTTGTCTGGCCATGATTTAAATAGACTTACATAATGTATAACTCAGACAAAGATTTTTAGGCAGAAATTAATTAAGATGTCACCAATTTTCAGAAAAAACATGAGGTAGGAAATTTTGTACTATGAGATACACAGGGAAGTAAAGGGAAAGACAACCATCAACATTTTAGCATCAAAATAGCTTTACTCTTGAGGCATTCACATTAAATATTGTACTAATTTTGTATGCTAAAATCTTCAGAGCCAAGCTGATGACAGTGTTGACCTTCAAAACTGCTCAGGTATTTGCCTCAGCATTTGTTTCAAGCCTTTGATAATGCAAGGATCTGGAAGTCATCTTTTGTGAGTGGAAGGAAAGAGTTTTCACCTGGAAACAACTGAGTGAGTTAGACTTTTTCATGCCTTTTCTTCCTCTGCCTCCTCCGCCGGAGTACAGGGGCTTCCGCTCCTCTGTCCTCCTCACCTTCCTTCCCCACCCTGCGGATAACTGGGGCGCTGGAAGTGCATGGGGATGTCCGCATGGGGATGGCAGCTCAGCTGCTCGCCTACAGCCGAGACTCCTGATGTCCTCAGCTGCACAGTTTTCCAAGCTGCAGCTTGTTACAGCTCTGCCTTCCTGCCACTAAGTAGATACGAGCAATTTCAAAAAGGGCATTTCTGGTCTAAGCCAATATACCCTGAACAAGCCAGCAAATAAATCCACCAACATTAAATACATAAGTTAAGAACATGTAAGATAATTGTTTCATATCATTTCCTGAAAGTGAAGAAAAGCACATATAATCTGCCTTTTTCTGTATACCTCCGTTCATGTTAACCGGGAGACATCTCTGTCCAAGACTCTAATCCTTCTTCTTTTTCAGTGCTTGTGTATTTAGAGCTTTCTGTCCTAAGGAAATGGAAGTATTGGCTGAAGGATGGGGTCTGGCCAACCTTGCTGCAGTGATTTAGGACACTTCACATCCCTGGCCTTGAGATTGCTGTCTCACAGTGCGATGGGCAGGAGGGAAATGGCCCCATGAGGCTGCCATCTGAGATGACTTCAGCAGGAGTTGCCAAACTTCAGGCTCAAGAAACAGAGTGAACTTTAGTTCAGCAGTAGAGTGCTGCTCAGCCGTGTATTTACCCTCAGAAAATGGTTAAGCACTGCAAACCCCATGTTTTTATCAGCATGAAAATATAAGAAACACCAGGCCATATTTATATTTATTTAAGAAATTGCCAGTAAGCCTTGGTTAACCATTCCACCCCCCACGATACTATTAATCTTAGTGGATAGGTGTTCAATTTGTAAATTATGTGTTTGTAACTGAAAAGAAAATCTCATCGGTATTATCTCATTTGACAATGGAAATATACGGCTGACAGTCAGTTCCAGCTAAAGCTAGCCTAAATAAGCAAGTCAAACCGTTTAAACCCACAGACTAAGGCCAAAGTCTCCATGTCTATTTGCACATATTAACATGCCATTTTTGTTGAAACCTATACATACATATAGAGCTACCTTCAGTTTTCACCATAGTTATGTAAAATGACTATCCCAATAACCTTCATGGCCACTGAGAATTTAGTTTCCCACTAATTCTAACAACATTTTAGGGCTTAAGGACCCTTCAATTATTTATTACTTTCCTTCTCTCAGGTATTTTGTGTAGACTGACAGCCACGTTCACTGGACATTTTTACATAGTTGTACTCCAGATTGAAGGCTTGACTATTTAAAATAGCAATAAAATTTCCAAGGAAATATATCTATTCCAGGTGTTCTGGTGACTACTTCAGTTTCCTGTAATCCTTGTGTAAACTTGACGGTTTTGAGTTCTAGCTGTAATTTCTTTTACAGAGGGAAATGCACATTGCCTCTAGCTTTATCCCAGCAAATCTTGTCTTTGTTCAGGGCTGTCCAGCAATTCCAGTCATCTCTGGTTTCTTCTTAGATAAAGATTTCATGCTTGTGAACTTCAGTACTCTTTATAACTTCAAAATCACAGGCCTTTCTTATGATGAACATGACAGAGCAATACAGGCAGCAAACATATAGAGAAATATTTCTGTAAGTCACGTTTGAGGCCATATTGAGACATTGAAGCTAAAAAAGAGTTGGTATCAAATATATCTTCTAAAATTTCACTCTACATAGTAGGAAATAACCCCTTTTGATACAGTTACTTAACTTTGTCCAGCTGTATACATGTACGAATCTTTTTTTATTTACCAACCAACAAGTGTGTCCACTTTTTCTGGGGTCCCCAGGAGCATGACGGAATCCAGCCCCTCATGCAGCTCCTGCCTCCCATCCGTCCACATTTCCCTGACTCCTGCCTTTTCTGAGCTTTCCCTGAAACTGTTTATGAAGAAGCTTCTGTATATTGCACACCTTAGAATGATAACTTAAAATACACCCTGGACATCATGTTTTTCTCTAAATGAGGTGTCTAATCAAGCTAGTTGTCCAGGCTAGCACTATACTC
This sequence comes from Aquila chrysaetos chrysaetos, assembly GCF_900496995.4. Classification (NCBI taxonomy): domain Eukaryota; kingdom Metazoa; phylum Chordata; class Aves; order Accipitriformes; family Accipitridae; genus Aquila; species Aquila chrysaetos. Next base: position 11,385,580 of record NC_044004.1, read on the forward strand.
AGCAAAGAGAGATGGGAGCTTCTAGAGGGCTATGTCAATCAGCTGAAAGTAGGTGGCTAAGACAGTGGCTGAATTACCCTCTGGAAATGCTTGTTTTAAATGGCTATCAAGAAAATTTGGACAACTAACTTAGAATAAATGCCTATCAGAAAAAAATAAGTGAAAGGAATCCCTTTCTCAATTAAAATATAAGATACTGGGTTTTTCAGCAGCCTGGGCTCTCTGGAGTGCATCCAACTTGCCTAAATTTAGCCCTTCACTGTAAATTTCCATTACAGTCAGGTGAAACAGGCATTTCAAGGATCTTTTCCACCTGCTGTAGACAGCTATATTTAATCTCACCTACCAGTTTCAATAGTTAAGTCACTGCTCCCACTACCATTTAATTTAATTCTTTGCTAATGAGAGAAAAAAGTCATCTAAAGCTGATCAGTCTGCCTTACGTGATAAGAGATTACCCATTTAAATATTAAAGTCAGTGTGACTTGATGCTCTACTCTTTCAGGCTGGAGCATGTCTGTCAGTGGCAATGGGACATCTTCCACATGTATGATGAGCAAACGTAAATGCTCCTCAATGGCTTTTCAGCCTGTCTGGGTAACCAGCAAGCTCCGTAACTGAAGCTGTATAGTTATGTCAGCAAAGGACAAAGCCCAAATCTTAAAAAAACAAGTGAGAAGCAGACTATAGTAAATGGGACCTAGTCCTTGAGTGATGTAATTAAACATCTTTGAATCAGAATGAGCTCATGGGCAACAAAACCCATGTCTGTTTAGAGCCTAACACATAGATATCTTTACTGCATGGATAATGGTCTGTTACTGGAGAGTAGTAGATCTATAAGGTTTATTATCATCCCTAATTCTGGGTAAAATCTTAGAGTGGTTGCTGGTTGTAATAATTGTGATATTTTATACAGTTGTGTGACTAATTTGACCTCAAATTGTTTTAGCTTAAGTAGTTTTGTTTTCATTGCATTATGTATTTTTTTTCTATTTAGTTGCTTAACTTAGTTAACAAAATAGATACAAATGGAAACCTTCATGGACCAGATGTTTCTTTCCTAGACTGCAAAGACCGCAGGGTACATTAGAGACAACTTAATAAGCCTAATAACACAGTGGTGGTCCACAGAACCTGCCCATTTTAGTTCTCATAAAGTCCTATTAAAAGGCCTAGTCCCATAGACTTCACCGAAAAGCTCAGACTTGTACTTATAGTCCATAAAATTGCTAAAATATTTTGAAACTTTTGAAGCTGGTTTGTAAACCCTTGTGAAATCAGCTGAATACAGAAACTAGAACAGAGTAAGTAATTTAAAATGAGTCAGGCTGCCATTTTGGTGGCTGAAAATACAGCCCTATCACAACCTGTGGGCTTGCTGCGGCATCTAAAGGTCATCTTACACTTTTCTGTATAGGAAGTGACATGGTATTGAGGCAGCCACACATTGCCAACTATTTCGGTATAGCTTGCAATATAGGGCTGTAATGAACATGGTAGCAGGAAAGAGTAGACCAGTGAAGAATGGCATGTTTCCTAACAGCTCATGGGGTGGTCATGTGGAGAACTGGGAGTTCTCAGGGTCTGGGACTATCCTGGTGCTGGGACACCCTGTAGGTCCCTGGACTGCCCACTCTCACACAACCAGTATGTTATATGGTCATGGACTATCCCTGCCTTGGAGGTGTCTGTCCACCATCTGCCCCAGTGAGCAATGGGAGGAGCTTGGAGCTTGCAGGTGCTATAGCCTGGGATCAGCTGAGGTCTTGAATACGGCTGCAACTGGAAGCAAGTTTGGAGAGGCAATGACAGCTTCGGGCGAAGAGACATTTGAGAGTGGGACAGCGGACAGAGGAAGAAGGAAAAGGCGGCAGGCAGAAGCCAGAGGTATCAGCTCAGGGGTACATCAGAAAAGGACCAGTAGACAGAAACGCAACATGAAGGTGATACCTACTAAGAAATAAAAAAAAGAAAAGGGCAGAGGAAGGTAGAAATTTGGAAAGAGGGGGTAGATAGATGTTAAAAAAAAAAAAAAATGTGAGGAGGGACATACATGATAGAGAAGACCAAGAAAAAATGATATTGTTCAAGTCAGTGCTAGCCAGAGTAAGAAAAGGCTGTGGCAATAGGGCCTTGCCCAGAATGTACCAAGTGGGTTTTAAGAATGGCTATTTGCCTTCAAAGGAGAATTTAGATTCTAACAGCCTTTGATGTCTGAATGATTATGCACTGTCTAAGTGAGCTTCAGGAACGTGCCAGGGAGATTTTACAACCCAGGACAACCATTCCTGGTTTTTAATGTGATAGCGATAAACAAGTATCAAGTGTGGGAACAATTAAATAACAATAAAAAGGAGATGAAGAATATGGTACATGTTCCCTTCTCCCATCTAAACAAAAAATATTCTCTTTGTTGGAAAGTAGGCTTTTTCCAGCAGACTGCAATGATAAGTAGGAATGGGTGTAGTTAAAATAAAAATAGCTATAAGAATAGCAGTTCTGATTCTTTGTAGTCCAGTTGGAAACCACTCTAAATTGAAACCTGGACGCATGACAATGGCAAAACACACTAACTTGATAACTCGCAGGCTCTACAGGTGGACCAACTATGGAGTTATGAGACTAATAAAAATAATGGTTGGACAGATATTGAGTCCATAAAACGATGGCAGCCAGGCACACAGAATAATACGGTACAGATGTAGGTGTATCACTCTAAATAGTTTGCACTCTGTTTCAACAATAAAAATGTGTGATGTTTCCAGTACCCGCCACCAGCCATATGAGAGAATAAGTTATCCAGCTGTTTTCAATACAAAACACACCATCTTAAAATCAATTGATATTTCATACTCTTTGTATTCTTCTTTCCTGCACATGCAGGAAGTATTAATGGTGACATGATTGTATGTTACTGTAGTTTAACAAAATGATCAGGAAGACAAGCTATGTTAGCAACATTATTCAGACATTTAATAGCATTTATCCTTTTAACTTCATTATAGTGCAATGCCCCAAGGCCCAAAGAGAGTTATTTTTAACATGACTTCAGACAGAAAGAAGTAACTTCTCATATGAACATGTGCTGGCCTCTTTACTGAGGTATATGTATATACCAAGGCTCCAGGGTACAAAAATAAGGGGCTGCCACTTCTGTCTCCCCTCTGCCCTCACTTCTCCTTGCAACCATTCCATGTGGTCAGTACTCTCCGGTTTCTCCCTAAGGTCAGAAACAAAAGTCCCCAGCCCTGAGGCCTTCACAGCTGTTACCACTCTCCAGATGTCAGCACTCGCCTATCCCTTGTCCCTCCTTTCTCCTCAGAAAACACCCCCATATCTATTTAAGCTTGCATCTTTTCCCGTGTCCCCGTTCAGATCGCAGTACGAGCTACTCCGAGAAACTGAGCGTATCGGTGTGCGCGCGTGTGTGTGCGTGTGCACAAAACCCAACCTTTTTCTCAGTGAGTATCCCCCCTCCCCTCCCAAAAAGGGAGGAGAGGGGGTGAAGAGAAGGAAGGAGAGACCTTGTCCCCTCTTGCACACAGCAGAGCCATTGGATGCCATCAGATGCTGGTGGTCCCATTAGTGCCCACATGGCACAGTGTCCCATGTCACCCTGCGGCTAACCAGCCCCACCACCACCATTCCTCACTTCAATGAGAGCAAAACTTCCAGACAGCACTGTTACTGCTCTGGAGCAAGCCCCTGATAATATTTAAGCCTGTTTATAGATATGATTGCATCCTGCCTTGTTCTTTTTTGTTTCTTTTCTCCCCTTTACTCATTTCATTTGCTATACTTTTTTCCTTCTGTTTCATTTACACTTCTTTATCACCCTTTGAGTTTTCCACCCTTAGCTCCTCAGTTCCTGTTCTCCTCTTGTTTTCCTTTGCTTAATTACTCTGTTACCTCAACCATATTTTTTCTTCCCCTTTTATTTCTCCTCATACCTAATCTTTGTTTATTTATTTGGTGCTGAGGTTGGCTGATGACCTTTCTGTGATTACAACTACCAGTCCCAGCAGTTACTCTTTTGTTCTTGCATCCTTTCCTACCTCTTAACTTCTTTTCCTCTTGAAACATGAATTTCAGTACTGATATATTTACACCCTTTCACCTCTTGGGTGAGATGAAGGAGATACGCTTCTCTACTCTCAAAAGAGCCACTCTATTTTCTCTTTTGTCTCTATAACAAGATTCACTTTTGTTGGACTCTTCTTTCATTTCAGTAATGCAAAGGATGAAAAGTGAGCTCTATCTCAGTATTGCCATTCATGGAAACTTTTCTTGCTTGTTCTTTCTTTCAGGGATCTGTACTGGGTTATCCACTGCCCGTGCAAAGAACTCAGCAGTTTTCATGGCAGCAAAACACTGCACATGTTGCTCACAGGCCTGTCTCCCCCCATACTATGATTGTCCTGTAAGAACTTCTCATCTATTTGCTGTATAATACCTTGCTAAATCTGTAATTTTCATCATTTCTCTCAAGGGATTCTCATTGTTCCTGGTTTTGTCCATCTTCTCACATGGTTCTTCCATGGACTCAACCAGTCTTATATCTGGTGTGCCACTTTATAGTTAACTGCCTTTCTCCTAACATCTAGGTTAGCATTTGGTGCAGTTGCATGGTCTTCTACAGTTGTTTTCTAGCCTCATCCCCTCCTACTTCAATGTCTTCAATGCACTTCAAGTAAAACAACTTTAGTGTCTCTCACTTTGCTCAGGTCACTCTCATCTCCCCTCCAGCCTCCATTCTGCTAAGGTTTATCCCCCTCTTATTAAAAATGAAATGTGGTGGTGTTTTGTACTTTTTTTTAAAGGCTCTCATATCCTTTTAAAACCCTATGTCAATCCTCTTCTAGAAAAAAAGTAAATACCGAATACCACACAGTCCCTCTAATCCTGCAACACATAGTCAGTTGGCTAGTGTACCAATCAATTTATATTTTCAACATACGACACTTCCTTATTCTTCCAGGTCTGCACAACTATTTGTAATAAAAATTACCCTTGACACTGTAAGCTATTCACGTTGTACGTTCATACTGAGTTCCCATTTCAGTTATTGGGAGACATGCATCTACCTGCCAGCTGATCTCAATGCGATAATATCCCAGGTTTTATTGCAATAGTGCCACAGTATTATTTCAAATATCACTGTGCTGAACTGATGAGCCGGGGAAGGAAGAAATCCCCAGAAGTTCAGGATGGCAACCTCTTCTATAAACTAGAACTGACCTTTGTCAGATCACTCCACTGAGTCCAGCATTGGCAGGGTTGCTGAGGGAAGGCAGCACTTTTTCAAGGAGGCAAACCTTCAGCCAGTTCTGTATTGTATGAGTTAGCCTGAGAGAGTCAAGGATATATGTATGAGGCTCTATCACTGTCTTCTACTTTTTTTCCCTTTGGCTGTTATGAGTAGTGACCTCTGTCTTCTCCCCAGGTCTTGTTAAAACCCGAACACTTCAAATTCTTTGACATAGTCTCCTTGGTTGGGATTTACCACACCTAATTCTGGCCATGTAAAAATATGTATTAATTAAAATAATGCATTATGTCTAACAATAGCTATTACACAAGAAGAATGAACATCACAAAAATGTTAAAAAAGCCAAATAGTTAATTTTGACTGTTCCAAAAATACATATTTTATCCCTCAAATTTTGCCTACTACACAATATTATTTCATGTTCATATCAAGAAATCACTTTAAAAGAAAATTATGTGTAAGAACAAAGGATTAGCAGAGGATCATTCAGCTGATTTACATGCAACAGTAAACAACAGAGGCAACAAATATGGTTGGAATAATATGCCAAGTTGGCAGAATTTTACTGGTAAGTGTCCAAAAAGAGAAGGTGGGTTTTTTCCCCTTCTTGTCTTCTATTCTAACTGGGTGGTCACACATCCTGACCCTGACAGCCTACACTGCTCATTTTGGTAAGAGCATTGCAGCATGTTGTCCTCGGGGTTCCACTGCACCTTTGTTCCCAGCCGAGGCAGGCTGTCGTAGGAGCTCCCTGCACACCTCTGCCCTTTCCCTCCCAGCTGAATCAGTGAATGTATTGTCCATGTTGAGGACAACAGCACAACCGGCTGATGAAGGAAGGGGAAGGTGAGGAGGATGGCCGAGGACCCTGCTGTACAGAACCCCAGGGAAAAGTGCTGCAAAGGGCATCAGAGACCACCGCATCACTATCGTGCAGGATAACACCAAGGAAATGAGAGGATGAAATGCAACTCATGAGTGGGAAACAGCAGATGTTCTTCCTCAAGGGCATAAGCAGAACTATAATTACAGAAAGCAACGACATCCTATCAAGCAGAAGAGCATTAGCTATGCAGCTGAGAATGCCACAAATAAATTGACAAGTATTATTATTTGCCTATGCATAAAGTTAAGTAAAGAAAAGCGACACAGGAGCATCCCCAGACACAAAGAAATGGGCATAGGGCACATAGAAAGGGCTAAGAGCACAAAAGGAGAGAATATTTTCTTTACAAGGATACAAGATATCCAATACCATATCAACAGCAAAATTGTACATGGTGTACTTTAGACAGAAGAAAACTTCATACACACTTTGTCAGACCCCAGTGAATTAGTCATAGTTTACCCAAATAACATTTTATGTGAAAGTAACCACCAGGTCACAGATGTGTCAGTACAGTCTCACTGCATTCAGTGGAAACATGCCTGTATGAAAGACTACTTGGATGTATTTTTAAAGGATTAATCTCCAAGACTACAGTAAACTGCAGTGTTAATGTATTCAAGCACCTACCCCCTTCTCAGCTAACCAAGCAAAAAACCTCCATGATAAATTAGCCTGATGTGAAACTGTATAGTTTCATTTTCATCATTCTTTGAATAACACATTGTTTTCACAAAGAAACTAACTCAAAAGGCACTCTTCCACCAGGATTCATTATATCTATAAACACTTGAAAGTAGTTTATTTAATTACCTTTTTTATCAGAGTCCCCTTTTGGTATCAAAATACTGATATGAGACTGAAGTGGTACAATTCAGAGTCAAGCTGTCCTCACCTCTTTAGCCCCACTTCAGCTTTGGTGTAGATAGATCAGAGGTGGGCTCAAGCCCAAGGGTGCTTAGGGTAGTCCCTGTTAGATCCATTCTTAGGAAGATGTGCATCCATCCTTTCCTACTCTAAAGCTTATTCAGTAGAAGAAATCTTTTACAAATCATCATCTACAGAACTGTTTAGTAAGTTCCAACCAGTACAAACGGTGATATCCCACCAAACGCAATGGACATCTGTGCCACAGAAAGTATTATCTGAAATCAGTAGAGTTACACAGATAAAACTGTTTGGCCTGTAGAACCCTCTTTTCTGATATTAATATTGGAAAAAAAATGTATCTTAACATTCAGAGCTGTCTTTGTTTGCAAGATGAGAATTACATTTTACTTGGAAACCAAGAAAATTTGATATGGAGCTATTGAAGTGAGAGCAAAACGTTGTTTGAAAATCTGATTCCAGAAGGAAAACTGATGATGTTTCTACAAAAGGCATCAACTGACTCAACAGATCTGCCTCTTCAGTGCATTTGGAGTTGTATTTGCAAACTTTCATAGGAAAAGCTTGTTTTGTTTATGTTTTGTTCTTTGTTGCATTGCAGGCTCAGCATAACCGTGGGAGAGGAAACTTGGCTATTTCACCCATCTTGCAAGGCATAAGTCAGTGCTGAGCTGATAAGGTGGCCAGATCATAAATGGGGACAAGGACCCTGAATCTGACCAGCTGCTGCTGCTCCAAAAAAGCAGTGACATTGGTGAGGGATAGGAAGTCATGATGGCTGGGGCTGGAGGAGCCTGAGGACGCTGAACTTGTGCAAAGTCCTGTGGACTGAGTACTTGTGGCAGCGACACCATGGGCTGGGTTGTATTCTGCTCTGTGTGTGTGTGTGTGCACTCCTGGTCACCCCGGCGTGATGGACACTCACTGTTTGGGTGCAGCATCTCAGTTGGAAGGGATATCAGCACATGCTCACAAAAACTTTGCAGGACTTGCAGTCCACCATCAAGTGGACTGACAGACCTTGTGGCAAAATGATGGACTCACCAATAGAAAATGATATATATTTCTAGGTAAATGTGTAGTCTTTAAATACCATAAACAGGTAAACCCATTACGCTGCTTTACAGTCGCAGTTCAGAATAGACTTTTTTGACTATAAAATACAAAACCAGGTAATAACACTGTGGTCAGCTGAGTCGTATGGGAGCATTGGCCAAATGTCCTTAAGAACTGATGAAGGCCGCTACTGTGCTCTGTTAACCTTCATGTACAAAAACATCCCCCAACAGCCCAAGGAGAAAAACAAACCTGGAGCTGTTGTTTACATTTCACTTCCCTGTCTATCCACCCTATTTTGATGTGCAATTGACAAGTGCAACCCCCACCCCTCAAAAAATATCCATACAGACAAAAGAAAAATCTCTAGTTCCATAAAGTATTAAATCGGCAAAGATTATCAAAACAATATCCTAAGGGGGAGAGAAATTTTCAGTGGCGTTCTGTCAGCTGTCAATCATACACTTTTATTATCCTTGTCTAGCCTCTATAATTTGCCCTCTATGTGGGTTAGGAGAGAAACTTTACTCTTTTTACTTCCTTTTTTGGTTTATTTGTGAAATGGAAATTTTGCTATCAGCATCCCTGTGATGGTCCCTACGCACCTGAAATGCAGCAGCATGTAATGCAGTAAGACAGAAAAGCAAACAAAGCATCCACAAAGTAGAATGGTTCTCAGATACAAACACATTCAAAAGGTTCAAAAACCTTCTGTACCCCATGGTTACTCATTGTTCTTCAGAAACCTCTATCCACCGATTTCTAAACTCACTTTAAAAATCCCTATTTCTCACTTCCCAGATCAAATCTTCAGAGGCAAACGGAGCAGTCGGTCTTACATCGCAAACTGGCTTTACAGTTGAAAGAAAGGAAAGAGCTTAAGAAGCACCCACCTTTGCTTGAAGAGATTTGCTTTTGAGATGTTAAAATGGTCTTTGGAAACAAAGTAATTAGAAAATATTTTAGAATTATGAAGGGGTATTTGAATGATTCAATTTGTTAAGCTTGTTTTTTGTGTGAAAGGCAGTCTTGGGCAGTGCCACCTTCACAATATCAAGACACAAAGGTTTCTTCAATTGGAACTATTATCCTGAACTATATTGGAAATGTATTTCTTCTCTGGCTTCATTGAAACCCTAAAGTTGCTGACTATTTTCCATTCATAAAGGGAAAATATATAGCAAAGCTTTTGCATAGGTCTAGAGTGTACAACAAAAATAACGTGGAAGCATACTGTAAAAATCTGTTCATAATATACTTGCTGCATTTCAGCCAAAAGCCTCTGCCAAGATTTAATACTTCTTTGTTTTAAAAAAAGTGTTTTAAAAGAAAATAGATATGTAAATTGTGGATTGCTTCTTGGCAAATTATATTTTTAAAAGCAGAGTTGGCAAGTTAGGTTACCTCTAGAGATTTTGCAACCTATGTTTGGTTGTTATTAAAAAGAATTTAGTAGTTTAATCCTGGTCTCCAGTTGTCAACATCACAAAGTCATCATGCAGTCCCAAACTACTGCAGTCTGTGGTTAAAAGGAACACAGAAGTGAAAGTTCAGAGGTGTTATTATTACAGGTCACAAATGACATGGCAGGTACTGGGGCAGAATTACACACACGAGAGATTGCATAACATCTGCTCACATTTTGTGTTCCTTAAGTCTGTGTTACTGGTTTTGCTCTTTAATGAGCCCTGAAGTAACTCATTAAAAGGGCAAAATGCAGTTTAGGGAAACTAAAAGCAAGACGGCTTTCCTTTATTCCACAATGAACAGAAGTGCCCCGATTTCCTACTTTATGATGACTCACCACAAGTTCTTCTGACGACCATCTCAGTGCTTCTGAGGTCTCCAAGCTGTCAGTGTCCATAACTCTTCTGCTGCTCCTAGTCCTTCCCATCCTCACCTTTTCTGCTGTGCTGGCAGGCAAAGGGCCGTTCCTTCCCTTTCACCCTCAGTCCGTTTTTCCTGTCCTTCTACAAATTCCACCCCATTAACCTGCTTCATCTGGCTATTTCAGTGTCTGCCTTCCCTATCTCTCAGTGCCCATGGAGAACACCTACAGCTTTCCTCCACATATGTATTTGCATAATCCTGTGCTTCCATATTCCCTACAAATATAATCCTATCCACAGAGTATTAATTCCTCTCCGTTTTCTGTGCATTTCTGTTGAGCAGTCCTGATTGACAAACCTGCTTGGAACCACTCAAAATTCTGACAGCAAAAGTGATTAACAGGTTAAATTGGACAACTGATATAAATTCCATTGGAACAGTATTTGAAAGCTTTTATTATGGTATAGCTAAAAAATCAAGACTGTGTGTTGGAGTCATGCCTCTTCGGAGATTAACACCTTGTAGTGGTTATTTATCATCATATAAAATTTCAGTCAGGAGTCAGTAGCAGGCTGCTTTCTGTAAAATATGGTTGTCAACTGCATGTTAATGTGAGCTATGTGTTCTGGAGAACAGAAACAGTTTGTCTGATATGTGCAAATTACTTTATCAGGCACAAAGAAGCATATCACTTTTCTACGGGTAAGGATCTGCCAGAATTATTGCCAAACATCTAGTTTGCCAAAGACAGTAGTTATTTCCAAAACACTGTGGAAAGTTATCAGCCTAGAAGTTCAGAACCACCTTCCAAACTGAGGTCCAATAATCTGAGGAAGAAGAACTGAGAAGGGGAAAAATACGATCATGCATGAACCCTCTGGCAAACCTCAGGTAAAGAGGAACAGAAGTTTGTACACATCCCAAACTGAAGAACCTTTCCTGTAAATGCCCTCTGAAGTGTGCACAACCAAACTCCCTGGTGCTGTGGGTTACAAGAGCATCTACACCTATGCAGCTAGGTATGGAGAGGGAGAGAGGTCTCCTGGATTTGATTTTGTAGAAAAAAGTGATTTTACTTTCTGTCACCTGCATACCTGTAAACCTCCATAAAACTATTTTAGATTTCATAATAGGCTCAAGCTAACTACAGTAGGTTAACATTAGGGCATCCCATTAATAACATGCTGTCCCAAAATAATTTTCCAAGGTACCCAAAAGGTAGGGAAGGTCACCTCCACAAAACTGTGGAGCTTGCTTAGAAGTTAGTAGCATTGAGATCAGTATGGAATAAATGTCTTCTAGTCAACAAAGCCAGTGAGAAAAGCTCCTTGGTATACAGCAGGACATCCCAAGGGCCTGAAAGGGATTTATAATAGCCTCACACACTTTTTTTTTTATTTATTTTAAATAAAAATCAGTTTTGGAAATGGGCAAGAATGAACGCAGCCTCATTGCACCTTTTCATAAGCACGAGGTGCTAGAAGTGCTTATTAAAGCTGCAAGTGCTTGAAGCATGCTGGGATATCCTCTGCCAGATGTATGTGTTCCTTACCTCATCTAGCCTTCCTTAGGTTTTTTTTTTTGTTTACAAGCCATCCATATGGCAGCACCATTAAAACATGTCATAAAAAGACTACTCAAGTGGTTGTCTTGTTACTCTAATGAAATTACATGTTTTTTAAAACCTTGCCATTCTAACTGCCATATGTTATGAAAACTCAAGCCTACTGGGATGCCATTTCATGTAAAGTTTAAGTGCCTTGCCGGTGAATATAATTAACCATAATAGCATTTTATTAGCTTTAGTTACAACTGCAACTAAAATAACACTTTGCAAGTCATGCCAGCACACATAAAAGAGAAAGCAAGTACACTGCATCAGCTAGGAAGGAGACAGCTACTCCTAGCAATTGCCCTCCTGTCTGGCCTAGCCAGCAGGGGTAGAGGATAATCCTTAAAAATCGCTGCTACAGGGCATAACCGTTGCCATCAGGAGGAGCGAGGCAGGGGGTGACTGTTGAGGAGTGCTGAGGGAAGCCAAATGCCAGACCGAGCTGCAGAAGGAACCTGCTGGAGGACTACACGGGCAGAGAAAGCTACGGCTGCTGTATACCAAAAAAGAATTTCTTGGCCAATTTTGCAGACTTGGCTTCTTATCTCTGGAAGAAGATGCAGTGCTAACTCTAGACGCCTAGCTGGCACTAGGAGAAAGGTGATATCTAGAAGGATGGCCATGACATGCAGCTGCAGACAGTAACCTCTCCAAATGGCAGACCTGGAGCAATTACTGCTGTTAAAACTCCACAAGGTTAGATTTTGCACTACACAACTTCATCTTTTACTCTCCAAAGTTATCTGAGCATCCTGATACCTCTGATCCCCTGTATCCAACCCAGAACACAGCTGGGAGAAGACATGAAAGAGAAATAAGGGATGATAATACTCATGGAGGGGAAGAGGGTAGGAAAAAATGGGCAAGGTAGAACAAATAGAAGAAAAGTGAAATGCTTAGCTGGCGCAAGCAGCTACACCAGAGGAGAGCAAACATTCAGGAAAAAAAAAGCTTTTAAACTCTGTGGGCTACTGCTAATGTCCACAGGTCCTTCCTGAGGCTGCTGAAGCTAGTTACATCTTTTGTGTATGTAGGAGGACTATACGTGAACAGTTTCTTCCTGCCTAGGAAAAAGCTAAAATATCCTGGGATGGATCCCATTACACTGTTCTGAACCTGGGAATACTCCAGAAAAGCTCAGTTTGGCTGTATCTGTCCATTTCCCCTTCCCTTCCTTGTGACTCTTTCCCACCTTCTGTAGTACCCATTGTAACATATTACTGTCATCACAGGTCTGTTTCTGCTTAGCTAGTTACTACCAGTGAAAAACAACAAAAATGACAATAAAAATTGCCTGAAACACTGGAGATAGACTGCACATGGCAAAAGGAAGCAAGATTTTGGCCGAAATCACCCCCCCCCTCGTTCAAAATGGTCTTTAACAGAATACATTTGCTAGTGAATATTTTGATGAAATGTAAAGCTAGTCAAGGAAAAAATATACTTCTATAACTGCTTTAAATAGGCAAGTTTTAGATTTTGCATCATGAGGAGGGGTGTTATTCACTTGAATGAGTCAACCTTTCTTTAGGGTGGTGAAGCATGTAGTGGAAGAACTTGGTGTTACCTTTGATCATGTTAATTATCAGGGTAGGGGTTTATCTTTATGTATGTTCAAAACATAGAAAAAGAAAATAAAGAATGATATTGATCTTTTAAAACTTATTCTATGTATTATAGCATTGCAATTAGATAGAACCCTGCTGCTAAAGACCTGACAGTTGACAAAAATATTTTACTTAAAAGGCAATTGACAAAAAAGACAGCAGGTGAGGAACCACTAGCCACTTGGATGGATGAGATCTGAGGCATTTACTTTGTTGCAATTAATTCAGTACTACGGCAGACTTGGGAACTGAACCCAAATGTCTTGATTTCTGATCTCATAGTGGAAAAGTTGGCTTTACTTTGCATCTGTTTATCCCCATTAATAAGTTTTTTTGTCATCATAATGTTCCTGGGGAATAACAGAAATCAGATCTATGTGATGTTGTCCAAGAGCTGCAAGTTTCTATGAAATCGTTCGTGCATTGGCCTTCAGAGTCAAAGAGGATATTGTCGTCTGTCCTGTTTTCTGTGTGGCAGTGAGACTGAAAAACCCAGTGTAAGCATGGCACCATTTCTCACCACATTTACACATGACATAAAGGGAGATCAGAGCTTCAGACTGCTCAGCCTTTCTGCACTTTTCCTGTTGCCTCTCTTCCTGTGGCTCACTGGGTTATTTTGAAATGAGCCACTGTACTGAAATGCAATCCTATGTCGGCTGGCTGCTATCAGTACATCTCAGTGATGTGCAACAAATTTGGTAGAGCTATCATTTCAAAGACCTCATTTGATCTGAAACTCAATGCCATCCAACTTCCTCATTCTGATAAATCAACCAAAAGCTTCCCTGGCTCTCCCAACACCATTCAGCAGCTACTCATCCAAGACAAGGCATCATTCAGAAGTCTGCCACTACAGTAACAGCCTTTGACATTTTTGGCTGTGCTTTGCCCACTGTGATTATTTGTTCTTTGTATTAGCTTAACTAGGATCAGCTGACATGGTAGGGATGTTGATGATTTCATGTCCAAAGTCTGGGGACATTTCTTCAGTTTTGAATGATTAGGGAGTAAAAAACCCCACCCTGTAAACTTTGTACATTCTCATCATGTTTTTTTTAAATTCCTCTGCAAATTATCATGGAGAGAAGACTAACAAATTTTAGAGGAGAAGGAGACAAAACAGTGCTTTGAGATTCTTAGGAACAATTAATTCCACTTGAGAGACACAAAGACAAAGGCTTTTCACTATTGCTTTGAAGTAGCGCTGTGCCTTTTAAATCCATAATCTAGGCGATTTGATGTTCTACGCACCCTAAATTCACTGCTTGCATCCTTTTGAAGCACACAGCAAGACCCTTCAAGCACCTGAAAGCCTTTCCTGAGACCTTGCAGGACATCAGATTTGAGTTCTGCTCCCCTTTCTCTCCTCAACCTCTTACGCAGCTTTTGCCATCTTAAATGTCTGTTTTCTTCCTCCACATTTTCTGTCCTGTCCACTGAGATGGCGATCTCTCTGTGTCAGAGTCTGACTGACATATCTGAGGCATTGGTCTCATCTGGACTGCAGACTCACATCGTGACAGATCAAAGCACACCATTGACTCATTGGTCATAGACCTGTCACAAGTGGAGCCCTTGATTTCTATTGATGGGCTTATGCTTCAGAAGCGGTCACTAACTAAACTGGGGAATATTTTTCAGCAAGAGGTTTCAATAGACAAGCTACTTCAACTATTTGCTATTTTTTATTACAATATTCATTATTTATAACATGTGACTGGTTATTCAATCAAATGGCACTATCATAAGTTCCTACCCAGACGAGAGATTCTTTAAAGAAGAGAATAAGAAATAAGAAGTCTATTGTATAATTTATATATAATTTCTCTATTATATTTTCATCAAACATGCCCACCTTTCCAAGGTCTTATCTGCTGTCCACCTCTCTCAACACCAGGTGGCACACTGAAATAAGTGGTGTCCACATCCTTCTAGCAATTGAAAACTCTCTGTGCCCTCATGGAGAAATCAGGGCAGAATATTTCTGACAAAAAACAACTTGTACCATACATATCTGGAATAGTATGTGTGACTTTTAAACATAATCAATGATGAAAAGAAGGGATACAGTAGATATTTCAATGCGTATATTTGTTTAGTATTTATTTTGGCATTGCTCAGCCATGAAATTTCCACTGATAAAAAGAAAACTTTTAAATACACATTGCAAAAATCTACTCTTCTCCCTGTACTCTATGGCTTTTCTTCAGCGATCCAGAGCATTATTGCAGAATCTCTGTAAGACCTCTGGACTGGGTCTAGTATTTACATTTACATCTGGCAATACCTTTAAAAACGACCTGTATATTCAGGCTTTCATAAGTAGCTAAATTCATGAAGTCCCTGTCACCTATATCACTCTAAATTTCCAAATCTTCCCCTAACTGCTACTCCTGACACTTCCGTTAGAAACATTTCTCTCTGCAATACATGTTTTTGCTTCTGCACTGCACTGGGATTTTTGACTGAAGTTTCTTTAAAGTATACTCTTAGACACACTGAATTTCACAGTGAGCATAAGAGGGTTTTATCATTAAGTTAATGATGGTGGTGTTAAACACCTAAACATTAAAGTATTTGGAATGCCACATTGTTGTGTTTTTTTCAAATATGACTCACAGAAAAGTCTGGATTGCAGTTTCTGTCTTTTATGTAGAATAACTGTAAGTGAAGGAGCAAAAGAATGTTCTTACATTAAATACAGAAAAATGTTTTGCAGTAGTATTGCTTTCAATATTGAGTTCATGCGTAACGGCATGTAATCTAATAAATGTTTTGTTTAACGGAGGATACTATAAAACAGATAGAAATAATGTCTTCTGTCTATTGTTAAGCATTTAAATTGGTTCTCTACTGGTTATATCTTAGGGTTTATGCCTCTAATGCTCATCCAAAACACATCTCAGGTTTCATGTACTTTCTCTTTCCTTCCGATAGCCTTCCTCCTCCTCCATCCAATCCTCCAGTGTTTTTCTCCTCATCTTCAGCCAATCCTCACCCATTCTCCTTCTTTGCAGCAATCTGCCTGCTCTGGCTTCAACCCAAGTGAGTAATGAGCTGAGAAATCTCTACAAGCCCTGTTTTTCCAGGAATCTTTTTCTGGCTGTTCTCCTCCCCAGCATTCTCCACAGTCTCCGTCCTGAAATTTATGCAATGCTTTGAATTGCCTTTTGATAGTGAGGGTTGAAACCTGAAAACATTTCTGCAGAGGGACAAATCTGGACAAAATGGGGTTTGGGTTTAAAACACTTAAAACATGTGATCCTTGCACTTCCTTCCTCTGTCATCGATAATCCTATTGAAGATATCTATTACATTATACTATATAAGGGCTATAGACATTACAATTTGGACAATAATAAACCTATGACTCCTACAAATTCTATTGAATGCCATATCCTGACCTTTCTAAGTATTGTCTCTGCTTACTCCTTTTTTTTTTTTTCTGTGAAAGTGATTGAATTTTCCTAGCCACGGACTAATTAAGAGGTTACAATTCCATTTATATTGGGGTATAAACTCACTTCTCTTACTAAAACCACAGTGACAGGACTAAATTCTCAAAAAGATTAGCCAGTTAAGGATTTCTTAATAGTGGAAATACCACTGGAATTTTTGGGGGGAGAAAAGTAATACTTACTTAAAAGTTAAATGGAAAATAGTTGCCACCCCATTCAACCTCACTTTGCAAGTGGTAACAAAAATGCCAAAATTAAATAAACTGGAACATTTGTAATGTATCTGTATATTAAATAAGAGTCTCTATAGTGGTATGAGTCAGAGTCAGGATTTCCATTCATATTTAGTGTTTTTAAAGAAAACCAATGCCCTTTATTAATTTCATAGTAAAAGACATCTTTGCAAGTTTCACAGTTTCTCCTTGCATAATAATGTTACTGCAAACCTGGGATCCAGTCTAATATCATTAATGCCAGTGGGAAACTCCAGCTACCTTTAGTGGGAACAGGTTTAGCCTCTGAGATTCCCTTTAGCCTTGGCTACAAGCTGCTATCAGTAGGCTACTCATTTGTTTCAGTTTATTCTAATTTTCAGGATTTTTTCACATCAGTCTTAGTAACTGTCCTGTAATACTCAGTCTATACCAATGAGATAAGGTTGTAAAGAGTAGCTTTCTTGTACCATTAATAAGCATATCAAAATGTGCATCTGTAGTTTTTGCAGCCATACAAATAGTATGTGTTGGTAAATGAGGAATGACAGTGAAATTCCAGGCATGGCAGCAAATGAAAGGTCAATGTAAAAAGATGGTAAAATAAAAATTACAGAAAGAAAAAACCTATAAGGAAGGAAAGATTTTTACTGGGGAAAAGATGTCAATCTCAGAGAAAGATAAAAGACTGGCTTTTGAAAAAACTTAGGATGTAGCAAATATTTCTCCAAATATGTCAAAGTCTGTGCTATGCAGCATGACATACTGTGTGACCAAAGTATTCTAACTCTATCATCCATTTTCAATAGAAAATACTAGTCCTTATTCTTGCCTGTTTGCTGCGTGGAAAATATGACTTCCGGTAAGCTCGTAGCAGTAAATGACACCCAAGAAGTTATGGGGACCATATATTTACTTTGTGAAACACTGTTTAACAGAGAGCAGCTTTCTCCCTAGAGGTAAATTAACTGATAAGAGAGGAAGAAAGTGAGGTGTAAATCAAGAATAAAATAATTCCAGTTGCATTTTGGGAGGGTTTTTTTTTTAATTATTTAAAAATAAATAAATAAATAACTATAAATATGTATGATGGCAGTGTATGTGAAATAGTATATTCACAATCTAAGGCTGGGCCGCTTTTGCCTTTCACTGTAAACTCAAAGCGGCTCACTTAATTTCCTAGAAAATTTCTTCACTTATGTGAATATTTCCAGGCAGAAATGTACTCATTTTCAAGGGAAAGTAAAAGGATGTGTAATCAAATCCAGACTTATTTTTGAAAGGAAACTGGCTCATTTTTAGAATGAAAATATGTCTTGCGTTAGGGAAGTGTGATCATTCTTGATTTTGTGACTTCCACAAAGCAAAAACTCCAAAGCCTCAGATCCTATTTGTGAAACGGAAAGAATAGGATTTTCCATACTGGATCAAACCAGAGGCCTGGGTAGTTCAATATCCTGTTTGTCACTACCCGAGAGAGCAGCTTCAGAAGAAAGCATGAGAATTCCCCCAGGGAGCTCGTTTGACACAATCTATCCCCCCCGAGAAAATTTCTAAGGGTAATTCTAACTTCTAAAGTTAGAAAATGATATAAGCTCTTAAAATGAGAGCTTTAGTGTAAGTTTCAGAAATTTGCTATAACTTAAAAGACTTTTATTGAAGGTGTTTTTGTATACTTCTGCTATCATAAAGTTATAAGTCACCCTTGCTTAACTGGTTAGAAATGAAGTATGTGCAGGCACATATATTATTTTAAGATTTGTAAGAAAATGTTGCCAGAAATTACTCTAATCATCTCAATATCTGCAACCACTTAAAGCATTTGGCTCTTTTCTATTGATGGCTCTGAAATATTCAGGGGGAAAAAAAGAAAAGGGGAAAAAATGAAAAAAAGGGAGAAAAATGTTACCTGGTCGACAGTTAAGCAATTAAAACAACCTCCACATAGTGGGGGTGCAGGTCTGTGATGCACGGATGTGTGGGGGATAGCGAGCGGTTGTGCTGTAGGGCAGACACCAAGAGCCGCTCGGCGGGACGGGAAGACGTTACGCTGCCGCTGCTGCAATTGCAAGCTGAAGAACATCAGTGATCGGCAGTGAAGGATTAACCGCGGCAGCCTACCTGCAAATGGCCTGATGCTAATGTGAAATGGCAGCTGAGAGCAGCTCCATACAACTTTCTCAGCCTCCCTAAGTAATTGGTAACCTCTGAACCCTGCTCACATGAGTAGCTGGGGAGAGCTGCTCCCAGTTAGGCAGAGAGGTCAAGCCAAAGCCCGATTGTCTGGACCTTCAAACATGTGACCTTCTTCCTCAAAACTTTCTTTCTCACACCTAAAGATCATGCCACTGGCCCCCAGAACTGCACTTTGATCGGTGCTTGGAGAGCTTTGTTTACCTTATGTATTAAGCCCAGTCAAATGTGCTTGAACTGTACAGTATCAATTTTTCCCAGGTCCTTTAAGTTTGGGCAAAGAGAAACTAGCCTGTCTTAGCAAACTTCTACCTTACTTAGTGCTGATCTGGGACTTTTGCAAAACTGACAGTATCACTAATCTAATCCTGATGTCTGCAATGAGGTTTAACACTTGGAACATCCAAATGAAGTTTAACCAGAGCAATTTACTGAACTTTTAGGTCCAGCATTTTTCGGGGGGATATTCTGCTTTTAGATTGAATATGACAGTATGTCCTGATTAGCCCAGTGTTGTGAAAAGTAGAATCAAAGCCTCATTCCAGGCGGCTACCAGGTACTACGGCATTGCTAATCACACTTACCATTTGACCGTGCATGCACTACAGTTTTGCCAGGGCTTTTGAGAGGCCAGATCAAGTCTTTGTTTTCTAAACAGAAAAGTAAAAGAATGGATGTCAATAGCCGTTTAGTTTTTATGGGCTTTAAATATTTCTATTTGGACAAACATCCAAATATTCTAGTTGCAGCACAAAATGGTTATTTCTTCTTTGCTTCCAATAGCAACATTTTCTGGAAATACACCTCGCTGGTCGATCATGCTCCTATTTTCCAGATACAGAGTTTGCTACATGCTTTTCTCTGGCAGAAACTCTTGTTGCCCAGCAGCCTTGACTCTGGCTCATGTTAAATATCTAATTTCCTTCAATAATTAAGAAGACAGTTTGGAGGCAATTATTGCTATTTCCTTTCTACCTATTCATCTGTTCTACTATCAGTTTCTTTTCCTGCATTTTGATTTCTGTTTTCATGGAAATAATTTTCAAAGCAGGCCACTAATAAATTGGCAATGGTCCTGCTCAGAGTAGTATTAAGAATAACCGTTCTGGCATTCTCTGATGCTGAATTTCACATAGCAATCACTGGCAAGCCCTAAAATTGTTGCAAGTTTTACCAGTATGAAAGGACATCCCAGAACTCCAAAAATTTAGTACTCACTTAACCTAGTCAAATTCTTTTACAGTTTAGAAAGCCAGCTGCCTTGCAGTGACCGTCAATTTTATTGTACAAATCAATTTGTCTCCACTGACGGAAAATAATTGCAAAGCAAACAAATTATCCATGCTACATTGAACCCTATTCACTCAGGGGACGCTGAGCGTACAGCTTGAGAAGGTTTTCCTCTGCCTGTCTCAAAAATAGAGCTTGCTATTAAAAAAACCCAACACAACATTAAAAAAAATGTACTGCTCTTACTCTTACTGCAGCTGGAGAACTTCAGTATATTAATTTTGCATTTGTCTAGGCATTAAGATGCCATTATGTGGAACTTTTCTGAGTATATTCAAACCCAAGTCTATCATACAGCTCTATATACTAAACTTTTAGTACAAAGAGCACTGTTGTTGAAAGTGAAGGATTTGAAAGCTGCTGAAGTCTTACAAAGTCATTCAGGATCTTATGTAAAAGCACAGTCCAGCAGCTTTTTATATAGGCCAATATCCACAGAGGGATTTAAACTCCTGAATAGACTGTAAGGTTGGAGTGCGTTTACTCAAATTTCACTCCTTAAACCTACCACCCTCTTTTCATCTGCCACTGGAAACATTTACATTCCGTCAACACACTTAATGCCCCAGCAGTTCTGCTCCTGCAACCCCCCCCCAAAGTACCTCTGCTCAGGGTGCAGGTCTCGTTGCCCTGCTTGGAAGATAGAGAACATCAGCTTGGACTTTACAAAGTGTGGGTGCAGGTGTCATTTCCCAGCAAGCACCTACCAGTAACTAGGGTTCCCCAGTAAAGGTGGACAGCCCCTGGAGCTGGTCCCAGCCAGACCTCCCTTACTTGAGCAATGCCATGTTCCTTCTTCTTCTGGCATAACAAGTATTTAGGCACTTTGGTGAAAAGTAGAACAAACTTAACTCCTCATTAGAAAGACTGTCAGACGTAGGTTCCATCCACTCCTCCATGTCCCTATGAAGCCTCCCCGAGGACGAGGTAACCTCCAAGGTGGTGGCTCCAGCCAGCTCCTGGGAGGGTTGAGATGAGGCCTACACAAAATCTTGGTAA
The DNA here is from genome assembly GCF_900496995.4 of Aquila chrysaetos chrysaetos. Classification (NCBI taxonomy): domain Eukaryota; kingdom Metazoa; phylum Chordata; class Aves; order Accipitriformes; family Accipitridae; genus Aquila; species Aquila chrysaetos. The sequence goes on from NC_044004.1 coordinate 11,406,886, forward strand.
GACTTTGAAAAAAGAGGGACCTACCTTTAGGGAAAGGTTTGCTTGTAAGCCCTAAGGAGAAGGAGGCATTTCATCCATCTGGGAAAGTCATGCAGCTGCTGGAAGAAATACCTTGTGCCTTCAGCACTCCTAAGGAGTTGGGAAAGTCCATGATTAAAACTTTTTTGCCTTTAGGAATCAAGGTTATTGTATCTACACATCATAAGTGCCAGCTCACATTCTTAATTGAAGATATCCAGTTTCAGACCATAGTCCTTACAGGTCCTTGTCCTAAATTCAATGAGTAGAGAGCTCAGTGCCAAGCCTTGCAGACTCGTCCAATATCCAGTGGAAAAAAAATTGTATCCAGTGGAAAAAAAATTTTTTTTCTTTTTTTTTACTTCCATCTGTTTAGATTTCAGGTGCTGAAGGTGAATCTTCCCTTCATTTGAAATACTTCCTAATTTTCTGATTCCAGCTCTGTGGGGCTATTTATTTATAACCAACATTCGGTGGTATGGCAGGAAAAACCATAGGAACTTGCATTGCTTTGTGATATCAGTAAATTTCAAGAGAACAATAGGATCACCTTACCTATTTTTAAATACAAATGAGCACTATATAAGCAGGGCTATTGTCAGTCTTTCCAGTCTGTCCCAGAGATTACCTGGGTGGTAAGTTCTTGTCCCAGTAAACCAGTCTTTGAGGGTGCATTTCATTCTAAACGTAACTATTTCATTTCACTGCCTCAGCATTTCAAATAAAGATGCCACCTGGTAAGAGATGCAGCAGCAAGCTACATTTTTTCCTAAAGATGACATTGAATGCAGTGTTTGATGAAATACATCCCACATGACTTCTTTTTTTTAAAGGTGGGGTTTCTAAGAAATGAGTCCTGTGGTGTCATTCTAAGTGAATATTAAAGCCTACTGGATTGTCCATTTTTTCTTTATCATTTAGTGGAAAATTTTAGCAAAATTTATCAACTTGTATTGATATAAATTTGTCAGGGCTAGGTTGGAAGAGATCTCAAATTTTCTAAATTGGGGAAATAGGCACTCATTATTAGAAAAAAGTTGTAAATTTACCTCCACTGAGGAAATAGTTATGATAAAAACCCTACTTCTTTTTTGACACCATAAAACCTACACGAAAGAAGGCCTTAGGAAAGTTCTAAATGCACAAAATGAGGCATGGACTGGGGTAGAGCTTCCTTCTTCTTAGGTGTCAAAGCCAACAAACCTTTAGACAAACAGCATCAAGAAGCCAGACTTCCTCAGTTCCAATGTTCATCAACCACCTCAAGCTACTTACCAGACATGAAAGAAAAAGAGAGGCCAAGAAGTCAGTGGAGGGAATTACAAAATAGTTGGTAGCATACAGCCTAAATTCTTTAATGACATTTTTAGTAAATGTTCTTGCTGCCAAATGTGGTTTGCTTCACCATCAGATCTGTCTCCATTAATAATGCGTAACTCCACTTCAAAATTATTCCTGTAAAGCACTTTCTTAATAGCAGGCATTAGCTGTGTGCATTGCTACAGAAGTCAGTAGAACTTGTTTTTTGTGAATGTATGCAGTCCTTTATCTGAACATTTGCAATTTAAAATATTGCTAAGAACTACGAGAATTCCTGACAGAAATCCATCCCGAGAGAGGCTAAAGTCAAATCACTGGAGACACATTTCTATGATCGTGAGCTGGGAAGATCATTGCCCAATCTACTCTATGATGGGAAAATATTTGAAACAGGGACAAATTTCTCATTGACCTCCTCTTCCCCCACTAAGCTCACATTCTTCACCTCCACTTCATAATTTTTCATGGAACCAGAAGAACAACACGTATTTTCTCCATATGTTTCTGCTCAAATTCTAGTTGCGTTTGCAGAGAGGTTAACTTTCCAAATGAGAAGGGGCAAGAGTATAAGCATTCAGATGCTTGCAGGAGTAGAAAGTCTGAAAAAAATGGAAATATTTTCAAGAATATACTTTTCGTGAGATTTCCAGGAGGTCCTTCAACTTCTCCCCAAATAAAGTGAAATATTTTTGCCTATCTTAATCATGTGTCACTTTATATCTACTTTCTGCTGAAATTTTATGACATTTTGGAAATTAATATCTGGGAGGCAAAAAAAATGTGTGAGGAAAAAAATAGACAAAAGGATTTGTTTCATCCACTCATTAACATCCTAGGAATGGTCTGTGAACAACCTTTATTATCACTGTAAGCTAATGTTAAATATTATATGCATTAAATTATAGATTAAGTAATATAGAATAAAACTTGGCTCCTACTGGGCATTTTAGAAGAATTTCTATTTAAACTTCAAATATTTCTCTCTCTCTTTTTGCATCTCATTTAACTGCTAAACACTAAAAACATTAATTATGTGGTTATCATAACATCATTATGTAAAAGGAACCAAGACGAGCACTAAACTCAATCATGTATAAAGTAAACAAACCGCAAACGGGCAGATGGCACATTTGGGACCTGACTCTGCCCTGTGAAGTCAGTTACCGTTTTAAAACTGAAAGAGCAATGTCTGCATGGTCTTTGTCACCAGCTTAGCAAAATCATTTTAAAACTACCTTTTTGCTCAAACTGGTACAACTCTGCTTGCAATGACCATGCTTCACAGGGTCTGTACATAAATTTATGAAGCACGACTTTCAGATCTATGCTGTTTTAACATTCAGGTAACTCCTTTACCTTTAATGTGTTTCCTCCCAATTCCCACCTGCAACTCTGAGGGATAAGGAAGCCCATTGCACTCACTGAATATTTCATTAATTGCATTTTAAGTCCACGGTATAACCACGCACTGCTACTGGGAGGACGAAAGGAAACACTGTATTAAGATAATATTGATTCATTTAACCAGCATAAAATGAATAAAAGGTCAAATTGGGGCAAAGCTGGTGCAAGCAAATACATCCCTGGCAGTTAACTGTTGTGATTCGATTCAGCTACTGACAACTGCAGGAAGGGCATGGGAAGAGACTCTCCAATGCTCACTAAAGTGTGCCATTAGTCTGTTCTTTGGAGTCATCAGACTGCCTCGAGTTGGGTTTTGTCCCCTAGGCAATCATCACAATTAATTGGGCATGCAATTTATCATAGACCAATTAAGTGGCTTCTACTGCATTTATCACTGCTTGTAAAGTGAAGGAGCTCATTCTGGCTTTTTATTTGTATCACTGGTAAGGCAGTTTAAAGCACATGGATTCATCACTTCTAAATGGGTATTAGATTCCCAGCAACTGAGCACCTTTGCACCCAGGATGGAAGGGCAGTCCATTCCAGTGGTCTGGGGCAGATGTGTTTGCATTTGCAGGAGTATTAGTCTGGTTTCTGCAGGAAAAGACCTTGATACACTTATGGGTGTGTGGGTGTGTGCATGCATGTGATTATCTCTACTCTCCACTGACTTTCGGTCAACTGCTATCAATATTTGAGAGGGAGAAAGAACTCAAAAGAAAGAAATCCTGCTAAGGCTCTGTCACAGCCCATGCTGGACAGACCAGGGAGGGGTCGTGGTGAGTTCAGAATTCCCTCAGGCTAAATTAAGGTGAAATGACACCAAACGATCAGTTAAACATTTTACTTACGGCAGAAGCAAACTGAACTTGGAAGTGGTAACAGTAGGTTGTGTAGTTTCTCACAACAGGAATTGGCATGAAACTACATCAGTAAACCGTGTAACAACACATGCTCACCATGGCTATCAATTCAGGGAATAAGAAGATCCCTCCCATTCAGTCACGAGGTTCAGAGCAGCCCCCCTTGCTTTCTAGACTCCTTCTCAGAGAGGAGCCGTGGGGCGGCTGGATCTGCTCTTAGTCCCGGACTTGGTCAACAGTTTTATGTCTAAAGGGATGAGGTGTAGGGATTATGAAAAAAGAGTGAGAGACACAGAGAGAGGAAGAGGAAAAGAGAAAGATTTCACTGGTCCTGGGTCCAGCATTGGTCTAAAAGACCAGTTCCAGTGGGCGCAGGTGCATGGGGCTTCAGTTTGTGTCCTTTTATCATCTCCTTGCCCCTCTTTCAGGCGGGCACTCAAACTCATTAGGCTAATTAGGTGTAACCTTCGGGAAATGGGTCAGTGAGCTTGGGGGTCGTTTGGGGAGTAACTTCTCCTTCCCTGCAGGCATGACCATTGTTTGGTCTTTGTCCATGCATGGTGAGCCGCCCTGCTCAGCATATCAGAACATGGAACTGCGCATCCTCCAGCATGCCCTCCTTGTCCTGTTGCTGATGTCCTGTGATGATCTGTGCTGACCAGTTTCTCACCTGTGATTTGTTGTTATGCAGAACTTGCCCCACCACAATGTTTGAGACATTAACTCTTTCAGTCTCTCACAGGCTCCCACAGAGAAGGTGACTTTACAGTGAGTTTAGCCTTGCTCAAACATGGGGGAATCTTCTTGGGAACTCTACCTTGAGACACAAATCAATAGGACATCAGACATCCTTGGTTCCTGTGCTCACGGTTATGTGTACTCACCACTGTTCCTCTGTGCTGTTATAACTTTCTGCTGCCACCAGAATATTTGCTTTGCTTATGCTGATCTGGGAGTCATCTTGCAGTCATTAAAGAAGTGGCAATTTCAAAGGAGATCTCCTTTGAACCAGGCTCCATATTTACAGCTATGTCACTTTTAAAGACAGGGCAGATCAATGGTACCTGTATAGTCATGGTGGGGTACAGTTGCTTCTGAAAGATCTTTTTCCACCAGAAAGTTTTTGAGCAGAAACGTTGTTGGCTTATTCCTACTGACATTGCTGGTGAAGCCAAGAGCATTCACATTTGGCTGCCTTTGCTGGTGCAACACATCCTACAATGTTGAGCCAGTGTATACATCCCAGTCTGCCCATCATTGTCTATAGGAAATAAGATCTGAGCCAACTCCTTGGCCCACCACTCCAAGGTCAATATTTATGTAGCCAGTCAGACACTTAAAAAGCTCCAGGGAAGTGTGTACAATATTTTTTATTATTCCAGAGTTTAGCTGTGTGGAATTGTCTACAGAGGAATGAATTACATAATGTGATGAAGTATGGAAGAATTTGAATCTAAATGATAAAAGAAAAACGTTCAGTATTGTTTCTGTAACTAGCATAAGAAAGCAATCTATTCTCCAGAAGATAAGCCTGCTTAGCTACTTTATTCATTATTAGGGCATCTTAGCAAATACTTCTGAGTCCTCATAATGACTACTGCCATATGCCCCAAAGGGTTGCATGGTCTCTTCTCTTAGTCTGTGCACCGCCAGGTTGAATCTACACACAGAAAATCAAAATTGCAAAAGCATTCCTCAACAAGGAGACATTTCCCATTTGGTCCTCAGCTCCTCATTGTATTTCCCAACGGCTTAACCACAACATTTATTTTTATAAACCAAACTGCCAGGAACATGCCTGCACCACCCTTTTGCATTTTTAACACGGACTAAATAGAAGGAAACTGTCTTGTGTTATGCCAGCTTCAAATATCTGCATTTGCCCCCCTATTCAAATACATTTTCAGTCATCATTAAGGGTGGAGGATGTATTAAATGGTATAGCTATATTGCACATTACTATGTCGAGTGGTGGTAAGTTACCCAAGCTACCTTTAAGCCAAGTACATGTGGGCACTGGAAGTTGTCTAACCATAGCCACATTGAGCTCTTCAAAGCTTTTTTTTCCCCTCACTTTTTGACATGCCACAAGTTTCTCCCTTTTGCAACAGAACAGGAGCTGAATGGATACTAGCAGCAGCAGGAGGAAAGCAGAAAAGTCCTTGACCTTTATTTCCCCCCAAGATGTGTCCCTAAAGAACTACAAGACTTAAAATTATCACACAGGCTAGTGTAGCCTGAAAAACTTTCTCGCAGCCTAGGGGCCAATATGCAGTATCTGCTCTGTGTCCACCCTTTGCCAAAATCCAACAGCCCATTCCTACTCAAGAAAGCATTCAAACTTACATTCAATGAGGGGCAAGTGGCCAGTTCCCACTGGAGGGATTTCTGCATCAGAGTTTCTGAAAGTTGTTCCTAGTCTCAGCAGTGGGGCTTAGCTTTATTTAGGTAGTAAACTACATCATCATCTTAATAAAGCTGAGACCATTAGAATGTCTGCAAACTATGGAAATCACTGCCTCAGAGTAGAATTGAAACAAAGTAGTTGACAAGAGTTTAACATAACAGTTGACATTGAATAGCTCAAGACAACATCCCCAACTATATAATATATTAAGGGGTTATTTTAAAGCAGATGCTGGTTTTTATACATCAGAACTGTATGCCTTTACATAAGCTCACAAGTTAAGATTTCCACCACTATCCATTACTGCGTTTCTTCCTGTAATGAAGAATTTCTGAGAAATCCCTGAGCAGACAGGTCTTTCAGAGGAATGAATGTAGCGTATCATGTTGCTGTTGTTTCCCATCAATGTAGTAGGCAGAGGCTAGGTGAGAGGAGAGTGGAGGGAGAAGAAGCTGGGAAAGCACTGCAGAGCAGCGTGGACCTGCCTGGGAGCATACATACTGCATGGGTAGTGTTACTGGACAGCAACCTTTAAGGAATTCTCCCCTCCTACCTTAAAGGTATTCAAGCAGTAGCAAGATACACTTGAAAATGGAATTCTCTTTTTGATTATGTAGAAAGTTAGATAGGTGTTTGTGATTGTACCCACAAACTTAAAGGCTGAAATCTCCTAAAAAGCAGACATATTAGGCCAGATGGTTGTCACCATCTCTAACAGATTTATTTATCTATCTGATTTTTCGATCTACAATGGTCATGTTTTGTGTGAAGAAAAGCTAAGCAGAATAGCTGATGCACCTTCAGGATTCTGTCAAAGAGTATCTGCAAAAACAGCAACCACTGTATGTCTGCTAAAAGAAAACTTGGTTGTACAGCCACTAGTCATGCAATGAAAATACTGTTTTTTGCAGCTCCTTCCCTGTGTCTCCTGAATATTTCTATCTGTCAAGTCTTAACCAAAATGCTTTTCCAATCAATCCTTTAGGGTCTTCACAAGAAATTTGGAAACACAGTCCCTGACTTGTAAAACATTCTGGACTCGGACTAAGTGCCAGTCAAAAAACATTGTGGTAAGCCACAGAGACTGAGGTCCATTCTGCTGCTTCTTTTCTTGACTGAACATAAACCAGATGGAGCTGTGTTCTCTTACCAGTGTATGCGTGCTTCATACTGGTGATTGGGTTTTGATAGAGCTTTTACACATAAACATATGTTTCTACATGATACAGTGATATAAAAAGGACTTGAAATGTTCCTTGGTAGAATTTTCCAGTGTCATTTAAAGGACGAGATCCTCAAACATCACCTAACCCTGAGGTATTTGAAGACTACAGATTTAGTTTTGTCAGTAAAGTTCTCCAGTAACATACACACATGTTTCTGTGTGTGCCAAGAATTGTGCCAGAAATTGTCCCCATGTTGGAAACTTGGGACCCAGCTAGAGTTGGTATGAAAATGTTTGCATCTAAGGTAGTCACCTCATAGCCAATGGAGAGAAATACATGCAATTTTGGGACAATCCATCCTATTTCAAAGCAGACATGAAGTAGACCTCTAGGTTATATGGATAATGACTTGAAAGTGTGTAATTCCCTGCATTAACTGAGCTTAGAGCTATTATCTTGGTTGCATACATTTACATTAAAGTCTGGTGAGATGAAGCCCTCCACAGGTGCTCCACCTCTTCACATGTCCAGTCTGGTAAGTGTATTCAGCACATTTTAATAAGAGTGAATAAACCCTGAAAACAGGGAGCATAACTATGATAAAATGTTCTGTCATTTTGTCTTTTTTATTGAAAACATATTTATAAAAAAGCATAAGAAATATCAAGTAGCTTACCTAGAATGGCTTAGTGATCAGAAAATCATCCAGTTAGAAGGAAAACATGAGACTGAAACACTTTCTATGGAGGCAAGAGCTAAAGATGTAGCAGCTATACCATAAACACTAGGCTATTGAAGGCTCTGCCGTCTCTAGCTGGGTTTTAAATGCAAGTTGACACAGCCACTGGAGTTTTTCGGATGAGCAACATGAGTGCTGACTGGACCAAGCCTTTCAGGGAAGGTAGTCAGAGGAAAATCCAGTTTGTGAATCCCAGCAGAGACTGAAATAGGAGTCGTATCCCTGAGCATGCCAAGACTGATGCTTTTGAGCAAGCCGACAAATAGACATTTAAGTGAGCATTATTAACATCAGAAACAAAGTAACCTGCATACTTTTGGTACAGTGTATCGGTGTAGCTGAGCAAGGGTTCTGAGATTTTAAAATTTGGACTTGTCCAATTCCTATGCCTAAAAGGAAATGGCCCTCTGGTCAGAAATGGGTTTTCACATGTCCTCTACACAAATAGGACAAATGTTTTCTTAGTGATTTCAATGGACTGCAGTGATTTATTTGCTAGAGACAGAATGGTCTGCATTCATTTTTTTTAAGTAAGTTTCTCCTTTCTCCATTCCTTTCTTAACATTAGTGAAAAAATAGAAATTTTGTCAGAACAAACTTCTGATTTCCCAGTTACCTACCGGAGGGCAGAAAAAGCATTGCCTTGAGCATTGCATTAGCCACACAACAGTGTTGTTTTAGCTGCCATGTCTCTCTGTTTTGTTTGCTTCCTGGTAGCCCTAACCACTAAGCCTTGCTGCTGCTTTAACCTGCTCATATCTCACCTTTAATTTCATTAGTAATTCTGTTACTGAAGGCTTGCACCTTGTGAGCTGCCTAAGTTTGGTATTTTACATTAATAAAAGCAGCAGAACTAACTAAATCACTTGTACAGTGCTAATTTTTGGCAGAAAACTCACATATTCATATTTTGGCCACATCAATGTTTCATTAAATTTAGCTGATAAAAAATTAATGAAGAAAAATACCTTAGGATTTGTGACCCACCTGCTTTTGAAACCTTTATCATTTGACTTGAAAGAAGGCATATTTATCAAGTCTTCAAAAATCAAAACTAACTTAAATAAAGGCAATATTACTTTTTTATTCCTAATGGCTCAAATATCTTTTTGATAGCAATACAAAATAATAAGTAATATATTATGTAACTTATAAGCCATTATTTTTTATATATGCATTATATAAAAATATACTTCTGTGTATGTGTGCATGCATGTGTGTGTGTATAAATTAAGAAATGAGCATTCTAATTTTTGGAGCTCTGGTTTGTGACATTTTTAATTTAATAAATATAAAATCCCTTTTCCAGTCTAGCTTTTCCTTTAGAGGATTGCCCGTGTGAGTAAGAAAAAGAGTAAAACATGTTGTGGGTTAATAAAAGCTCATGGCATTACTCAAAGCCTAAGAAGGACTTGTATCATGGCCACAGGGATGAAGAGACACCTAGGGACCTGCCTCAGCACTATCCCAGCCCTGGCAGCAGGACATGATGCCATCTCAGAGCTGAGCCCTGGCAAGGGTCTGTTTTATTTGTTCAGTTGAGCACAGAAACAACCATCTTACTTTAGTCTGCTCTCCCCAAAGTGCTGGTAACATACCAGCTCAATTTAAGCATCTCTGCTTGAGGAACGTAGCCGAGGCTGTGTTCAGAAGCACTTTGCAGCACTGGAATTGTGAACCGAATGCAGCCACATCACACAACCTTTATCTGCCTAACTCAGGCCCTGCCTAAAGTTGCTAATGTCCAGAAAAAACTCCTTTAAAGGCAAAGGCTCCCTGGCCATGGCTTGTCCCACCTGTCTGGGGAGAATTAGCTGCCAGCCCCAGGGAGCACCGCGCAGAGGTGACCACTGGTCTGATCCAGACCAGCGATTCCCTCTACTGATCTGACTGTCTTAGTGGTGAGTACGACTTCCAGTTAGTCCAGCAATAGTTTTCTTGTGCCTGCCATCATATCATTGCAGAAGTGTATTTTCTCTTTTTCCCCCAGGGAAATAGCTCTGCTAGCCTTTGGGCTAGTTCCTTCATTCCCCTTGGGTGGCAGCTGTGCCAGCTGAAGTCCTCACCACCCTCCTGCCCTGTTCACACCACCCTACCACCCAAAAGGTCACTATGACCCTGGGCTACTGATCATCTGCCCCAGCTTCTTATGGTGAAAATGAGGCAGCCTGGATAACAAGTCTGTGCCGACTTGGTTCTTGTAAGAAAGGCTGATCGAAAGGGATGATAAAAACCAGCCTTAACTATGTCTGGTAATCCTTACCAGTAGATGGATTTACTTCATACTAACTCCTGTGCGGTCCAGTTTCTTAATTTCTCCTTGAAGTTTGTAGTATATTTATGATTGAATTGGGTATCACTTTCTCTGGGCTACACAGGAGATAATGTATTCTCCAAAGGTTGAGTAGCAGTCATACCATCCAGCCCTCCAATACACAAGCTATTGTTTTTAGAAGTCACCTTCTCCCTGGATTATATTAATGCATAAAAATGTGTTGCCTGTATTCCTTTTTTTGTACATGTATGTGATCTAACTCTCAGAGGTTTACTCCTTCTATAGGGTAAAGGTAGTTTGATTATTTAGTAGATTTATGGACTATTTTATAACTACATTTGTGACTGACATTAAGGTTGACTGAGACATCCAAGGTATGACTTAATAATGTTCATTTGAATAGTGGGTTATATGGTTCAAATATATACTTAGCTGAAACATTATTACAGACATAAAATGCTACTTAATATCAGTGTAAGAGCTATGCTGTCTTATTTTTGTTTTAGCTATCAGTACGTTGCTTTCTGCAATATATTACTGCATACTTGTCTGTGATTTTTATCTATGAAACTTTATTTTCTGATGACAAATGTTATCTTTATTCCTGTTGAAGATGAATAAAGCAGTGAATTCTGAAGTCATTTTTTATTAATCTAACTTACATGGGTTTCACCAGTCTACTCATCGTTAATCATGTATTATTGCTATCATCTGCATTAGCTGTTACATGTGTAGCTTTAATATAAATTCTCATTTTAAAATGGATCGCTGCTATTGCACCTAAACTAATACCACTGTGCAGCTGAGGAGAGCATGCTACAGTAAGCTGTGGATGTACCTGAATGAAGAATAAGCACAGGGCTATTTCAGCTAGCCTACTTGTCACTGATAGTCAAGCAAAAGTTAATGGAAATACATGCTAGAAGAACTGCCATTGGTTTCCATGTGGCTGAAGAAGCCAAGAAGCCATAAGACCCAGTCCTCACTCTATCATCACCTCCATGCACAATCTTAAACAATCACTCAGCTTTTTCATCAGCCAGTTTGCTGAAAGGACCACCAGCAACTCATTAGGAGACACCTCAGGCCTGCTTATGTAGATTCACAACCAAACTTTGTCCTCATCATTACAACATTGTTTTATTTAAGGCCCTGATGCTTAGAGGAATTCAAAATCCATGTTAAATACCTGCTCACAATATAGAGGGCATGTCACTCAGTGCAAAATTCATTGGGACATGCAGATACTATATGGTGGGTTAACCTTGGCTTGCTGCCAGATGCCCACCATGCCACTTTCTTGCTCCCCCTCCTCAGCAAGGCCAGGAAAGAAAAATAAGGTTAAAAAGTTTGTGGGTCGAGATAAGGACATCAATTACTGTCATAGGCAAAACAGACTTGACTTGGGGAAGATTAATTTATTGACATTGAAAGTAGAGTAGGATAGTGAGAAGAAAAACCAAACTAGAAACACCTTCCCCCCACGCTCCTTCTTCCCAGGCTCAGCTTCAACCCTGACTCTTTTATCTCCCCCCCTGAGCAGCACAAGGGGATGGGGAATGGGGTTGTGGTCACTCCATAACACTTCATCTCTGGTGCTCCTCCTCACACTGTTCCCTTGCTCCAGCGTGGGTCCCTTCCCCAGGCTGCAGTCCTTCAGGCACAGACTGCTCAGGCATGGGTCCCCCGTGGGGTCACAAGTCCTGCCAGAAAACCTGCTCCAGCGTGGGCTCCTCTCTCCACAGGTCCTGCCAGGAACCTGCTCCAGTATGGGCTTCCCATGGGGTCACAGCCTCCTTCAGGCATCCCCCTGCTCTGGCGTGGGCTCCTGCATGGGCTGCAGGTGGATATCTGCTCTACGGTGGACCTCCCTGGGCGGCAGGGGGACAGCCTGCCTCACCATGGTCTTCCCCACGGGCTGCAGGGGAATCTCTGCTCCAGCGCCTGGAGCACCTCCTCCCCCTCCTTCTGCACTGACCTGGGGGTCTGCAGGGCTGTTCCTCTCACATGTTCTCCCTCATCTCTCTCACAGCTGCTGCGCATTTTTTACCCTTTCTTAAATATGGTATCACGGAGGCACCACCAGCATTCTTTTATTGCAAGCCATCAGGAATAGCATTAAGATTAGGGAAGAGAGCTGCAGATGAGAAGCAGGGGCAGGAGCACTCCCCTGCAGAGCTGAACTACCCATCTTTGAAGTCAATGGCATAAAGGAGGCCCCTGAGCGTGGGGCAGCCATTGCCCTGCATGGGTAATGAGGCGCAGAGCCTGGCTTATCTGCCCGGCCTCAGCAGCAGAAGGAAACAACAGGCAAAACTAATGTGGGATGTTCACACGATGCGATGTGGAAGGGTCGTGATGGTTGCCCTGCTACAGAGCGGGCAGTGCTGTGCGTGCCAAGCAGCAAAGCTCAAATAGCTATGGCACATCACTGGCCCTAAGTTAGGAAACACAAAGCCTTTAAAGTCAGACAGAGATTTTGAGCCTTTTACTTATTGAACTTCTGGGCCAAAAGTTACAGTTATGTTCTTAAAGTTTCTTGTAGATTTACCCCTTAAACCGTTCAAGGTTTAATTTCTAATTATTGCAATACTGCTGGTATTTTTACACATGTAGCTGTAGGATAAATGGTGGTACCCAGCATATATTGCATAGCATGTATTACATTGAATAGCCTGAGGCTGCTCAGTGATTTTTTAAATGAGAAATTAACAGCTTTTGCATTATGGCAGGCAAAAACTTTCCTTAAAACAGTAAAACAAATCAAATACTGTAATGTAAAACTTTTATCCGATTATTCAAAATAACAATTACTAATGAGGTAGAAAAGAAGAACAAGCTTGTTTTTCACACACTAAATCACAGTTCCTAAAAGGGAAAGAATAGAAATTAGACAGAACTTCCTCAAAAACACAACTGGGTGCAAGAGGTATAATGAAGTTTCCATCCTGTAGGAAACTGATATTTCAGAATTGTGCTTCTGTGTGAAACATGAAAAGCTAAATAACCTGACTTCATCAGAAAGGAATTTTCCACTGCCTCTTTCTTGTCAATTTCACTGAATAACTATTTTTTTAAACAAAAAAAATCCTAAAAATGCTTAATCCGATCCAGCATAGAGCAATGCCAGTACTAATTGCATGAAAATAAAGAATATGTATCTTGTTGCAGAAAGAGAAAACTGAAAGGGATGCATGTGCATTACATTACTGAGTGCACAAAAATATTTAGATTCCATTTTGAAAGAAGAGAATTAAAAGCAATATCAGCATCCACTATCACTATTCTTTTAACTCTATTGTTACAAGGCGATATAACCCCTTAGAGAAATATTTAACTTCTAAGTCTCTTCTCCAATCATTTAAAATAATCCGTGATAACAAAGATTAGTTACAGAAGTATATTGATGATTTGTTGTTGGTTTTGTTCTTGCCTCTTTTTGAAGTTAGGACCTCTAAACTGAAATTATAGATGTATTTCAAAGATATATATGTAAATTTCTAAAAATATTTTAAAACTGCTACATCCCTTTCCACAATCCACTTCCACACAGATGCTGCAGTAGCAAGCACCTGCCAAAAATTCCTATATTTATAAAATTATTTATTTGCCGGTTCAGTGATTATGACCACACCTTGCCAGCTGGCCTTATGCGCTATTAACATCTCTGAACAGGATAGGAAAGTGGTGTTACGCTTCCAAGCTCTGCCCATAAAGGCAATCTGGGTCAGTCACAGTATTACAATGGGTTGCTTACTGACCGTGTGCTGCAGAGGTGCTCAGCCTCTTCCCTTATACCACCGTGGTCACACTGACATTAGTGCTGCTGTACTAGTGTGACATGGTGGCCCCTGGGAACCAGAAGGAGCTGCCAAACTAGGGGGAAATCCCCCATTCATCACACGCTCATTTAAGTAGACCTGGAGCCAGAAACAACGTGGCCACCAAAAAGCCCCTACAGAGAAGCCCTTCTTCTGGTGAGCCCTGCGTGTGATGGGTGGCTGGAAGCAGCACACCTCCTCGCAGCGGTCTGGATGCACCATCAAGGAAGCCTACGTGAAGCCCTTTGGCAGCACGACTTGAGACTGCACAATGTCAGAAGAGACAAGTGTCAAACAGGATCTCTCCTCTGACATGCCGTGAAGACAAAGACAACAGGAGAAGTATACTACAACCTCCCCATCCACTCCTTTTACACCGTGGTAGCTTCAAAAGACAGATCTTACACAGTGAAGAAAGACAGAGTTGAGAGTACCTCTGACAGGAGCTTTGTAAAAAGGTGTATCAGCTTCGGCTCACATTTCCATCCAAGCCACCCAAACTGCTCCATTCCCTGTTGTCCCTCGTCTCCTGAAGGCTGAATCTTCAGTGCTTTGCTGCTGCGGGGGGGGATGCCCACCCGTCACAGAGATCTCCAAGTCTGTCTGCAGGCATCACCACAGAGTCTTGTCTCACTTTGACGGTTGCTTTCGTAACCGCTAAAGACATCTCTGGCTTGTTTTTGAACTGCAGTGCAATACTGGAGTGATGGACACAAAGAAATGGCACTGGCTTGGCAAACTCTGCTCAACAGCTGGTTCGCAGGACTTCTGAACAGACTGCAATATTGTTTTGGAGTGCTTCCCTTTAGCTGCTAAACTGAGGCATTAAAAGGAGAAGAACTGTATAAACACTATGAAAAATGATAGCAGGAAGAGCTTCTATTACTCAGTAATTTTGACACTTAAAGTTTTGTTTTCAGGCAGTTAGCTTAAGACACCTTTCTCTTCTTTTCTATCTTCAGGAAAATAAAGGAGCTCCTTCCTATATGTGGGTGGCCCAAGACTGGAACATCATTTTGTTACAGGAGACAAAGATGTCAACAGCTGCAAACTTTTCTGCCTTTGCCTATTATTGTTAGTTTTGATCTAAAAATTTTTTATGAATGGAACAAACAGTCCCAAATCTTCTTTGGTATAATTCATGCACACAGCTTGCGATTTGTCTCCTAATATTTTTCGTATGTGTTCTTGACTTTTTTCTGCCATATGAGTGAAGGAGAAATTGCACATATGACATAAGCAGACCCTTCTCTTTGCTCTTTATGCTTCTAATGTTGTTAGTTAGATTTGCATGCTTTGACTTGTTGGGAAGATTCATTGCTGGCAGAGCCATGAGGTCTGGACAGTTGGCAGGTCAGAATGTTTATTAATGTGATTGCTTTGTGCAGAAAAACTTTGGCTCCATGGTAGAGAAGATCCCCTCTGAAACGAATGTGGAGACTAGGAAATTAATTATTAAGGAGGATGTTACAAAAACATACATCAATACTGTTCAATATGTGGTTGGAAGGTAATTGAAAAAAATTATGTAGACTCTGACTTAAAAGGAGAGGGAGTCTCATGAACACACACTATAATTCCTGACAGCACCGTCTGGCTGCTGAACCTTTCACGCTCCAGCGTAGCACTGGAAAAAGGCCAAGCCCTGTCTGTAAGGCATGGTTTAAGCATGATGGAGACTGCCAGGGAACTTCGGTTGGTTTTCACTTCTTTCCTATGTTACTTGTACTTCAGCTGTAGGAGGGAGTGTTTCACTGAAGCATTTCAATCCTTCTTCCTATTCAGAAAGTATTTAGTATGCTTCTAAATTTACATTCCACTAAACTCAGCACATAAGCATCTTAGAGAGGTGTATGAGAAAGATGATCACTTTGTTCATTTCCGTCTATTAATGACAGAGCTGCCTACAGCTGCTTAAATTTCACCACCATTTACAATCCTTTTAACCATATTATAGTTGTGGGGTGGGTTGTTTTGGGGTTTTGTTGTTTGTTGGTTTTTAAAAAAAACCAACCCTATCTGATATTTAACACACATTTCTTGATTGAAATAAATATTGAAGAAGATTTATGTAATCCAGTCCAGATACAAATTCAAGCCAATACTTTGTCTTCCAGATAAATGTAGAACTGAATCTATATTAATCTCAAATAAAATGGAAAAGTGATACTAAATTTGGTTGCGTTGCTATTTGGCAGGTTTTGACCAATTAACTTTCTTTCTTTCTTTCTTTCTTTCTTTCTTTCTTTCTTTCTTTTTCTTAACCTCAAAACACCAATAAAGATGTCCTAAATCTAATCTAAACTCAAATGGATTTTTGAGATCCACCCAGGGAATTCTGGCAGTCTTTTACACCTCCAAGGAACTGAAAACTGAAGATTTTATCTTACGAAAAAATTAAGTAGTTCCAGAAGACTGAGACGTACCTTTTCCCAAGAGCCTTATAGTTGTTTCAGTGCACTTTAATACATCCCAACTCTACAGGCTGTTGCATGTGAACTAGCGGAATTGTGATCTGAACTTTCTGTGTGCTGGACACCTCTTTTTGTGGATGAGGCAGAGGGACATGAGGAGGCTACTTTTGCTCTAGCATACCGATTTCACATTAGTGGTATAGTAGTATAGAATACTAGTTTTTCAAATTTTCTCAAACATAACGCATCTTTACAATCTTCCCAGAAAATCATCTTTCCCAAGTGTTGAGTGCCATCTGCTATTTCAGCTCAGGACTCCAGGAAAGAAGCGAATTTTCTGCACAGTCATTCTGTTTTGCATTTCAGTGGGCTTGGATTTACTGTGATTACTTGAAAAAATTCTAAATAGCCCTTTGAGAATCTAGGAAATACTTATAGAAAGCATTTTTATAAGTGTGCAAGACATTATGTGCATAAAAAGGGCAGCTAATAGCCAGCAGTTTGGCATATTGTTCTGATTTTCTTAGCTTTACCACTGTTTTCACAGGGCGGCAGCTTTGAAAAAAAATTACCACAGAAGACAGTAGTAATACTTATTACTGGAAATAACGTCTGGAGGTGTATCTCTTGCTCGCTTATCTTTGGCATATTTAGGATTCAGAGTTTCTTTAACTTGGCAAGCCTGGGCAAGGAACACTTATCCATGTGCATGCGGTACATTCACTCCCATATAATTACCTTTTGTTAATGCTATGAAATTGTTTTCTTTCATTTTTATATAGTCTCCAGACCTGCAGAGATTCAAGCACATGAATAACAGACTCCTAACTTAAATCAGATTACAACTAGGAATAAGGTACTTAGGCATGTGCAGCATCTGGTTGCAGAATTAAGATAATTCATCTCTGGGGTCTTGCGCAATTATTGTGTGAGATATATGCATACGGACTATAGGATTTGTGCAATATGGGCTTCTTTACCTAAGATGAGCAAAAAAGTTTTTAGAAATCAAAGGGTAATCCAGACAGCTAATCCAGCAGCTCCTGCAGTAAGTACATCAGCTCCAAACAATCGCCCTATTCACACACTCTGGCATTTAGATGAGGAAACACTGTGAGTGTATAGAGTTCATTAACCAGTTCAAGCCAAAAGGAAGTATGGGCCTATGTGTTTCATCAAAATTAAGGATATTTTTTGAATCGCCCTAAAAAAAAAATCATATCTGATGTCTGAGGGAGGACAGCATCTTGCAAGACCGCTATTTACCTAGCTTTACCCAACTTGAAAAGAAGTTCATGATTTCTTTAGTGTCTACAAGTTTCATTAACAAGGACATTGACTCAAAACAGTACATGATGTTAACAACCTTAGTGTAATATGTCTCATTTTAACCTAAATTCCTCACAAATTATCTCATGTATTTTTCTACGTCACAGGACGTGTGTATTTCCAGCAGTAAAAGTATTTTTCAGTATTTTGCTGAAATAGATTAAAAATCTATTTGCTTAAGAGATTAAAAACTGTTCAAATTATATTAACATTTAAACATCATAAAGATTGGATATTTAGACTCCCTGGAGCAGGAAAAATATATTATTATTGACACTAACCTGCCTATGAGCAGCCCATCCTACTGAACATGTTACTTATTCAGATGCAGATTTATTTCCAAATTCCTAATTCTTACTGATTTTTTAATGATTAGAAGAGTTAATGAACTGAACTTAATACTCTAAAATAATGTAAAAAGAGGAAAGAAAAGAGTTTTCTGAATGTTTCTGAAAGTTATTTTTAGTATATAGTCATGAATGTGTTAAGACATGTACAAAAATGCACTAAAGGAGCAGGAATATTTTCCTGCAGGTACTTAGAACCTAATAAATAATGAATGTGGTGGTTAACTACATGGGCAGAGGTATGGAGCATTACCAAGAAAAAAACTGCATAAAACCTGGCCTTTGAACGGGTGTGCACCATTGTTTTTAATATATAAAAACACTTGAACATACTCAGCTGCGTGTGAAGAGAAAACAAAAGTAGTAAGCGAGCTGGAATTAACATTATATTTTCAAACGAAACAGATTTAAATATTGCCAAGAGCAGTGAGAGCGTCTGGAGTCGGGTGGAAGGGCAGCAGAGCGAGGTGAGCAGAGCACCGTGACACCCTTCAGTGCTGCTTGAGCAGCCACAGAGGTTTGTGCAGGTCTAGAGAGCTGAAGTAAGACCACCACCAAGGCTTCTCCCTGCCCGGCGGCGACCCACCTCGAGCCTCAGGCTGCCCGTGTTGGGCGTGAGGGTCAAAAAGTTCCAGCGGGTCGTACGGGTCGTACATGTCTTCCATCGACCGGCGGAGGAGCTTGTTGGGCCAAGCCTCAACAGGTCGCAAGACAAAGTCGACTCGCCCAGCCCGTTTCATCTTGGCAGGAAGGGTGACCCTCTTCATCACCCGGCTGTATCCCGCGGCTTGGGCGCTGATTATGTATGTCCCTGGAGGCAGGAGTCTCCAGTAGTCTCCATCAGCAGCTTAGGAAAGGTAAAGGCACAACAAAACTGAGCTTAGTTTTTAGCCTTGCCTTCTTGACGGTTACATACTCGCATACACGTGCACGCACAAGCATTTAGGGAGCAGGTTTTGAAGGGTTCTCAGATTTTGGTTTGGGTTTTGAAAAAAGTTCAGATGCAAACTCTTGAATGACAAAAAGAGGCTCCACCTGTGAAAATCTGGCTTTTGGGAAGTAATGGAGTAAAATTCACATACAAAATGTCAGTAGCTGCTGTGCCTGTATCACAGGGAAGGGAAGCTTTCCTTCATGCTGCTTTCCCAGGGGTACAAGGAATAACTCCAAAGAAATCAAATGAATTTAAAACTATGTGAAACTTAAGAAAGTGAAAGCAGAATCCAGGCAGCAATATATATATATAGCATGTCTAAGGAGCTAAGAAATCCCAGCTTTTATTATATTACGTTCAATTACTTTGCAGACATTATAGCACATAGGACTATGGAGTTGGAGCTGCAGCTGGTATAAATTGCCATTAGTGTAAAATGGGTGTAAATTTCCTCCAGCTGAAGGTTAGAGCCTGCAGGCAAAAGCAGGGAGTTTTAAAACCGAATATGTATTCTTCATTTTATATTTCCTTTATTTCGAATGGTAAGTTTCTTAGCTCAGTTAATGTTGCTTTAATGCTGTTTTCTCATGGAATTTCTCAGTCTTTTTTAACACAGAAATTAAAAGGCTTTTTAATCATATGACATTCTTAACCCCACCTAACTCAAGAACAAATATTCCTTTTTCCTTCAATGTAAACACATTTTTTATTTAATTCTTAATTCTTTAAAGGTCTACTGCCAATGGAAAGCCATTGTCTGGGAAGAAGTTTGAAAATGACCCTAATTCATGCCAGAGTCTCCCACCAGCCTCAAGAATCTGCATCATCTCCACTATTGTATCCCCTCTAATGTTAGGGTTTTTTAAAGCTGGAAAGCATCCACTACATTATAAACCATTCTGACTTGCCGAATTGATTCAACAACTATCATTAGAGCAAAATGTTACCATTCAAGTCTTCTATTTTGCACTCCTATGGCCTACCCTCTTCTAACTGAAATCAATAATAAAATGAGAGCATTGATTTCAGTGGGAGCCTAAAAGCTCAGAACTTTATGACTGTGAAAATTAACAGTTGCATATGCCTCGATACATGTTTACCAGCTGGCGACAGGTATAAAGTGAACATAATTCAACGTTCTAGTTTGTTGCATTTGATACAACTGTAGTCCAAAAATTGCATATTTTTATGCTTTTCCACACGAACAAAAAAGGTTGCAGATCCTTCAATCACTGCAGTAATTCCAGTTGTTAAAGTCAGTGTGGATCCTACTCTAATTTTTACACCTTATGCTCACAATATTTCAACTAACTTATTCTATCAGGGCTCTGCACCTTCACGTGCTGAGTTACAGCCCTTGAGCAGGGCTATCGCCATATTCCCTCAAACATGAAACTAAGGCGGATTTCTGAATCTCATTGAAGACACATTGGATTTGATGGGCAGCAGACAGTTCCAGGCAGAAGTTTCAACGGCAAGGACTAAGTCATTCCAGAGGCATGACAGACTCAACAGCCAGTTTGACATGTCTTCTCTCTTGTTATACTAGAAACAAACCCACAGCTGAGCCTTCAATTCTCCATTAAGGTGCCATTGCTATCAAATACGACAAGATTTTTGCAGGTTAAGCTCTCAGTGCTTTCAACCTGCCCCAGGAAAAAGCTCAAACTAAAAATATTACCTGTGGTGACATCATGCTGGATGCCCCTGACTGAAATACGAGCATTTTTTATTGGGTTGCCAAACTTATCAGACACAATTCCTTTTATCCCTCGATGAACCTGACAAAGCAAAGCAAAGTTAGATGGGAGTCATTTATTACAGTACCACCTACTCATCTTCCAGAAGGAAACCCCTGTAGAAAGGAAGAAACTTTCAAGATGTTCAACCTATTATAGAGGCTCTTGGGCAGTAATGCCCCTTCAGCTCACATCCTCTATTTTGGGAGCTCCAAGGGGGCTGAGGGAAAGGGATAACTGAACAAGAGCTTTTTTGGGCGAGGTATGTGGCTCTGCATTGAGTGACCCTTCTCTGCACAGATCACTGGCACCTCATGATCTGACCACAATATTTAAAGACTGTTTCTGAATGTCTGCCCTAGACCCAGAATGAAAAAGAAATGAAAAGTTAAGGCTTTAAAAAACATCTGATGCTCTATACACAATAAGAAGGCATTACTTTAGCTACTTGGGACTCATCATCGCTCTGCTGCCTACACTTCAATACATGTCAGAATGTCATGATAGCAGTGTGTGCAATACCTTTCTTCCCTTCTCTACAAGCACAGAACTGAGCTGCTAGAGCTGATGAGAAACGTGCTTGGTGACAAACTAAAGAGCGACGTGAATTCTGTCATACAGGGAGGTGCACAAAGAGCTCACTATATTTGAAGTTCAATAAACCAAACCAAAACAGGAAAAAAATCCAAGTATTTAAATAGTAAACCTCTTAAGGTTCTTTTTTTGCAACCTCCTGAAATGAAAACATTTTCTATTGGAAACTCTATATGACCTTTTTAAATGAAAAGTAATTCCATTTCAACTTTTCCCCTGAATTGCTATAATCAACTTGAGCTGTTCTTTACTTCACTTCCCCCCCAACTCCTTTCTCTTCCTCTTATTTTTCCCTCCCCATTATCCTTTGTCACAAAAGAAGAACAGAAAAAAGAATAAAGCATCAAAATAATGGACAAAATATATTTGCTTTTTTGTTGGAATATAGAGATGTTTAAAAATAAACATTAAAATATCCAACTTTACAGTAACTCTTAATATGAAGCTGGAAAAAAAGTCTAGCCTAGTGACAACAGTTTTTTATTTAAGGTGAGGCTGTGTTGTCACTGTTCTTGTTAAGCAGCCGTTCTGTACTGAGTGGAGATATTCACTGGAGAGTTTAGGAGCAATTCAGTATAAGGGCTTGAAAACTGTCCCTTAAGAACTATTATGATGAAGCACTGCAATTTGCTTTTCAGCATGGACTTGAGTATTTATCATATGGATAGTGGGTAAATCTGGTCAGAAGACTCATCTCAGACCCAAATTTAATTTACAGTGTAGGCGTACTCAAAGTAGTATGACCTCATCCAACTTCAATAATAATTTTGCAATTACAACATGACAGGATAAAAATGACAAAAATGAAATTTCTTTAACAATATTGATTTGTTTTGCTTTAGTAAATATACTATTTTTCATTTTGCCTCAAGTCTGTGTCACATAAGTTCGGGAGAGCGTTTTGGTATCACTTTTGACAGGGAGAAGAGATTGGTGTTTATGAAAATGAATTCTACTTCTGCGTGTTACCCAAGTAGATTTGTACACACACCAAACAGCCTGGTATATATCAGAATAAGAAAAGTTTGAATTGGTTATGGCAGACTTAATCCTTATCGGTAGTAATTCAGTCATCCTTATCTACAAAGTTGTTTTGCTTACTGTCCTGCATTTACTCAAAAAGCTTTTCCGGCATAGACTTCTACAGTATCTCACACTATAAAAATCTTTACATCTTGAAGACTTCAGTTGCAATATATATGGATTTAACCCAGCTCCATTTGGATTCACTAAAACTCATTTTCATCAGACAGCTGTAAAATGAAATGAGTTTGGTGGTCTGTACTGTAGACTTTATTGAATGATAATACTTACCACAAGTAGCAAGAGGTTGCTTAGAAAGGCCATAAAAACACTCCTAACAAATTTAAATTACTGCGTACTCTATCAAAATAAGGCATGACAGAAAGCTAATCTACTAATGGCTGAGAGAAAGATGAGCAACCTCTGTTTCTGTATTCACTTACTTATTGTCAATGAGGTATTTGTTTTTGTTCAGCTTAAACTTATTATTAAAAATGACTTTTAAATGGCATGTTTTAATGCTCACAGACATACAATTGTTCCTTTAGAAGATCAGGCTTCAGATATTTTTTACTTACTTTCATAAAGAAATCAATCTGAAAAGTGTGGAAAAGGCATTTCTAGCAAGATACTTAGAACCTCCCCATTTTAGTTGAATATAAATCTCCTGATGCCGTACAGTAGGGTTTGGGCCAAAAGCATGGAATATGGAAAGGAAAAAGTTCCAGGAAGCTCTCTGGAAAGCAGATCTTGGTTTATTCTTCAAGAGAAAGGTTGATTCATATTTTTCTGAATATGTGGGTTTTCTCTAGCATTAAATTTTGGACACTTGATTTATAATGTTGCATAAAGTATTTACAATCCTCTTTCTCACTGTTTTCAAGGCCTTTACAGTCCTCAATCTTCATCCTTCCTGCAATGTAGGCAAAGTATTATCTGTGTGTCCTGCTAGACAAACCAAGGCACCGGGGCTCCTGATGGAGTGTGATGATTGATTTGGTGCTATCTCAATAACTAACCAGGGAAACTGTAAAGAAACGAAGATTGACAAAGAATGAAAAAGAAAAACTGTAAACCCAAAGGTCTGTAAAAGCAGAGCCATACCATTTCCATGTAATTCAGAAGGGCATCTCTGTTTTCATGCCAGATTGTAAACAGTTCCTCCTCCAAAGGAAACTTTTCACATCCTACCTCCACGGTAACTTCAAAGCAATTTGTGTGAAGGTAATTAAAATCTGCCATACCTATAAGTTTAAAAAGAAAAAGGAGAGATCACGAACAAGCCATGTAACCCTTAACTGGAGCTTTGCTGTTGCAGTCAGCTGAATGCGGCCCCTGTGGGTGTGGATTAATATATTGTGAAGAGTGTGCATGGCCAATATATAAAAAGTATTCAACAAATTCAGAATTCTACAACTCGCTTCAACTACAAATTAACTAATGACAATGACGCTTCTTTCAGTAGAAAAAGCATAATTTAAAATTATTATTCACCTGACCAAGAAGTAGCAATAGAGAGATAAGGATTGGTTAATCATGGTAATTGGATAATCAGCTGTATCAGAGGTGATTGCCAAGGATCACGAGCAAAAAGATGACCTTTTGCCATTTGTATGTCCAAAACTGTTTCTGTACAAAAGACGTTGGATATAATTTTCAGAAGAATGTAAGCCGAAGATATTTAAACCTAATTCTCACTCATGCCCCAAAGCTTTCTAAATGCCTGTTTTCAACAGAATTATTTGGGCATCCAGCTGAGTCCTACTTGAAAACACAACTGAAGCACTGCTGAAAATTTATGAATACTGATATTTCATGATGCCAGTAATTCAGGAATCCTGAAGAAAACTAAATACTATTATTGGGGAAATCAAATTAGCAACCTAAGCACAAATGAATGGGATGTTTGTCACAGTTGTTTTCCCTGAAAAAGAGTTTATGTAAACAAACTGAAAAAGCAGCACTTGCATAGTCTGCAAGATGGATTCAAATTCAAGCAGCTAAGGAATGAAAGCATAGCATTAAGCATGTATTTCTACATTTCAGATTTGAAAACTAGAATGATATTATATGCAATAATAAATTGGACCCTTGTATAACTTGCTAACTTTCCTCAGGTCATATCAGGGTTGAATACATCCCACTGTATCTGAATTTAAATGTTACCAACGTACATTTTGCTACTTAAATCCCATACAAGTTACGTTTTGCAGGGGTCTGGCCTGAAAGCAAACTGAAATGAATAAAATTAATTCTTTCAAACCCTTGTGTCTCATAAAGGTCATATAGAGGTTTTACCTCACTTGATATGATGGTAAAGTGGTTTTACCTCCAGTGAAGCTGTACCACTCAGCACCATTTATAATACCTCCGCGTTTCACAAAATTTCCACCACAACGAAGTTCGGATCGGTCCGAGATGACTGGATGTGCATCTGCATAGGCTTTAGCCAGCATTTTAAACATCTGTAACAAAAGGGTTTGAAATACATTTGTTTTTACAAACTGTAAACGCTGTCATTGTTGCTAGTAACTATTGCTGTTGCAAGCCCAGATGATGAGCCACCCTCTGTCCTTGAGGGTGATGGAGTGTGTGAACCTCTCTGAAAGGATATTCTGCCAGGAAGTTCTCACTTGCCTCCTTCTCCAGGGTCCTTCTCTGTAATCCAATACATTTAGCCAGAGACAACATTAAATACCAGTGGATTTTGTGATACTTGGCTTCAACCTGTCATCTGGGGCAGGAGTAGAGGACATGTTTGGTTGTACTTCAAGTCCCAGGTTTTAAAGCTGAAATTAGGTCTCTCCATTATGTTTTAGCTCTTTCTATTTTTACCCTTTCAAAAATACCTACACCAGCCTCAGCCCAACCTGATCTTCGCATTGGCTGCTGCTGTTTAAAATAGACAGTGTCAATTTGCTTTGCACTTATCACTCACACAGGACAACCTGCCAGTTTGATCTCAATGACAGTTGCTTCTTTGTGGGGCAGAAACCATTCCTAAAAAGCGAAGGATAGGATGTGGTGATGGAGGATGTCACCACTGATTTCCTAAGAGTGTTGATACTGATGAAGAGCAGAGGAGTCACCACCCAGAAAGGAAAAGTGACAGGTACATGTAGTGAAGACAGAAGAAACAGCAGTGATCTGTAGAAACCATTTCTCTGAATCAGGTTCCTGTCATTTTTCTCCAATGTTTATTCAAACTTTGTACAGAAATCCCCCCTCTCCTTTTTGTTTATTTCAATCTCATCTACAAAAGCTATAAATCCAGATTTCAACATTGAAATGACAGCAATTATCAGATGCTACCAGATCCTAATACTCAGCATCATGAGTTTCATTGCATATTGCTTAAGATAATATGTGCAAGAACTTGGGTGGCTAAAATCCTATTTTTAGAAGTGATCCTAAAACTTCATCTTTGATATTGTCATAAAGGATAAAGACCAAAATGATTAAGCACAAAACTTTGATCTAATATTTACGGACGTTTCTAATAATCACAAAGCTGAGCCAATTATGGGATCAGGTAGGTAACCAAGTGTATGTGTAAAGACAATTTACCAAAATACTTCTGATGACCAGACACTGAAAATCCTGACTTAATATAAAATGCTTTTGCATGTCTTTTGAGTTTGTATGTGTCTAATTCTCCTTCGGACAATTAAGTCTCCTTCAAAGTTCTGCTGGAAAGAAATGGATGTTAATTAATTATGTTAAGAAGAACTTTTACTGCCAATAGTTTGGGGCCAGGCCTAATATCTTTAAGTTCTACAGGAATTTGGGTCCCAGTTCTGAAACTTCTGTGGAAGATATTTGCTAAAAGTTTAGAAAGTGCCTATGTGACTTAGGAGTATGTTCCTCACCTTTCCCAAAGACATCTGCAGACATTTTATTTCCAGTGACCAAGTCTTTCTTCTCTTGTTTCACACAAAAAGGCATAAGGTTTTTGCCTGGCCACTAGTGCAAGTGAAAGAAGATGGATGGTAGTGAGAAGAGAAAGTGAGAAATCCAAATTCAAGTGAACTTGATTTAAAAAAAAAAGTAAAGCCTTTTATTAAAAAAAGCTGAAATGTGTTCAGATACCGATACACTTATTATCACTTCGCAGCTAATGTATGACTAGTCAGGGACCTCAAAAAAACTTTGACATTTAGGAGTAATAAAGTGGAACAAAAAGGGAAAAAAACCCAGAAGAATCCTCGATGCTTCATTTGGTAAAATGAGGTCGGTTCTGTTACCCTGGCCAGCTCTTTTACCCCACTGACTGCCACAGGTTGGCTTTTTTAGGGGGAGACAAGGGAGTATTTCCATTCACCAAAGGGAATGCATTTGACTTGGTGTGCACCTTTCTGCTCCAGTGAGCACAGGCATCAATGCAGCTTCTTGTGTAACACAAAACAACAAGAGCCTGCTAAAAACATCCATCTCCGCAAAAGCCGAAAAATGGGAAAGTTCTGGATTAGGTGGGCTGAACCAGATGCAAGACTGTGAGTGTAAGGACATGGTCCAGCTTTGAGACTCCTTGATCTCAGCAGGTACCAGCTCGGGCTGTGATGCAGGCTAAGGAGTCTTGAAATCCACAGTGTCTTGGGGCAGGTGCCAAGAGGATCCTTGTGCTGCCACACATACACCGTGGGGGACACAGGGAGGTGGCAGCACCCAGATGCATTTTCAAACAGGGCAACCTGGTCTGAATATACATCGCAGAATTTGACTTTTAAATTTCTGGCCATTATCTGCATTGCAGTGTTTCATCCTGGGCTGCAGCCAAGGCTGCAAACTTGCCTCATTTCCCCTTGCACTGCAAATTCGACAGGTTAGCAGTCAGAACAACGGTTATGGCTAATGTGTGGCAGGTAAAACAAGCTGCTATATTTCAGGATGCAGGTTCCCCAGCAGCAGCAGCTGCAGATGACATTACTTAAATGCCTGTCACTTCACAGGTACAGGTTTTTTAACGTTCTGGGCAAAATTTAAAGTGATACTGATAGTGTTGTTAAGGCTCCTGTACTGATTCATTTGAAAAAGTGGTTTTAATTGAGGACATCCCTAGCCCTCCCCTGTAGGTTTTAAACTTCCAAGTTTGCAGCTAACTTCCCAGGCTTTGTAGCCACTGACTGCAGCAGTCACCAGTGTGAGGTCATCTGTCTTACACTATCGCAAACCAGGGATGCCATTCACGCTTGCCCACCTGTGTACTGCATCAAGATGGAGCACTTTGTCCGTGTGACTGCATCGTTTCACTCGAAACACACATGCTGTCCCTGACTGGGGATGATGGAGGGACTGCTGCTCCACAGGTGAGCTGCTTGATAAGGCACACACAGCCATATTCCTCCACCATCTATGCGTAAATCAAAATACCCCTAGCCCAGGTGATGGGATATAAGTGCACAGGTTTCTGATTTGCCCTAGTCCTCACCAAGAGTTTCTTTCATTACCACCCACCAGATATTTCTTTTTACTGTGCAGTGCCTAGTTTATTTTACTGCTAAATCATTGTCATATGTGCATAGTCAGTAGGTATCCTACAGCTCAGAAGAAATGGATTGATAGAGAAAAAGTTTAGTAGTCATAAATATTTAAATATTTAATATGTGCTGGTGAGAACTGTCACTTTAGAAGTAGTCAGCCCAAAGATATGCTCAAAGATAACGGATGCTTCAAGTCAAAGATCAACTTCTGACTATTTTCAGCTGCTGTTCGTTATATAAAGAATCACTTTTTCTTAAGAGGCCAGGGACACTTTTAGCATGTGCTAGAAGGCTGAAAAACTAGCTGTTCTCCTAGTGGGCATGTCGGCAATGAATACTAGATTGAGGAAACCAAAGGGAAATAGGAAAGATGGCAAAAAAATTTCACAGAAGATTTACAGTGAGTCCCAAATGGGGCACTTTCCAGGGACGAAAGGGGAAAACCATTCCCGTTCATCTGACCTGGAATAAATGTTACAAGGCTGCCACCATATGGCAGCCGGCTTTTTTTTTTTTTCCTACAGATTTCAACAGAAAATAACACTGCTGGTCAGGCTTGTTCCTTTTCTTCTGGAAATCAGTGGTAAAAATATCACAGTCTACACCCTTTAAATAGTAAAAGCCTGGCTTTTCCTAACCTGTGCCTTGTGAAATCATGTGTGGCCCCACAAAACATGGATAAATCTTTACAGATCAAGCTGATAGTGTGTAAATGATCCTATATTTTAAAGCACATTAAATAAGTGTATAAATCATATTATATATGTGTATATATACATGCATTATATATACAAACGTGTGATTTATTACATATTTAATACATACTTGCATGCATACATATACACACATGTATACAATCTAAATAAATCAAAGTTTGTTACTTGTTAAAAGAAAAAGTTTCCATAGTTCCACATGTGAAGACCATATCGATATGCTCACCTTGCAAAAACAATATTACCTTCTCATCAGGTGTAGGGGAGAACATTTTTTCTTCCATAGGATGCCTTGAATAGTCGTAAGGATAAGTCACAACCAGCTCACCCCCGTGGAGGCTGGCAGAGAGCACGAATGGTATAGATCTCAACCACTTCATGACTGCTTTCGTCTCAGGGGCCACCTGAAATCCAGGAGAAAAAAAAAAAAAGCTGTGAGTAGTCATGCAGCTCTGAAGGGATTTGATCCTAGGCAGGATGAAGCCCAGAGGAGAAGGTAGTGTGTCAGAAAGGAGAATGCTGAGGCTTTTTGGCCCTTCCATCCCAAAGGTTAATGGAGGAAGAGCCTCAGTTTGCTCCAGGGAACAGATGAGACACACTGTTCACTGTGGAAAAAATGAAAAAAAAAAAAAAAAAAGAAGGAGAAACTTTGACAAAAGAATAACTTTTTATTACAATGACATTTTCAGCAGCTGAAAGTGATGATAGCAGCATTTTAGGCTTGAAAAATTGTGGCGTTGTACCCCTACTTGCAAACCAAACTCCTTATTGGATTTCATCTCCCAATCAGCAGGATTTACTTTGGATGGGTAAACTGGAATATGGGGATCAATTTGTAATTCTCAGCACTTGTTGGAAGTACATTGTCTCATTTGCTATCCTTTGGTCCAGGTTCATCTGCAAAGAAATGAAAACTAATGTCTATAAAACACAGCAATGACTGCAGTTTACCTGCAGTGAACTGCCGCAGTTAAGTCACAAAATTTGTCTTTCTGACAGTCCATGCTCAGTAACGGTGGCCAGGGGAGTGGGCACTGGAGCGCCAAAGATGCTCGGGCACCCAGCTCGCCCTGCACGCCGGAGGCTCCTCCATCCCCGCGTTCTGGGGACCCGCTCCGGTGTGAGTTAATTCTTAGGGGTAACAGTGTCATCTGGTGGCCGGTCCCTGCAAGCCCAGACACACGCCAGTGCCCTCGGAGGAGGTGAGGATCTTTTCCTTGCAGCTTGTGAAGTTACCAGGGGGAAAGTGGGTGAGGGCAGAGGCTGCTAGTCCGGACTCTGCTTTGCACAAGTGCAGATACGCAGGTTTTTAAAAAAATTAGCAAGCTCCGTTATGGTGGACTTAGTTCAGCATCTACATAGGACTGCTAACATTGCATACCACCCTTTGCTTTGATTCCATCAGCCATTAGAAAATCATCCAGCCAGGGTCCCAGAGTGGCTAATGACCAGTAACAGTGAATCAAGTCAGCAATGTGCAGGAAAAAAACACAAAACAAACAAAACCCAAACCAAACCAACCAAAAAACTTAAAGACCTATACATTAGAGTTGCAATAATAGTAATTCCTGTTTTCTTTGGATCAGTCCCGATTCTGCTATTGGTAAATCACAGCTTTGGGGGTGGAGTGGGTAACACAAACAGGTGTGGAGCAGAGAAAAACACTGTGAAGCAAAGGTGCACCGTGGATGTATTACAGCTCCCAGCAAGGAGGTAGAAAGCAAACAGTCTGAGGAAAAAGCCATGTCTAAATACAGTTTTACCTGGAATGATTTAAGAAGACATCACCCCGCCCATTTCTGACCTAGGCAGGAGGCTACCTCCTTTCAGATGCCATAGTTATTAACTGAGCCCTCCTAGTTTTCAGGTTTCCTTAAAATGCCATTCTGTAGTTGTTGAGCTGAACTAGTCCTTCCAGCCACTGCAGAGGTGCTATTTGAAAAGCCTGTACCTTGTACTTGGGAAGAAATAGGAACCTGAGGGTTCCCACTGATGTAAGGTGAATCATTAAATCAGTAATTTCTGGTTAGCGTATGGACACAAGTCAGATTGTGCCACTTGTCCTCAGAAGAAACAGGCCAGGTCCATTTTATCTGTCAACCTAGCAGTAGCCTCTGAATCTCTGTGTCACAACCCTTTCAACCTCGGTATTATAAACAGGCAACTTAAATGTAAGATGAGATGTAACAGGTAAAGTCTGACCAACTCAGAAATGCACAGAATGCACTTTGCACACCAGAAACCTAACCAAGTTTTTTTCATAACTGGGAAGATTACACACAGAGTTTCCAGGAAGGGCATGACCTGAAAAACATTTTTTAAAAGGCAGGTAAAGGGCATCCTGAAAGGAAAGGACAAACGCTCTGCACTTTTTGCAGTCTCACACACCCGCTTACACAACACAGAGGTGGGAGAAGAAAACAGCCCACCAGGCTTTGTGACAAGGAACCTGGCAGCGTTCGAAGGATGTTTCCTGCAGCGGTCAAAGTATTTGCTTTTCTGGTCTTTGTACAGTGCCCTGGATTGGTCTGATAATGACCTTCATCCCAAGGGAATTTGGGCCTGAACCAGCCACTCCCACCTGAACCCCAAAAGTGCTTTGTTCATCCTTTGAGCCCATCTCTTCTGAAGAGAAGAGCCCAGGTGGCTTGTAAGGGGCTGCGAGCAGCACTGCCTGCCCCAGGGATCCCTGTTTGGGGGTTCATGGGGTGGCTGAGGATCTGGCACCAAGCCCCGCAGCACCAGCACTGCCCAGGAGGATGCTGCCCCAAACTCTCAGCAGCTCCCTGCCCTGCCTGCAGCTGCCCCAGCTCCCGCTGCCCAGCCAGAGAGGGCATGCCTGATGCCAGAATCAGCCCTGCTTCCAAACAGCAGTCTTGGGCCTCGATAAAAAGATTTTTAACTTGCTTCTGCAACTCAGTGGGCAAGGGTGAAATGCACAGTTTTATTTAGAGAGCTCCTAAATTCAGTCCCTCCCCCTGATTAGCCAACTCGCTCACTAGTTACCTGCGTAAGCCACGAGACACTGCTGTGTCACAGAGCCAATGTCTTATTGAAGTGAAGCTGTGGAAAATCAGGAGTTTCAATGTCACTATTTTTATCCTAATAGCATTTCAGTGACATCATGTACGGTGATTAAGGCTTTGAAATGTGTACATCCTGGTTCAGCTCCACTGGATGAGCTATCTGTGTCACTCTGGCCTTTGACTATTCATAGACTTCTCCTTTAATGTGGGTTTTGTGGGTTTTGATTTTTTTTTTCACCAGGGCTCTTGCTTTTTAGTCAGAGGAGATCAATTTTAAAGCATCCATCTCACAAGAACAATTTGAGGCACAATTAGAAAACAGCTGAATTATTTCTGCATAAGTACAGGGAATGGCCACTACCCTTTTTAAACCTGAATCTCATTTCTGTCGATTATACTGCAATTAGTCACTGTCTCCATGGCTTTCAAAGATTTCTTTTTTCCCTTTTAGAAGCAACCAGACTCATTTTCCCAAAGACTATGCCAGCCTTCACTGGCACATACTTCTAAACTCTGTTTGAATCAAGCCAATTTAACTGACTTCATTTCAGATGAAGCCTGCAGCCTCTCAGTCTGAGCCCTCAGACCACTTATTACAATAATTCATAATAGTGGGGAACAAAACACACCGTACAGCAAGGGTTACGGAGAGGCAAGAGCTCTCCTGAGTCTATGGGATTGGCTGGGAGCTCACTTTCCATTTTCTGATCTTTATACAATGCCCTGCAATACTCAGATAATTGCTTTAATAAGGCAGGTAATAAACACTATTAAGTAAATGAAAGCTGAGAGGCTGGTGTTGAAACATCCAATCTAATGCTTTTGCATGCACAAAGCCAACTACTGTAAGAGCCACGGGTTCATCTGCCTGACAAAATTGAAGCTCATTATGGGACAGCTGATTTGGCTGTCCTGTGATACCACCGGCAGAGGAGAGGGACACGAGGCTGTGAGACCGCTTCATGCCAGGTTTCTGAACCACGTGAAACTGCAGCCGGCAAGGAGGTTTTTGTGGTGCCGTCCAGGTCACAGGCAAACTGGTTCCCTCATTTGTTCTGCAAATCGTATGGATTTGGAAATGCTTCGGGTGTTGTTTAGGTCAGGACCCACTTTGAGGTCAGGAGAGCATCTAGAGGTTCCCTGAGGAATGAATCACTGGACCACCACCTTATTTCAATTTCTTCTTCAAGAGCAAGAAAAGGTTTGCAGGAGAAGGGATGTATTTATAACCCCGGGTCTGCACCCACTGAGGCAGAGCTCAGACCGAGGGTGGACGTGTGCCAAGGCTTCCTGGTCCCTCGTCTGTGGTGACAGACACCCCGGGGTGTCCAGCACGCTGCAGCTGGGGCAGAGCTGGCCGCAGCGGTGGGGGTAACTGTGGGAGAATTGTTAGGCTGTCTCCATCCAGCCCTCTATAAACTGTTATGATGTTACACAGCATCTAAGAAAGCTAAATACATGGTTGTAAAAATGACTTCTGCAAGTGGCTGTCTACCACCGATGATCCCAAAGACCATCAGAAGGGCCAGGGCAGAAGAAGGACTCAGGGAGGGAGCGGGGAGGTTAGAGCCACAAAATCCAGAGAGTTACGGGGACTCTGGGCTGCACAGTGTGAGGCAATCTCACAGCTCGCACCTGGCACAAAGAGGGGTCAAAGCCATGTTTGTCCTTCCTCAGTGGTGCTTGGGCCTTCAACCCTGCACCTCTGGACGCAGAGACCAAGTGAGTGCATGGCTGGAGGGAGATCTCCATCCTTTCCTTCATGCCTCAAAGTCTGCTGTGTGGCCACTACGTCCAGGCCGAAAGGGCAAAAGCAGCCTTCCTGGATACCTCCACGGAAAACCAAAGGCATTTTGAGTTACTTTTTTAGGCATGCCAGGCACTCCTGTAGCCTGTCTAGACATAGCTCAGGGGACAATACAGCCCATGAAAGAGCTCCCAGGAGACTGGCACCCTCACTACTGATTCTGCAAAGAGCCATGCAAAGAAAGGACTCTTGTCTGGTAAGTGAGATGTTGCAGACACAATTTGACTCATCAGCTATATCTGTGGACAGGCTGGTGGCAGTGCTTGGTGGCTGAGCTATACAACCTTGGCAGGAACAGAAGTAAGTGGCTGTGAGTTTGCGTTCCTAAGACAGGGAACACCTCCCTGTAAGCATCTCCCCCAGGAAAGCACATACATCGATGTGGGTCAAAAAGCCTGGCAGCTAACAGACCTGCAATTGCGTGGATTGGCCAATCTTGACAAGGTTAAGAGCAAGCCAAGACTTGCTCTCAAATCAGGAACCCAGTGAAAAGCTGTTACCAAGAGAGATGGGCTCTGCAAGAGGGTCTGAAATAGCACAGTGACTCCCAGTAAGCTAGAAACATATATATATATGTTTGTAATGACTTGTCTTATTATATATTTCTGATGTAGCACGTTCTTCTGAGTAAACAGTACTTAATGTTACAAAAGCTGTCAGGTTGCTGACTAATGGAATAATCTTGTTTTGCTCAATGGGAACAGGACGACAGATACTGAACTAAAATGAGCCATCTTCAAAGAATTGCTGTGAAACACAGGCATCCCCAGCTGAAGTCCCATCTTTAGAGGATGGGGAAGGGGGTTTCCTAAAAAAAAGAACAGGGATGGCTCCAAGATTCAGTCCTACGTGGGAAAGCAAACCCACTGGGAGACCAGGTAAGACTCTGTAGTGCACCCAGCTCAGAGCTCATACCTGCAGTGCTCAGGTCCCCTCTGCAAACAATATGGTGTCAAGCCAGGTACCTGCAAGGCTGAGCCTAATCCTGCTCCCAAGATTCTCCATATTCATTCATACACCATTCATTTGTTGAAGAAAAGTTTCAGTTTGATATCTATACATGGTTCTCAGATGTTGTATTGGTTTTGTTGGCAAGGTTTTGGTAGCGGGGGGGGGGGGAGGTTACAGGGGTGGCTTCTGTAAGAAGTTGCTGGAAGCTTCCCCTGTGTTCGAGAGAGAGCCAATACCAGCCGGCTCTAAGACGGACCCGCCGCCGGCCAAGGCCGAGCCAATCAGTGATAGTGGTAACGCCTCTGTGATAACATTTTTAAGAAGGAAAAAAAGTTGGGACAGGCTGGATTCGGCAGCCGGAGAGAGGAGTGAGAACATGTAAGAGAAACAACTCTGCGGACACCAAGGTCAGTGCAGAAGGAGGGGGAGGAGATGCTCCAGGCGCCGGAGCAGAGATTCCCCTGCAGCCCGTGGGGAAGACCATGGTGAGGCAGGCTGTCCCCCTGCAGTCCATGGAGGTCCACGGTGGAGCAGATATCCACCTGTAGCCCGGGGAGGACCCCACGCCGGAGCAGGTGGGTGCCCCAAGAAGGCTGTGACCCCGTGGGAACCCTGCGCTGGAGCAGGTTCCTGGCAGGACCTGCGGATCTGTGGAGAGAGGAGCCCACGGAGCAGGTTTTCTGGCAGGACTTGTGACCCCGTGGGGGACCCACGCTGGAGCAGTGTGCTCCTGAAGGACTGCACGCCGTGGAAAGGACCCATGCTGTAGCAGTTCGTGAAGAACTGCAGCCCGTGGGAAGGGCCCACGTTGGAGAAGTTCGTGGAGGACTGTCTCCCGTGGGTGGGACCCCACGTTGGAGCAGGGAAGAGTGTGATGAGTCCTCCCCCTGAGGAGGATGAAGCGGCAGAAAACAACGTGTGATGAACTGACCGTAAACCCCATCCCCGTCCCCCTGTGCCGCTGGGGGGGGGTTGGTAGAGAAGCCGGGAGTGAAGCTGTGCCCGGGAAGAAGGGAGGGGTGGAGGGAAGGTGTTCTGAGATTCGGTTTTTTTCCTCATTACCCTACTCTGGTTGATTTGTAATAAAGCGAGTTAATTTTCCCCAAGTTGAGTCTGTTTTGCCCGTGACAGTAAGTGGTGAGTGATCTCTCCTGTCCTTATCTCGACCCACAAGCTCTTTGTTATATTTTCTCTCCCCTGTCCAGCTGAGGAGGGGGAGTGATAGAATGGCTTTGGTGGGCACCTGGCAACCAGCCAGGGTCAACCCATCACAGATGTACAGCTATACACAAGTGGAGTGAATCAAAACTATTATCACTCTAGACTTTTCTCCTAAAATCCCCTTTTGTTCCAGCTGTTTTCATTGGACCTTAGACTCTTCTCCACACGCTCTCAACCCTTCTTTCCCATCTGAGGCTCTGTACTCTACTTGCATTTACCAGCTCACTGTTATCTGTCATTATTCAGTTAAAAGTTGGAAACTATTAAGCTTGTGACCTTAAACTCATGTTGCAATCTAGTGACATGAGCTGGGATCTGTATGATAACATGCATCGAACAGAATAAACTTCCTGAGCTTAGTTATGTCAGAAATCAATGGTCTAATACAGTGTGCATTACTGAGCTTCTCACAGCTTTGCATCCTCATGTGTACATTATCCTGAGGAAGTGAGGTGCTTTTATCCAGATTTCACTACTGTGAAATGGGGTTTCAAAACCCTGGGGCAGCATCAGAGATGCCTTTGGGATCTAGACCTGGCCTCATATGAGATCACCTGCAGCAGAGGAGAAAACTGACGTATGGTCTCTCAAATCTGCTAATACATCAGCTGCTGAAACAACCCTGTTCCCCACCCGCCTGAGGCTTTGTGCTAGCTATAAAAATTGAATTAGAATAAAATGAGTTTAAAAGCAGCAGAAAAGCAGAGCTCCCAATATCAGAACTACTGATTTGGCTTCCTGTGTTTCTTCTTTCAAGGGGAACTAAGTTCCTTTGCAAGTTACTAGTATTGGGGGCTGCTGGGCTGCCAGTGACACAGGTAGGACTGAGCTTTGCATTCCTGGACATCACGTAACACGAAGCTTAGTGATGATGAGTGCCAGGCCCTGCAGTGCTGCCTCCATCCTGCTCCCTGGGACTGGAGGCAGCAGCAAATCTCCCTTCCAGCACCACTGCAGCTTGACAGGCTGTTTCCATTGCTCCAGCTGGTTACAGTCATTTATAAACATCCTTTTTGTGGAAGTTGATGCCATACAACTTCACATGAAGCTTTTGTATGTTCTCCAAGACAGAAAATGCTATTGCATCAAACCTGTGCAGAGCTTAGTGTAATGAGAGCCAAATCCATTAAATCTTTAACATGCTACCACAGTTTAAATCACTAAAAATGAATCATTACACCCTTGTGACCCTCTCCTAACAGTCATTATTCTTAGTCTAAAATAGAAAATTCCAAATTATCCGCAAATTTTCCCAATGATTTTTCACACCTGCCTCTTTGGCCAGACCTACACCATGAATTTTCATGCCAATTCTGAGCCTGTCCAGTTTAGACCTACTTATAAAATCTGATTACCAGAGAATAACTTCAGACCAGGCAATCTCAGTTTCTTAATTCCTGAGTTGTTCTGTAGTATATGTGATTTATAAAATCTGTAATTCATACCTTACCCCACCAGTAGGATTGTGGAATGGGGATGTGGTCAAGGCGGGCCCCACGAATCCCAGCTCTGCTGTAAGCCTCAGACGTCAAATCAGGGAAATTTCTGTTCAGGTCCAAGTTCTGAGCTGTCTGTCGTCCAATGACCCATCCATTGTAACCAGCTCCCTAATTTGTAACATAGAAGCCAAACTCAGAATTACTTCCTGTCTCAAAATAACACTTTGTGCAAATTGTTTAAAATGCCATTTTAATCAAGGTGAAGTTTTAAAAGAAGTGAGCTGAAAATGTCTGTCCTGTTAAAAAAACACACATTAATCATTTTTTATCCCCATGAACACTAACGCACTAACTAGCATGCAGGAAGCATTTCACTCACCAGTGATGTGACTCATGAGAGGAACACAGCAGCTTCTTACTCAGCACAGAGCAGCATGCAGAGTGGGTTAGAGGGGGAGAAAAAGAAAATACAGCTGACGCTGCGAGACAGGATCAGGGAGAATGCAATAACCCCAGATTCAT
Organism: Aquila chrysaetos chrysaetos; assembly: GCF_900496995.4. Classification (NCBI taxonomy): domain Eukaryota; kingdom Metazoa; phylum Chordata; class Aves; order Accipitriformes; family Accipitridae; genus Aquila; species Aquila chrysaetos. Next base: position 11,444,438 of record NC_044004.1, read on the forward strand.
AAAACAGACAGAGCTCAGCATATGAGCAAACACAGAAGAAGAAAGGCCCTATTTTCATGCTAATGGTGCTAGTGATAAAAGTGAGATGAAAAGAAGAAGGTCAGGTAACATAAAATAGAAGATTTGCTTTCACAGGTCTCCTTCAGACACCAGCTGATCTCTGAAAATTGCCATCCATTATGAAAGCGTGACAGTACAGAAAATATTCACATTTTATTATAATTTCTCTTTTAAAAGAGGAAGACCATCTATTCCACAGTATTAAACTACATTTACTTATAAAATAATTTAACAGTCATTACAGTGAGTCAGTGGGCATTTTGTTCTAGAACTGATAGCAGAGAGGGCTAAATGTGTGAAAAAGTAACAGTCATTCCCACGTCATTGCATGCAGGCAGCAAAAATGACAAACATGGCTCTGACTTCCTCTTAGCTCTGTTCACGTCATCTTTGGAAAGCAACCTACCACCAAACCAGCCTGGGATTCTGGCTGCTGATTATTAACATTCCCTCCCACATGTGACACTTCCCTCCCAGTTTGTCCCTTCCCATGGGGAATTTTAGAAACATAAAGCCCTGAACATTTCCTTATAAAAAGTCTTTTACCTCTTCTGCAGCCAGTTCATACCCATCAGGGTTGAGTGAAGGTAGGAGATGAATTCTGGTATTATTAATCAAGGTCTGGATGCGAGGGTTCCCGAGAAGATACTCCGAACACAGATACTGTGCGAGGTATATTAGCAGTTCTTTCCCCACAACTTCATTTCCATGCATATTGCCAATGTACTTAAATTCTGGCTTGACTGCGGAATATGAAGTAATGAGAGGCTTTAATATGATTATACCTGGATGGCTTCCAAAAGCAGAGTAACCCAAATAGCTTACTGATGAGTCAGAAAGTTTTATTTACACTAATTTAATGCATATGTTCCTGTAAATAGCACACCAGTTCCAGGTGAATTTCCCTCCATTACAAGTCAGTTCAGCGACAATTTGAATAGTGTGAAATCAAGTAAGTCCATACTTAAGTAAGAGGCAATTGTTGCTCTGAGCTTTTGCTGGACTCATCATTAATTGTGAACAAAGAATGCTGCAAACAAAAATGTCAAGCCATGGCTGGCAAGGAACAAAATACACCCCTGGCACTCTCACTTACCTTGGGCAGCTTCAATGCCTTATATTGTCACAGATCCTAGAAACGACCTGCAGATGTGTAATGTATTACCCCTCTATTTGGAACAGAAATTAGGTCGTGCATAAAAAGTGGCTTTTAGGCTAAATAGCCTTGGAATAAGACTATTAGAAACATATAACTTCACAATTACCCGCAGTTATTCTCTGTTTCCATCCTTCTTTAGAGACTAATGGAAAGTAGAAAATAGATGCACGTTGGAGACACCCTTTCCCATCTATCTTTTCATCTTTGTCTTTGATCCTGGCCAGCCTCGAGCACCAGACACTGGAGGAGAGGGCTGGCACAGAGCTATTATGCCAGCTTGCTCAGGCTGGCAAAATCTCCAACTCTAGAGCTATTTCCACTCTCTTTTATGCTATCCTGAGCAGCATGAAGCAACAGATTTAGAAGGAAATGCTAGATAACATGTTAAACTACCATCTTTTATCATGTTGTATCACAGTTTTAATTGAAAAGCCTAATTCATAGGCTTTGTGTTTTCCTGGCAAATGGAGCTTGAAAAGACACCTGCAATTTCTTTTCTTTAGACAAGAGAGGAAGGGTGATAGGCCAGGAAATAGTAATGTAGACCTTTGCTCTGTTAAAGATGTCTACTGGGGTCTTGACCAAGTTTAAAGGCACTTCAAAACACCTCTATACCATGCAAGGCAGCGTGGCTGGGAGTAAACAAAGCTAACACCAGTCTTCACCGTCTTCCCTGACTCCCCTGCAGCATAGCACACAGAGGACACAGTAGCTCGACCTGAGATGATAATCTCAATAAAATATTAAGTCAGGTGTAGTTCAGCTCTGCTACACCACTGAGGCAGCTTTGATGCTGGAGCTGGTCTGATCAGAAGCAACCTGAGACTCTTGGTATGCAGCAATGGCCATACCAGTCCACCGGATTCAGCCAGGTACTATATTTGAGTGGGGAGCTGGTAACTGGAAAATAATACCTAATACTCCCCAAGAAAATGATCTACATTTTGAAGAATTTAGAACATTTAAAAATCTGGCCCTTGCTGTCTCAGTGATGAATCTACAAAATAGAGATCAGCACTGTTCCCCTTTGCAGAAAAGTTGCAAAGACTCATATCCTAAAGATGTTCAGGCGCTCTGATAACATAAATTCCTGGTATCACTCACTTGTTACACTGACAGGTATTGCACTGACCTGAATCTCTGGTCAGGAGGATTGTTTTCTGTGTTGCATTGCCCTTTTTTGATGTCCATGTCCTTCTGTATCTGAGGCCTTCTCACAAGTTGCATGTATTTTAGGACGTGAAGGACTATGTTTAGACTATGGACAGGCATTACTTGTAGGAAGTGTGTAGGGTTTGATGGTACAGCGATAAATAAAAGGAGACTGAGGAAGTGGTAGATGATGGAGAAGGCAGGTCAGTAACAGAAAACTATCCCAACTTCTTTGTACGCTGGGCACAAATAAATAATAGCCATATCACTGCAACCAAGTACTCCGTCATACGTCTAGGAACAAGGAATGTCAACCATGGTCATAAACGGAGGTCAATAAAGTTAGGAAATTGCAACCAGACTGTAACTGCTATAGTGAATCATCAGCTATCACTGTAATTCAGGAAAACATAGGAGGAGAAACGTATTTGAATCAATGTTTTTTACAGTTTAAGTGATATCCTATGAAAAGAACCTGTTTTCACTCAGATAATCTGGACTCCCCTCAAGCAACCTGATCAACACTGATATAACTCACGCAGTTCATGGTGTCCAGGCTTGGTTGAAAACTCAATCACAAGAAGATCCTTCCCTTCAAAACTGCGACCTATGCTGTAAGTTGTTGCAATATGGGAGCACTTAGAAGCAGTCTTCTTCAATGTGCTCACCATTTGGGAATATGAATGGTGTTTGAACTGAATAAAAGTTCCTGGCAAGTCTGAAGGCAAATCTTCTTCAACATCTACTTCTCCTGTGAAGAAAAATTGTAACACAGTGTTTAAAATCATGGTGCTCAGAGGATTGTATGAATGCCTGCACTTTTCTGCAAAATACCTTTTTCAGTAGTAGAATTATAGAAAATACAGCCGTAATCAAAACCTTAAATCTATGTAGTACATGCTACACTGTTTATTGTGGCATATTTTGTTTGCAATATAATGCATAAGCACACTGACAAATATTTTGTGCAACGACAAGTTATAATTTGTCCTTTGGCATGCTTAGCACATTTTAGTAACAAAATGTACAGATTTTTCCCTTTGAATGTGGTGGATCAAACTCATTTTTTATGAGATTCATCTGTCTTCAGCTATCTGGATCTTCATCCAAACAAAAATTTGTGACAATCATTAATGAGATTATTTTAATGAGCTGTTAAGCTTGTCAAGTAGTCATGAATTTATGAGTGCATTAAAGTTTCAGTTTTTAAATAAAATATTTCAAATATACAGACAGCTATCATACAGGGCAGGGCTTATCTAAATGCATATTGGCAGTCTCAACACCTAGTTCTGAGCTGCTTGTCTTGATGCTCTTTGTATATGAGGGAGAGAAACAGATGCTTCTTGAGCACAGTTTAATTAAGTGTTTAAAATAGGTGGAACAAAATGAATCACACCTTACAGGTGTCTATAAAGACGACAAGCTGAGATGACAAGCAGTGAGGTTTTGTGCCATAGACATGTCAAGCTGAGTGAGATGAGACCCTTCCCACCTAGACGAGTAAGATTTGTCAGCAGAGTTTCCTTCCTTACCTCGCAGCTTTGCCAGCGGGTCAAAACATCCCTCTTCTTCCCCAGCAAAAAAGCGGTCACAGTCTAAGAAGTAGGGCCAAGCCATGTCTATTGCATCAAAGGCAGGGAGGCAATTTTTTTTCAGGTTTTCACAGACATGCCTGCAGGGCTTTATAACTTTGTCCTTTTCGCACTGCGGGGCCAGCACTGAGCAGCCCAGGAGCCTCAGGTCCGGATTGCATTCTCCCTGGAGCAAGTTATGCAGCACACTGATGAGGATGTACTCGGAGCTGTACTCAATCACTTCTCGAGACTTCTGATCCAGAAAATTAGGATACATCATTTGAGTATAGGCAACATCAGTACAAGAACTTAAGGCAATGTCCACGCATTTTGCTATGAAAAGATGAACATACGAAAAATAACTTGCTTCACTGACACTGAATAGTTCAGAGACAACATCACAAATAACACATTAAATGAACTTATTTTCTTGTTCATGGATAGACTGGAGACAGTTTGCAATACTCTTGAATGAATTTGATGTCTAAAACCACTTATAGAAAGACGATGGAAAGTATGCTTGGTCTGGAGATTGATTGCAAACAGTTTGATGCAAGTAGATGTCATTCAGAATTCAAATGCTATCTGACAAATTGATGGGGCATCAGGGGCTATCTGATTGATAAGCACTGTTCCTAAAATAAGATTTATTTTGTTAATTCAATACCTGAACAGCAATGAAAGGACAAATCCCTGGCCAGAAAACACTGGAGTACCAGCCCACATGGGAATTCATTTAACAAACAGCTTGGAAACCACCAAAATTAATAAAGCCTGATTTCCAAAGGAAAAGCTGTCGCATACTCAATTAAATCTTCTCTGATTTAAATTAAGAATACAGTTTGAGTGTATTAAACACCAGAGAATCCATAAGAGAGAAAAATCCCCTGTTGAGGTGTGAATTTGCTGGTGTCTAACATGGGAAAAACTCAGATTCCTGAATAAAGTGTATTTGTGATATCACTCTCTCCCCTGTCCTTGCGTTTTGGTATGGATTCATGGAGGAGGTGTGAGATCATACAGATTTTTTTTTCTTTAGTGGGGGAGGTATCAGTAAGATATCTCTCTTCTTTGCTTGGCCCCACAAAATTTGTAAGACTTTAATATCTCTGAAACTGCAACCCCTCTGTGAAGTTTGATTGAAATTGCCCAAAGAGATCAAAAGTTATTCTGGGACTTAACTCACAGGCAAGCAGGCCCATAAATGTGCTTACATGTATATTCTTATAAACCTAATACATTTTAAGAAATCAGGTTAGGAGGTCTTAGGAAGGATAAATGTTGGTAATACCTTCAACCCACTCAGAGGTGAAAAGGCAGTAATAGAGAGATGTCTCTTCATAAAATTACTGGATATTACAGTAATGGGCCTATGTTTGAGCCGCCTTCTCTTGCTAATGTCTCTGGCTGATAACAAATACCATTGTCACAGCAGCAAAATCCTCCCTTGTGTGAAAGAGATCATCTCTCTAGGAACAAGACCTACTATAGCACCAACATTAGAAAATCTTTCAGGAAATAATGAAGAAATACTTAAAGTTTCGAGATTCTCCAAGGACAGCGACCAAAGTCACACCATACCTTTCTGTACAGTTTGGCATTGACCTGCAAATAAAGAGGGAAAAAAAAGCATTATGGGGCAGGTATCCATGGTACCTCCCTCATGTTAGGATTTGTCCAATCTGGTAGCCCCACAGAGGCTGCTGCAGCTCTATTTCCTGGTGTCCAGCCATACCAGGGACAAGCATGTATTCCCACCAGACACACGTTACATATATACACATAGAGAAAACACAGTACAGGCAAACACAGCACTGAAAGCGTCATCCTGTTCCCCTTTCTGGCTAATCACGATAGAAGACCATTGATGGAAAAGAAGTACAGGTGGATCCCTCCAGTAGCTCAGCTTAGACACACTGGAACCCCAGTAGCTAGGCTCAGTTTACCCAGTAGCTGGCCCCTGGATCCACTGATCTCCCAGTTGCCTCATGTGCTGACGCACATGCTGGTCTCCCTGGTAGCTGGCCCAGACCCAGGGTCTCACTGGTAGCCAAGTGCCGGACACTATGGTCTTCCCAATAGCTGGCTTGGACCTCCTGGTTCCTCCAGTAGCCAACTCCAAGACCTTCTGGTCTCTTCAGTATCCAGCCCATGATCACAGCCACTCAAATACCTAGCTCCCAAATCTTTTGTCCTGTCCACTGCTAGTCCAACTTGGTGTTTGCTAGCCATTGCACACACTGACATACACACACAAGGCACATGCACTCAGGTCCCTTCAGCTGCTGCAGCCCAGGCAAACAAGCCCCTCTGACCCGTGGTCCCACACCAGTCACTGGCATGTGGAGCCCCGTACACCCCCATCCACAAACAAAAAAAGAGAGACCCTTACCCAGGCAAAGAGATGGAAATGGAGTTTAATAAGAAGACAGGACAGACTACAGTGGTCAGGTAGAGGGCATGGCCAGACAAGCACACTGACCAGCCAGTCTTTGATCCACTTTAAAAAGGAGGACTTGACGATATATCTGAAGTGTGGTTGTGTAAGAAATCAGGCCTGTGTTTGAAAAAGACGTTGAGCTGCCTAGCCCTGACAACTTGACGATATTTCTAGACATGCTTAAAAACTGTAAGTTAGGTGCCTAGGAAATTTCACTAATGAAAATGTAGGTCTTAGTAATCTGGTTTAGTCTAAAAGCGCATGTGAGTCCTTCTGTACATACCATGATGCCTTATGGATCTTCCCCTAACAAATCTGTTGGTCCCACATAATGCTGTGCAAACCTTTCTTGTAAAGCAATTAAGCCTTTGGTGGATATGAGGGGATGTATTTCTTCCCTATCCTACTTCATTCTAACTCTAGCACCAGCATTTTATAATCCTTTTAATAACATCTTAAAACTAATTATTTCCCTCCCCAACTACTCTCATGGGAAAGCTTTTCCAAAAGCTCGCTCCTCTAATGGCTAGAAATTGCCTTTTAATTTCCTGCCTAAAAGTATTCGTGGCCAGTTTATATCCATGTGTTGTGCCAGCATTGTCCTTTAGCTTAAATAGCTCTCTGCGCTCCCTGGTGCATGCCTTCATCGTGTGTTTGCAGAGAGCAATTAGATCCCCTTAGCTTTCTATTTACTAGGTCAAATAAATGAAGGTCTCTTGATTTTGAAGGAATGTGGTTTGATGACCTGGGAGAGGCCTCTTTTGCTCCTGTAACCAATGATTCTCTATTGCCCTTCTCCAATATTGGCAACTAAAGAAAAATATTGCTGCCAGGGTATCAGAGCTGTTTTCACCAGCGCCTCATAGGAGCTAAGCCATGATGTGCAAGCTTTTTAAACACCAACAGGTCTGCTTTCCTTGTGATGTATTGGGGATCTAGCTATGTTGCTATTTCTTCTAACTCTCACTGGGGGACAGGCATCTAGCTTCTTGCTCAGTGAATTGAGCATTTGTCCTTGTAGGACCAAAATCATTATGTTTTCTTTTTTTCCTACTAAGGAATATTTAAACTTCTACTCCCAGCATATTTGTTTAAATGTAATCATCTGCATATGTGTTGCTAATGAGTTGATCATTCTTTAGCCAAAACAAAATCATTATAATGAGAACAAAATTAACCCTGGAATTTTATCTTGGAGGGAGACGTTTAATTGGAAATGAGTCTGGTTCTATATTACGAATTGTCATTGATCCACATTACCTCATAAAATAAATGAGGGATCAGAACTAGCAGAAACAGCCCATCTCCAACACCAGCAAGTTCTGGTAAGCAGCAAGCTGGAAAAAATTATATCCATACAAACTTATTTCCTGGCTTGGTACATTATGCTAATAGCAATAAACAATACCTGGTTCATCAACAGTGCCTTCCGTTATAGGACTTGAGTGTTTCCCTTAGTTAGGCACAACCCCCTCAGTGAGTTAGTTATTAAGGTCAAGGCATTTCTAAAAAAGCTTCATCGCAGCCAGACACTGCATGTAGTTTTACATGTGGGGATAATCAAGGAATAGCATTTTGTACAATGCTAGCTGGGAGAGAGAAAGGAGTGCTCTCTTGTTAGTAAGAGCTCCAGCAATAAACCCTGTTGATAAAACTGGATGTCACTACCTCCCTGAGTCTGGATAGTCTTATATCCTAATGCCATCACACCCACGACAACTTGTGAGGCCTTGGACACAAGTCTGGAGCCAGCCAAATGTTCCATACAGAGGGGAAAACTTGGTGTGGAGGGGACTGGCTTGAGTTCAGCCACATTCCAACGAGCAGAGTGACACTATCTCTGGTTATCACCAGGGTCATTAGCAATGAATCCCCTTCATTACCTTGAAGGGTGGCAAAGAAACATTTGACGCTTTTTTTTCTCCTCAGCAGAAAATGACTGTATTGTAACTATTATTTTAAACTAGAGGGTCATGTGTGCTGAGCGCAGTTCTTCATGGGTTCATTTGGGGAGTATGAATGGTCTTCCTACAACTGCTCATGTTTCCTCAAAAGAGGCATTTCCCCTCTGCTGGCTCTGTGACCAAGCTACAAATGTCCTTTTTATTTGTCTCTCCGACATGCACTGATCAAATAATGAAACTGAGGCACACACAGTCTCCCAGACCACTATTACTGTGCAGGAGTGCTATAGCCATCAGTCAGTTTGATACGTGGCACAAACCTGTTCTCAATGATGTCTCAGTATTTCGCTTATTCAGCTGGAGCAAAAAGGTACTCTGGCAACACACTGGAACAAGCAGAGGAAACCAAAGGGAAAATGCAGCAGGCAGGGTCTGGGCATGGTGCTGTTGCTTCCCCCTGCTCTGGCTCTCTGAGCAGCAGCAGTCTTGCTGCATTTAGCAGATGCCTCTTTCTGCCCAGCTGGCCAGAAGAAGAGGTGTTGGAAAGCAATGGATAGCTGATGGAAGAGACATGCAAAATTTTTGCGAAGTCATATGCTGGGTTCACAAGAGGACTGAATCGTTTTGTGAGCAGGAGTAGATGTTAGCACAGGAGAGGTAAAGGCAGCTCTGGTTTCAGACTGTCTGCTACCTGGCTTCTACACTTTGTTATTTTTACCATACTTATAGGCAGACGCAATCTATAAAGTAACATGGCTATTACTCATTAACAAAGACGTTGACTGAAGAGGACAGATTTATTTTTCAGATGAGGAACCCAAATCCATATGAACCTTTCCTATGGCAACAGAAGTTGTTCATCTCAGTGTGTGATAAGCAGGGGTGATTCTTCAACGCAGGATAAAGCTTTTCCACTACTTTTGGCCCAGGATGTCTCTCACAAACTCAGAGCTACCAAGACTCACTCATTGACGAGCAGCAAAACTGACTCCTTCCTCCTGGGTCCTAAACCTAGGATGTAAGGCTCACATTTTTGCAGCATACTGTGCTGTTTTCTCTCTGTCTCACTCTGGCAGAGACATCTATGCAGCTTCTGATGTCTCAGAGGCCAGCTCTGCCCAAACTGTAACACCTCTCCCCACCACAGCCCCATGCAAGCTGCCTTATGATCCATACATCGGCCACAGCTCTGTCTTGTAAACACCCAGGAGTGAAACAGCTTGAGCTTTCAGGTTATCAGGAGTTAATACACATAAAAGCAAGAGAGGTCTGGTTTATACCAAACCTTGCTTTATAGCAAGTTTTAAATGTGTATGTGTGCTGATGTGGTGTTTGGACTTTTCCTGTGTTTCCTAACGCCAATGCTTGCATATGTTTTGGAGGGTGCGGCTCTGCAAGGGCCAAAGATAATTCTCCAGTATGTGTACTTATATAAATAAGTGTGGATGCACGTAGCTGGGCCAGAGCTTGCTGTCTGGAGAGCAGGCGGCAGGAAACTCTCCGCGGCCAGCTCCCGAGCTGCAGCTGCACGCTCTGCTCCTGGAGCCCTGCACCCACAGGTCTGGGTCTCTGCACACAGAAATGACCAGCAAATCCCCATCCCCACCCGTTAATAGCTAGTTTTGTCAAAGCTCAGGCAATGCCAGAGGAGTTCCACCGCTCCCTTTCTCTTTTTCATAAGAGGAGTGACAAGCAGTGATATACGGAGAGTTTCTCAGGTCTCCAGATAAACTTGGCAGGCTTCAGTCGCTGCTGCTTCTGTGCTTGAAAGAGCCTAAACCTCTTCCATTTTTTGAGCAGAGGCTTCCCTGGGCTCAGAGGAAGACAGTGCCGCCTCCTCTCATAGTCTCATCCGTGGACAGGTTGGTACAGAGAGACCTTTTTCTTCCTGACCCAGAACAGCCTTTTCAATTTTTTATGTTTATTTTTGTACTCCAGCTATTCCACCAGAGCTACAAAAGTCCTTTCAGTAGCACAGCTTCTATTTAAGATTATGGATAAAATAACTTATTGAAGAGAAAAGCCATTTCAAGCTTTCCGAGCCCTCTTTATAATATACGCTTCTGGTTTTAATTTGCAAAGGCAAGCTTGAAAATCTACAATGCAGCACATACATATTTTACTGCCAAGCTTACATTTTTTCCCCTTGATGATTCAGCACTGAAAGAAGCAAGCTGCTGTGATTAACCCTAACCCAGACAATAGAGCTCAACAGCTACTTCCAGTGCCATGGCTTGGCTGCTTGCCTTTTCAAGAGCAAAGCCAACAGGAGACTTGTGTGCTTGAGGATATGGAATAAGCACAAGGGCCACTCTTAAATTCAAAATATCTAAATCATTCAGTGAGGCTTACACAACTGCATTGTTATGACTGACAGATCGAACAAGATTAGATAATTTATCTTGCACAGACCAGCACACCCCCTACTAGCTTTCTGGGTTTCTTACAATACTATTTTAAACTGGAAGACATATGTATTCATTTTAGTCTGTTTATAGTCAAAACCTCTGCTTTTCCAAACAAAGCATTTCAGTTTCTGATCATATCAGTATTACTCTCCTTGCGGTTCTACACGGTTCATCGAGTCAGTCGTTGCAACGATCAACTGCCTTGTAACACTAAAGAGACAAAACTTGGTATCAGCGGTGATATGCAAACACTGCTGGGCTGTACCATTTTGCAAAACATTCCAACAGCACCTGCAAATGGCAAAGCACCGCCTGCCTCTGGAGGCAGCTCCCGGCTACAGCACCAGGGGACAAGAGCAGGACAAGATCCATTCTAGAATACTGTAATGGGTCAGAATCACCAGGAGGAGGGTGCAGGAGGAGTGGAGAAGTAAGGGGACGAGTGGTAGAGGAATGAGGCAGCTGAGTAGCTTGACTAGGGCGAAAATGGTCAAGCAGAAAGCCCAGGAGGGAAGGCAGCTGCATATCTAAGGCATACATGCAGGGGCAGAAGCGGAGAAGATCCCCAGCCACGGAGAAGGAATTCCAGGAAAACCAGAGGAGAGAGGAGTGACTGCAAAAAGCAGCCCACGTGGTTAACTCCTTTTTCTGGATACATCAAAGCTTTTGTGAGTAGAGGACTGAATTCCTGTTACTAATCTTCCACTCCAGCAATTGCGGTAACTGCCCAGGGGAGTGATGTGTTTGCAAATGGGCAAAAGCAGTATGCAGGAGCCTGACCTGCAAGCAGTGAGACAAGTCCTATTTTAGCCCTGCTTCCTCACATGAAGAAGCCTGAAAGCACCTGAAAGAGATTAATGCCTAATCTGCCTTCACTTTGCAGAGCAAGATCCCAGCAGGAAGACGGAAGCCAGAGTTTGTTATTAATCACCCTTCCTTCTAACCCACCCGCTGCCTGGCGTTCGGTTAAACACCCATTTTTATTGAATTCCTGAAGGTGTTCCCACAGCAATGACACGGCAGTCAGCTCTTCCAGAACTGTTTCTCTCACGGGACTGGTCTGGGGCCTGTGAGAAGATGCCGAAGTTTTCCCGTGAGTGATGGGAGTTCACGCAACCTGCGGACCACAGGTCGAAATCTGTGCAGAGGTGCACCAAGACCTGCTACTTGGCAACGGCTCAAAGCCAGCCTCAGAGGTGGCTAGTAATTCCCCCTTGTTTCTAATTGTCCAGATGCAGCTCAAACAAGGCTGCAGTTGTAGGAGCCTAAAAGAACTGACAAAGAGTATTTCTGTCTGCCTGTCTTTCCCCACCGCCTGTCTTGGTGCCTCTAATGTCAGGATTCCCAGGGTCACCCCAGCTGTGCCTCTGGCCAGTGAGTGCTGCTCCAGGGACTCCTCCCAGCTGAAAATCCTGAACAGAAGCATAATTCCCAACCCCAAAAACACTAAATGCCCTTTTTTTTGGACTCAGCTGAGATCTTCTCCAAGTTGTGAGGGCAAAATTATTGATTGGGAAAACAAAATGCAACAAAGACGATGACAACAAGATGGCCCAGCAATGGCCAAATTGGCTGAAGACTTCCTGGGCTGCACGTGTGGCTGGACTGCTACTGAACATGCATTTGCTGTGCAACAAGATGATCTAGAGACATATAGAGACCATCTCTCAGTATCTGGTCAGTGAAGGAAGGAGAAATCAGCTCAGATCTGGGGGATGCTGATGTTAAAACAACAGCTGGGGAGAAAAGATGGAATAGGTTACAAAATCTCTACAACTGTCATCTAAAGGATCAAATTTTTGTCAGGGTGACTGGAGAAGGGTGAAAACACTTATTAGGCTGGTAATCTGGAGGTGTGATGCCTCCAGAGCTTTACTTTGTAACCACATACTCTCTATAGATTAGTTCCCACTGTCTAAGGATGCAGTACTCTCCAAGTGCTTTGGCCAACAGCTTACCACCAAGTCAGAAGCTTACCTTTGAGTAAGTTCAACTCTGTTGAATGCCATGGGACAGAAGATCATGTCTGAAAAATTGGGGTTTGAATCTTTGGTGCTGCAACCCTTCCAAAACATTTGCCAAAACGTCATTCCATCCTCTTTAAACACAGTCTATGCAGCCCCCTAGCATAACTCTGTCTTTTCATTAGTTTAGATGTATGAGAACTACTGTAATTAACATCACATCTGGTTCTTCCACAGGTAGTTAAATTTTAGCCAATTGTGCTATTTTTATCTTACAAAAGATTGACAGTTAATTCAACAGCCTTGACTTAAATCTGTGCCTTAATCTCATATTGTCTCCGCCTTAATCTCATATTGTCTCCTAGATAAGGGTGTCCTGTTATAACCCTGTAAAACTGAAATAGTGCCAGTTAAATCAATGGAGTTACAACAGGATAAACAAAGGAATTGAAATTTCAGTTTTATTTCTGTGATGGGCAGAGCAACCCTAAGTCCTTAAACTCCATTTAATTGATCTGTGACAGCTGTGTCCAGTTGGGAGGGTCACTCTGTCCAAACGACGTTCAACAGTCATAAAAGCTCTGGGTCATTAAAGCCCAGCAAAGAGACCAGGACATAACCCACCAGCCTCAAACACCACGTTCACAACACAATAGGTGACTTCTGCATGGTATCTCCATGCTCAGCCCCCCCTCAAATGATGGCACCTGTGACATTTATCCAACATTTGGTCCAGCCTGGAGGATGGGATGGCTCTCACATGGCCTGGGCAGCCCAAAGGGGTCCACGGTAGCTATCAGCCAGCCAGCACCCCCAAACAACCACTGATTGACTGTGTGGAGGGAAAGACAATGTCTAGAAATGTTAAAAGGATTCAACCATTAGTGTTATTACGTCTTGCTAAAAGCCTAGCTGCGCCTTAGGGCACTGGGGGTTTTGTTCAAGTTTTGACTTCTATGTATTTACACACCCACACTTTAAAAATGTCTGAATAACCATTCTGAAGAAAACTTTGCCTTCAGATTAAAATCATGCATAAACTATTCCAGTAGTAAAAGGGTACACCTGCCTACTATATTTTCAATATAAACTTGCTTTCCCCACATAAATAGCTGTTTCTGATCCCATTTCCCATGTTAAATGTAGCTGAAGATCAGTGTTGCTAAAATAATGACTGTGTAGAAATACTAGAGTCAGCGGCGGGAATCCAGAGCAGCTCACATGACTTGGTGATGACAACCGGGTTTACGAGAGCTGGAATTTCTGGTCTCGTGAGTGTGCATGATGTAGATGCTAGTTCTGCATTTTTTTGTTTTGACAAGTCTTGGACACATCCATCTAGGGTGCAGCAAGCAACGTTCCTACGGCATGGCCTTTCCCATATGTGGCGGCACAGCACTATGGCCATGCTCCATGTCTGCGCCTGCCCGTGCCAGCCGCAGCAGGATGGGGACCCAGCCGGCACCACTGGCCCTGGGGCAGAGGAGCGGAGCCCAGCCCACCGCCGGGTCAGCCAGTGCAGTCACACGCATGAAAGCAGCAGTAGCTGGAGAAGCTCTGCCTGTGTGTGCGCACAGACATGGGTTTCACCAGGAAACAAGCATTAGAAATGTCCACAGCTGGTGAACTGATATGTTCAGGTCCCATGAAGCTGGGGCCAACGTGAAGCTCATGGAAGGATATGGCTTTTCCCTTTTTCCCTTTCACCTAGCAAAAACCATGGCACGCTATGGAGATGAGAGCGGCAGAGAAGAAGAGGGGAAAGGGGTAGCATCTATACGTGAAGCCACTTTTTTCTGTCAGTCTGACCTTCCAGAAGACAATCAGCCTTAACGCCACAGCTTAGAGAGGAGCCAGTGCCACAAAATCCGTTCTGGGCTCCGGAAGTAACACAGTGCCTGTCCCCTGCCTCGCACCCTGGTGGTTTTTCCCTCCCCAGCTCTCTTCCTTGTACCTCCCCACTCATCTCCAGCGCTTAAACTCGGAGACCCTCAGGATGGGGCAATGTCTGGCTCAGGATGAGGGGAAACACCAAGGTGCTCCGGAGAGGAGGAGGCCCACAGGTGACAAGCGTGCCAGCCAGGGCTAGCCCGGGGGCAGCGCTCCGGCTGCCCCCCCCACCTCCAACAGCTTCAGATCAAACGGCTCCTGCCCCCAGCAGTGCCATCCGACAGGCTATGCCACCACGGACCCGAAACGCCTTTCAAATGCTCGGGCGGGGAGCGGGGGGAGCAAAACTCTCAGGCATCCCTTCGGCGTCTAAACCCAGTCCAGCCCCGGTATCTCCCCAGCAGCCGTCTGTACAAGCCGCGGAGCCCACACGGTGGCACCACAGACGGCGGCGGCGGCGGCGGCGCCCGGTGCCCGCTGCAGAACGGCCCCGCCGGCAGCGGGACCCGCGCCGGGGCGAGCGCTGGGCCGCCGCCGGTAAGGCCGGGGGGGGTTCGCCCACCCGCTGGAGCACTGCCGTGCCTCTGGCCCAGAAGTCCCCGGTAAAGTGCGCTCTGAACAGGAGCGATCGCGGAAGGTTTTACCGCTGCGGTTTTACAAGCCTTAGCCTGGGCCCTGGTAGCATCTCGGCGGTAGAGCTGGCCCCAGTTGCGAGGAAAGGCACCTGCTTTTAGTATTGCAAGGCAGGTGACTTCAGCCCGCTTCTACTTTGGTTTTAGTTTTGTCGTCAGTGATGGGAAAGCGCTGCATTTAACTAATTGCCGCCGGAATACATCAGTCAGCAACAGAGACCCGCGCGACTGGGATGAAACAGGAACCTGTGCTATTAGCTCCCTCCACCGAAGACCGGCCACCTTTCAGGGGACACATGCTAAGCTGTACTTTTCTCACCCAAACGAGAGGCTAAGAGGCCAATAAAACTCACCAGGGTCTGGAAGCGCTGCCTCGCAATGGGGCGATGTAGCATCTTATCACTGGGGGAGACAGTGGCTTACTAGCTCCCCAAGGAGACAGGACACAGCTGGGGAGAAGGGATCTGCCCTCTCTCAATGCCATGGTTCCCAGCTGCTGCTCAAAAAGCTCCCCACACAGTGTGTGATGCCTGTGCCATATTGTGGGGCTGGATGACAGCAATCATTTCCTTATTTTTCTAAACAGAAGAGCACAAAGTATTTTGTAAGGATCTTGGTATTGTAAACCATGTTTCATCTTGGTTTCTTATTAAAAAAAGCAAAATGAGTCACAGCAGAGCAAATATCACCAAGAAGGCCAGGCAGCCTGCAGAAACCACCTCCAGCCTAGCTGGGAGCCAGACAGTGGCACTGGTTCCCGCTGCCATTCTCTCCTGTACAAGCAGCTCCGGGCTGGTCTCCCGCAGGGCACCGCGGATCTGGCCACTGACATACACCGAGATCTGCACGAGGGATCCTAAACCAGGGGAGAACTCTCACTGCTACAGCTGAAGACATAAAACCGACTGCCCGGGATGTTGAGAGGGGATCCCTGCAAGGCCTGCTGGTGAACACGTGCAGCACTGCGGTTCCCTTTCTTTTCATGTGGCCCGACATGACCCTATTCCCCCTTTAGAAAAGAAAGACCCTCGAGAAATATGGCAGGTCTCTCAATATCCAAGCTGCTACTTTATTCCCTGGTCCAACATCCCTCCAGTGTGAAGG
The DNA here is from genome assembly GCF_900496995.4 of Aquila chrysaetos chrysaetos. Classification (NCBI taxonomy): domain Eukaryota; kingdom Metazoa; phylum Chordata; class Aves; order Accipitriformes; family Accipitridae; genus Aquila; species Aquila chrysaetos. Next base: position 11,460,728 of record NC_044004.1, read on the forward strand.
GTGCCCCTTCCTCACATTGCACACCAGCATGTGGTGATGCTGACAGCTCGCTTTCCCTACCATTAGCCATCCCTCTAGGGCCATATTCAGCAGTCATGTCCCACCACATGCAAGGTGTATTTCCATTGCCTGCCTTTCCTCAAACCCTCCCCTAAAGACAGCACAGTTGCCAACACACACAAAACATTCTGCCACAGCAGAGTTACCCCTTGATGATCCATACATTTGTGGTTGCTAGGATTAATACCCCATGACAAAACTTTGATCGGCTAGAACTGGAGCAGAATCATACCTCACAGAGAAAGGGCACGCTGCAAACCACACAGCCTCTTCCTGTAATTGACTGTAAATAGTCTACAACACTTCTCTTTGTGCAGCTTTATCCAAAAATAAAATCCCTTTAGGCTGCGGTAGACCTCACTTTGATGTTCGTGGGAACAGCACTCTCAAATTATATGCAGTACACAGCACATGGATTGCATCGTGTAGCAGTTCAATGCCAGTGACAGTCTATGGCTTATATTTAAGCACTGAAATATAGCTGAATTTCCTTGGGTAACATTAAGGTCAGCTGCAGGTTAACTTATCCCTTCCTGTATTCCCATAAAATAAATATTTTTCTGAATCATTTTGAGTTTGAACCCCCTGAAAATAGTTTCCTGGAATAGACGTTGTCACTACACTGGAATTCACTTCTCCACTGTCCCCACATAAATGAAATTTGAATTAAGCCTGCTTGATTAAAAACACCACCTATTTTTAAAAGATACTGTTAATATTTTTTATTAGTTGACTGGTTACTGAACCAAAAGCTTTCGATTCATTTAGCAGCATGTTCCTATCTAACCTTTATTCTAATGGGTAAATGCTTTTCCAGCCAATCAACTCATACAAATTCCATATTGCTTATAGCAAGCTAAACACACCCTACAGCTGTCAGATCCTAATAAATCTTCTCATACTTTGGACTTGAAATAAGTGACCTAAAGCTAAATGTAAGAAGAAGATTTTTTTCTTAAGTAGAAAAGCATACAGAAGGTCAAAAGTTCATCTTCTTGCAATCTAGCTACCACATTCCTAGAAGGCAAGGCCAGAGATGGGGCAAATCCTCTGCATTCCCCACAACAGCGAGGGGGATCCTACTGACTGGGAACTCCGTGAATTGACAGAAAGACACAACTACACATGGCCTTAAAAGACAGTGATGGGGAAACATTATGTTCCCTTGCATCACACACTTGTTTTTCTGTTGCAGAGCTACACCACCTCCTGCCTTCCCATCCACGCTTCCCAAGCACAGCCCCAGTTTCATCACTGGCAGTCTGCAGATTTCCAAAGAGCTGATCCCCTCATCTCTAGGGGAGAGGGACAGCTCCTGCCTCCCTCGCCTCGAAGCTGGAGCCCCTTACTCTGCTCATCTCCACGAGAAGGAAAGAGAGAAGAAGGGGGACTTTTGGGGTGGTTAGCCTTACCTAGGGTCTCCTGGCCGGTTTCACAGCGGGGTGCCGGCTCGGTGGCCTTAAGCAGCCCACCGAGGAGGAGCAGGAGCCTCAGGACCATGCTGGAGCCCCTTGCGCAGGCAGCACAGTGATGTGGCACTCGCTGCCCGATGGAGCTGCTCCTCACTCGGAGCCTCAGCGCGGCTCTGGCTCTCCAAGCTACAGAGGAAATCAGTGCACTGCAAGGGCATGCCCACATCTCAGTATGTGCAGTCCAGGCGTCAGATTTCAGCTAGCATTTGAGCTTGGAAAGCAAAAGGCTTTGAGACAAGAGAGGGAGGAGGAATAAGCTCCCCCTCCCCTCTGCCTCCTGACCGTCTCCCTCTTGCAGCCTGGTTTACAATTTCATAAACACTTGGAGTGGAAGGGGGTCCCCGCAGGGATGCGCCCGCCTGCTCCTCAGCCACGGGTCCGACGCCTTTGGTCTTCGGACAGTTTTCCTAAGGGACAGTGGAGCTTCGTTAAAGCGTGTCTCGCTGAAGCCGAGAGCGACTGCCTAGAGAGAGCAGGGGGAAAAGAGAGAGAGAAAAGCAAACAACCGAAAGCAACATTCCTCCCAAAGAATGGTATTTCACAACCCACTTAACTGGAAGTTTAAAACACAACGTGACAGAGAAGGGACTCTACGTTGCATCACCTCCAGCACAGCGAGAATGAGAACCCACAAAATAGCCACCAGGATCCCCCTCTGCATGCTCCTCCTGGGCATTTTATGTAAGATCCAGCTTACAGAAGCAAACTTGGAGGGATACCAGCCTTTTCTGTCTATTCTTAAAAAAAATAACTTCAAAAAACGTAGGTAAGATCCCAGAACAGCAATTCAGGCTTTAACTGGATGGTAAATCTATATTAAGTTTATCTTAAATTTGGGGCTTTTTTAGCTTTTTTTTTTTTGTGGTGGTGTTGTTTCTTTGGTTTTTTTTCCCCAGAGGAATATGCATTGTATGTTTTTATCCCTATGCAGCAGGTATGGTGGAGAAGTTTGCCTTAGGTAGGATGTGAACTCTTCATTTCTTATCTACACATCAAAAAATTTCCTGTATCACAGGAAAAGGAATTTTTCTTCAAAATCTAGACCAAGAGAGAGCAAAGCATCCTATCTTTCCAGGCAGTGCCTGTTCCTTTGAGGACAGATACCTGCTTACACGTGAGAGCAGAGAATCTGTCCTTGCAGCTGGAGCACACTGGCTCCTGCTGATCACTATCAGAAAGATGAGTAGGGAGTTATGGTGCTATATGATAATGTAATCAAATAAACCCCCTATAGGGGGGTCAGAAGCTGACAGGGCAGGAGAAAGCTGTATGCCTCTCAAAAAGCAATTGATGTCTCATCATGTATGGAAAAGGTTACACTGCTAGATGGATTGGGAAGCTCAGGGGTAAAGTACATCCCTGGCTGCTAGGCTCTGCAAGGCAGGGTGGCTTTTCTTGCCTCCAGGAATTCCTACTAGATCCAGAGATTGCAGGGTCTGCCCTGGGAGTAAACAGCACCAAAGCCCATCAGGGTTCAAAGAACAAACTTCTAAGGACAAGAATATTATTTAGCTGCCTTTTTCTGCCCTGATCACACAGCAGCATGTCTGGACTCTCAAAAAAAAAGATAGTACCAACACAGCTCTGAAAGTGTGGTCTCCAAGGGCAGGAGTACTTCACCTTCTGCCCAGCTTCCCGGCAGCCTGCGGTCGGCTGCTCTGAATACCAATCTGCCACATTCGGACCTGATGTGCTCAGGTACAGCTGAGGGTACGGCTGAGGCAAGGCTTGCTGTGTGCCTGGGCTGTGCATTTTGCATTAAAGGGAAAGAATGAGGCTGCCCAGATCTAACCTAAGTGATGCGGCTAAATTCCTTACAGCAAAAAAGGCTGCAGAGATTATACCTACAAACAGAAGCTGACCCCCAGTCCTTGGAAATGCTGATGTCTTCATTGTAATTTTCTGCAGCCCTTAAGAGTATGGAGTGACATCTCTCCCATACATCCCAATGCTTTTTGAGGTGAGCTCTGCTGCAGAACTAATCTTTCCATAGCTGTAATCCTGTCAGCTTTCCCCTTTTTTGTCTTTTTCTTGTTGGCATTTTTTTGTTTCTGCTTGTGATTTCTCACTCCATTTCCCATCCTTCAGCCTAGGTACTATATTCTCATGAGTGTTTCCTCCCCTCTACCACACTTCAGGCCACCAGTCCTAGTTTAGACACCACAAACTTTAGGACCATATTTTAAAATACCAGCAAATGTAAGTCCACTTTACTAGCATCCCCCAAAACATTTTGCAAACCAATGACACCTGCTTTCACCTACTGTGGTACTCCACATTCATACTGTGCTCCATACTTTATCTCGAATACTAATGAGACAACGTCCCATCACACTGGGAATATTGACTTGGTGTCATTTGGGAATGTCCATTAATTATTTCCCTGAATTAAATGATTGTGGGACACATTATATCATTTCCTGTTCTCAGGATTATTGTATCCATCTAATATTATTTGTAACTTGTCTATGCATTGATTTCCACCCCCCCGCCCCCCCCCTCAGTTCAGCCAGCCTTTGGACCATTACATCATATTCATCAGAATCAAATGGTGACAGTATTTTCTCTGCCTTGCATAAGGCAGTACAACCTAGTGATTAACTCGGATGAGCTCTGGAACTAAAAGAGCGTTGTGTCTCATCATCATAGCAATATGCTCAACTTAATTAGTCTTGTCAAGGGTCAGGACTCCTTGACGTCAGTGCAGGCTTTCCAGGACCAGAGCTACCATCTTTTCCACACGTCTGCAACGTGGTACCCTCATTCCTGCAGGTCATCTTGGGTTTCTTTATGACATTGTCTAGAGCTGCAGAGTGGCTTTAAGGGACCACCATCTCAGATGACAGGAGCAGAGCTCTACCCACTCTTTGTGCTTCCAAGGCTATATCCTGCCCCATACCATAATTGTGCACACTGGGCTGCCTAGGAGCTCTTTAAAGATCTTGTCTTTCCTTTTTTATTTTTCTTGACTTCTTTAAAGGATCAAGAGAAAGTATTGGGCAGGAGGAGAGACAGAGGCATTTGGCATTGCTGTCAGAGATTACCCATACCCAAGGTTTGCACATCCAGGTTTGTTCCAAACATGAGAATGGGAAAACTGGCCTGGCTCAGAATTAGCTCGTCCCCTGCAGCACCTGGGGCATGGTGTGCTGTATGGCTCCTATACACACCAACATACTGCTAAGTAAGTTCTGCACAGGTATGCACAATGAAGGGGCACTTGGTTCAGCAAGTTACCTTGTTAAGGATTATTCAGTATAACAGAATAAACAAGTAACAAGGAAAGTGATAAATTAAACCCACAGACACTCAGGAATTAATGAGCAGGTGATGAAGGTGACATTAACAGGGACCAAACACGTTGGTCACTGACTGATGGGCCATTAAAGCAATGATTTGCGCAGTCTTGAAGAGGGTCAGCCTGAACTGATAAGAAACATGAAATGTTATTACCATTAATATTATGGGATAATCAGAAGTGACTTCAGCAACCATGCAAAACTTATTATGGTCTGCTTAGGGAAAGGATCAAAGGGAAGGACCAGAGTGGTTTAGGGACACACAAGAGTAGGAAAATCAAAGAGGAGGGGGATAAAGGGAATGGCTGCATGCAGGCAGGCTGCTGGGCAGTGTGCTCATCCAAGTCTTGTGCCTGGTCCCTGCAATCTACTCTATTGCCATATTAAATCCTCTCTTAACTTCTTTTTCCGCTATGTAATGTCCCTTTCTGACCTAGGTGTGAGTGCTGAAAGATCAAAGTGCCAGCAACTGGAGAGACCAAGGTGTAAGCTGCAGGGTCTAAGTGTCAGCGACTGGCAAGACCTGGATGTGTTTATATTTCCCAAGTGAATATAATCCTATGTGTGTGTGTGTGTGTGTGTGTGTAGTTTGCTAGTAAACTTCAGTTTGGATGAGCAGGCAAGTAGGAGAAGACTTGCAATCTCAAAAGACTCAAGATCTGAATCAGTGGCTGGGTAAGGGGCCCAGGGTGCAGACACGGCCTGAGAGCTTGTGCTGATATTTGAAGGATCTGTGAATGTGAGCGTACATGTGAACCCAGAGAGTGGGAACTCATCTGTTTTCCTCAGTGAACCGCAATCCTGAACAGCCAGAGAGAGGCAACAGGACCGGGCTCTCTGTACTTACATTTACGTGAGTGCTGTTGGTAAAGGCAGGACTCTTGTGGCATTGTGCGTGTGTACACGTGTGTGTGTGCATGCCACAGTGGGACTCATCCTCGCTGCTGGCTGAACCTGCAGTTGGGAACAGCAGTAGCTGCACCCACAGATCTGGGATGGAGAAATCCCTGGGCATCAGAGCACAAGCAGGAAGGGGAAATCCCCAGGTCCTGGTTGCCTGGATCTGGCACCCACAAACATCACATCCTTAACAAGCTCCACTACACCAACTAAATAAAACCCTCGATAGCTGGCATCCCAAAAGCTCCAAACTTCTTTGTTTCTCAACTTCTACAGACCTTTTACATGCAAGCAGGATGTCTATTTGGTACCAAGATAAAGAATTTGCAGCACAAGTAGGGTAGGTGGGGACCTAAGAATAACATTAAGGTAATTAGCAACAAAGGGGAATTTATCAGTTTGTCACCACCATCTATAAATGTTTCCATCGTTGCATGCCATAGGGCATGGAAAACAGAAGGTCTGGAAGGGTTATTTCATTTACTCTTACCTTAGATTGCCTGCTTTTTTTTCCTCCTTTCCAAGGGATTTGATCCCAGGCTTTACAGTGTGTCTTTCTGTGAAGCTTTGTCCGTTCCCCCGTGCATGGTTGCCTCCTCTGGGTTCCCCCATAGACCTGCACCTTTCAGAGGGGCACAGTAGTTCAGCTACTGCTCCTCCCACCCATACAATATTGCCAGCCATCCAGCATTTCTATCTTGCTTGGCTATTTTTCAGCCCATTATTAGTACTCTCTATATATCACTTGTTCTTCTCACGTTTGTTGTGTGTTAACACTGACTATATCAAACAGGACTACTAGCAGGTATTGCACAGGTGCATGACCAAAACCTATAAGTATTAAAAGCAGCTAGGGAAGGGATGGGGGTTGGGAATAGAGGGATTTCCCCACCTCTGTCTTTTCATTTCTGGATTTTAGTAAATCTTGTGTGCTTTCCAGGGAATTGACATCAAGTTCTGGCTTAGGCTTAAATATGATATATTCACCCCAATTCTAAAAGAATCTTGAACAAACAAATCCCAGAGTGATGAGCAGATGTAGCAGCATCAGCTGCGTTTAATCATTTGCACCTGAATCACTACAATAAAGTTAAATAATTTTACTAGCTCTTATTGCTGACTACCTCTTTCTTGATCAGACCTTTCTGTTAGCCTACAGTCCACAGTACAGCAGCAATCCAGAAATCCTCAGACAGGACTAAATACCAAAACTGATTTATCTCTTTGGCAGGTACTCAAAGTGGGATTAAATACAGCACATTTAACTTGCTTGCATTCTCATGATTCTTACTATTGTCAGAGAAATTTAGCAGAGCGATATATCAGACTCAGACTGGTTTTCATTACCTGGTTCTTTTTATTTTGACTCTCCTAATAGGAGGTTGAGCAACAAACAGAAGCAGTGCTGCCTAGATAACTGTCTCCTGAAGGACAAACAGAAAGCAGATCAAAATGCTACTTCATGGCTTGTTATTCTCTCCCGCACTTGGTGCTAGTGAAGCTGGCAGAGAGGTGGATGGCAGCACATCACATCTGCTCCAGCACAAAGTCAGCAGGCATAGTTTTAGGACTTTACAGTAGTTTAAATTAATCCAGGAGATATTTTCATTTGGACAGCAGAAACCAATCCCCATCCTGCTTTTTTTTCCTCTTACAGTTTCTGCAGAACAGGGCAGAGAAGAGGAGCTGCCCTCAGGACAGACAGGGAGTGAATTAGCAACTTCCTGCAAAGCAATAGCAACTTTAAAAAAAAAAAAACAACCCTGTTCTACTTACCTTTGCAAGACCTTATCCCCCTATGCCCTGATTGTGCTTCATGCAACAGCAGAGGTCTAAGAAAGGCCAACGAGGGCTTCTCTTTCAGCTTCTAGGTGTTAAGTTAAAAGAGGAAAACACATTTGTTCTCTAAACAAATATTTCTAATTCAAATTAACATGCACGTGCATAAGAGAAATGGCTATTTTACTGTAAAGATACACAGACTATTCTGAGCTATGCACTTGTTAAGAGGAGCACATATTTTGGGATGTTTCTCTGTGCCTTCTGGGACCATCTACATTGTGCTTGGGGAGCTTTTAACTTTCTCAGAGAATTTTTTCAGCAGTGCCTTTTTTCTCAACTTTCAATTTGTTCCCCTTATGACCCACAAGGTTAAACCAGCTTTAGAAACTACCACACATGAACACTGAGTGCCAGAAAGTTGATGGAGACACTAAGCGTAGAGAAAAAACCACACAAACAAGAGTTTTCCTGTTTTCCTACTGTATTGGGTCTGGCTGAGATGGAGTTAATTCTCCCCATAGCAGCCCTCGGTAGTGCTGTGCTCTGAGTTAGAAAGGTGTTGATAACACACCAGTGTTTTGGCTGCTGCTGAGCAGTGCTGGCACAGCATCAAGGCTGGCTCTCCAATATTTTTGCCCCCCCTCAATGGCAGGCTGGGGCTGGGCAAGATCTTGGAAGGGGACATAACCAGGACAGCTGACCTAAACTAACCAAACAGATATTCCATACCATATGACGTCAGCCCAGCTATAAAAGCTAAGTAAAGGGAGATGGAAGGGGGGCATTTTCGTCTTCTGGAGCAACCACTACATGTACTGAAGCCCTGCTTCCCAGGAAGTGGCCGGACATCGCCTGCTGATGGGAAGTAGAGAATAATATCATTTGTTTTCCTTTGCCTTTATGCACAACCTTTGCTTTTGCTTCATTAAACTGTCCTTATCGTAACCCATGAGCCTTTTGTTATATTTTCTCTCCCCTGTCCAGCTGAGGAGGGGGAGTGATAGAGCGGCTTTGGTGGGCACCTGCCATCCAGCCAGGGTCAACCCACCACACCTACACAGTACCCTAAGAGTTTAACCTAGAATGGATCATGGACTGGAACTTTCTACATGTCTCAAATACTTCACAAGTTCCCTGTAGCCTCTAGAAATTATTTTTGATCATTATTGACCAAGTCCATATTTGTACCAGCTCACTAAGGGAGGAGGCATAATGTTCTGGTAGACCTCCACAGAGAGAACCAGTCTAGCCATACTCAAAAAATTAAATTTCCTGCAATGGCTCCAAAATTGGACTTTAATTATTTTCTTTTTATTTTTGTCACTTTGGCATGTTTTGCCAACTTCTTTCCCCCAGTTTTTCCTCATACGCTGGAAACAAAAGCAAGCAATGAGTGGGTGGGTTCTCCCCCCCCCCCCCCCCTTAAATTAGAGTCTGTCACAGTTTAACCCCAGCCAGCAACTAAGCACCACGCAGCCTCTCACTCCCTCCCCCCACCAGTGGGATGAAGGAATCAGAAGAAAAAAGGTAAAACTTGTGGGTTGAGATAAAAACAGTTTAATAGAACAGAAAGGAAGAAACTAACAATGATAATAACAATAATAAAATGACAAAAATAATGAAAGGATTGGAATATACAAAAAAGTGATGCACGATGCAATTGCTCACCACTCACTGACCAATGCCCAGTTAGTTCCCAAGCAACAATCTCCTCTCACCCTGACCAACTCCCCCCAGTTTATATACTGGGCATGACATCACATGGTATGGAATATCCCATTGGCCAGTTTGGGTCAGCTGTCCTGGCTGTGTCCCCTCCCAACTTCTTGTGCCCCTCCAGCCTTCTCGCTGGCTGGGCACGAGAAGCTGAAAAATCCTTGACTTAGTATAAACACTACTTAGCAATAACTGAAAACATCAGCGTGTTATGAGCATTCTTCTCATACTGAATCCAAGACATAACACTATACCAGCTACTAGAAAGAAAATTAACTCTATCCCAGCCAAAACCAGGACAGAGTCACAGATATTTCTTTCCTCCCTGGTTAAATATAATAAATGTAAAAAAAAAAAAAAATATTACAGCTCTTGAAAAATATTTCAGTCATTTAAATTCAATACAAGTACTGCCAGTGATAACTAAATTCTGTTTTCATCTTCTGACTTGTCTCAGATTAACTAAATCAATTACCCACAAAATTAGTTCTTTATACTACTTCCAGGTGATCCACTGAACTGATCCTATCTTAGAATCATAGAATGGTTTGGGTTGGAAGGGACCTTTAAAGGTCATCTAGTCCAAGCCCCCAGCAATGAGCAGGGACATCTTCAACTAGTTCAGGTTGCTCAGAGCCCCATCCAACCTGACCTTGCATAGGAATGCAATTAAAGCAGGCAGCCTTACCATCCCAGAAAGATTCGGCTGAATACATGCCTTTTTTAGCATATGCTTCATGCGATGCCTGTGCTTGCTTGGGTTAATCAGTAAGAAATGAAGCTACTCAGAAAGTTTCTTTTGATGACAGGAGAAAATGATGTCTAGTTAAAATTCAGCCATGATCAAAGGCACAAGTGATACAAAAAACTGGAAGGGAACCTGGCACCAGATGGTAGAATGAGACCACAAAGGGACAACAGTAATAAATATGATTCAATATCCAGGAGAACATGTGCAAAACAACATGCACCGATCACTAAACCCTGCTATAAGCACGCAATATTATTTAAACTTAATCATTAAAGAGATAGCACTGACATGAGGACCTTGTTATCCTCTTAAAGGCTGCCTCTTATTACTCCCACATGTAAAGTAGCAATGCAGGATTACTGCTAAGGGGTTACCGGTAATGCATTTTGCGGTTTTAGTTCAAGATGAGGCCCAAAGGTGACTCTGCCTGACTCCCATAAGGCAAGAAAAATAATACAAGTAAGTCGGTGAATCATAGAACTGAAGATATAACGGCTACAAGGAAAAATAAGTGTGCTCAAAAAAGATCTGTGCTGAGAACTAAAGGTCTTTCTTTTCTTCTGATCACAGATGGAGTATTAAAAATTAATGTAAGCTCTACCAGAAAAGAACTTGACAGTCCTATTTTGAGACTCATTTCACTTTGTCTCTTCTCCCTGTCTCACAGAACATTAATGCCAAAGCATTCAAAAGAAGTCCTCTAGGGCTTGCTTGGCACATTTGCAGAGGTGCTGGGAAGCATTTTGAAAAAGTGACTTTGAGTGCTTTAGTTTGTAGATACCCAACGGGCGAAACACTTAAAGGACCTGGATTCCTTGAAGGCAGGTCCTCGGCGCTCTCCAAAAGAAATCAGGGCCCCAAAGGCTGACACTCTCCAGAAAACTGGGTGTTAAATGGAGACAGCAAAGACCAGTAGCCATGATACTGGCATGAGAGCTCTAAGGATTTCAACTTCGCTTTCAGAAATAAACTTCCAAGTCAAATCAAGACCCAAGCCTCACTAAAAGCCAGGAATAACAGGCTGTTAAACTAGTTAAAACTGGATGTTTTTAAAGGTATTTAGGCACTTTAAAATTACATATCACTATACTGAGAGTCTACGTCCAACTAAATATCTGGGCCGTGATCATTTCTAAGTGTCTTAAGATTTGTTTCCTCTATCAAGGTTCCAAACCTTTAGAGTGGCATAGCCTAAATTCCCCCTGAATAGAGAATCTTTTAACAGATAAGGAATTTTAGTTCAGTTTTTATTTTCTTCTTTCATTCAAAGAATTTACAAACCATCAGTGGAAACTACAGAGGCCAAATATAAAACAACTGTAAGGTCCATTTTTTCCAGACAGTCTTTGGAAGGCATTATCTCTAGCCTGTGGTATTCAAGCTAGCTCCGCTTGCCATGCTCAGATTGAAGATGTGCCAAATTGCCCATAAAGGACAAAGACCAAAGGTGCTGGATAGGGATAGCAAGGGAGGAGAGACCAGGTTGGAGGCCATCCTTGGGATCATGCAGGATCCCATGCAGCCAGCATATTCAGCAGCATGATACACAGTCCCACAGAGGCATCGCAAACAGCCTGCCTGCTCTACAGAGAGCAAGCTGACCTCAGGGCTGTTCTCCCAGCTTTCTCAAAGTCTATATGGTCACAACCCACGCCAGACTCACATGCAGCATCTCAGCTCCCTAAGTTGTTTGTAAGAAAGTCATTAGCTTCTAAATGTGGATATATGTTTCAAATGTAGTTTGTAACAATATCTGGGGGGGGGGTGTCACTGGTTCAGGGCCGCCTCATGTGAGTTGTTCCAGGGTTAACTAAAGTCCAGCACAGCACTGCTATGTGCCACCCTTCTGTCATGTTATTGTGCATCAATGACGCTAAAAGCATGAGTGTTTTCATATCAGGAAAAGCATTAACAAATTGGAAGGGATTTGGAGAGAAGTAACAAGTAAGATGAGGGCTTAAGCGTTGACTCATCGTGAGAAATAATTTGAGCTGCTGAACATGGTCTTTTTCTTGGCCAAATAATGACTAATTGGATATTCAGGAGTCTGAAAAAAAAAGTTGTATAGGCGAAGCCAAGCCACAGTTATGAAGGGTCAAGAGAACAAGAACAGGGCAGTCGGGAAAGAGTAAAAGAAAAGCTATAGGGTCTTAATTACTAGCCACAGGCTAAACTCTGGGAACAATACCAGCCATGGGCTAAACTCTGGGAACAGCTCCATCAATTAGTCAAATCCTTCTACCTTCTTTTCAAAAAAGCCAGCATTTTGGATTAAAACCTCTGCCAGTGTAAAGTCGTCTAGTGCTATTGATATCATGATGTTGCTCTGGTTAAAGATCTGATCCAGAACTGCTAAGTTTTGTACAGATATGAGAAATGCCTTATTGTCCACATATCAAACTGATCTCTATGGGAGAGGTTTCTTCAGTCTACAAGGCTTCAGGACAAGACCTTTAGCAGCTCAAAAGCTGTCAGTCATCCTAGCCACACTATTAGCTCCCTGAGCTACTGCCACAGTGAGCTCGCTACGACAACTGGGGATTTGTATTTTTCCAATTTCCCTCAACTGTTCATTTCACGGAGTTATCCCCTATTCTTTTACCATGGTTAGGGAACAAAAAAGTACCAGTGGCTCATCAAAAAGATTAACTTTACTCATCAAAATTGTGATTAGTAGGACCTTCCTTTAGACAACTGCTGAAAGCAGGACACCTTTGGAGCACAGATATCCAGAGAAATTCCTGCAGGAGTCAAATTTTTCCATTTTCCTATAGTTTATTGTGCTAAACACAGCTCTCAATAGCTGTTTCTTTCTCCTTGAAGTAAACTACATTGCACAAGGAGGCAAGTCCAACATCCAGCATTCCTCTGTGAGGAAGTCAGGATGTCATGAAAGCTTGCTAGCTCAGAGCAAGCCATTTACATACTCCACCTTATGTTGGACCTGTTTAACTTCAAGTTGCCAAGCAACAGCTACCCTCAAGACTCACCAAATCAATGCAGCAGCAGTATGGGAAATTACAAGGCAAAAGGTCCTGGGATCCATTTATGTGGTTTTTTGCAGGTTCATATCATGTACAATTGAAAGACAAAAGGTGACTGACACTCTAAGGGCTGAACCCGAGAGCATCGGCATTGGAAGTAGAGGCTGTGAGCTGCCAGGGCAATAACAGACATTTAGCCATCACAGAACAAGCCCAGAGAAACCCGCTATGCACCCACATTGTGAAGGCTGCATTTCCATCCAATCTTCCCATCATGAGGCTTATTGGGACAGTAGGTGGGAAGTTTTCTTGAAGCTCCAAAAATAAGAATTTTATTTTTATGAGGAATTCATGCTGAACACCTTGATTCAGCCATAAATGGATATCTAGTAATTTTATCTGAACGTGAAAATGTGACAGCAGTCATATCATTACTCTCTGTGTGCCACTGACTGCAGAAATTGGTAGGCTGTAAACCCAAGGGACAAAATAGATTCAGTAAGATTCTTGGTTTGATTCCTTTGCCCGCTTTCTTTGTCGAGCACAAAAAAGTGAGGGGCACAGCTTTCTTTCTAGTTTATTTAATTTGCATGTTACAATCCTGCTCAACGGCACAAAATTAAAAACTGAAAAGGCTGTCAGTGGAAAACTAATTTAAAAACAAAAAAAACCTCACAGAAAACCAAAACCACAGGGAAAAAAGTGAGAATGCCACCACAATAGCCAGAGGGAATGCATCAAGGAAAGGAGGAGT